>NW_027362774.1:16385034-17017438 GCF_046119375.1 Phyllobates terribilis
CACCTCTATATACAGTGGATAACACAGGATCCACCATTCACAATAGGTGATGCCACAGCTCACCTCCTCTTCCTCCTGTACAATGACTGGTAACACCTCTATATACAGTAGATAACACAGGATCCACCATTCACAATAGGTGATGTCACAGCTCACCTCCTCTTCCTCCTGTACAATGACTGGTAACACCTCTATATACAGTGGATAACACAGGATCCACCATTCACAATAGGTGATGTCACAGCTCACCTCCTCCTCCTGTACAATGACTGGTAACACCTCTATATACAGTGGATAACACAGGATCCACCATTCACAATAGGTGATGTCACAGCTCACCTCCTCTTCCTCCTGTACAATGACTGGTAACACCTCTATATACAGTGGATAACACAGGATCCACCATTCACAATAGGTGATGTCACAGCTCACCTCCTCCCCTCCGGTACAATGACTGATAACACCTCTATATACAGTGGATAACACAGGATCCACCATTCACAATAGGTGATGTCACAGCTCACCTCCTCCCGTACAATGACTGATAACACCTCTATATACAGTAGATAACACAGGATCCACAATTCACAATAGGTGATATCACAGCTCACCTCCTCTTCCTCCTGTACAATGACTGGTAACACCTCCATATACAGTTGATAACACAGGATCCACCATTCACAATAGGTGATGTCACAGCTCACCTCCTCCTCCTGTACAATGACTGGTAACACCTCTATATACAGTGGATAACACAGGATCCACCATTCACAATAGGTGATGTCACAGCTCACCTCCTCCTCCTGTACTATGACTGATAACACCTCTATATACAGTGGATAACACAGGATCCACCATTCACAATAGGTGATGTCACAGCTCACCTCCTCCCCTCCGGTACAATGACTGATAACACCTCTATATACAGTGGATAACACAGGATCCACCATTCACAATAGGTGATGTCACAGCTCACCTCCTCCTCCTGTACTATGACTGATAACACCTCTATATACAGTGGATAACACAGGATCCACCATTCACAATAGGTGATGTCACAGCTCACCTCCTCCCCTCCGGTACAATGACTGATAACACCTCTATATACAGTGGATAACACAGGATCCACCATTCACAATAGGTGATGTCACAGCTCACCTCCTCCCGTACAATGACTGATAACACCTCTATATACAGTAGATAACACAGGATCCACAATTCACAATAGGTGATGCCACAGCTCACCTCCTCTTCCTCCTGTACAATGACTGATAACACCTCTATATACAGTGGATAACACAGGATCCACCATTCACAATAGGTGATGTCACAGCTCACCTCCTCCCCTCCTGTACAATGACTGATAACACCTCTATATACAGTGGATAACACAGGATCCACCATTCACAATAGGTGATGTCACAGCTCACCTCCTCCTCCTGTACTATGACTGATAACACCTCTATATACAGTAGATAACACAGGATCCACCATTCACAATAGGTGATGTCACAGCTCACCTCCTCCCCCTCCTGCACAATGACTGATAACACCTCTATATACTGTGGATAACACAGGATCCACCATTCACAATAGGTGATGTCGCAGCTCACCTCCTCCTCCTGTACAATGACTGATAACACCTCTATATACAGTGGATAACACAGGATCCACCATTCACAATAGGTGATGTCACAGCTCACCTCCTCCCCTCCTGTACAATGACTGATAACACCTCTATATACAGTGGATAACACAGGATCCACCATTCACAATAGGTGATGTCGCAGCTCACCTCCTCCTCCTGTACAATGACTGATAACACCTCTATATACAGTGGATAACACAGGATCCACCATTCACAATAGGTGATGTCACAGCTCACCTCCTCCCCTCCTGTACAATGACTGATAACACCTCTATATACAGTGGATAACACAGGATCCACCATTCACAATAGGTGATGTCGCAGCTCACCTCCTCCTCCTGTACAATGACTGATAGCACCTCTATATACAGTAGATAACACAGGATCCACCATTCACAATAGGTGATGTCACAGCTCACCTCCTCCCCTCCTGTACAATGACTGATAACACCTCTATATACAGTGGATAACACAGGATCCACCATTCACAATAGGTGATGTCACAGCTCACCTCCTCCTCCTGTACAATGACTGATAACACCTCTATATACAGTGGATAACACAGGATCCACCATTCACAATAAGTGATGCCACAGCTCACCTCCTCCTCCTGTACAATGACTGATAACACCTTTATATACTGTAGATAAAACAGTATCCACCATTCACAATAGGTGATGTCACAGCTCACCTCCTCCTCCTGTACAATGACTGATAACACCTCTATCTACAGTAGATAACAGGATCCACCATTCACAATAGGTGATGTCACAGCTCACCTCCTCCTCCTGTACAATGACTGATAACACCTCTATATATAGTAGATAACACAGGATCCACCATTCACAATAGGTGATGTCGCAGCTCACCTCCTCCTCCTGTACAATGACTGACAACACCTCTATATACAGTGGATAACACAGGATCCACCATTCACAATAGGTGATGTCACAGCTCACCTCCTCCCCTCCTGTACAATGACTGATAACACCTCTATATACAGTGGATAACACAGGATCCACCATTCACAATAGGTGATGTCGCAGCTCACCTCCTCCTCCTGTACAATGACTGATAGCACCTCTATATACAGTAGATAACACAGGATCCACCATTCACAATAGGTGATGTCACAGCTCACCTCCTCCCCTCCTGTACAATGACTGATAACACCTCTATATACAGTGGATAACACAGGATCCACCATTCACAATAGGTGATGTCACAGCTCACCTCCTCCTCCTGTACAATGACTGATAACACCTCTATATACAGTGGATAACACAGGATCCACCATTCACAATAAGTGATGCCACAGCTCACCTCCTCCTCCTGTACAATGACTGATAACACCTTTATATACTGTAGATAAAACAGTATCCACCATTCACAATAGGTGATGTCACAGCTCACCTCCTCCTCCTGTACAATGACTGATAACACCTCTATCTACAGTAGATAACAGGATCCACCATTCACAATAGGTGATGTCACAGCTCACCTCCTCCTCCTGTACAATGACTGATAACACCTCTATATATAGTAGATAACACAGGATCCACCATTCACAATAGGTGATGTCACAGCTCACCTCCTCTTCCTCCTGTACAATGACTGGTAACACCTCTATATACAGTGAATAACACAGGATCCACCATTCACAATAGGTGATGTCACAGCTCACCTCCTCTTCCTCCTGTACAATGACTGGTAACACCTCTATATACAGTTGATAACACAGGATCCACCATTCACAATAGGTGATGTCACAGCTCACCTCCTCCCCTCCTGTACAATGACTGATAACACCTCTATATACAGTGGATAACACAGGATCCACCATTCACAATAGGTGATGTCACAGCTCACCTCCTCCTGTACAATGACTGATAACACCTCTATATACAGTAGATAACCCCGGATCCACAATTCACAATAGGTGATATCACAGCTCACCTCCTCTTCCTCCTGTACAATGACTGGTAACACCTCTATATACAGTTGATAACACAGGATCCACCATTCACAATAGGTGATGTCACAGCTCACCTCCTCCTCCTGTACTATGACTGATAACACCTCTATATACAGTGGATAACACAGGATCCACCATTCACAATAGGTGATGTCACAGCTCACCTCCTCCCCTCCGGTACAATGACTGATAACACCTCTATATACAGTGGATAACACAGGATCCACCATTCACAATAGGTGATGTCACAGCTCACCTCCTCCCGTACAATGACTGATAACACCTCTATATACAGTAGATAACACAGGATCCACAATTCACAATAGGTGATGCCACAGCTCACCTCCTCTTCCTCCTGTACAATGACTGATAACACCTCTATATACAGTGGATAACACAGGATCCACCATTCACAATAGGTGATGTCACAGCTCACCTCCTCCCCTCCTGTACAATGACTGATAACACCTCTATATACAGTGGATAACACAGGATCCACCATTCACAATAGGTGATGTCACAGCTCACCTCCTCCTCCTGTACAATGACTGATAACACCTCTATATACAGTGGATAACACAGGATCCACCATTCACAATAAGTGATGCCACAGCTCACCTCCTCCTCCTGTACAATGACTGATAACACCTTTATATACTGTAGATAAAACAGTATCCACCATTCACAATAGGTGATGTCACAGCTCACCTCCTCCTCCTGTACAATGACTGATAACACCTCTATCTACAGTAGATAACAGGATCCACCATTCACAATAGGTGATGTCACAGCTCACCTCCTCCTCCTGTACAATGACTGATAACACCTCTATATATAGTAGATAACACAGGATCCACCATTCACAATAGGTGATGTCGCAGCTCACCTCCTCCTCCTGTACAATGACTGATAACACCTCTATATACAGTGGATAACACAGGATCCACCATTCACAATAGGTGATGTCACAGCTCACCTCCTCCCCTCCTGTACAATGACTGATAACACCTCTATATACAGTGGATAACACAGGATCCACCATTCACAATAGGTGATGTCGCAGCTCACCTCCTCCTCCTGTACAATGACTGATAGCACCTCTATATACAGTAGATAACACAGGATCCACCATTCACAATAGGTGATGTCACAGCTCACCTCCTCCCCTCCTGTACAATGACTGATAACACCTCTATATACAGTGGATAACACAGGATCCACCATTCACAATAGGTGATGTCACAGCTCACCTCCTCCTCCTGTACAATGACTGATAACACCTCTATATACAGTGGATAACACAGGATCCACCATTCACAATAAGTGATGCCACAGCTCACCTCCTCCTCCTGTACAATGACTGATAACACCTTTATATACTGTAGATAAAACAGTATCCACCATTCACAATAGGTGATGTCACAGCTCACCTCCTCCTCCTGTACAATGACTGATAACACCTCTATCTACAGTAGATAACAGGATCCACCATTCACAATAGGTGATGTCACAGCTCACCTCCTCCTCCTGTACAATGACTGATAACACCTCTATATATAGTAGATAACACAGGATCCACCATTCACAATAGGTGATGTCACAGCTCACCTCCTCTTCCTCCTGTACAATGACTGGTAACACCTCTATATACAGTGAATAACACAGGATCCACCATTCACAATAGGTGATGTCACAGCTCACCTCCTCTTCCTCCTGTACAATGACTGGTAACACCTCTATATACAGTTGATAACACAGGATCCACCATTCACAATAGGTGATGTCACAGCTCACCTCCTCCCCTCCTGTACAATGACTGATAACACCTCTATATACAGTGGATAACACAGGATCCACCATTCACAATAGGTGATGTCACAGCTCACCTCCTCCTGTACAATGACTGATAACACCTCTATATACAGTAGATAACCCCGGATCCACAATTCACAATAGGTGATATCACAGCTCACCTCCTCTTCCTCCTGTACAATGACTGGTAACACCTCTATATACAGTTGATAACACAGGATCCACCATTCACAATAGGTGATGTCACAGCTCACCTCCTCCTCCTGTACTATGACTGATAACACCTCTATATACAGTGGATAACACAGGATCCACCATTCACAATAGGTGATGTCACAGCTCACCTCCTCCCCTCCGGTACAATGACTGATAACACCTCTATATACAGTGGATAACACAGGATCCACCATTCACAATAGGTGATGTCACAGCTCACCTCCTCCCGTACAATGACTGATAACACCTCTATATACAGTAGATAACACAGGATCCACAATTCACAATAGGTGATGCCACAGCTCACCTCCTCTTCCTCCTGTACAATGACTGATAACACCTCTATATACAGTGGATAACACAGGATCCACCATTCACAATAGGTGATGTCACAGCTCACCTCCTCCCCTCCTGTACAATGACTGATAACACCTCTATATACAGTGGATAACACAGGATCCACCATTCACAATAGGTGATGTCACAGCTCACCTCCTCCTCCTGTACTATGACTGATAACACCTCTATATACAGTAGATAACACAGGATCCACCATTCACAATAGGTGATGTCACAGCTCACCTCCTCCCCCTCCTGCACAATGACTGATAACACCTCTATATACTGTGGATAACACAGGATCCACCATTCACAATAGGTGATGTCGCAGCTCACCTCCTCCTCCTGTACAATGACTGATAACACCTCTATATACAGTGGATAACACAGGATCCACCATTCACAATAGGTGATGTCACAGCTCACCTCCTCCCCTCCTGTACAATGACTGATAACACCTCTATATACAGTGGATAACACAGGATCCACCATTCACAATAGGTGATGTCGCAGCTCACCTCCTCCTCCTGTACAATGACTGATAACACCTCTATATACAGTGGATAACACAGGATCCACCATTCACAATAGGTGATGTCACAGCTCACCTCCTCCCCTCCTGTACAATGACTGATAACACCTCTATATACAGTGGATAACACAGGATCCACCATTCACAATAGGTGATGTCGCAGCTCACCTCCTCCTCCTGTACAATGACTGATAGCACCTCTATATACAGTAGATAACACAGGATCCACCATTCACAATAGGTGATGTCACAGCTCACCTCCTCCCCTCCTGTACAATGACTGATAACACGTCTATATACAGTGGATAACACAGGATCCACCATTCACAATAGGTGATGTCACAGCTCACCTCCTCCTCCTGTACAATGACTGATAACACCTCTATATACAGTGGATAACACAGGATCCACCATTCACAATAAGTGATGCCACAGCTCACCTCCTCCTCCTGTACAATGACTGATAACACCTTTATATACTGTAGATAAAACAGTATCCACCATTCACAATAGGTGATGTCACAGCTCACCTCCTCCTCCTGTACAATGACTGATAACACCTCTATCTACAGTAGATAACAGGATCCACCATTCACAATAGGTGATGTCACAGCTCACCTCCTCCTCCTGTACAATGACTGATAACACCTCTATATATAGTAGATAACACAGGATCCACCATTCACAATAGGTGATGTCACAGCTCACCTCCTCTTCCTCCTGTACAATGACTGGTAACACCTCTATATACAGTGAATAACACAGGATCCACCATTCACAATAGGTGATGTCACAGCTCACCTCCTCTTCCTCCTGTACAATGACTGGTAACACCTCTATATACAGTTGATAACACAGGATCCACCATTCACAATAGGTGATGTCACAGCTCACCTCCTCCCCTCCTGTACAATGACTGATAACACCTCTATATACAGTGGATAACACAGGATCCACCATTCACAATAGGTGATGTCACAGCTCACCTCCTCCTGTACAATGACTGATAACACCTCTATATACAGTAGATAACCCCGGATCCACAATTCACAATAGGTGATATCACAGCTCACCTCCTCTTCCTCCTGTACAATGACTGGTAACACCTCTATATACAGTTGATAACACAGGATCCACCATTCACAATAGGTGATGTCACAGCTTACCTCCTCCTCCTGTACAATGACTGGTAACACCTCTATATACAGTGGATAACACAGGATCCACAATTCACAATAGGTGATGCCACAGCTCACCTCCTCTTCCTCCTGTACAATGACTGATAACACCTCTATATACAGTAGGTAACACAGGAGCTACCACTCACAATAGGTGATGTCACAGCTCACCTCCTCCCCTCCTGTACAATGACTGATAACACCTCTATATACAGTAGATCACACAGGATCCACCATTCACAATAGGTGATGTCACAGCTCACCTCCTCCTCCTCCTGTACAATGACTGATAACACCTCTATATACAGTAGATCACACAGGATCCACCATTCACAATAGGTGACATCACAGCTCACCTCCTACGCTTTCCCATAGTTGTTGGCTCCTATGGATAGGTGACATCTCAGACTTGGCAGGACCCCTTTTCGAGCCCCTTCTTCTTCTTCTTCTCTTTCCCCCCATGTTCGGAATTTGTGACTTTTCTCGGTTCTTTCCTTTGTGTTAGACGCTAATGAGACTGAGAATCTTTAGTCCGAGTTCACAGGAAAAATAACTTTTAATTTTTGTTATTCTAGAACTGATGAAGCGGGAGGAGGTGAGATGGGAGCAGCGGGGAGGGTGTGCTGTGCACAGTGTTCTGGCAGGGGGCTGGGCTGCGGGTGGTGCTGTGCACAGTGTTCTGCAGGGGGCTGGGCTGGAGGTGGTGCTGTGCACAGTGTTCTGGCAGGGGGCTGGGCTGGGGGTGGTGCTGTGCACAGTGTTCTGGCAGGGGGCTGGGCTGGGGGTGGTGCTGTGCACAGTGTTCTGGCAGGGGGCTGGGCTGCGGGTGGTGCTGTGCACAGTGTTCTGGCAGGGGGCTGGGCTGGGGGTGGTGCTGTGCACAGTGTTCTGGCAGGGGGCTGGGCTGGAGGCTGCACTGTGCTGGGAGGGCGCTGCTCCCTATATAACATCTTCTCAGCAGGAAGTGACACTGACTAAGTTACTCCGGAGCCTCCAGCACCATGGGGCAGATCGAGTGGGCGATGTGGGCGAACGAGCAGGCGCTGGCATCAGGACTGAGTGAGTATCTGCCGTCACCATCAGTGCTGGATCTGTCACATAATAGATGGAGGCACCTAAGTGCGTCAGCGCAGTCCTATGTAACACCACAGATAACACAGTGATAACTCTCTGAGTACAGATAATGTAATAGATGTCACCTGCAGTCCTATGTAACACCACAGATAACACAGTGATAACTCTCTGAGTACAGATAATGTAGTAGATGTCACCTGCAGTCCCATGTAACACCACAGATAACACAGTGATAACTCTCTGAGTACAGATAATGTAGTAGATGTCACCTGCAGTCCTATGTAACACCACAGATAACACAGTGATAACTCTCTGAGTACAGATAATGTAGTAGATGTCACCTGCAGTCCCATGTAACACCACAGATAACACAGTGATAACTCTCTGAGTACAGATAATGTAGTAGATGTCACCTGCAGTCCTATGTAACACCACAGATAACACAGTGATAACTCTCTGAGTACAGATAATGTAGTAGATGTCACCTGCAGTCCCATGTAACACCACAGATAACACAGTGATAACTCTCTGAGTACAGATAATGTAGTAGATGTCACCTGCAGTCCTATGTAACACCACAGATAACACAGTGATAACTCTCTGAGTACAGATAATGTAGTAGATGTCACCCGCAGTCCTATGTAACACCACAGATAACACAGTGATCACTCTCTGATTACAGATAATGTAGTATATGTCACCTGCAGTCCTATGTAACACCACAGATAACACAGTGATAACTCTCTGAGTACAGATAATGTAGTAGATGTCACCTGCAGTCCTATGTAACACCACAGATAACACAGTGATAACTCTCTGAGTACAGATAATGTAGTAGATGTCACCTGCAGTCCCATGTAACACCACAGATAACACAGTGATAACTCTCTGAGTACAGATAATGTAGTAGATGTCACCTGCAGTCCTATGTAACACCACAGATAACACAGTGATAACTCTCTGAGTACAGATAATGTAGTAGATGTCACCCGCAGTCCTATGTAACACCACAGATAACACAGTGATCACTCTCTGATTACAGATAATGTAGTATATGTCACCTGCAGTCCTATGTAACACCACAGATAACAGTGATCACTTCCTGAGTACAGATAATGTAGTAGATACAACCTGCAGTCCTATGTAACACCACAGATAACATCCTCCAGGTCACATAGGAGGATAGCGATATGTACCGCCCCTCCAGGTCACATAGGAGGATAGCGGTATGTACCCCCATCCCTAGTCACATAGGAGGATAGCGGTATGTACCCCCATCCCTAGTCACATAGAAGGATAGCGGTATGTACCCCCCAGTCACATAGGAGGATAGCGGTATGTACACCCATCCCTGGTCACATAGGAGGATAGCGGTATGTACCCCCATCCCTAGTCACATAGGAGGATAGCGGTATGTATCCCCATCCCTAGTCACATAGGAGGATAGCGGTATGTACCTCCCCCCAGGTCACATAGGAGGATAGCGGTATGTACCTCCCCCCAGGTCACATAGGAGGATAGCGGTATGTACCCCCATCCCTGGTCACATAGGAGGATAGCGGTATGTACCCCCATCCCGGGTCACATAGGAGGATAGCGGTATGTACCCCCATCCCTGGTCACATAGGAGGATAGCGGTATGTACCCTCATCCCTGGTCACATAGGAGGATAGCGGTATGTACCCCCCCCAGTCACATAGGAGGATAGCGGTATGTACCCCCATCCCTAGTCACATAGGAGGATAGCGGTATGTACCTCCCCCCAGGTCACATAGGAGGATAGCGGTATGTACCCCCATCCCTGGTCACATAGGAGGATAGCGGTATGTACCCCCCCAGTCACATAGGAGGATAGCGGTATGTACCCCCCCAGTCACATAGGAGGATAGCGGTATGTACCCCCCCAGTCACATAGGAGGATAGCGGTATGTACCCCCCCAGTCACATAGGAGGATAGCGGTATGTACCCCCATCCCTGGTCACATAGGAGGATAGCGGTATGTAACCCCCCAGTCACATAGGAGGATAGCGGTATGTACCCCCCCCAGTCACATAGGAGGATAGCGGTATGTACCTCCCCCCAGGTCACATAGGAGGATAGCGGTATGTACCTCCCCCCAGGTCACATAGGAGGATAGCGGTATGTACCTCCCCCCAGGTCACATAGGATTTTATGGCTCCTCACTATAGTAATTCGTTATCTCGCACTGGGGGAAGATTCTTTGCACCATAATGTCAACATAAAACTGACAGAATGAGGAAGTGAGAGGAGGAAGTGACCGCAATCAGGAGCCGAGAGCCGCACCTGGACCAGCGTCCGCCCACATCTGCCCGACCCCGAGCGTCCAGGAATGGAGGCTCCCGACCGAGCGGTCACCGGGCAGAGATGCCTGCGGCCCCTAATACTGCACTCCACTCATGTACCGTCACGCCGCACACATACACCGAAAACACATACACCGTCACACCGCACACATACACCGAAAACACATGTACCGTCACGCCACACACATACACCGAAAACACATACACCGTCACACCGCACACATACACCGAAAACACATACACCGTCACACCGCACACATACACCGAAAACACATACACCGGCACGCCGCACACATACACCGAAAACACATACACCGGCACGCCGCACACATACACCGAAAACACATACACCGTCACACCGCACACATACACCGAAAACACATACACCGTCACACCGCACACATACACCGAAAACACATACACCGTCACACCGCACACATACACCGTCACGCCGCACACATACACCGAAAACACATACACCGTCACACCGCACACATACACCGAAAACACATACACCGTCACACCGCACACATACACCGAAAACACATACACCGTCACACCGCACACATACACCGAAAACACATACACCGTCACACCGCACACATACACCGAAAACACATACACCGGCACGCCGCACACATACACCGAAAACACATACACCGTCACGCCGCACACATACACCGAAAACACATACACCGTCACACCGCACACATACACCGAAAACACATACACCGCCACGCCGCACACATACACCGAAAACACATACACCGGCACGCCGCACACATACACCGAAAACACATACACCGTCACACCGCACACATACACCGAAAACACATACACCGTCACACCGCACACATACACCGGCACGCCGCACACATACACCGAAAACACATACACCGGCACGCCGCACACATACACCGAAAACACATACACCGGCACGCCGCACACATACACCGAAAACACATACACAGGCACGCCGCACACATACACCGAAAACACATACACCGTCACACCGCACACATACACCGGCACGCCGCACACATACACCGAAAACACATACACCGGCACGCCGCACACATACACCGAAAACACATACACCGGCACGCCGCACACATACACCGAAAACACATACACCGTCACACCGCACACATACACCGGCACGCCGCACACATACACCGAAAACACATACACCGGCACGCCGCACACATACACCGAAAACACATACACCGGCACGCCGCACACATACACCGAAAACACATACACCGGCACGCCGCACACATACACCGAAAACACATACACCGGCACACCGAAAACACATACACCGAAAACACATACACCGAAAACACATACACCGGCACGCCGCACACATACACCGAAAACACATACACCGCCACGCCGCACACATACACCGAAAACACATACACCGCCACGCCGCACACATACACCGAAAACACATACACCGTCACACCGCACACATACACCGAAAACACATACACCGCCACGCCGCACACATACACCGAAAACACATACACCGCCACGCCGCACACATACACCGAAAACACATACACCGGCACGCCGCACACATACACCGAAAACACATACACCGGCACGCCGCACACATACACCGAAAACACATACACCGTCACACCGCACACATACACCGAAAACACATACACCGTCACGCCGCACACATACACCGAAAACACATACACCGCCACGCCGCACACATACACCGAAAACACATACACCGTCACACCGCACACATACACCGAAAACACATACACCGGCACACCGCACACATACACCGAAAACACATACACCGAAAACACATACACCGGCACGCCGCACACATACACCGAAAACACCTACACCGCCACGCCGCACACATACACCGAAAACACATACACCGCCACGCCGCACACATACACCGAAAACACATACACCGTCACGCCGCACACATACACCGAAAACACATACACCGCCACGCCGCACACATACACCGAAAACACATACACCGTCACGCCGCACACATACACCGAAAACACATACACCGTCACGCCGCACACATACACCGAAAACACATACACCGCCACGCCGCACACATACACCGAAAACACATACACCGGCACGCCGCACACATACACCGAAAACACATACACCGGCACGCCGCACACATACACCGAAAACACATACACCGCCACGCCGCACACATACACCGAAAACACATACACCGCCACGCCGCACACATACACCGAAAACACATACACCGGCACGCCGCACACATACACCGTCACGCCGCACACATACACCGAAAACACATACACCGCCACGCCGCACACATACACCGAAAACACATACACCGGCACGCCGCACACATACACCGAAAACACATACACCGGCACGCCGCACACATACACCGAAAACACATACACCGCCACGCCGCACACATACACCGAAAACACATACACCGGCACGCCGCACACATACACCGAAAACACATACACCGGCACGCCGCACACATACACCGTCACGCCGCACACATACACCGTCACGCCGCACACATACGCACGGTCTTCAGTGCCTTGAAAAAGTCTTCATACCCCGTGAACTTTTCAACATTATTTTCATGTTACATCCACAAACTTCCATGTATTTTATTGGGATTTTATGTGACACAAAGTAACAAGAATCTGTGACGTGAAAAGGAAATGATACGAGGTCACTAATTACTGTAATAATATAGATCTCATCATTGTGCCGTGCATTAGTATTTAGCCCCTGAGTACTTTGTAGGACCACCTCTCACTGCAGTCTTTTGGGGTCTGTCTCTACACCTTTCTCTGCTGCAGTCTTTTGGGGTCTGCCTCTCCAGCTTTCTCTGCTGCAGTCTTTTGGGGTCTGTCTCTCCAGCTTTCTCTGCTGCAGTCTTTTGGGGTCTGCCTCTCCAGTTTTCTCTGCTGCAGTCTTTTGGGGTCTGTCTCTCCAGCTTTGCACACTCGCTCTCGCTCAGTGATTGGATGGAGACGTCTGTGATCAGTGATTTTCTCGTCTTGTCACAGATTCTCTGGGATTTGGGTCTGGACTGTGACTGCGCCGTTCACACACAGGAATATGCTCTGATCTAAACCCTCCATTGTAGCTCGGGCAGGAGATTTACAGTCGTCCTGCTGGAAGGTGAACCTACACCCCAGGCGAACTTCTCCCACAGCCTCTAACAGGTTTTCCTCCAGGATTCTCCTGTATTTAGCTCCATCCATCTTACCATCACCACTGACCTGCTTCCCTGCCCCTGCTGAAGAAAAGCCTCCCCACAGCAGGATGCTGCCACCACCATGTGTGACGGTGGGGATGGCGTTTTCACAAACACTTGCTACTTTGTGTTGGTGTCACATAAAATACATTTCAGTTTGTACTGTGAAATAATGGGAAAACTTCACGGGGTATGAAGACTTTTTCATTGCACACATATACACTGTGTTCCAAATTATTATGCAAATAATATTTTCTCAGATTTTCCCAAATTACCTATATGAATTGCAGTCATTGTAATTTTCCAGTCAAATAACTATTAGAGTACAATTGAAAGGTTTTTGTACAAACTACCTATGATAACAGGATATTTTTAAAAAAAATAAAAAACTCAAACTGCCCTCAAAATGCATGTTCCAAATTATTATGCACAGCAGAGTTTTCAACCTTTTCATTTTAATAAAGATCAAAAAAATGGTCATTTTTGAAATTATAAGCATTAGCCGGTTATTACACACTGAAATCAAACAGTTTTCAACTCAAAACTTTATTCTAGGTGATGTTACATTTGCACATAGGACCCCTTGTTGGAAAGCAGCTTCTGAACTCTCTCGTCCATTGAATTTGTCAGGTTTTGGATGGTTTCTGCTTCAATTGTTTTGCATGAGGACAGAATACCCTCCCAGAGCTGTTGCTTAGATGTGAGCTGCCTCCCGCCATCATAGACACTCCTTTTGATGATGCTCCAGAGGTTCTCAATGGGGTTGAGGTCAGGGGAGCATGGGGGCCACACCATAAGTTTGTCCCCTTTTATGCCCATATCAGCCAGAGATGCAGATGTGTTATGTGCAGCATGAGACGGGGCATTATCATGCATGAAAATGATCTTGCTGCGGAATACACGGTTCTTCTTCTTGAACCATGGCAGGAACTGCTGTTTGAGAAACTCAACATACATTATGGAGTTCATCTTTACCCCTTCAGGGATCCTAAAAGGGCCGACAATCTCTCTCTCCATGATTCCCGCCCAAAACATTACTCCACCTCCTCATTAGCGCCGTAGCCGTGTTTGCATGGGGTGTCCATCAACCAGCCATCCTCCTCTCCATCCATCTGGACCATCGAGATCATTTCATGCATGATAATGCCCCGTCTCATGCTGCACATAACACATCTGCATCTCTGGCTGCTATGGGCATAAAAGGGGACAAACTTATGGTGTGGCTCCCATGCTCCCCTGACCTCAACCCCATTGAGAACCTCTGGAGCATCATCAAAAGGAGTGTCTATGATGGCGGGAGGCAGTTCACATCTAAGCAACAGCTCTGGGAGGGTATTCTGTCCTCATGCAAAACAATTGAAGCAGAAACCATCCAAAACCTGACAAATTCAATGGATGAGAGAGTTCAGAAGCTCCTTTCGAACAAGGGATCCTATGTGCAAATGTAACATCACCTAGAATAAAGTTTTGAGTTGGAAACTGTTTGATTTCAGTGTGTAATAACCTGCTAATGCTTATAATTTCACAAATGACCATTTTTTTGTTCTTTATTAAAATGAAAAGGTTGAAAACTCTGCTGTGCATAATAATTTGGAACATGCATTTTGAGCGCAGTTTGAGTTTTTTTATTTTTTTTTAAATATCCTGTTATCATAGGCAGTTTATACAAAAACCTTTCAATTGTACTCGAATAGTTATTGGACTGGAAAATTACAATGACTGCAATTCATATAGGTAATTTGGGAAAATCTGAGAAAATATTATTTGCATAATAATTTGGAACACAGTGTACACTCGGTCTTTGCTACATATACATTAGTTTGTCTTCTGCACACTTGTGGGGTACAGTGAGTGTTAATGGCGGCCCCCTCCCCCGCATTGTCAGATTTCCAGTGACTGTTGACTCCAGCGATTACACAAATGGAAGAAATAATTTAGTTCATCTTTCTGGAGGGAAGTGGAGAGGGACGCGGTTGCTGCACAGGGTATTTCTTAATATGATGTCCTGTGCTCATGTTGCACCATGCTGGTATAAGAGGAGCAATGAAGAATTGGGCGACACGTAGGCAGCAGCGTGCAGACAACATGCAGGAATCTGCAGCCTCGGTCCATGCATAACCCTGATCTGTGGTGTGTGCTGCCCCCTGCAGCTGCAGGCACAGCAGTGCTGCCTTCCTGTTAGCTCTCAGGCTGCATATCCCGAGCATGTGCTGCTGCTGCAGGACACGGGGTCATTGCAGCAGTTTAGGCACAGCTTGTGCGCTGCAGGTGACGGCGCCTCCTCTAGGGACCTGTGTAGGGGGCGACATTCACATTTCTTTTTCTTCGCTTCCTATTTGGCTGCAGCTTATAATGTGATCTCCAGTTTTGCTTTATAAAGAATCCTGTCACTTTCATTCAGCTCCGCTGTGCAGAATACACGTTACTAATAGACATGGTATTGCTTGTATTGTGTACGAGCTCCTCCGGGGGGCGCTGTACTGACCGCACTCAGTGTCTTCTCCTGCTTCCTGTCTCCACAGTCCTCCTCTCTGGCGGGATCGTTGCGGTGGCCGGACAGTTTAAAGGATGGGAGTATGGAGCGTATGCCATGTATCCTTTGTAACAAGCGTCAGCGTTCCTGTGATACAATGTATCAGTCCGTGTACAGCGGGGGGGCCGCCTCTTATAGCCAATCCTATTGCCAGGAGGCCGAACCTCATGAAATGTCCCACTTTTTATTGTTGCCCTCCCACCTTGCGCGTCTTGCCCTCCCACCTTGCGCTTTTTGCCGCCCTCCCACCTTGCGCTTTTTGCCGCCCTCCCACCTTGCGCGTCTTGCCGCCCTCCCACCTTGCGCGTCTTGCCGCCCTCCCACCTTGCGCGTCTTGCCGCCCTCCCACCTTGCGCGTCTTGCCGCCCTCCCACCTTGCGCGTCTTGCCGCCCTCCCACCTTGCGCGTTTTGCCGCCCTCCCACCTTGCGCGTCTTGCCGCCCTCCCACCTTGCGCGTCTTGCCGCCCTCCCACCTTGCGCGTCTTGCCGCCCTCCCACCTTGCGCGTCTTGCCGCCCTCCCACCTTGCGCGTCTTGCCGCCCTCCCACCTTGCGCGTCTTGCCGCCCTCCCACCTTGCGCGTCTTGCCGCCCTCCCACCTTGCGCGTCTTGCCGCCCTCCCACCTTGCGCGTCTTGCCGCCCTCCCACCTTGCGCGTCTTGCCGCCCTCCACCTCGCGCGTTTTGTCACCATTAGGCTCTGGAATATGACAGCGGGCTCAGGACGAAGGCCACCAGGAGGTGATTCAGCCGTCAGTGTCGCAGTTGCAACATCAGGTCATGGAGCCTAGAAATTGTGAAATCTGGGGAGGAGGAGGTCATCATAGAAGGAACAGGAAGAGTTAATTAACGCTGCACATTCAGGTGTAACCACTTGTGCGCTGACACAGTAACACCTCCATCATCCCGTTGTTATTCAGTGGAGATTGTGGGTTTTCCCGGAGCATTATAACCTTATAAATGATGCCGCTGTTCCTGTAATCAGCGCGGCGCTCGTCATAATGAAGTCCGTGGGATTCCCGCCGTCTGTGATTGGCCGCCGCTTCCTCCTCCTTTAACTCTTCAGATACTTTTACAACTAAATGATCGTTTTTGGCAAAGTTCCACTTTCAGTCCTCATTGGTCCCTGTGTGGTTCTTTATGGGGGAGGGGAAGTGGAAATAGATCAGATCACCTATAATATAACCCCCCAGATTAGAGTCCGATCATTAATGTAGTGTAGCGCCCCCTTTAGGCCAGGTCGCCCATTGAGGTGGTGGTGTTGCACCTGTGATCCTTATCCTCCGCTCTCAGCGCGGCCGGCGTCTTCGTTACTCTGCTGGAATATCCCAGAAGTAGAAGGAAGAAGGGATCCACCATGGAGAGATGGTGAGATTGTGCTAAACTGAGCAAGCAGGGCTGCAGTGTAAAGCATGAGGGAGGGACAGTGGGTGCTGCTATCGCTCTGCGCTAATGGACGGTGTTCTTGTATTTGCAGTGGTCAGCAGTGTATGTCGTCAGTGGTGAAAGCGTTCGGACCCCTGACACGGAATTATTACGTCCGCGCTGTGTTACACGCGGGGTAAGTGCGCCCCCCGGGGGGGGAAGATATATCACAGCGCTGAATTCTGCCCTCTGTCTCCAGGTTTTCATTCATTAACTTATGTGTCATCTGATGATTCAGCACTTGCCAGCAGCACAGAGTATTTCAGGGGATGAGTGTTCTGGTCTCGTGGGAGGTCACAGGCTGAGTGTTACCTAGTGGAGAGATTAGTGTCCTCCAGCAGCACAGAGTATTTCAGGCGAGGGCTGCGCTGATCTGTGAGAGGTCACAGGCTGAGAGGTACGTAGTGGAAGGATCAGGGTCCTCCAGCAGCACAGAGTATTTCAGGATAGGTAGGAATGTGCTGATCTGTGGGAGGTCACAGGCTGAGAGGTACGTAGTGGAAGGATCAGGGTCCTCCAGCAGCACAGAGTATTTCAGGAGAAGAGTGTACTGGATCCTGAGGAAGGTCACAGGCTGAGAGATACATAGTGGAAGGATCAGGGTCCTCCAGCAGCACAGAGTATTTCAGGATAGGTAGGACTGTGCTGATCTGTGGGAGGTCACAGGCTGAGAGGTACGTAGTGGAAGGATCAGGGTCCTCCAGCAGCACAGAGTATTTCAGGAGAAGAGTGTACTGGATCCTGAGGAAGGTCACAGGCTGAGAGATACATAGTGGAAGGATCTGGGTCTTCCAGCAGCACAGAGTATTTCAGGAGAAGAGTGTACTGGATCCTGAGGAAGGTCACAGGCTGAGAGATACATAGTGGAAGGATCTGGGTCTTCCAGCAGCACAGAGTATTTCAGGTGAGGGCTGCTCATTTCTGCGGGGGGATTCTGTGCTGTTATTATACTGTGCCCCCGATTCTGTTGCCCGCACAGGTTGGCCGTACCCGGGGGCTTCATCCTGGCCACCATCCTGGGCACCGTGTGTCTGGGCATCGCAGCCATCATCTACCTCCTGGTGAGTATCTGACATGTAGCCCCTCCATGGAGGTATAAGGGGGCCCCTCTCTATATACGGTGAGCAGGGGTAATGACGTGTTACATGAGGTCCCGTGGCTGCGGACCCCCTATCGTCAGCCCCGAGGGTCTATACTATATTCTGCCATATTGACTTTTCCTTCTCGCTGTCGTCTCCAGGCCGCGATCCGTGGAGAGGAATGGCGCCCCATCGAACCGCAAGCGCCCCCCAAGCTGAAAGTGGCCGAGACCATCAAGCGCCCCCCGGAGAACCCCCCACCCCGTCCTCCCCCCGAGGTGCGCAGGAAACAGGTGGATGAGGGCCACGTCAACCCCATCCCCGTCCAGGATGAAGTATGACCGCCGTCCACCCACCGGACTTGTTCTAAGGGGACGATGATTGACCGCTTCTCACTGTGCTGCCTCCCGGACCCCCGCCCTCCGCGCTGCCTCGTCCACCATTTCATGTTCGCTCCGGGGGTCGTAAACAGATGAAGAATTTGACCCTTTCCTCCCCTGTGTTGGGAGCGTCCTTATCCGTCGTTTACTACTGCTGATATTTAAAGGGGCATTTAAAGGGACTTATTCCTTGTGGCGTCCCAGGGCATTAGTGGTCTCCAGCCTGTGGCTCTCATCGGTTGTGGAACTACAACTCCCAGCAGAATCTTATGCCTACTGAGTATTATTGGACTGTTACTCCCTTCCCCCGCCGCCGTCCTGCCCTCTCCGAACGAATAGATATAATTTATAGCTTTCCTAATGTCGCCAATAAAGCTTTATACTAATCGTATCGTACGGCCGCGCTATCCGCGGAGAGAGAGGGAAGGAAAAGAGAAAATGGGTAAGAAGAAGTGTTAGAAGGGTCTGGAGAGGAAACAAGGCGTCTACTGACCTCCCACCCTTCATAAATCAGCCCAGAGAAAAGATACAAGAATGACGAGCCTCCTCTCAGAACGAGCTCGCTGGTGGACCCTCCGTTACCTCATTATGTAGCTGTTAATGAGCAGGAAAACAAAGAGGCTGGAAAAGCCAAATATACTGAATATATATATGAATACATACACACAGGCGGTATATCCGCCCCTGCAGGCGCCCATTTCCACTCTGCAGTAACGGCACTGATTTACATAGGACTGCTGTGCGGCGGTGCGGACCACTTGTCTTTATCCCGTATTGGGGTCTGGGCAGCAGACTGTGAAAATGAGAAAACAGACTTGTTACAATGTAGCGTCGGCCCCTGTACACACAGCAGAGAAATACCGGAAAACGGGAAAGGAGCTCAGGAACCGGAGGAGCACAAGTCCCAGCAAACCCGTCTGCTGTATACTGGGAACCAAACACCCAGGATTATCACCAAAGTGCCGTGTGGGGGCATCAGGAAGCAATAGCGTCATCCACAGGACCCCCATAACAGTGCTGGCCATAGTGACCCCCCATTAGTGTCATCCACAGGACCCCCATTACAGTGTCGGCCATAGTGACCCCACAATAGTGTCATCCACAGGACCCCCATAACAGTGCTGGCCATAGTGACCCCACAATAGTGTCATCCACAGGACCCCCATAACAGTGTCGGCCATAGTGACCCCACAACAGTGTCATCCAGAGGACCCCCATAACAGTGTCGGCCATAGTGACCCCACAATAGTGTCATCCACAGGACCCCCATAACAGTGTCGGCCATAGTGACCCCACAATAGTGTCATCCACAGGACCCCCATTACAGTGTCGGCCATAGTGACCCCACAATAGTGTCATCCACAGGACCTCCATAACAGTGTCGGCCAGAGTGACCCCACAATAGTGTCATCCACAGGACCTCCATAACAGTGCCGGCCAGAGTGACCCCACAATAGTGTCATCCACAGGACCCCCATAACAGTGCCAGCCATAGTGACCCCTCATTAGTGTCATCCACAGGACCTCCATAACAGTGGCGGCCATAGTGACCCCACAGTAGTGTCATCCACTGGACCCCCATTACAGTGCTGGCCATAGTGACCCCCATAACAGTGCCAGCCATAGTGACCCCCCAATAGTGTCATCCACAGGACCCCAATAACAGTGCCGGCCATAGTGACCCCACAATAGTGTCATCCACAGGACCCCAATAACAGTGCCGGCCATAGTGACCCCACAATAGTGTCATCCACATGACCCCCATAACAGTGCCGGCCATAGTGACCCCACAATAGTGTCATCTACAGGACCCCCATAACATTGCCGGCCATAGTGACCCCACCCCACAATAGTGTCATCCACAGGACCTCCATAACAGTGCCGGCCATAGTGACCCCACTGTAGTGTCATCCACAGGATCCCCATAACAGTGCAGGCCATAGTGACCCCACAATAGTGTCATCCACAGGACCCCAAAAACAGTGCCAGCCATAGTGACCCCACAATAGTGTCATCCACAGGACCCCAATAATAGTGCCGGCCATAGTGACCCCACAATAGTGTCATCCACATGACCCCCATAACAGTGCAGGCTATAGTGACCCCTCATTAGTGTCATCCACAGGACCCCCATAGCATTGCCGGCCATAGTGACCCCACAATAGTGTCATCCACATGACCCCCATAACAGTGCAGGCTATAGTGACCCCTCATTAGTGTCATCCACAGGACCTCCATAACAGTGCCGGCCATAGTGACCCCACATTAGTGTCATCCACAGGACCCCAGTAACAGTGCCGGCCATAGTGACCCCACAATAGTGTCATCCACAAGACCCCAATAACAGTGCCAGCCATAGTGACCTCACAATAGTGTCATCCACAGGACCCTCATAACAGTGCCAGCCATAGTGACCCCACATTAGTGTCATCCACAGGACCTCCATAACAGTGCCGGCCATAGTGACCCCACATTAGTGTCATCCACAGGACCCCAATAACAGTGCCGGCCATAGTGACCTCATATTGGTGTCATCCACAGGACCTCCATAACAGTGCCAGCCATAGTGACCCCACATTAGTGTCATCCACAGGACCTCCATAACAGTGCCGGCCATAGTGACCCCACATTAGTGTCATCCACAGGATCCCCATAACAGTGCCGGCCATAGTGACCTTATATTAGTGTTATCCACAGGGCCTCCATAACAGTGCCGGCCATAGTGACCCCACTATAGTGTCATCCACAGGACCCCCATAACAGAGTCAGCCATAGTGACCCGACAATAGTGTCATCCACAGGACCCCAATAACAGTGCCGGCCATAGTGACCCCACAATAGTGTCATCCACAGGACCCCATAACTGTGTCGGCCATAGTGACCCCACATTAGTGTCATCCACAGAACCCCCATAACAGTGCCGGCCATAGTGACCCCCAAAAGTGTCATCCACAGGACCCCAATAACAGTGCTGGCCATAGTGACCCCACAATAGTGTCATCCACAGGACCCCCATAACAGTGTCGGCCATAGTGACCCCACTATAGTGTCATCCACAGGACCCCCCAATAGTGTCATCCACAGGACCCCCATAACAGTGCTGGCCATAATGACCCCCCAATAGGGTCTTCCACAGGACCCCCATAACAGTGCCGGCCATAGTGACCCCACATTAGTGTCATCCACAGAACCCCCATAACAGTGCCGGCCATAGTGACCCCCAATAGTGTCAGCCACAGAACCCCAATAACAGTGCCGGCCATAGTGACCCCACAATAGTGTCATCCACAGGACCCCCATAACAGTGTCGGCCATAGTGTCCCCACAATAGTGTCATCCACAGGACCCCCATAACAGTGCCGGCCATAGTGACCCCACATTAGTGTCATCCACATAAACCCCATAACAGTGCCGGCCATAGTGTCCCCACAATAGTGTCATCCACAGAACCTCCATAACAGTGCCGGCCATAGTGACCTTATATTAGTGTTATCCACAGGGCCTCCATAACAGTGCCGGCCATAGTGACCTTATATTATTGTTATCCACAGGGCCTCCATAACAGTGCCGGCCATAGTGACCCCACTATAGTGTCATCCACAGGACCCCAATAACAGTGCCGGCCATAGTGACCCCACAATAGTGTCATCCACAGGACCCCCATAACAGTGTCGGCCATAGTGACCCCACAACAGTGTCATCCAGAGGACCCCCATAACAGTGTCGGCCATAGTGACCCCACATTAGTGTCATCCACAGAACCCCAGTAACAGTGCCGGCCATAGTGACCCCCATTACAGTGCTGGCTATAGTGACCCCACAATAGTGTCATCCACAGGACCCCCATAACAGTGTCAGCCATAGTGATCCCACATTAGTGTCATCCACAGAAACCCCATAACAGTGCCGGCCATAGTGACCCCACTATAGTGTCATCCACAGGACCCCCCAATAGTGTCATCCACAGGACCCCCGTAACAGTGCCGGCCATAATGACCCCCCAATAGGGTCTTCCACAGGACCCCCATAACAGTGCCGGCCATAGTGACCCCACATTAGTGTCATCCACAGAACCCCCATAACAGTGCCGGCCATAGTGCCCCCCAATATTGTCATCCACAGGACTCTCATTACTGTGCCGGCCATAGTGACCCCCAATAGTGTCATCCACAGGACCCCCATAACAGTGTCGGCCATAGTGACCCCACATTAGTGTCATCCACATAAACCCCATAACAGTGCCGGCCATAGTGTTCCCACAATAGTGTCATCCACAGGACCCCCATAACAGTGCAGGCCATAGTGACCCCACCTTAGTGTCATCCACAGGACCCCCATAACAGTGCCAGCCATAGTGACCCCACAATAGTGTCATCCACAGGACCCCCATTACAGTGTCGGCCATAGTGACCCCACAATAGTGTCATCCACAGGACCCCCATTACAATGCCGGCCAGAGTGACCCCACAATAGTGTCATCCACAGGACCTCCATAACAGTGCCGGCCAGAGTGACCCCACAATAGTGTCATCCACAGGACCCCCATAACAGTGCCAGCC
Organism: Phyllobates terribilis; assembly: GCF_046119375.1. Lineage (NCBI taxonomy): Eukaryota > Metazoa > Chordata > Amphibia > Anura > Dendrobatidae > Phyllobates > Phyllobates terribilis. The sequence goes on from NW_027362774.1 coordinate 16,409,359, forward strand.
ATAGTGACCCCTCATTAGTGTCATCCACAGGACCTCCATAACAGTGGCGGCCATAGTGACCCCACAGTAGTGTCATCCACTGGACCCCCATTACAGTGCTGGCCATAGTGACCCCCATAACAGTGCCAGCCATAGTGACCCCCCAATAGTGTCATCCATAGGACCCAAATTACAGTGCCGGCCATGGTGACCCCACAATAGTGTCATCCACACGACCCCCATAACAGTGCCGGCCATAGTGACCGCCCAATAGTGTCATCCACAGGACCCCCGTAACAGTGTCGGCCATAGTGACCTCATATTAGTGTCATCCACAAGACCTCCATAACAGGGCCGGCCATAGTGACCCCACTATAGTGTCATCCACAGGACCCCCATAACAGTGCAGGCCATAGTGACCCCACTATAGTGTCATCCACAGGACCCCCATAACAGTGCCAGCCATAGTGACCCCTCATTAGTGTCATCCACAGGACCTCCATAACAGTGGCGGCCATAGTGACCCCACAGTAGTGTCATCCACTGGACCCCCATTACAGTGCTGGCCATAGTGACCCCCATAACAGTGCCAGCCATAGTGACCCCCCAATAGTGTCATCCACAGCACCCAAATTACAGTGCCGGCCATGGTGACCCCACAATAGTGTCATCCACACGACCCCCATAACAGTGCCGGCCATAGTGACCGCCCAATAGTGTCATCCACAGGACCCCCGTAACAGTGTCGGCCATAGTGACCTCATATTAGTGTCATCCACAAGACCTCCATAACAGGGCCGGCCATAGTGACCCCACTATAGTGTCATCCACAGGACCCCCATAACAGTGCAGGCCATAGTGACCCCACTATAGTGTCATCCACAGGACCCCCCAACAGTGTCATCCACAGAACCCCCATAACAGTGCCGGCCATAGTGACCCCCAATAGTGTCATCCACAGGACCCCAATAACAGTGCCGGCCATAGTGACCCCACAATAGTGTTATCCACAGGACTCCCATAACAGTGTCCGCCCTAGTGACCCCACATTAGTGTCATCCACAGGACCCCCATTACAGTGTCGGCCATAGTGACCCCACAATACTGTTATCCACAGGACCCCCATAACAGTGTCGGCCATAGTGACCCCACATTAGTGTCATCCACAGAAACCCCATAACAGAGCCGGCCATAGTGACCCCACATTAGTGTCATCCACAGGACCTCCATAATACTGCCAGCCATAGTGACCTCATATTAGTGTCATCCACAAGACCTCCATAACAGTGTCCGCCCTAGTGACCCCACATTAGTGTCATCCACAGGACCCCCATAACAGTGCCGGCCATAGTGACCTTATATTAGTGTTATCCACAGGGCCTCCATAACAGTGCCGGCCATAGTGACCCCACTATAGTGTCATCCACAGGACCCCCATAACAGTGCAGGCCATAGTGACCCCACCTTAGTGTCATCCACAGGACCCCCATAACAGTGCCAGCCATAGTGACCCCACAATAGTGTCATCCACAGGACCCCCATTACAGTGTCGGCCATAGTGACCCCACAATAGTGTCATCCACAGGACCTCCATAACAGTGCCGGCCAGAGTGAACCCACAATAGTGTCATCCACAGGACCCCCATAACAGTGCCAGCCATAGTGACCCCTCATTAGTGTCATCCACAGGACCTCCATAACAGTGGCGGCCATAGTGACCCCACAGTAGTGTCATCCACTGGACCCCCATTACAGTGCTGGCCATAGTGACCCCTATAACAGTGCTAGCCATAGTGACCCCCCAATAGTGTCATCCACAGGACCCCAATTACAGTGCCGGCCATGGTGACCCCACAATAGAGTCATCCACAGGACCCCCATAACAGTGCCGGCTATAGTGACCACCCAATAGTGTCATCCACAGGACCCCCATTACAGTGCCGGCCATAGTGACCCCACAATAGTGTCATCCACAGGACCCCCATAACAATGCCGGCCATAGTGACCCCAGAATAGTGTCATCCACAGGACCCTCATAACAGTGCCGGCCATAGTGACCCAACATTTATGTCATCCCCTGACCCCCATAACTGCTGGCCATAGTTACCCCCCAGTAGTGTCATCCACAGGACCCCCATAACAATGCCGGCCATAGTGACCCCACAATAGTGTCATCCACAGGACCCTCATAACAGTGCCGGCCATAGTGACCCAACATTTATGTCATACCCTGACCCCCATAACTGCTGGCCATAGTTACCCCCCAGTAGTGTCATCCACAGGACCCCCATAACAGTGCCGGCCATAGTGACTCCACAATAGTGTCATCCACAGGACCCCCATAATAGTGCCGGCCATAGTGAACCCACTGTAGTGTCATCCACAGGACCCCCATAAAAGTGCCAGCCATAGTGACCCCCCAATAGTGTCATCTACAGGACCTCCATAACAGTGCCGGCCATAGTGACCCCACTGTAGTGTCATCCACAGGACCCCATTAACAGTGCCGGCAACATTGACCCCACAATAGTGTCATCCACAGGACCCCCATAATAGTGCCGGCCATAGTGAACCCACTGTAGTGTCATCCACAGGACCCCCATAAAAGTGCCAGCCATAGTGACCCCCCAATAGTGTCATCTACAGGACCTCCATAACAGTGCCGGCCATAGTGACCCCACTGTAGTGTCATCCACAGGACCCCAATAACAGTGTCGGCCATAGTGATCCCACTGTAGTGTCATCCACAGGACCCCATTAACAGTGCCGGCAACATTGACCCCACAATAGTGTCATCCACAGGAGCCCCATAACAGTGCTGGCCATATTGAAACAACATTAATGTCATCCACAGGACGTAAACAACAGTGCCGGCCATAGTGACCCCACAATAGTGTCATCCACAGGACCCCAATAACAGTGCCGGCCATAGTGACCCCACAATAGTATCATCCACAGGACCCCAATAACAGTGCCGGCCATAGTGACCTCACAATAGTGTCATCCACATGACCCCCATAACAGTGCAGGCCATAGTGACCCCACAATAGTGTCATCCACATGACCCTCATAACAGTGCCGGCCATAGTGACCCAACATTTATGTCATCCCCTGACCCCCATAACTGCTGGCCATAGTTACCCCTTAGTAGTGTCATCCACAGGACCCCCATAATAGTGCCGGCCATAGTGAACCCACTGTAGTGTCATCCACAGTACCCCCATAACAGTGCCGGCCATAGTGACTCCACAATAGTGTCATTCACAGGACCCCCATAAAAGTGCCGGCCATAGTGACCCCACAATAGTGTCATCCACAGGACCCCCATAACAGTGCCAGCCATAGTGACCCCCCAATAGTGTCATCTACAGGACCTCCATAACAGTGCCGGCCATAGTGACCCCACTGTAGTGTCATCCACAGGACCGCAATAACAGTGTCGGCCATAGTGACCCCACTGTAGTGTCATCCACAGGACCCCAATAACAGTGCCGGCAACATTGACCCCACAATAGTGTCATCCACAGGACCCCCATAACAGAGCCGGCCATAGTGACCCCACAATAGTGTCATCCACAGGACCCCCATAACAGTGCTGGCCATATTGAAACAACATTAATGTCATCCACAGGACGTCCACAACAGTGCCGGCCATAGTGACCCCACAATAGTGTCATCCACAGGACCCCAATAACAGTGCCGGCCATAGTGACCCCACAATAGTGTCATCCACAGGACCCCAATAACAGTGCCGGCCATAGTGACCCCACAATAGTGTCATCCACATGACCCTCATAACAGTGCCGGCCATAGTGACCCCACAATAGTGTCATCTACAGGACCCCCATAACATTGCCGGCCATAGTGACCCCACCCCACAATAGTGTCATCCACAGGACCTCCATAACAGTGCCGGCCATAGTGACCCCACTGTAGTGTCATCCACAGGATCCCCATAACAGTGCAGGCCATAGTGACCCCACAATAGTGTCATCCACAGGACCCCAAAAACAGTGCCAGCCATAGTGACCCCACAATAGTGTCATCCACAGGACCCCAATAATAGTGCCGGCCATAGTGACCCCACAATAGTGTCATCCACATGACCCCCATAACAGTGCAGGCTATAGTGACCCCTCATTAGTGTCATCCACAGGACCCCCATAGCATTGCCGGCCATAGTGACCCCACAATAGTGTCATCCACATGACCCCCATAACAGTGCAGGCTATAGTGACCCCTCATTAGTGTCATCCACAGGACCTCCATAACAGTGCCGGCCATAGTGACCCCACATTAGTGTCATCCACAGGACCCCAGTAACAGTGCCGGCCATAGTGACCCCACAATAGTGTCATCCACAAGACCCCAATAACAGTGCCAGCCATAGTGACCTCACAATAGTGTCATCCACAGGACCCTCATAACAGTGCCAGCCATAGTGACCCCACATTAGTGTCATCCACAGGACCTCCATAACAGTGCCGGCCATAGTGACCCCACATTAGTGTCATCCACAGGACCCCAATAACAGTGCCGGCCATAGTGACCTCATATTGGTGTCATCCACAAGACCTCCATAACAGTGTCCGCCCTAGTGACCCCCCAATAGTGTCATCCACAGGACCCCAATTACAGTGCCGGCCATGGTGACCCCACAATAGAGTCATCCACAGGACCCCCATAACAGTGCCGGCTATAGTGACCACCCAATAGTGTCATCCACAGGACCCCCATTACAGTGCCGGCCATAGTGACCCCACAATAGTGTCATCCACAGGACCCCCATAACAATGCCGGCCATAGTGACCCCAGAATAGTGTCATCCACAGGACCCTCATAACAGTGCCGGCCATAGTGACCCAACATTTATGTCATCCCCTGACCCCCATAACTGCTGGCCATAGTTACCCCCCAGTAGTGTCATCCACAGGACCCCCATAACAATGCCGGCCATAGTGACCCCACAATAGTGTCATCCACAGGACCCTCATAACAGTGCCGGCCATAGTGACCCAACATTTATGTCATCCCCTGACCCCCATAACTGCTGGCCATAGTTACCCCCCAGTAGTGTCATCCACAGGACCCCCATAACAGTGCCGGCCATAGTGACTCCACAATAGTGTCATCCACAGGACCCCCATAATAGTGCCGGCCATAGTGAACCCACTGTAGTGTCATCCACAGGACCCCCATAAAAGTGCCAGCCATAGTGACCCCCCAATAGTGTCATCTACAGGACCTCCATAACAGTGCCGGCCATAGTGACCCCACTGTAGTGTCATCCACAGGACCCCATTAACAGTGCCGGCAACATTGACCCCACAATAGTGTCATCCACAGGACCCCCATAATAGTGCCGGCCATAGTGAACCCACTGTAGTGTCATCCACAGGACCCCCATAAAAGTGCCAGCCATAGTGACCCCCCAATAGTGTCATCTACAGGACCTCCATAACAGTGCCGGCCATAGTGACCCCACTGTAGTGTCATCCACAGGACCCCAATAACAGTGTCGGCCATAGTGATCCCACTGTAGTGTCATCCACAGGACCCCATTAACAGTGCCGGCAACATTGACCCCACAATAGTGTCATCCACAGGAGCCCCATAACAGTGCTGGCCATATTGAAACAACATTAATGTCATCCACAGGACGTAAACAACAGTGCAGGCCATAGTGACCCCACATTAGTGTCATCCACAGGATCCCCATAACAGTGCCGGCCATAGTGACCCCACAATAGTGTCATCCACAGGACCCCAATAACAGTGCCGGCCATAGTGACCCCACAATAGTATCATCCACAGGACCCCAATAACAGTGCCGGCCATAGTGACCTCACAATAGTGTCATCCACATGACCCCCATAACAGTGCAGGCCATAGTGACCCCACAATAGTGTCATCCACATGACCCTCATAACAGTGCCGGCCATAGTGACCCAACATTTATGTCATCCCCTGACCCCCATAACTGCTGGCCATAGTTACCCCTTAGTAGTGTCATCCACAGGACCCCCATAATAGTGCCGGCCATAGTGAACCCACTGTAGTGTCATCCACAGTACCCCCATAACAGTGCCGGCCATAGTGACTCCACAATAGTGTCATTCACAGGACCCCCATAAAAGTGCCGGCCATAGTGACCCCACAATAGTGTCATCCACAGGACCCCCATAACAGTGCCAGCCATAGTGACCCCCCAATAGTGTCATCTACAGGACCTCCATAACAGTGCCGGCCATAGTGACCCCACTGTAGTGTCATCCACAGGACCGCAATAACAGTGTCGGCCATAGTGACCCCACTGTAGTGTCATCCACAGGACCCCAATAACAGTGCCGGCAACATTGACCCCACAATAGTGTCATCCACAGGACCCCCATAACAGAGCCGGCCATAGTGACCCCACAATAGTGTCATCCACAGGACCCCCATAACAGTGCTGGCCATATTGAAACAACATTAATGTCATCCACAGGACGTCCACAACAGTGCCGGCCATAGTGACCCCACAATAGTGTCATCCACAGGACCCCAATAACAGTGCCGGCCATAGTGACCCCACAATAGTGTCATCCACAGGACCCCAATAACAGTGCCGGCCATAGTGACCCCACAATAGTGTCATCCACATGACCCCCATAACAGTGCCGGCCATAGTGACCCCACAATAGTGTCATCTACAGGACCCCCATAACATTGCCGGCCATAGTGACCCCACCCCACAATAGTGTCATCCACAGGACCTCCATAACAGTGCCGGCCATAGTGACCCCACTGTAGTGTCATCCACAGGATCCCCATAACAGTGCAGGCCATAGTGACCCCACAATAGTGTCATCCACAGGACCCCAAAAACAGTGCCAGCCATAGTGACCCCACAATAGTGTCATCCACAGGACCCCAATAATAGTGCCGGCCATAGTGACCCCACAATAGTGTCATCCACATGACCCCCATAACAGTGCAGACTATAGTGACCCCTCATTAGTGTCATCCACAGGACCCCCATAGCATTGCCGGCCATAGTGACCCCACAATAGTGTCATCCACATGACCCCCATAACAGTGCAGGCTATAGTGACCCCTCATTAGTGTCATCCACAGGACCTCCATAACAGTGCCGGCCATAGTGACCCCACATTAGTGTCATCCACAGGACCCCAGTAACAGTGCTGGCCATAGTGACCCCACAATAGTGTCATCCACAAGACCCCAATAACAGTGCCAGCCATAGTGACCTCACAATAGTGTCATCCACAGGACCCTCATAACAGTGCCAGCCATAGTGACCCCACATTAGTGTCATCCACAGGACCTCCATAACAGTGCCGGCCATAGTGACCCCACATTAGTGTCATCCACAGGACCCCAATAACAGTGCCGGCCATAGTGACCTCATATTGGTGTCATCCACAAGACCTCCATAACAGTGTCCGCCCTAGTGACCCCACATTAGTGTCATCCACAGGATCCCCATAACAGTGCCGGCCATAGTGACCTTATATTAGTGTTATCCACAGGGCCTCCATAACAGTGCCGGCCATAGTGACCCCACTATAGTGTCATCCACAGGACCCCCATAACAGAGTCAGCCATAGTGACCCCACAATAGTGTCATCCACAGGACCCCAATAACAGTGCCGGCCATAGTGACCCCACAATAGTGTCATCCACAGGACCCCATAACTGTGTCGGCCATAGTGACCCCACATTAGTGTCATCCACAGAACCCCCATAACAGTGCCGGCCATAGTGACCCCCAAAAGTGTCATCCACAGGACCCCAATAACAGTGCTGGCCATAGTGACCCCACAATAGTGTCATCCACAGGACCCCCATAACAGTGTCGGCCATAGTGACCCCACTATAGTGTCATCCACAGGACCCCCCAATAGTGTCATCCACAGGACCCCCATAACAGTGCTGGCCATAATGACCCCCCAATAGGGTCTTCCACAGGACCCCCATAACAGTGCCGGCCATAGTGACCCCACATTAGTGTCATCCACAGAACCCCCATAACAGTGCCGGCCATAGTGCCCCCCAATATTGTCATCCACAGGACTCCCATTACAGTGCCGGCCATAGTGACCCCCAATAGTGTCAGCCACAGAACCCCAATAACAGTGCCGGCCATAGTGACCCCACAATAGTGTCATCCACAGGACCCCCATAACAGTGTCGGCCATAGTGTCCCCACAATAGTGTCATCCACAGGACCCCCATAACAGTGCCGGCCATAGTGACCCCACATTAGTGTCATCCACATAAACCCCATAACAGTGCCGGCCATAGTGTCCCCACAATAGTGTCATCCACAGAACCTCCATAACAGTGCCGGCCATAGTGACCTTATATTAGTGTTATCCACAGGGCCTCCATAACAGTGCCGGCCATAGTGACCTTATATTATTGTTATCCACAGGGCCTCCATAACAGTGCCGGCCATAGTGACCCCACTATAGTGTCATCCACAGGACCCCAATAACAGTGCCGGCCATAGTGACCCCACAATAGTGTCATCCACAGGACCCCCATAACAGTGTCGGCTATAGTGACCCCACATTAGTGTCATCCACAGAACCCCCATAACAGTGCCGGCCATAGTGACCCCCATTACAGTGCTGGCTATAGTGACCCCACAATAGTGTCATCCACAGGACCCCCATAACAGTGTCAGCCATAGTGATCCCACATTAGTGTCATCCACAGAAACCCCATAACAGTGCCGGCCATAGTGACCCCACTATAGTGTCATCCACAGGACTCCCCAATAGTGTCATCCACAGGACCCCCGTAACAGTGGCGGCCATAATGACCCCCCAATAGGGTCTTCCACAGGACCCCCATAACAGTGCCGGCCATAGTGACCCCACATTAGTGTCATCCACAGAACCCCCATAACAGTGCCGGCCATAGTGCCCCCCAATATTGTCATCCACAGGACTCCCATTACTGTGCCGGCCATAGTGACCCCCAATAGTGTCATCCACAGGACCCCCATAACAGTGTCGGCCATAGTGACCCCACATTAGTGTCATCCACATAAACCCCATAACAGTGCCGGCCATAGTGTTCCCACAATAGTGTCATCCACAGGACCCCCATAACAGTGCAGGCCATAGTGACCCCACCTTAGTGTCATCCACAGGACCCCCATAACAGTGCCAGCCATAGTGACCCCACAATAGTGTCATCCACAGGACCCCCATTACAGTGTCGGCCATAGTGACCCCACAATAGTGTCATCCACAGGACCCCCATTACAGTGCCGGCCAGAGTGACCCCACAATAGTGTCATCCACAGGACCTCCATAACAGTGCCGGCCAGAGTGACCCCACAATAGTGTCATCCACAGGACCCCCATAACAGTGCCAGCCATAGTGACCCCTCATTAGTGTCATCCACAGGACCTCCATAACAGTGGCGGCCATAGTGACCCCACAGTAGTGTCATCCACTGGACCCCCATTACAGTGCTGGCCATAGTGACCCCCATAACAGTGCCAGCCATAGTGACCCCCCAATAGTGTCATCCACAGGACCCAAATTACAGTGCCGGCCATGGTGACCCCACAATAGTGTCATCCACACGACCCCCATAACAGTGCCGGCCATAGTGACCGCCCAATAGTGTCATCCACAGGACCCCCGTAACAGTGTCGGCCATAGTGACCTCATATTAGTGTCATCCACAAGACCTCCATAACAGGGCCGGCCATAGTGACCCCACTATAGTGTCATCCACAGGACCCCCATAACAGTGCAGGCCATAGTGACCCCACTATAGTGTCATCCACAGGACCCCCATAACAGTGCCAGCCATAGTGACCCCTCATTAGTGTCATCCACAGGACCTCCATAACAGTGGCGGCCATAGTGACCCCACAGTAGTGTCATCCATTGGACCCCCATTACAGTGCTGGCCATAGTGACCCCCATAACAGTGCCAGCCATAGTGACCCCCCAATAGTGTCATCCACAGGACCCAAATTACAGTGCCGGCCATGGTGACCCCACAATAGTGTCATCCACACGACCCCCATAACAGTGCCGGCCATAGTGACCGCCCAATAGTGTCATCCACTGGACCCCCGTAACAGTGTCGGCCATAGTGACCTCATATTAGTGTCATCCACAAGACCTCCATAACAGGGCCGGCCATAGTGACCCCACTATAGTGTCATCCACAGGACCCCCATAACAGTGCAGGCCATAGTGACCCCACTATAGTGTCATCCTCAGGACCCCCCAACAGTGTCATCCACAGAACCCCCATAACAGTGCCGGCCATAGTGACCCCCAATAGTGTCATCCACAGGACCCCAATAACAGTGCCGGCCATAGTGACCCCACAATAGTGTTATCCACAGGACCCCCATAACAGTGTCGGCCATAGTGACCCCACATTAGTGTCATCCACAGGACCCCCATAACAGAGCCGGCCATAGTGGCCCCACATTAGTGTCATCCACAGGACCTCCATAATACTGCCAGCCATAGTGACCTCATATTAGTGTCATCCACAAGACCTCCATAACAGTGTCCGCCCTAGTGACCCCACATTAGTGTCATCCACAGGACCCCCATAACAGTGCCGGCCATAGTGACCTTATATTAGTGTTATCCACAGGGCCTCCATAACAGTGCAGGCCATAGTGACCCCACTATAGTGTCATCCACAGGACCCCCATAACAGTGCAGGCCATAGTGACCCCACCTTAGTGTCACCCACAGGACCCCCATAACAGTGCCAGCCATAGTGACCCCACAATAGTGTCATCCACAGGACCCCCATTACAGTGCCGGCCATAGTGACCCCACAATAGTGTCATCCACAGGACCTCCATAACAGTGCCGGCCAGAGTGACCCCACAATAGTGTCATCCACAGGACCCCCATAACAGTGCCAGCCATAGTGACCCCTCATTAGTGTCATCCACAGGACCTCCATAACAGTGGCGGCCATAGTGACCCCACAGTAGTGTCATCCACTGGACCCCCATTACAGTGCTGGCCATACTGACCCCTATAACAGTGCCAGCCATAGTGACCCCCCAATAGTGTCATCCACAGGACCCCAATTACAGTGCCGGCCATGGTGACCCCACAATAGAGTCATCCACAGGACCCCCATAACAGTGCCGGCTATAGTGACCCCACAATAGTGTCATCCACAGGACCCCCATTACAGTGCCGGCCATAGTGACCCCACAATAGTGTCATCCACAGGACCCCCATAACAATGCCGGCCATAGTGACCCCACAATAGTGTCATCCACAGGACCCTCATAACAGTGCCGGCCATAGTGACCCAACATTTATGTCATCCCCTGACCCCCATAACTGCTGGCCATAGTTACCCCCCAGTAGTGTCATCCACAGGACCCCCATAACAATGCCGGCCATAGTGACCCCACAATAGTGTCATCCACAGGACCCTCATAACAGTGCCGGCCATAGTGACCCAACATTTATGTCATCCCCTGACCCCCATAACTGATGGCCATAGTTACCCCCCAGTAGTGTCATCCACAGGACCCCCATAACAGTGCCGGCCATAGTGACTCCACAATAGTGTCATCCACAGGACCCCCATAATAGTGCCGGCCATAGTGAACCCACTGTAGTGTCATCCACAGGACCCCCATAAAAGTGCCAGCCATAGTGACCCCCCAATAGTGTCATCTACAGGACCTCCATAACAGTGCCGGCCATAGTGACCCCACTGTAGTGTCATCCACAGGACCCCAATAACAGTGTTGGCCATAGTGATCCCACTGTAGCGTCATCCACAGGACCCCATTAACAGTGCCGGCAACATTGACCCCACAATAGTGTCATCCACAGGACCCCCATAATAGTGCCGGCCATAGTGAACCCACTGTAGTGTCATCCACAGGACCCCCATAAAAGTGCCAGCCATAGTGACCCCCCAATAGTGTCATCTACAGGACCTCCATAACAGTGCCGGCCATAGTGACCCCACTGTAGTGTCATCCACAGGACCCCAATAACAGTGTCGGCCATAGTGATCCCACTGTAGTGTCATCCACAGGACCCCATTAACAGTGCCGGCAACATTGACCCCACAATAGTGTCATCCACAGGACCCCCATAACAGTGCTGGCCATATTGAAACAACATTAATGTCATCCACAGGACGTAAACAACAGTGCAGGCCATAGTGACCCCTCATTAGTGTCATCCACAGGATCCCCATAACAGTGCCGGCCATAGTGACCCCACAATAGTGTCATCCACAGGACCCCAATAACAGTGCCGGCCATAGTGACCCCACAATAGTATCATCCACAGGACCCCAATAACAGTGCCGGCCATAGTGACCCCACAATAGTGTCATCCACATGACCCCCATAACAGTGCAGGCCATAGTGACCCCACAATAGTGTCATCCACATGACCCTCATAACAGTGCCGGCCATAGTGACCCAACATTTATGTCATCCCCTGACCCCCATAACTGCTGGCCATAGTTACCCCCCAGTAGTGTCATCCACAGGACCCCCATAATAGTGCCGGCCATAGTGAACCCACTGTAGTGTCATCCACAGTACCCCCATAACAGTGCCGGCCATAGTGACTCCACAATAGTGTCATTCACAGGACCCCCATAAAAGTGGCGGCCATAGTGACCCCACAATAGTGTCATCCACAGGACCCCCATAACAGTGCCAGCCATAGTGACCCCCCAATAGTGTCATCTACAGGACCTCCATAACAGTGCCGGCCATAGTGACCCCACTGTAGTGTCATCCACAGGACCCCAATAACAGTGTCGGCCATAGTGACCCCACTGTAGTGTCATCCACAGGACCTCAATAACAGTGCCGGCAACATTGACCCCACAATAGTGTCATCCACAGGACCCCCATAACAGAGCCGGCCATAGTGACCCCACAATAGTGTCATCCACAGGACCCCCATAACAGTGCTGGCCATATTGAAACAACATTAATGTCATCCACAGGACGTCCACAACAGTGCCGGCCATAGTGACCCCACAATAGTGTCATCCACAGGACCCCAATAACAGTGCCGGCCATAGTGACCCCACAATAGTGTCATCCACAGGACCCCAATAACAGTGCCGGCCATAGTGACCCCACAATAGTGTCATCCACATGACCCCCATAACAGTGCCGGCCATAGTGACCCCACAATAGTGTCATCTACAGGACCCCCATAACATTGCCGGCCATAGTGACCCCACCCCACAATAGTGTCATCCACAGGACCTCCATAACAGTGCCGGCCATAGTGACCCCACTGTAGTGTCATCCACAGGATCCCCATAACAGTGCAGGCCATAGTGACCCCACAATAGTGTCATCCACAGGACCCCAAAAACAGTGCCAGCCATAGTGACCCCACAATAGTGTCATCCACAGGACCCCAATAATAGTGCCGGCCATAGTGACCCCACAATAGTGTCATCCACATGACCCCCATAACAGTGCAGGCTATAGTGACCCCTCATTAGTGTCATCCACAGGACCCCCATAGCATTGCCGGCCATAGTGACCCCACAATAGTGTCATCCACATGACCCCCATAACAGTGCAGGCTATAGTGACCCCTCATTAGTGTCATCCACAGGACCTCCATAACAGTGCCGGCCATAGTGACCCCACATTAGTGTCATCCACAGGACCCCAGTAACAGTGCCGGCCATAGTGACCCCACAATAGTGTCATCCACAAGACCCCAATAACAGTGCCAGCCATAGTGACCTCACAATAGTGTCATCCACAGGACCCTCATAACAGTGCCAGCCATAGTGACCCCACATTAGTGTCATCCACAGGACCCCCATAACAGTGCCGGCAATAGTGACCCCTCATTAGAGTCATCCACAGGACATCCATAACAGTGCCGGCCATAGTGGCCCCACAGTAGTGTCATCCACAGGACCCCCATTACACTGCTGGCCATAGTGACCCCACAATAGTGTCTTCCATAGTGACCCCCATAACAGTACCAGCCATAGTGACCCCCCAATAGTGTCATCCACAGGACCCCAGTTACGGTACCGGCCATGGTGACCCCACAATAGTGTCATCCACAGGACCCCCATAACAGTGTCGGCCATAGTGACCCCCCAATAGTGTCATCCACAGGACCCCCATTACAGTGCCGGCAATAGTGACCCCACAATAGTGTCATCCACAGGACCCCCATAACAGTGCCGGCCATAGTGACCCCACAATAGTGTCATCCACAGGACCCTCATAACAGTGCCAGCCAGAGTGACCCCACATTTATGTCATCCCCTGACCCCCATAACAGTGCTGGCCATAGTGACCCCCCAGTAGTGTCATCCACAGGACCCCCATAACAGTGCCGGCCATAGTGACCTCACATTTGTGTCATCCACAGGACCCTCATAACAGTGCCGGCCATAGTGACCCAACATTTATGTCATCCCCTGACCCCCATAACAGTGCCGGCCATAGTCACCCCACAATAGTGTCATCCACAGGACCCTCATAACAGTGCCGGCCATAGTGACCCAACATTTATGTCATCCCCTGACCCCCATAACAGTGCTGGCCATAGTGACCCCCAGTAGTTTCATCCACAGGACCCCCATAACAGTGCCGGCCATAGTGACCCCCCAATAGTGTCATCCACAGGACCCCAATTATAGTGCCGGCCATGGTGACCCCACAATAGTGTCATCCACAGGACCCTCATAACAGTGCCGGCCATAGTGACCCCATAATAGTGTCATCCACAGGACCCCCATAACAGTGCCAGCCATAGTGACTCCTCATTAGTGTCATCCACAGGACCCCCATAACAGTGCCGGCCATGGTGACCCCACAATAGTGTCATCCACAGGACCCTCATAACAGTGTCGGCCATAGTGACCCCACATTTATGTCATCCCCTGACCCCCATAACAGTGCCTGCCATAGTGACCCCACATTTGTGTCATCCCCTGACCCCCATAACAGTGCAGGCCATAGTGGCCCCTCATTAGTGTCATCCACAGGACCCCCATAATAGTGCCGGCCATAGTGACCCCACTGTAGTGTCATCCACAGTACCCCCATAACAGTGCCGGCCATAGTGACCCCACAATAGGGTCATCCGCAGGACCCCCATAACAGTGCCGGCCATAGTGACCCCACAATAGTGTCATCCACAGTACCCCCATAACAGTGTCCGCCATAGTGACCCCACAATAGTGTCATCCACAGGACCCCCATAACAGTGCCGGCCTTAGTGACCCCCAATAGTGCCATTTACAGAACCTCCATAACAGTGTCGGACATAGTGACCCCACAATAGCGTCATCCACAGGACCCCAATAACAGTGCCGGCCATAGTGACCCCCCAATAGTGCCATCTACAGGACCTCCATAACAGTGTCGGCCATAGTGACCCCACTGTAGTGTCATCCACAGGACCCCCATAACAGTGCCAGCCAGAGTGACCCCACATTAGTGTCATCCACAGGACCCCCATAACAGTGCTGGCCATATTGAACCCACATTAGTGTCATCCACAGGACCTCCATAACAGTGCCGGCCATAGTGACCCCTCATTAGTGTCATCCACAGGACCCCCATAACATTGCCGGCCATATTGAACCCACCTCACAATAGTGTCATCCACAGGACCCCCATAACATTGCCGGCCATAGTGACCCCCCAATAGTGTCATCTACAGGACCTCCATAACAGTGCCGGCCATAGTGACCCCACTGTAGTGTCATCCACAGGACCCCAATAACAGTGTCGGCCATAGTGATCCCACTGTAGTGTCATCCACAGGACCCCATTAACAGTGCCGGCAACATTGACCCCACAATAGTGTCATCCACAGGACCCCCATAACAGAGCCGGCCATAGTGACCCCACAATAGTGTCATCCACAGGACCCCCATAACAGTGCTGGCCATATTGAAACAACATTAATGTCATCCACAGGACGTCCACAACAGTGCAGGCCATAGTGACCCCTCATTAGTGTCATCCACAGGATCCCCATAACAGTGCCGGCCATAGTGACCCCACAATAGTGTCATCCACAGGACCCCAATAACAGTGCCGGCCATAGTGACCTCACAATAGTGTCATCCACATGACCCCCATAACAGTGCAGGCCATAGTGACCCCACAATAGTGTCATCCACATGACCCTCATAACAGTGCCGGCCATAGTGACCCAACATTTATGTCATCCCCTGACCCCCATAACTGCTGGCCATAGTTACCCCCCAGTAGTGTCATCCACAGGACCCCCTTAATAGTGCCGGCCATAGTGAACCCACTGTAGTGTCATCCACAGTACCCCCATAACAGTGCCGGCCATAGTGACTCCACAATAGTGTCATTCACAGGACCCCCATAAAAGTGCCGGCCATAGTGACCCCACAATAGTGTCATCCACAGGACCCCCATAACAGTGCCAGCCATAGTGACCCCCCAATAGTGTCATCTACAGGACCTCCATAACAGTGCCGGCCATAGTGACCCCACTGTAGTGTCATCCACAGGACCCCAATAACAGTGTCGGCCATAGTGACCCCACTGTAGTGTCATCCACAGGACCCCAATAACAGTGCCGGCAACATTGACCCCACAATAGTGTCATCCACAGGACCCCCATAACAGAGCCGGCCATAGTGACCCCACAATAGTGTCATCCACAGGACCCCCATAACAGTGCTGGCCATATTGAAACAACATTAATGTCATCCACAGGACGTCCACAACAGTGCCGGCCATAGTGACCCCACAATAGTGTCATCCACAGGACCCCAATAACAGTGCCGGCCATAGTGACCCCACAATAGTGTCATCCACAGGACCCCAATAACAGTGCTGGCCATAGTGACCCCACCCCACAATAGTGTCATCCACAGGACCTCCATAACAGTGCCGGCCATAGTGACCCCACTGTAGTGTCATCCACAGGATCCCCATAACAGTGCTGGCCATAGTGACCCCACCCCACAATAGTGTCATCCACAGGACCCCAATAACAGTGCAGGCCATAGTGACCCCACAATAGTGTCATCCACAGGACCCCAAAAACAGTGCCGGCCATAGTGACCCCACTGTAGTGTCATCCACATGACCCCCATAACAGTGCAGGCTATAGTGACCCCTCATTAGTGTCATCCACAGGACGCCCATAGCATTGCCGGCCATAGTGACCCCACAATAGTGTCATCCACATGACCCCCATAACAATGCAGGCTATAGTGACCCCTTATTAGTGTCATCCACAGGACTTCCATAACAGTGCCGGCCATAGTGACCCCACTGTAGTGTCATCCACAGGATCCCCATAACAGTGCAGGCCATAGTGACCCCACAATAGTGTCATCCACAGGACCCCCATGACATTGCTGGCCATAGTGACCCCACAATAGTGTCATCCACAGGACCCCAATAACAGTGCCAGCCATAGTGACCCCTCATTAGTGTCATCCACAAGACCCCAATAACAGTGCCGGCCATAGTGACCCCTCATTAGTGTCATCCACAAGACCCCCATAACAGTGCAGGCTATAGTGAAACCTCATTAGTGTCATCCACAGGACCCCCATAGCATTGCCGACCATAGTGACCCCACAATAGTGTCATCCACAGGACCCCCATAAGATTGCCGGCCATAGTGACCCCACCCCACAATAGTGTCATCCACAGGACCTCCATAACAGTGCCGGCCATAGTGACCCCACATTAGTGTCATCCACAGGACCCCAGTAACAGTGCCGGCCATAGTGTCCCCACAATAGTGTCATCCACAAGACCCCAATAACAGTGCCAGCCATAGTGACCCCACATTAGTGTCATCCACAGGACCCCCATAACAGTGCCGGCAATAGTGACCCCTCATTAGAGTCATGCACAGGACATCCATAACAGTGCCGGCCATAGTGACCCCACAGTAGTGTCATCCACAGGACCCCCATTACAGTGCTGGCCATAGTGACCCCACAATAGTGTCTTCCATAGGACCCCCATAACAGTACCAGCCATAGTGACCCCCCAATAGTGTCATCCACAGGACCCCAGTTATGGTACCGGCCATGGTGACCCCACAATAGTGTCATCCACAGGACCCCCATAACAGTGTCGGCCATAGTGACCCCCCAATAGTGTCATCCACAGGACCCCCATTACAGTGCCGGCAATAGTGACCCCACAATAGTGTCATCCACAGGACCCCCATAACAGTGCCGGCCATAGTGACCCCACAATAGTGTCATCCACAGGACCCTCATAACAGTGCCAGCCAGAGTGACCCCACATTTATGTCATCCCCTGACCCCCATAACAGTGCTGGCCATAGTGACCCCCCAGTAGTGTCATCCACAGGACCCCCATAACAGTGCCGGCCATAGTGACCTCACATTTGTGTCATCCACAGGACCCTCATAACAGTGCCGGCCATAGTGACCCAACATTTATGTCATCCCCTGACCCCCATAACAGTGCTGGCCATAGTGACCCCCAGTAATTTCATCCACAGGACCCCCATAACAGTGCCGGCCATAGTGACCCCCCAATAGTGTCATCCACAGGACCCCAATTACAGTGCCGGCCATGGTGACCCCACAATAGTGTCATCCACAGGACCCCCATAACAGTGCTGGCCATAGTGACCCCCCAGTAGTGTCATCCACAGGACCCCCATAACAGTGCCGGCCATAGTGACCCCACAATAGTGTCATCCACAGGACCCTCATAACAGTGCCGGCCATAGTGACCCAACATTTATGTCATCCCCTGACCCCCATAACAGTGCTGGCCATAGTGACCCCCAGTAATTTCATCCACAGGACCCCCATAACAGTGCCGGCCATAGTGACCCCCCAATAGTGTCATCCACAGGACCCCAATTACAGTGCCGGCCATGGTGACCCCACAATAGTGTCATCCACAGGACCCCCATAACAGTGCCGGCCATAGTGACCCCACAATAGTGTCATCCACAGGACCCCCATAACAGTGCCAGCCATAGTGACTCCTCATTAGTGTCATCCACAGGACCCCCATAACAGTGCCGGCCATAGTGACCCCACAATAGTGTCATCCACAGGACCCTCATAACAGTGTCGGCCATAGTGACCCCACAATAGTGTCATCTACAGGACCTCCATAACAGTGCCGGCCATAGTGACCCCACATTTGTGTCATCCCCTGACCCTCATAACAGTGCAGGCCATAGTGACCCCTCATTAGTGTCATCCACAGGACCCCCATAATAGTGCCGGCCATAGTGACCCCACTGTAGTGTCATCCACAGTACCCCCATAACAGTGCCGGCCATAGTGAACCCACAATAGTGTCATCCGCAGGACCCCCATAACAGTGCCGGCCATAGTGACCCCACAATAGTGTCATCCACAGTACCCCCATAACAGTGTCCGCCATAGTGACCCCACAATAGTGTCATCCACAGGACCCCCATAACAGTGCCGGCCATAGTGACCCCACAATAGTGTCATCCACAGGACCCCCATAACAGTGCTGGCCATAGTGACCCCACAATAGTGTCATCCACAGGACCCCCATAACAGTGCCGGCCATAGTGACCCCCAATAGTGCCATTTACAGAACCTCCATAACAGTGTCGGACATAGTGACCCCACAATAGCGTCATCCACAGGACCCCAATAACAGTGCCGGCCATAATAACCCCCCAATAGTGCCATCTACAGGACATCCATAACAGTGTCGGCCATAGTGACCCCACTGTAGTGTCATCAACAGGACCCCCATAACAGTGCCAGCCAGAGTGACCCCACATTAGTGTCATCCACAGGACCTCCATAACAGTGCCGGCCATAGTGACCCCACAATAGTGTCATCCACAGGACCCCCATAACAGTGCTGGCCATATTGAACCCACATTAGTGTCATCCACAGGACCTCCATAACAGTGCCGGCCATAGTGACCCCTCATTAGTGTCATCCACAGGACCCCATAACATTGCCGGCCATATTGAACCCACCTCACAATAGTGTCATCCACAGGACCCCCATAACATTGCCGGCCATAGTGACCCCACAATAGTGTCATCCACAGGACCCCAATAACAGTGCCGGCCATAGTGACCCCACAATAGTGTCATCCACAGGACCCTCATAACAGTTTCGGCCATAGTGACCCCCAATAGTGTCATCCACAGGACCCCAATAACAGTGCTGGCCATAGTGACCCCACAATAGTGTTATCCACAGGACCCCCATAACAGTGTCGGCCATAGTGACCCCACATTAGTGTCATCCACAGAAACCCCATAACAGAGCCGGCCATAGTGACCCCACATTAGTGTCATCCACAGGACCTCCATAACACTGCTAGCCATAGTGACCTCATATTAGTGTCATCCACAAGACCTCCAGAACAGTGTCCGCCCTAGTGACCCCACATTAGTGTCATCCACAGGACCCCCATAACAGTGCCGGCCATAGTGACCTTATATTAGTGTTATCCACAGGGCCTCCATAATAGTGCCGGCCATAGTGACCCCACTATAGTGTCATCCACAGGACCCCAATAACAGTGTCGGCCATAGTGACCCCACAATAGTGTCATTCACAGGACCCCCATAACAGTGTCGGCCATAGTGACCCCACATTAGTGTCATCCACAGAACCCCCATAACAGTGCCGGCCATAGTGACCCCCATTACAGTGCCGGCCATAGTGACCCCCAAAAGTGTCATCCACAGGACCCCAATAACAGTGCTGGCCATAGTGACCCCACAATAGTGTCATCCACAGGACCCCCATAACAGTGTCGGCTATAGTGACCCCACATTAGTGTCATCCACAGAAACCCCATAACAGTGCCGGCCATAGTAATCCCACAATAGTGTCATCCACAAGACCCCCATAACAGTGTCGGCCATAGTGACCCCACTATAGTGTCATCCACAGGACCCCCCAATAGTGTCATCCACAGGACCCCCATAACAGTGCCGGCCATAATGACCCCCCAATAGGGTCTTCCACAGGACCCCCATAACAGTGCCGGCCATAGTGACCCCACATTAGTGTCATCCACAGAACCCCCATAACAGTGCCGGCCATAGTGACCCCACTATAGTGTCATCCACAGAACCCCCATAACAGTGCCGGCCATAGTGCCCCCCAATATTGTCATCCACAGGACTCCCATTACAGTGCCGGCCATAGTGACCCCCAATAGTGTCATCCACAGAACCCCCATAACAGTGTCTACCATAGTGACCACACATTAGTGTCATCCACAGGACCCCAATAACAGTGCCGGCCATAATGACCCCACAATAGTGTCATCCACAGGACCCCCATAACAGTGTCGGCCATAGTGACCCCACATTAGTGTCATCCACATAAACCCCATAACAGTGCCGGCCATAGTGTCCCCACAATAGTGTCATCCACAGGACCCCCATAACAGTGCAGGCCATAGTGACCCCACCTTAGTGTCATCCACAGGACCCCCATAACAGTGCCAGCCATAGTGACCCCACAATAGTGTCATCCACAGGACCCCCATTACAGTGTCGGCCATAGTGACCCCACAATAGTGTCATCCACAGGACCCCCATTACAGTGCCGGCCATAGTGACCCCACAAGAGTGTCATCCACAGGACCTCCATAACAGTGCCGGCCAGAGTGACCCCACAATAGTGTCATCCACAGGACCCCCATAACAGTGCTGGCCATAGTGACCCCACTGTAGTGTCATCCACAGGACCCCCATAACAGTGCCGGCCATAGTGACCCCTCATTAGTGTCATCCACAGGACCTCCATAACAGTGGCGGCCATAGTGACCCCACAGTAGTGTCATCCACTGGACCCCCATTACAGTGCTGGCCATAGTGACCCCCATAACAGTGCCAGCCATAGTGACCCCCCAATAGTGTCATCCACAGGACCCCAATTAGAGTGCCGGCCATGGTGACCCCACAATAGAGTCATCCACAGGACCCCCATAACAGTGCCGGCTATAGTGACCACCCAATAGTGTCATCCACAGGACCCCCATTACAGTGCCGGCCATAGTGACCCCACAATAGTGTCATCCACAGGACCCTCATAACAATGCCGGCCATAGTGACCCCACAATAGTGTCATCCACAGGACCCTCATAACAGTGCCGGCCATAGTGACCCAACATTTATGTCATCCCCTGACCCCCATAACTGCTGGCCATAGTTACCCCCCAGTAGTGTCATCCACAGGACCCCCATAATAGTGCCGGCCATAGTGAACCCACTGTAGTGTCATCCACAGGACCCCCATAAAAGTGCCAGCCATAGTGACCCCCCAATAGTGTCATCTACAGGACCTCCATAACAGTGCCGGCCATAGTGACCCCACTGTAGTGTCATCCACAGGACCCCCATAACAGTGTCGGCCATAGTGACCCCACTGTAGTGTCATCCACAGGACCCCATTAACAGTGCCGGCAACATTGACCCCACAATAGTGTCATCCACAGGACCCCCATAACAGAGCCGGCCATAGTCACCCCACAATAGTGTCATCCACAGGACCCCCATAACAGTGCTGGCCATATTGAAACAACATTAATGTCATCCACAGGACGTCCACAACAGTGCAGGCCATAGTGACCCCTCATTAGTGTCATCCACAGGATCCCCATAACAGTGCCGGCCATAGTGACCCCACAATAGTGTCATCCACAGGACCCCAATAACATTGCCGGCGATAGTGACCCCACAATAGTGTCATCCACATGACCCCCATAACAGTGCAGGCCATAGTGACCCCACAATAGTGTCATCCACAGGACCCCCATAATAGTGCCGGCCATAGTGAACCCACTGTAGTGTCATCCACAGTACCCCCATAACAGTGCCGGCCATAGTGACGCCACAATAGTGTCATTCACAGGACCCCCATAAAAGTGCCGGCCATAGTGACCCCACAATAGTGTCATCCACAGGACCCCCATAACAGTGCCAGCCATAGTGACCCCCCAATAGTGTCATCTACAGGACCTCCATAACAGTGTCGGCCATAGTGACCCCACTGTAGTGTCATCCACAGGACCCCATTAACAGTGCCGGCAACATTGACCCCACAATAGTGTCATACACAGGACCCCCATATCAGAGCCGGCCATAGTGACCCCACAATAGTGTCATCCACAGGAACCCCATTACAGTGCCGGCCATAGTGACCCCCCAATAGTGTCATCCACAGGACCCCCATTACAGTGCCGGCAATAGTGACCCCACAATAGTGTCATCCACAGGACCCCAATAACAGTGCTGGCCATAGTGACCCCACAATAGTGTCATCCACAGGACCCCAATAACAGTGCCGGCCATAGTGACCCCACAATAGTGTCATCCACATGACCCCCATAACAGTGCAGGCCATAGTGACCCCACAATAGTGTCATCTACAGGACCCCCATAACATTACCGGCCATAATGACCCCCCCCACAATAGTGTCATCCACAGGACCTCCATAACAGTGCCGGCCATAGTGACCCCACAATAGTGTCATAGAAGGACCCCAAAAACAGTGCCGGCCATAGTGACCCCACAATAGTGTCATCCACAGGACCCCAATAACAGTGCCGGCCATAGTGACCCCACAATAGTGTCATCCACATGACCCCCATAACAGTGCAGGCTATAGTGACCCCTCATTAGTGTCATCCACAGGACCCCCATAGCATTGCCGGCCATAGTGACCCCACTGTAGTGTCATCCACAGGACCCCCATGACATTGCTGGCCATAGTGACCCCACAATAGTGTCATCCACAGGACCCCAATAACAGTGCCAGCCATAGTGACCCCTCATTAGTGTCATCCACAAGACCCCAATAACAGTGCCGGCCATAGTGACCCCTCATTAGTGTCATCCACAAGACCCCCATAACAGTGCAGGCTATAGTGACCCCTCATTAGTGTCATCCACAGGACCCCCATAAGATTGCCGGCCATAGTGACCCCACCCCACAATAGTGTCATCCACAGGACCTCCATAACAGTGCCGGCCATAGTGACCCCACATTAGTGTCATCCACAGGACCCCAATAACAGTGCCAGCCATAGTGACCTCACAATAGAGTCATCCACAGGACCCTCATAACAGTACCAGCCATAGTGACCCCACATTAGTGTCATCCACAGGACCCCCATAACAGTGCCGGCAATAGTGACCCCTCATTAGTGTCATCCACAGGACATCCATAACAGTGCCGGCCATAGTGACCCCACAGTAGTGTCATCCACAGGACCCCCATTACAGTGCTGGCCATAGTGACCCCACTATGGGGGTCACTATGGCTGGCACTGTTATGGGGGTCCTGTGGATGAAACTACTGGGGGTCACTATGGCCAGCACTGTTATGGGGGTCAGGGGATGACATAAATGTTGGGTCACTATGGCCGGCACTGTTATGAGGGTCCTGTGGATGACACTATTGTGGGGTCACTATGGCCGGCACTGTTATGGGGGTCAGGGGATGATATAAATGTGGGGTCACTATGGCCGGTACTGTTATGAGGGTCCTGTGGATGACACAAATGTGGGGTCACTATGGCCGGCACTGTTATGGGGGTCCTGTGGATGACACTACTGGGGGGTCACTATGGCCAGCACTGTTATGGAGGTCAGGGGATGACATAAATGTGGGGTAACTCTGGCTGGCACTGTTATGAGGGTCCTGTGGATGACACTATTGTGGGGTCACTATGGCCGGCACTGTTATGGGGGTCCTGTGGATGACACTATTGTGGGGTCACTATTGCCGGCACTGTAATGGGGGTCCTGTGGATGACACTATTGGGGGGTCACTATGGCCGGCACTGTTATGGGGGTCCTGTGGATGACACTATTGTGTGGTCACCATGGCCGGTACCGTAACTGGGGTCCTGTGGATGACACTATTGGGGGGTCACTATGGCTGGTACTGTTATGGGGGTCCTAGGGAAGACATAGTGTCACTGTTATTTATGTCATCCCCTGACCCCCATAACAGTGCTGGCCATAGTGACCCCCCAATAGTGTCATCCACAGGACCCCAATTACAGTGCAGGCCATGGTGACCTCACAATAGAGTCATCCACAGGACCCTCATAACAGTGCCAGCCATAGTGACCCCACATTAGTGTCATCCACAGGACCCCCATTACAGTGCCGGCCATAGTGACCCCACAATAGTGTCATCCACAGGACCCTCATAACAATGCCGGCCATAGTGACCCCACAATAGTGTCATCCACAGGACCCTCATAACAGTGCCGGCCATAGTGACCCAACATTTATGTCATCCCCTGACCCCCATAACTGCTGGCCATAGTTACCCCCCAGTAGTGTCATCCACAGGACCCCCATAATAGTGCCGGCCATAGTGAACCCACTGTAGTGTCATCCACAGGACCCCCATAAAAGTGCCAGCCATAGTGACCCCCCAATAGTGTCATCTACAGGACCTCCATAACAGTGCCGGCCATAGTGACCCCACTGTAGTGTCATCCACAGGACCCCCATAACAGTGTCGGCCATAGTGACCCCACTGTAGTGTCATCCACAGGACCCCATTAACAGTGCCGGCAACATTGACCCCACAATAGTGTCATCCACAGGACCCCCATAACAGAGCCGGCCATAGTCACCCCACAATAGTGTCATCCACAGGACCCCCATAACAGTGCTGGCCATATTGAAACAACATTAATGTCATCCACAGGACGTCCACAACAGTGCAGGCCATAGTGACCCCTCATTAGTGTCATCCACAGGATCCCCATAACAGTGCCGGCCATAGTGACCCCACAATAGTGTCATCCACAGGACCCCAATAACATTGCCGGCGATAGTGACCCCACAATAGTGTCATCCACATGACCCCCATAACAGTGCAGGCCATAGTGACCCCACAATAGTGTCATCCACAGGACCCCCATAATAGTGCCGGCCATAGTGAACCCACTGTAGTGTCATCCACAGTACCCCCATAACAGTGCCGGCCATAGTGACGCCACAATAGTGTCATTCACAGGACCCCCATAAAAGTGCCGGCCATAGTGACCCCACAATAGTGTCATCCACAGGACCCCCATAACAGTGCCAGCCATAGTGACCCCCCAATAGTGTCATCTACAGGACCTCCATAACAGTGTCGGCCATAGTGACCCCACTGTAGTGTCGTCCACAGGACCCCATTAACAGTGCCGGCAACATTGACCCCACAATAGTGTCATCCACAGGACCCCCATATCAGAGCCGGCCATAGTGACCCCACAATAGTGTCATCCACAGGAACCCCATTACAGTGCCGGCCATAGTGACCCCCCAATAGTGTCATCCACAGGACCCCCATTACAGTGCCGGCAATAGTGACCCCACAATAGTGTCATCCACAGGACCCCAATAACAGTGCTGGCCATAGTGACCCCACAATAGTGTCATCCACAGGACCCCAATAACAGTGCCGGCCATAGTGACCCCACAATAGTGTCATCCACATGACCCCCATAACAGTGCAGGCCATAGTGACCCCACAATAGTGTCATCTACAGGACCCCCATAACATTACCGGCCATAATGACCCCCCCCACAATAGTGTCATCCACAGGACCTCCATAACAGTGCCGGCCATAGTGACCCCACAATAGTGTCATAGAAGGACCCCAAAAACAGTGCCGGCCATAGTGACCCCACAATAGTGTCATCCACAGGACCCCAATAACAGTGCCGGCCATAGTGACCCCACAATAGTGTCATCCACATGACCCCCATAACAGTGCAGGCTATAGTGACCCCTCATTAGTGTCATCCACAGGACCCCCATAGCATTGCCGGCCATAGTGACCCCACTGTAGTGTCATCCACAGGACCCCCATGACATTGCTGGCCATAGTGACCCCACAATAGTGTCATCCACAGGACCCCAATAACAGTGCCAGCCATAGTGACCCCTCATTAGTGTCATCCACAAGACCCCAATAACAGTGCCGGCCATAGTGACCCCTCATTAGTGTCATCCACAAGACCCCCATAACAGTGCAGGCTATAGTGACCCCTCATTAGTGTCATCCACAGGACCCCCATAAGATTGCCGGCCATAGTGACCCCACCCCACAATAGTGTCATCCACAGGACCTCCATAACAGTGCCGGCCATAGTGACCCCACATTAGTGTCATCCACAGGACCCCAATAACAGTGCCAGCCATAGTGACCTCACAATAGAGTCATCCACAGGACCCTCATAACAGTGCCGGCCATAGTGACCCCACAATAGTGTCATCCACAGGACCCCCATAACAGTGCCGGCCATAGTGACTCCACAATAGTGTCATTCACAGGACCCCCATAAAAGTGCCGGCCATAGTGACCCCACAATAGTGTCATCCACAGGACCCCCATAACAGTGCCAGCCATAGTGACCCCCCAATAGTGTCATCTATAGGACCTCCATAACAGTGTCGGCCATAGTGACCCCACTGTAGTGTCATCCACAGGACCCCATTAACAGTGCCGGCAACATTTACCCCACAATAGTGTCATCCACAGGACCCCCATAACAGAGCCGGCCATAGTGACCCCACAATAGTGTCATCCACAGGAACCCCATTACAGTGCCGGCCATAGTGACCCCCCAATAGTGTCATCCACAGGACCCCCATTACAGTGCCGGCAATAGTGACCCCACAATAGTGTCATCCACAGGACCCCAATAACAGTGCTGGCCATAGTGACCCCACAATAGTGTCATCCACATGACCCCCATAACAGTGCAGGCCATAGTGACCCCACAATAGTGTCATCTACAGGACCCCCATAACATTGCCGGCCATAGTGACCCCACCCCACAATAGTGTCATCCACAGGACCTCCATAACAGTGCCGGCCATAGTGACCCCACTGTAGTGTCATCCACAGGATCCCCATAACAGTGCAGGCCATAGTGACCCCACAATAGTGTCATCCACAGGACCCCAAAAACAGTGCCGGCCATAGTGACCCCACAATAGTGTCATCCACAGGACCCCAATAACAGTGCCGGCCATAGTGACCCCACAATAGTGTCATCCACATGACCCCCATAACAGTGCAGGCTATAGTGACCCCTCATTAGTGTCATCCACAGGACCCCCATAGCATTGCCGGCCATAGTGACCCCACTGTAGTGTCATCCACAGGACCCCCATGACATTGCTGGCCATAGTGACCCCACAATAGTGTCATCCACAGGACCCCAATAACAGTGCCTGCCATAGTGACCCCTCATTAGTGTCATCCACAAGACCCCAATAACAGTGCCGGCCATAGTGACCCCTCATTAGTGTCATCCACAAGACCCCCATAACAGTGCAGGCTATAATGACCCCTCATTAGTGTCATCCACAGGACCCCCATAAGATTGCCGGCCATAGTGACCCCACCCCACAATAGTGTCATCCACAGGACCTCCATAACAGTGCCGGCCATAGTGACCCCCCAATAGTGTCATCCACAGGACCCCAGTTACAGTGCCGGCCATAGTGACCCCACAATAGTGTCATCCACAGGACCCCAATAACAGTGCCAGCCATAGTGACCTCACAATAGAGCCATCCACAGTACCCTCATAACAGTGCCAGCCATAGTGACCCCACATTAGTGTCATCCACAGGACCCCCATAACAGTGCCGGCAATAGTGACCCCTCATTAGTGTCATCCACAGGACATCCATAACAGTGCCGGCCATAGTGACCCCACAGTAGTGTCATCCACAGGACCCCCATTACAGTGCTGGCCATAGTGACCCCACTATGGGGGTCACTATGGCTGGCACTGTTATGGGGGTCCTGTGGATGAAACTACTGGGGGTCACTATGGCCAGCACTGTTATGGGGGTCAGGGGATGACATAAATGTTGGGTCACTATGGCCGGCACTGTTATGAGGGTCCTGTGGATGACACTATTGTGGGGTCACTATGGCCGGCACTGTTATGGGGGTCAGGGGATGACATAAATGTGGGGTCACTATGGCCGGCACTGTTATGAGGGTCCTGTGGATGACACAAATGTGGGGTCACTATGGCCGGCACTGTTATGGGGGTCCTGTGGATGACACTACTGGGGGTCACTATGGCCAGCACTGTTATGGAGGTCAGGGGATGACATAAATGTGGGGTCACTCTGGCTGTCACTGTTATGAGGGTCCTGTGGATGACACTATTGTGGGGTCACTATGGCCGGCACTGTTATGGGGGTCCTGTGGATGACACTATTGTGGGGTCACTATTGCCGACACTGTAATGGGGGTCCTGTGGATGACACTATTGGGGGGTCACTATGGCCGGCACTGTTATGGGGGTCCTGTGGATGACACTATTGTGTGGTCACCATGGCCGGTACCGTAACTGGGGTCCTGTGGATGACACTATTGGGGGGTCACTATGGCTGGTACTGTTATGGGGGTCCTATGGAAGACATAGTGTCACTGTTATTTATGTCATCCCCTGACCCCGATAACAGTGCTGGCCATAGTGACCCCCCAATAGTGTCATGCACAGGACCCCAATTACAGTGCCGACCATGGTGACCTCACAATAGAGTCATCCACAGGACCCTCATAACAGTGCCAGCCATAGTGACCCCACATTAGTGTCATCCACAGGACCTCCATAACAGTGCCGGCCATAGAGACCCCACATTAGTGTCATCCACAGGACCCCCAGAACAGTGCCGGCCATAGTGACCCCACAATAGTGTCATCCACAGGACCCCAATAACAGTGCCGGCCATAGTGACCCCACAATAGTGTCATCCACAGGACCCCCATAACAGTGCCGGCCATAGTGACCCCACAATAGTGTCATCCACAGGACCCCAATAACAGTGCCGGCCATAGTGACCCCACAATAGTGTCATCCACATGACCCCCATAACAGTGCCGGCCATAGTGACCCCACAATAGTGTCATCCACAGGACCCCCATAACAGTGCCGGCCATAGTGACCCCACTGTAGTGTCATCCACAGGACCCCCATAATAGTGCCGGCCATAGTGACCCCACATTAGTGTCAACCACAGAACCCCCATAATAGTGCCGGCCATAGTGACCCCATTGTTGTGTCATCCATAGGACCGCCATAATAGTACCGGCCATAGTGACCCCACTGTAGTGTCATCCATAGGACCCCCATAATAGTGCCGGCCATAGTGACCCCACTGTTGTGTCATCCATAGGACCCCCATAATAGTGTCGGCCATAGTGACCCCACTGTAGTGTTATCCACAGGACCCCAATAACAGTGTCGGCCATAGTGACCCCACAATAGTGTCATCCACAGGACCCCCATAACAGTGCCGGCCATAGTGACCCCTCATTAGTGTCATCCA
Organism: Phyllobates terribilis; assembly: GCF_046119375.1. Lineage (NCBI taxonomy): Eukaryota > Metazoa > Chordata > Amphibia > Anura > Dendrobatidae > Phyllobates > Phyllobates terribilis. Next base: position 16,439,719 of record NW_027362774.1, read on the forward strand.
CAGGACCCCCATAACATTGCCGGCCATATTGAACCAACGCCACAATAGTGTCATCCACAGGACCCCCATAACATTGCCGGCCATAGTGACCCCACAATAGTGTCATCCACAGGACCCCCATAACAGTGCCGGCCATAGTGACCCCTCATTAGTGTCATCCACAGGACCCCCATAACATTGCCGGCCATATTGAACCAACCCCACAATGGTGTCATCCACAGGACCCACATAACAGTGCCGGCCATAGTGACCCCACAATAGTGTCATCCACAGGACCCTCATAACAGTGTCGGCCATAGTGACCCCACTATAGTGTCATCCACAGGACCCCCATAACATTGCCAGCCATAGTGACCCTACCCCACAATAGTGTCATCCACAGGACCCCCATAACAGTGCCGGCCATAGTGACCCCACAATAGTGTCATCCACAGGACCCCCATAATAGTACCGGCCATAGTGACCCCACTGTAGTGTCATCCATAGGACCCCCACAATATTGTCGGCCATAGTGACCCCACTGTAGTGTCATCCACAGGATCCCCATAATAGTGCCGGCCATAGTGACCCCACATTAGTGTCATCCATTACCAGCAGCAGTGATTGGACCCCACAGTATCTATAACGCCCCCATAATGATATAAACAAGTTTGGCGCAGACAGATGTTGGTGTTCTGGCGCAGGCGGATATGAGGGTCGGTTATAGGATTTGTACCTATATCTTTGGGCAGCGGCAGGTAACGATCGCTCATGATGTGACCGATGGGGATGGAGTCTTATTGGCAATGACAGATGAGAAGAAGAATGGAAATCAGCTCTCTCCCAGAAGGCACAGAACTCCCTAGTGCCACCTTGTGGAAGAGAGCGAATCTGCAGGCCAGAATCTAATCCTGCACTTTAGTGGAAAGGTGTTGTGTCTCCACCTGCTGGAAGCGAAGAGGTATAACAGGCCTGAGCATTGTCCAGGGGATCTCTGGTGGGCTGCAGCGGTACAGCCACATCCAAGCATTAGGGGTCAGAAACCACTGCACCCAGTCACTGTCACTGCACACGCCAATGTGCCAAAAGCTCACCCCAGGGATATAATAACGTGGCCCCGTAGAAAAGTGTACAGCGTAGCCCCGCTGCGATGGGGTCAGCATGACGTCAAGGACATAGATTTATATTTCTACCTATGAGTGGCGCTGTAATCCCGGGAATCATCATTAAAGGGACCAGTCACCTAATATTACACGTGACGGGAGGAGACAGGTGATTACAGGACAGGTAATAATGTTATAACAAGTGGTGGGAAGACAGGTAGGATTGTAGGTGCCAACACTCACCACAAGGTGGCAGCAGCGCTCCGTCACTGTCAGGTGTAGCAGAGCCGATCCAAAGTCACCTGCAGAAATTACATCACTCAGCTCTGCTCCATTCACAGATCTGGCCCCATTCACAGTAATCCCCCACCCCCATATTCAGTAAGTTATAGGAGGGTTGAAGTATTGGAATGTAATCCGCATATAATGAGTGGGGGGCTGCTGCTGTTATCGTGCATATATCTGGGGGTCCTCACTAGAGATGAGCGTTGTTCTACTCGAACTGTTCGCCAATCTCAAATTCGAGCTGTTTTGGGCGGTGTTCGAGCCGGTCGGCGAACACGAACAATTTGAGAAAAATTCGGCTGTTCGAGGTTATGTTCGATAACTGTTCGTGCACCAAAATCATAACTGGATTTTTTCTCAGTAATGATGAAAATTAATGTTAATACGCAGTTTGAGTGTACAGCGGGGCGGGGGGAGGGGCAGGGGATGGATCTCTGCAGGAACAATGAAGATCTCCATTTTTTTTTCTCTTTCCCGCATTTGCAGTGGGGAGGTGCAATCTGTCAGCCTATCAGCAGCGCACACACGGAGCGAAGTGATTTTTTTCACACAAGCAAGGGCATGTGTCATTGGCAGTGTATGTCACATGTCCTTGCCCTATAAGACCAAGCCATTTTCCCCGTCGCCACCATTTTCTCACTGCTGCAGCTGCGTGTTAGACGGCACCGCTGTTGCTGTGTGCGCTATACCTTGTTAATTTCAAGCCAATTTTCGCACAAATCTACAGATAGCTTGGGAGTAGGGAATAGTTGTGATTGCAGTCCTTTTAAGGACTAGGTTACAGCATTTCCTACAACTTTTATCAGGCAGGTCTGTGCTCTTAAATAGATAGATTGAGGGAGTAAAGACTAATTGTAATTGGAGTCCTTTTCAGGACTAGGTTACATCAGTTCCTATCAGTTTTTGCCAGGCAGGTCTGTGCCAGTGCTGTGCAAGTTTTTTTCACAGCATTTGGCTGAATCTAGCAAAGCTAATCCTTTTTGGCCTATTGCAGAGTGTGTTAGTCAGTGGAGTAGCCTATCTGTGTTGCAAGATATACCACCTGTGTATAGAATACCAATTTTTTTACTGCACCTAGTGAAGTAAAATCTTTTGGGCATAGCATCATTCTATTAGTCCATCTATACTGACCTCCATCAGGTTGCAAATTCAAAATAATTTTTTTCTGCATCTAACCCAGCCAATAGTTTTGGCCTAATACCACAGTTTGGCCACTCAGCTCTGCTCGGTTCCCATCCATTGTTTTTTTGTGCAAACAACTCCAGAGTTGTGAATTAGTTAACCACCAAAATGAGTGGAAAAAGGCCTGCTGCTGGTGGAAAGGGGAATAGGCGTGTTGGGAAGGGGAAAAAAGGTTGTGTCCGTGGGGTAGGTGCAGAAGAAAGACCATCTTCCAGCCAAACTAAAATGTCTACTTCTTTTAGCGGACAATGTGATAAGATCCCTTTCTTACGGCCACGCCAATCGCTACAAATTCCAGATGAGGCACAAAAACAGCAGGTGCTTCAACGGATATCAAGTGCTCCTTTAAGTGGGCTCTCCTCCACATCAACTTCAACATCACAAATACTCCAGTCCTCAAAGGTGTCACCCAAATCGCACTTGCTTCCTCACAGCTCCCAAATCTCCAGCTGCCCGTCTGAGTATGAGGTAGAACAGATGGTTGAGTCTGCAGAGCTGTTTACTCATACTATAGCCTGGGAATCAGAGGTCGACTCCAGCGCTTCTGTGAATCCAGACGAGGAAATGATCTGCACTGATGCCCAGAATCTTTATGAGTCGGATCCAGGACCAGACGCAGAAGGTTCTGACCATAATGTAGACCCTCATTCCCAAACTGTAACTCCTGTTGGTGGAGACAATGAGGAAGACGATGATAAGACTCAAATACCTGATTGGAGCGACAACTTTAGTTTTTTGTCAGGGCAGGAACAGGTTGGCTCTGAGGACGACGGGTGTGATAACACACAGGGTGATGATGATGAGGTTGGAGATCCCACTTACTGTCAACCCACAGTCAGCCAAGAGATGAGGTCAGCAGAGGAGGTGGAGGAAGATGCTAGTGACGACGAGGTCAGGTTGCGCCTTCCTGGACAGAGACGTAGTACTGGAAGCACGTCAACAACTGCATCCTCAAACACAACTCTGCCTCTCACCACAAGTCGTGGTGGCTCTTCAGGTCGCATGGGTGCTAAGCCTTGCATAGCCTGGGCATTTTTTCAGATCGATAAAGATGACCCAACTCGTGTTATCTGTAACATTTGTCAGCAAAAGCTAAGTAGAGGCCAAAAAATACATAGTTTGAGTACTTCATGCATGAACCGGCACATGGACATGAAGCATAAGTTGCAGTGGGAAGCTCACTGTGCTACAATGCGGCCTAGCAGGCCGGGCCAACCACCGTCTGCCCCATCTTGTGCATCCGCGGCCTCTTCATCCTCTGTGACTGGGGGGACAGCAGTCACACCTGTTTTGGGGCGCAGACCTGCCACCTCTTTACCCGCAACAGCCAGCGTGATTGGCAGGTCATCATTTTCTTTGGAGGTGGTAACACCAGCTGGTCTTGAGCGCTGTCCGACATCGATAGCACCACCTTTGGATCAAGGCAACCTAACATGTCCGCCTGCATCTTCCTCACAGACCGGCAGTTTGCCGGGGACACCCTTATCAACCCCGTCTAAGCACAATAGCCAGCCCTCGGTCCCTCAGATGTGGACAAGTAAAAGACCATTTCCTCCTAGCCATGAGAAAGCTAAGAGGTTGAATTTCACCATCTGCAAGCTCTTGGCTACAGAAATGCTGCCTTTCCGCCTGGTGGACACAGAGGATTTTCGAGACCTTATGTCCGTCGCAGTGCCCCAGTACCAGATGCCCAGTCGGCACTACTTCTCAAAGAAAGGTGTGCCTGCGCTCCACCAGCATGTCGCACACAACATCACCGCTTCTTTGAGAAACTCTGTGTGTGACAGGGTGCATTTCACCACAGACACTTGGACGAGTAGGCATGGACAGGGGCGTTACATGTCGCTGACTGGGCACTGGGTAACTATGGTGACAGCAGGACAAGGGGCTGCTGTCCAAGTCTTGCCGTCCCCACGAGTTGTGCGTCAATCCTCTTTATGTCATTTTTCCTCCACTGCTTCTGCCTCCTCAACCTCCTCTCGGTCTTCCACCTGCACCCAAAGGCTGTCTGGTCATGCCACAAGCTTTCTAACTGCGCAGAAGGGATCCTGCACACCTCCTTACTATGCTGGCAGTAGGGCTCAACGTCATCAGGCGGTTTTTACATTGAAATGTCTGGGAAATGTGAGTCACACAGCTGAGGAGTTGTGGTCAGCTCTGGAGAACCAATTTCATGAATGGTTGTCTCCACTGGACCTGAAACCAGGGAAGGCCGTGTGCGACAATGCTGCAAACCTGGGTGCGGCCCTTCGCCGGGGCAATGTCACACACGTGCCTTGTATGGCTCACGTGTTGAACCTGGTTGTCCAGCAATTTTTAGCCCACTATCCCAGACTAGATGGCCTTCTGCAGAGGGCACGGTCGCTGTGTGCTCACTTCCGCCGTTCGCATCCCGCAGCTCAGCGACTTACATCTCTACAGAAGTCGTTGGGCCTGCCACTTCACCGGCTAAAATGCGATGTGCCTACCCGGTGGAATTCAACTCTGCACATGTTGCAGCGACTGTGGCAGCACCGACAAGCCCTGGTGCAATACGTTCTGACGTATAGCCTGGGCCAACGAGATTCAGAGGTGGGGCAAATCACGCTGGAGGAGTGGTCTCAGATCAGGGACCTATGCACCCTTCTGCACAGTTTTGAAATGGCGACGAAGATGTTTAGTGCTGACGATGCCATTATCAGCATGACTATTCCGGTGATTTACATGCTGGAGCACATGTTAAACAGAATTCGGAGTCAGGTGGTGGCACAAGAGGAGGTGGAGGAAGTAGAGGAGGAGGAGTTGTATGCGGAAGGGCTAACATCTGCAAGGTCCAGACGGTCGGCAGCACCAGGGCGGCAGGCATGTGAGGGTGGGGGAGATGGTTTTACCAGGGCGCATGGTAGCAGCCAAACTAGTGAGGAAGGTGCAGGAGCCCAGGAAGAAGTGGAGGACGAACTGATGGAAGACTCATCAGATGAGGGAGACCTTGATCACATTTCTGTTGTGCGAGGTTGGGGGGAGAGGACAGAGGAAGGAAGCATGATTGCTACCTCGCCACCAACACAACAGGGACTTGGTGCTCCTGGATGCGCAACACACATGAGTGCCTTCTTGCTGCACTACCTGCAACATGACCCTCGAATTGTGAGAATTAGAAATAATCCTGACTACTGGGTTGCCACACTGTTAGATCCCCGGTACAAAAGTAAATTTGCAGAAATTATTCCTGCCATAGAAAGGGATGCACGCATGCAGGAGTATCAGCAGAGACTGTTGCAGAATCTTACATGTGCTTTTCCACAAAATACCAGTGGTGCACGTAGTGAATCTCACAGTTCCAACTTGCCAACCGTGGGACCGTCGAGTGTTCAGCACTCAAACCGTAACAGAACCACAGTATCTGCTGGTAACATCAATTTTGCGGAATCATTTCACCACTTTTTTAGCCCATCCTTTGCAAGGCCACAGGAGACAAGAAGTCTGACACATAGTCAACGCCTAGAGACGATGGTACAGGAGTATCTCCAAGTAATCATTGAAGCCATGACTGTGTCACTGGACCCTTGCTCTTTTTGGGCTTCCAATCTGGATAAATGGCCGGAGCTAGCCACTTACGCCTTGGAGATCTTGTCATGCCCCGCAGCCAGCGTTCTGTCTGAACGTGTGTTCAGCGCTGCTGGTGGTGTGCTGACAGATAAGCGCACGCGGCTCTCCACTGATAATGTAGACAGACTCACGTTCATAAAGATGAACAAATCATGGATCCGAAACGACTTTTCTACCCCTGTGTCATCCTGGGGAGAGTAAAAGCTTGATGATTGGTTAAAATCACCCTACCAACCGTTTTAAGCTTTCAAATTACTAATCATGTTTATCTGTATCTTGACTGGAAAATAATTTGGGCTTTGTAGCAGTGTGCAGCACTGATCCTATTAGGCCATCTATAATAAGCTCCACCAGATTTAAAATTAAAAATAATTTTTAGCTGCATCTAGCCCGGAAAATAATTTTGGGGCTCCGAGATGCGCAAGACACATAAGTGCCTTCTTGCTGCACTACCTGCAGCATGACCCTCATATTGTCAGAATTCGAAGTAATCATGACTACTGGGTTGCCACACTCTTAGATCCCCCAAACTTTTCGATCAACCTTTTCATTTTAATAAAGACCAAAAAAATGGTCATTTTTGAAATTATAAGCATTAGCAGGTTGTTAGAAACTGAAATCAGTTTTCAACTCAAAACTTTATTCTAGGTGATGTTACATTTGCACATAGGACCCCTTGTTCGAAAGGAGCTTCTGAACTCTCTCGTCCATTGAATTTGTCAGGTTTTGGATGGTTTCTGCTTCAATTGTTTTGCATGAGGACAGAATACCCTCCCAGAGCTGTTGCTTAGATGTGAACTGCCTCCCGCCATCATAGACACTCCTTTTAATGATGCTCCAAAGGTTCTGAATGGGGTACAGGTCAGGGGAGCATGGGGGTCACACCATAAGTTTGTCCCCTTTTATGCCCATATCAGCCAGAGATGCAGATGTTTTATGTGCAGCATGAGACGGGGCATTATCATGCAGAAAAATGATCTTGCTGTGAAATACACGGTTCTTCTTCTTGAACCATGGCAGGAAGTGCTGTTTGAGAAAATCCACATACATTATGGAGTTCATCTTTAGCGCCTTCAGGGATCCTAAAGGGGCCGACAATCTCTCTCCCCATGATTCCAGCCCAAAACATTACTCCACCTCCTCCTTGTTGGCGCTGTAGCCGTGTTTGCGTGGGGTGTCCATCAACCAGCCATCCTCCACTCCATCCATCTGGACCATCGAGCGCTGCACGGCACTCATCCGTGAACAAAACAGTTTTGAAATCAGTCTTCATGTAATGTTTGGCCCACTGGAGCCGTTTCTGCTTGTGTGAAGTGGATAGAGGAGGTCGACAGGATGGCGTATGCACAGCTGCAAACCTCTGAAGGACCCTGCATCTTGTTGTTCGGGGGACGTTGGAGGCACAAGCAGCTTCAAAAACTTGTCTGCTGCTATGACAAGGCTTTTTTGCCGCTGCTGTTTCAACCTGACGTAATTGCCTGTAGGAAAGAGTCCTCAATTTGCCCTTATCAGCACGCACACGTGTGTACTGTGAATCAGCTACATACTTCTTGATTGCCAAGACACTTCATCCTGATCATCGCACAATGTTGATTGTAGTCATGCCTTGACCTAAACACTCCACAATTTGTTGCTTCTCAGCAGCCGACACATCCTTTTTCTTTCCCATTTTGGCAGAAAATGTAGGCTGCTTAATAATGTGAGACAGCCTTCTTAAGTAGTCTTGCCTTTCATTGGACACACCTGCCAAACTAATTAGCACAGGTGTCTGCAATTGCTTACAGTGATATAAAGAGCCCTGACACACATCACCATCAATGAGTTTAACTGACAAACAAACAAATTCTTCCCTTATCACTCCTAAACACTTTTTGCATAATAATTTGGAACACAGTGTACATGTGCTTTTCCACAAAACACCAGTGGTTCACGTAGTGAATCTTACAGTTCTAACTTGCCAACCGTGGTCTGTATGGAATTGTTCAATAAAGGGCCCAAAATTAAGATAACATAGATGGGAGAGGTCTCTATGAATAGGAATTCCTAAGTATTTGATACCCTGTGAGGGCCAGGCAAAGGGAAAGTTGGACTGGATGGAATCCTATATGGATTTGGGGAGGGAGACATCGAGGGCCTCAGACTTCGCTGCATTGATTTTAAAATTTTACCATGTAACAAAGTGATCTATTTCAGCCATAACAGCAGGGATGGATATATGTGATTGAGTGATATATACTAGGACATCATCAGCAAATAGAGAGCACTTGTACTCGGTGCCTCCCACCTCAATCCACCTAATATTGGGGTTATGGCGAATTGATGAGAGCAGGTGCTCCGTCACTAGGATGTATAAGAGAGGGGACAGAGGACATCCCTGCCTTGTCCCATTGGTGATTGTGAAAGGTGATGAAAATGTTCTGACGCACCCCCTGGGCCTTGGGACACCCGGAGCCGGACCCTTTTTGGTGGATGCTGGTGGTTGTAGTCTTCGTGGCGGCAACCCGGTTCCGTGGCTCAGGGCGGTCAAACCAGTGGCGGAACTATTTATGTGGTTTTGATGTTTAAATGTCCGACTACGCCACCCGTGGATTGCGGTCAGAGTGAACCGCCGCTGCAGGGCAGACCGCTGAGGCTGGTGTTGTGGGTGCAGCAGAGCGTATAGCCTCAGGGCAGTGTATGCGGAGGATGGGGGTGATGGTGCAGGGCAGCAGCAGTAACGACACGGAGTCAGTGATGCAGTTCAGGGCCTTTACTCACAGTTCTTATTATCCAGACCACGTCTGCAGGTAACGGCTGCCCACGTCGTACTGTGCTCACCAGGTGAGGGGCTCAGACAACTCCCAGATAACTTTGGAGTGCTTCACAGGACCCCCTTTGTGTGTCCTTTGTCTGGCCTTTCTTACCAACACTTCTGTCCGGCTGCCTCGGGCCTCCTCTTGGTAAACTTGGCGCCAGTTTCCCTGACCCTATGTGGTGCCTTCCTTGCGGGTGTAGCGAGGGGCTGCGCCACATAAAATGTCAGAGCCTCCGGTTTCTAGCTGAGGGTCGTTTCCTGCCTCCACTAGTTCGGGGACCGGTCTCCCCCTTTGGCCTGACCCCTCCACGCAGGTGGATTCGGGCGTGCGGTGGCGACTCGCCCGTCCGCACCCCTGGGATCCCTTCATTCCTCGTTCCTGGAGCCTTCTCCGCTCCTCTTCCTTCCTTCTCCCTCTTGCAGGCCTGGGCCTCTGTTACTAGGCCCGCCTCCGGAGCAGAGCTCATGCAGAGCCCCTGCTCCCTGCCACTTCTGCTCAGACTTCTCTGCACTGAACTAAGATGGTGCCCACCTTTTATACTCCCTTCTCAATGCACCCAGGAACTGCTTCCTCCCTGCTCCTGCACTGCAGGGTTCCCCTTCCTCAGTGTTCCCTCCCCCCACTCCAGCCAGGGACAGGGACTGTCGTGCCCATCTCAGGGGCATATTGGTCGCCCTGCCCCACGGCAATGTGGTGTAATGCATGCAGGTGTCGGGTCCTGATCCACACTCCATCCTTATCTGAGAGTGAGATATCACACCTCTGGGTGAGGTGCAATACGTCTGTAGCAACCGAGCCCTCGGTGCTACAGTTCCATTTATCTTCAGCCTAGGTGACGTATTGTGATACAGGGCCGTGATTTTGGCTATAAAAGGGTCCCCTAGACCCCTACCCCAAGCTTTTTAAGAGAATCATATATGGCGTGCCAGGAGACTCTATGGAATGCTTTCTCAGCATCCAACGAGAGTATCTACTTACAAATTTTTAACTGCATCTAGCCCAGGAAATACTTTGTGCCTAGTAGCAGTGTCTGCTAGTCAGCGGATTATCCCGGCTGTTAAGCAAGCTACACCACCTGTAGTTTGGACACTTAATTTTTTCAAAGGAAATGCTTCGGGACCACGGGATACTTAGTGAAGAGCATCAGGAGGCACCCCAAGGCATAGGGGCTGGGACTGGCACTAGGATGCCTTGCGGTGGACAGCCGAGCTCGATCCTTATAAAAGCTTTTTAACTGCAGCAGCTTTAGTGGACGCTACTGGAGCTGGAATTACGCGGCTGCTGGCATGAGACTTGCCCTCCAATAGATCCTTGTAAATGGATTTAAAGTGTATTCATTCAAATTAGAGAGACAATTTAAATTAAAAAGCTTAGAGCTGCCTCCACCACAGGGGGGCTCTCTCGACCCACCAGCGGACAGGCACCAGTATTGGGAGAGGGGGGCTGGCCGTCAGGGTTCACCGCGGCTCTGGCACAAACCCGGCGACACGGAGGTGGCACGGGCAGGAGCGGACTGGCCGTCTCGGCTTCTCACTTTTTGGATTTTAGAAGGGCATGACATGCCTATATCTGTGTCTCCCCCTCCTTTTACTCCTCCACCTCTTTTCTTTTCGCATGACTATATGTACTTGTCACTTTTCCATGTGTTAGTTGTGTCTTCTGAGCAGTTTGTCAGCTTTTGGACACCTTTGAAGGTGTTTTCTATGTGTTTCTATGTGTTTTTGTTTGCCTGCCATTGGTTTTAACGGTGTTCGAAGGTGTTCGACGAACCGAACCGAACTCGAACACTACGGGGGTGGCTCAACACTAGTCCTCACTGTGCCGGATGATTACATGCAGACTCCGCACTCACAGGAATGCAGCTGCACAAAAAATGTTTTCTTTCCCCAAATCCATAAAAAAACCTGCAGAAAAACCCACAACAAATTGAAAGGAAAACAGATGAAAAAGAACCTTCATGTGACCCCAGACAATGTGAACTCCCCCTAGTGGTGGCTGCAGACAGAATCTTATCATGTATCTCTGTATACAGGGAGCTCCCCCTAGTGGTGACTGCAGACAGGATCTCATCATGTATCTCTGTATACAGGGAGCTCCCCCTAGTGGTGGCTGCAGACATAACCTTATCATGTATCTCTGTATACAGGGAGCTCCCCCTAGTGGTGGCTGCAGACAGGATCTTATAATGTATCTCTGTATACAGGGAGCTCCACCTAGTGGAGGCTGCAGACAGGATCTTATCATGTATCTCTGTATATAGGGAGCTCCCCCTAGTGGAGGCTGCAGACAGAATCTTATCATGTATCTCTGTATACAGGGAGCTCCCCCTAGTGGTGGCTGCAGACAGAATCTTATCATGTATCTCTGTATACAGGAAGCTCCCCCTAGTGGTGGCTGCAGACAGAATTTTATCATGTATCTCTGTATACAGGGAGCTCCCCCTAGTGGTGACTGCAGACAGGATCTTATCATGTATCTCTGTATACAGGGAGCTCCCCCTAGTGGTGACTGCAGACAGGATCTTATCGTGTATCTCTGTATACAGGGAGCTCCCCCTAGTGGTGGCTGCAGACAGAATCTTATCATGTATCTCTGTATACAGGGAGCTCCCCCTAGTGGTGACTGCAGACAGGATCTTATCATGTATCTCTGTATACAGGGAGCTCCCCCTAGTGGTGACTGCAGACAGGATCTTATTGTGTATCTCTGTATACAGAGAGCTCCCCCTAGTGGTGGCTGCAGACAGAATCTTATCATGTATCTCTGTATACAGAGAGCTCCCCCTAGTGGTGACTGCAGACAGGATCTTATCATGTATCTCTGTATACAGAGAGCTCACCCTAGTGGTGGCTGCAGACAGAATCTTATCATGTATCTCTGTATACAGGGAGCTCCCCCTAGTGGTGGCTGCAGACACAGAATTTTATCACGCATCTCTGTATACAGGGAGCTCCCCCTAGTGGTGGCTGCAGACACAGAATTTTATCACGCATCTCTGTATACAGGGAGCTCCCCCTAGTGGTGACTGCAGACAGAATCTTATCATGTATCTCTGTATACAGGGAGCTCCCCCTAGTGGTGCATGCAGACAGAATCTTATCATGCATCTCTGTATACAGGGAGCTCGCCCTAGTGGTGGCTGCAGACAGGATCTTATCATGTATCTCTTCATACAGGGAGCTCCCCATAGTGGTAGCTACAGACAGAATCTTATCATGTATCTCTGTATACAGGCAGCTCCCCCTAGTGGTAGCTACAGACAGAATCTTATCATGTATCTCTGTATACAGGGAGCTCCCCCTAGTGGTGGCTGCAGACAGAATCTTATCATGTATTTCTATATTCAGGGAGCTCCCCCTTGTGGTGGCTGCAGACAGGATCTTATCATGTATCTCTATATACAGGGAGCTCCCCCTAGTGGTGGCTGCAGACAGGATCTTATCATGTATCTCTGTACACAGGGAGCTCCCCCTAGTGGTGGCTGCAGACAGAATCTTATCATGTATCTCTGTACACAGGGAGCTCCCCCTAGTGGTGGCTGCAGACAGAATCTTATTATGTATCTCTGTATACAGGGAGCTCCCCCTAGTGGTGGCTACAGACAGGATCTTATCATGTATCTCTGTATACAGGGAGCTCCCCCTAGTGGTTGCTGCAGACAGGATCTCATCATGTATCTCTGTATACAGGGAGCTCCCCCTAGTGGTGGCTGCAGACTTAACCTTATCATGTATCTCTGTATACAGGGAGCTCCCCCTAGTGGTGGCTGCAGACAGGATCTTATCATGTATCTCTGTATACAGAGAGCTCCCCCTAGTGGTGGCTGCAGACAGGATCTTATCATGTATCTCTGTATACAGGGAGCTCCCCGTAGTGGTGGCTGCAGACAGGATCTTATCGTGCATCTCTGTATGCAGGGAGCTCCCCCTAGTGGTGGCTGCAGACAGGATCTTATCATGTATCTCTGTATACAGGGAGCTCCCCCTAGTGGTGGCTGCACACAGGATCTTATCATGTATCTCTGTATACAGGGAGCTCCCCCTAGTGGTGGCTGCAGATAGAATCTTAAAATGTATCTCTGTATACAGGGGGCTCCCCCTAGTGGTGGCTGCAGACAGAATCTTATCATGTATCTCTGTATAGAGGGAGCTCCCCCTAGTGGTGGCTGCACGCAGGATCTTATCATGTATCTCTGTATACAGGGAGCTCCCCCTAGTTGTGGCTCCAGACAGAATCTTATCATGTATCTCTGTATACAGGTAGCTCCCCCTAGTGGTAGCTGCAGACAGAATCTTATCATGTATCTCTGTATACAGGGAGCTCCCCCTAGTGGTGGCTGCAGACAGAATCTTATCATGTATCTCTGTATACAGGGAGCTCCCCCTAGTGGTGGCTGCAGACAGAATCTTATCATGTATCTCTGTATACAGGGAGCTCCCCCTAGTGGTGGCTGCAGACAGAATCTTATCATGTATCTCTGTATACAGGGAGCTCCCCCTACTTGTGGCTGCAGACAGAATCTTATCATGCATCTCTGTATACAGGGAGCTACCCCTAGTGGTGGCTGCAGACAGGATCTTATCAAGTATCTCTGTATACAGGGAGCTCCCCCTAGTGGTGGCTGCAGACAGAATCTTATTTATCTCTGTATACAGGGAGCTCCCCCTAGTGGTGGCTGCAGACAGAATGTTATCATGTATCTCTGTATACAGAGAGCTCCCCCTAGTGGTGGCTGCAGACAGAATCTTATCATGTATCTCTGTATACAGGGAGCTCCCCCTAGTGGTGGCTGCAGACAGAATCTTATCATGTATCTCTGTATACAGGGAGCTCCCCCTAGTGGTGGCTGCAGACAGAATCTTATCATGTATCTCTGTATACAAAGAGCTCCCCCTAGTGGTGGCTGCAGACAGAATCTTATCATGTATCTCTGTATACAAAGAGCTCCCCCTAGTTGTGGCTGCAGACAGAATCTTATCATGTACAGTACAGACCAAAAGTTTGGACACACCTTCTCATTTAAAGATTTTTGTGTATTTTCATGACTATGAAAATTGTACATTCACACTGAAGGCATCAAAACTATGAATTAACACATGTGGAATTATATACTTAACAAAAAAGTGTGAAACAACTGAAAATATGTCTTATATTCTAGGTTCTTCAAAGTAGCCACCTTTTGCTTTGATGACTGCTTTGCACACTCTTGGCATTCTCTTGATGAGCTTCAGGAGGTAGTCAGCGGAAATGGTCTTCACTTCACAGGTGTGCCCTGTCAGGTTTAATAAGTGGGATTTCTTGCCTTATAAATGGGGTTGGGACCATCAGTTGTGTTGTGCAGAAGTCAGGTGGATACACAGCTGATAGTCCTACTGAATAGACTGTTAGCTGCTTTTTACTTGCCATAATACAAATTCTAAGTAAAGAAAAATGAGTGGCCATCGTTACTTTAAGAAATGAAGGTCAGTCAGTGCGAAAAATTGGGAAAACTTTGAAAGTGTCCCCAAGTGCAGTTGCAAAAACCATCAAACGCTACAAAGAAACTGGCTCACATGAGGACTGCCCCAGGAAAGGAAGACCAAGAGTCACCTCTGCTTCTGAGGATAAGTTTATCCGAGTCACCAGCCTCAGAAATCGCAGGTTAACAGCAGCTCAGATTAGAGACCAGGTCAATGCCACACAGAGTTCTAGCAGCAGACACATCTCTACAACAACTGTTAAGAGGAGACTTTGTGCAGCAGGCCTTCATGGTAAAATAGCTTCTAGGAAACCACTGCTAAGGACAGGCAACAAGCAGAAGAGACTTGTTTGGGCTAAAGAACACAAGGAATGGACATTAGACCAGTGGAAATCTGTGCTTTGGTTTGATGAGTCCAAATTTGAGATCTTTGGTTCCAACCACCGTGTCTTTGTGCGACGCAGAAAAGGTGAACGGATGGACTCTACATGCCTGGTTCCCACCGTGAAGCATGGAGGAGGAGGTGTGATGGTGTGGGGGGGCTTTGCTGGTGACACTGTTGGGGATTTATTCAAAATTGAAGGCAGACTGAACCAGCATGGCTACCACAGCATCTTGCAGCGGCATGCTATTCCATCCGGTTTGCGTTTAGTTGGACCATCATTTATTTTTCAACAGGACAATGACCCCAAACACCTCCAGGCTGTGTAAGGGCTATTTGACCAAGAAGGAGAGTGATGGGGGGCTACGCCAGATGACCTGGCCTCCACAGTCACCATCCCGGAACCCAATTGAGATGGTTTGAGCTGAGCTGGACCGCAGAGTGAAGGTAAAAGGGCCAACAAGTGCTAAGCATCTCTGGGAACTCCTTCAAGATTGTTGGAAGACCATTTCCGGTGACTACCTCTTGAAGCTCATCAAGAGAATGCCAAGAGTGTGCAAAGCAGTCATCAAAGCAAAAGGTGGCTACTGTGAAGACCCTAGAATATAAGACATATTTTCAGTTGTTTCACACTTTTTTGTTAAGTATATAATTCCACATGTGGTAATTCATAGTTTTGATGCCTTCAGTGTGAATGTACAATTTTCATAGTCATGAAAATACAGAAAAATCTTTAAATGAGAAGGTGTGTCCAAACTTTTGGTCTGTACTGTATCTCTGTATACAGGGAGCTCCCCCTAGTGGTGGCTGCAGACAGAATCTTAAAATGTATCTCTGTATACAGGGAGCTCCCCCTAGTGGTGGCTCCAGACAGAATCTTATCATGTATCTCTGTATACAGGGAGCTCCCCCTAGTGGTGGCTGCAGACAGAATCTTATCATGTATCTCTGTATACAGGGCGCTCCCCCTAGTGGTGGCTGCAGACAGAATCTTATCATGTATCTCTGTATACAGGGAGCTCCCCCTAGTGGTGGCTGCAGACAGAATCTTATCATGTATCTCTGTATACAGGGAGCTCCCCCTAGTGGTGCCTGCAGACAGAATCTTATCATGTATCTCTGTATACAGAGAGCTCCCCCTAGTGGTGGCTGCAGACAGAATCTTATCATGTATCTCTGTATACAGGGAGCTCCCCCTTGTGGTAGCTGCAGACAGAATCTTATCATGTATCTCTGTATACAGGGATCTCCCCCTTGTGGTGGCTGCAGACAGAATCTTATCATGTATCTCTGTTTACAGGGAGCTCCCCCTAGTGGTGGCTGCAGACAGAATCTTATCATGTATCTCTGTATACAGGGAGCTCCCCCTAGTGGTGGCTGCAGACAGAATCTTATCATGTATCTCTGTATACAGGGAGCTCCCCCTAGTGGTGGCTGCAGACAGAATCTTATCATGTATCTCTGTATACAGGGAGCTCCCCCTAGTGGTGGCTGCAGACAGGATGTTATCATGTATCTCTGTATACAGGGAGCTCCCCCTAGTGGTGGCTGCAGACAGAATCTTATCATGTATCTCTGTATACAGGGAGCTCCCCCTAGTGGTGGCTGCAGACAGGATGTTATCATGTATCTCTGTATACAGGGAGCTCTCCCTAGTGGTGACTGCAGACAGAATCTTATCATTATCTCTGTATACAGGGAGCTCCTCCTAGTGGTGACTGCAGACAGAATCTTGTATCTCTGTATACAGTGAGCTTCCCCTAGAGGTGGCTGCAGACAGGATCTTATCATGTTTTTCTGTATACAGGGAGCTCCCCCTAGTGGTGGCTGCAGACAGGATCTTATCATGTATCTCTGTATCTCTGTATACAGGGAGCTCCCCCTAGTGGGGGCTGCAGCCAGGATCTCATCATGTATCTGTGAATACAGGGAGCTCCCCCTAGTGGCGGCTGCAGAAAGAATATTATCATGTATCTCTGTTAACAGGGAGCTCCCCCTAGTGATGGCTGCACATAGAATCGTATCATGTATCTCTGTATACAGGGAGCTCCCCCTTGTGGTGGCTGCAGACAGAATCTTATCATGTATCTCTGTATACAGGGAGCTCCCCCTAGTGGTGGCTGCAGACAGAATCTTATCATGTATCTCTGTATACAGGGCGCTCCCCCTAGTGGTGGATGCAGACAGAATGTTATTATGTATCTCTGTATACAGGGAGTTCCCCCTAGTGGTGGCCACAGACAGAATCTTATCATGTATCTCTGTATACAGGGCGCTCCCTCTAGTGGTGGATGCAGACAGAATGTTATCATGTATCTCTGTATACAGGGAGCTCCCCCTTGTGGTGGCTGCAGACAGGATCTTATCATGTATCTCTGTATACAGGGAGCTCCCCCTAGTGGTGGCTGCAGACAGAATCTTGTATCTCTGTATACAGTGAGCTTCCCCTAGAGGTGGCTGCAGACAGGATCTTATCATGTATCTCTGTATACAGGGAGTTCCCCCTAGTGGTGGCTGCAGACAGGATCTTATCATGTATCTCTGTATACAGGGAGCTCCCCGTAGTGGTGGCTGCAGACAGGATCTTATCGTGCATCTCTGTATGCAGGGAGCTCCCCCTAGTGGTGGCTGCAGACAGGATCTTATCATGTATCTCTGTATACAGGGAGCTCCCCCTAGTGGTGGCTGCAGACAGGATCTTATCATGTATCTCTGTATACAGGGAGCTCCCCCTAGTGGTGGCTGCAGATAGAATCTTAAAATGTATCTCTGTATACAGGGGGCTCCCCCTAGTGGTGGCTGCAGACAGAATCTTGTATCTCTGTATACAGTGAGCTTCCCCTAGAGGTGGCTGCAGACAGGATCTTATCATGTATCTCTGTATACAGGGAGTTCCCCCTAGTGGTGGCTGCAGACAGGATCTTATCATGTATCTCTGTATACAGGGAGCTCCCCGTAGTGGTGGCTGCAGACAGGATCTTATCGTGCATCTCTGTATGCAGGGAGCTCCCCCTAGTGGTGGCTGCAGACAGGATCTTATCATGTATCTCTGTATACAGGGAGCTCCCCCTAGTGGTGGCTGCAGACAGGATCTTATCATGTATCTCTGTATACAGAGAGCTCCCCCTAGTGGTGGCTGCAGACAGGATCTTATCATGTATCTCTGTATACAGAGAGCTCCCCCTAGTGGTGGCTGCAGACAGGATCTTATCATGTATCTCTGTATACAGGGCGCTCCCTCTAGTGGTGGATGCAGACAGAATGTTATCATGTATCTCTGTATACAGGGAGCTCCCCCTTGTGGTGGCTGCAGACAGGATCTTATCATGTATCTCTGTATACAGGGAGCTCCCCCTAGTGGTGGCTGCAGACAGAATCTTGTATCTCTGTATACAGTGAGCTTCCCCTAGAGGTGGCTGCAGACAGGATCTTATCATGTATCTCTGTATACAGGGAGTTCCCCCTAGTGGTGGCTGCAGACAGGATCTTATCATGTATCTCTGTATACAGGGAGCTCCCCGTAGTGGTGGCTGCAGACAGGATCTTATCGTGCATCTCTGTATGCAGGGAGCTCCCCCTAGTGGTGGCTGCAGACAGGATCTTATCATGTATCTCTGTATACAGGGAGCTCCCCCTAGTGGTGGCTGCAGACAGGATCTTATCATGTATCTCTGTATACAGAGAGCTCCCCCTAGTGGTGGCTGCAGACAGGATCTTATCATGTATCTCTGTATACAGGGAGCTCCCCGTAGTGGTGGCTGCAGACAGGATCTTATCGTGCATCTCTGTATGCAGGGAGCTCCCCCTAGTGGTGGCTGCAGACAGGATCTTATCATGTATCTCTGTATACAGGGAGCTCCCCCTAGTGGTGGCTGCAGATAGAATCTTAAAATGTATCTCTGTATACAGGGGGCTCCCCCTAGTGGTGGCTGCAGACAGAATCTTATCATGTATCTCTGTATAGAGGGAGCTCCCCCTAGTGGTGGCTGCACGCAGGATCTTATCATGTATCTCTGTATACAGGGAGCTCCCCCTAGTTGTGGCTCCAGACAGAATCTTATCATGTATCTCTGTATACAGGTAGCTCCCCCTAGTGGTAGCTGCAGACAGAATCTTATCATGTATCTCTGTATACAGGGAGCTCCCCCTAGTGGTGGCTGCAGACAGAATCTTATCATGTATCTCTGTATACAGGGAGCTCCCCCTAGTGGTGGCTGCAGACAGAATCTTATCATGTATCTCTGTATACAGGGAGCTCCCCCTAGTGGTGGCTGCAGACAGAATCTTATCATGTATCTCTGTATACAGGGAGCTCCCCCTACTTGTGGCTGCAGACAGAATCTTATCATGCATCTCTGTATACAGGGAGCTACCCCTAGTGGTGGCTGCAGACAGGATCTTATCAAGTATCTCTGTATACAGGGAGCTCCCCCTAGTGGTGGCTGCAGACAGAATCTTATTTATCTCTGTATACAGGGAGCTCCCCCTAGTGGTGGCTGCAGACAGAATGTTATCATGTATCTCTGTATACAGAGAGCTCCCCCTAGTGGTGGCTGCAGACAGAATCTTATCATGTATCTCTGTATACAGGGAGCTCCCCCTAGTGGTGGCTGCAGACAGAATCTTATCATGTATCTCTGTATACAGGGAGCTCCCCCTAGTGGTGGCTGCAGACAGAATCTTATCATGTATCTCTGTATACAAAGAGCTCCCCCTAGTGGTGGCTGCAGACAGAATCTTATCATGTATCTCTGTATACAAAGAGCTCCCCCTAGTTGTGGCTGCAGACAGAATCTTATCATGTACAGTACAGACCAAAAGTTTGGACACACCTTCTCATTTAAAGATTTTTGTGTATTTTCATGACTATGAAAATTGTACATTCACACTGAAGGCATCAAAACTATGAATTAACACATGTGGAATTATATACTTAACAAAAAAGTGTGAAACAACTGAAAATATGTCTTATATTCTAGGTTCTTCAAAGTAGCCACCTTTTGCTTTGATGACTGCTTTGCACACTCTTGGCATTCTCTTGATGAGCTTCAGGAGGTAGTCAGCGGAAATGGTCTTCACTTCACAGGTGTGCCCTGTCAGGTTTAATAAGTGGGATTTCTTGCCTTATAAATGGGGTTGGGACCATCAGTTGTGTTGTGCAGAAGTCAGGTGGATACACAGCTGATAGTCCTACTGAATAGACTGCTAGCTGCTTTTTTCTTGCCATAATACAAATTCTAAGTAAAGAAAAATGAGTGGCCATCGTTACTTTAAGAAATGAAGGTCAGTCAGTGCGAAAAATTGGGAAAACTTTGAAAGTGTCCCCAAGTGCAGTTGCAAAAACCATCAAGCGCTACAAAGAAACTGGCTCACATGAGGACTGCCCCAGGAAAGGAAGACCAAGAGTCACCTCTGCTTCTGAGGATAAGTTTATCCGAGTCACCAGCCTCAGAAATCGCAGGTTAACAGCAGCTCAGATTAGAGACCAGGTCAATGCCACACAGAGTTCTAGCAGCAGACACATCTCTACAACAACTGTTAAGAGGAGACTTTGTGCAGCCGGCCTTCATGGTAAAATAGCTGCTAGGAAACCACTGCTAAGGACAGACAACAAGCAGAAGAGACTTGTTTGGGCTAAAGAACACAAGGAATGGACATTAGACCAGTGGAAATCTGTGCTTTGGTTTGATGAGTCCAAATTTGAGATCTTTGGTTCCAACCACCGTGTCTTTGTGCGACGCAGAAAAGGTGAACGGATGGACTCTACATGCCTGGTTCCCACCGTGAAGCATGGAGGAGGAGGTGTGATGGTGTGGGGGGGCTTTGCTGGTGACACTGTTGGGGATTTATTCAAAATTGAAGGCATACTGAACCAGCATGGCTACCACAGCATCTTGCAGCGGCATGCTATTCCATCCGGTTTGCGTTTAGTTGGACCATCATTTATTTTTCAACAGGACAATGACCCCAAACACCTCCAGGCTGTGTAAGGGCTATTTGACCAAGAAGGAGAGTGATGGGGGGCTACGCCAGATGACCTGGCCTCCACAGTCACCAGACCTGAACCCAATTGAGATGGTTTGAGCTGAGCTGGACCGCAGAGTGAAGGTAAAAGGGCCAACAAGTGCTAAGCATCTCTGGGAACTCCTTCAAGATTGTTGGAAGACCATTTCCGGTGACTACCTCTTGAAGCTCATCAAGAGAATGCCAAGAGTGTGCAAAGCAGTCATCAAAGCAAAAGGTGGCTACTGTGAAGAACCTAGAATATAAGACATATTTTCAGTAGTTTCACACTTTTTTGTTAAGTATATAATTCCACATGTGGTAATTCATAGTTTTGATGCCTTCAGTGTGAATGTACAATTTTCATAGTCATGAAAATACAGAAAAATCTTTAAATGAGAAGGTGTGTCCAAACTTTTGGTCTGTACTGTATCTCTGTATACAGGGAGCTCCCCCTAGTGGTGGCTGCAGACAGAATCTTATCATGTATCTCTGTATACAGGGAGCTCCCCCTAGTGGTGGCTCCAGACAGAATCTTATCATGTATCTCTGTATACAGGGAGCTCCCCCTAGTGGTGGCTGCAGACAGAATCTTATCATGTATCTCTGTATACAGGGCGCTCCCCCTAGTGGTGGCTGCAGACAGAATCTTATCATGTATCTCTGTATACAGGGAGCTCCCCCTAGTGGTGGCTGCAGACAGAATCTTATCATGTATCTCTGTATACAGGGAGCTCCCCCTAGTGGTGGCTGCAGACAGAATCTTATCATGTATTTCTGTATACAGAGAGCTCCCCCTAGTGGTGGCTGCAGACAGAATCTTATCATGTATCTCTGTATACAGGGAGCTCCCCCTTGTGGTAGCTGCAGACAGAATCTTATCATGTATCTCTGTATACAGGGATCTCCCCCTTGTGGTGGCTGCAGACAGAATCTTATCATGTATCTCTGTTTACAGGGAGCTCCCCCTAGTGGTGGCTGCAGACAGAATCTTATCATGTATCTCTGTATACAGGGAGCTCCCCCTAGTGGTGGCTGCAGACAGAATCTTATCATGTATCTCTGTATACAGGGAGCTCCCCCTAGTGGTGGCTGCAGACAGAATCTTATCATGTATCTCTGTATACAGGGAGCTCCCCCTAGTGGTGGCTGCAGACAGAATCTTATCATGTATCTCTGTATACAGGGAGCTCCCCCTAGTGGTGGCTGCAGACAGAATCTTATCATTTATCTCTGTATACAGGGAGCTCCCCCTAGTGGTGGCTGCAGACAGAATCTTATCATGTATCTCTGTATACAGGGAGCTCCCCCTAGTGGTGGCTGCAGACAGGATGTTATCATGTATCTCTGTATACAGGGAGCTCCCCCTAGTGGTGGCTGCAGACAGAATCTTATCATGTATCTCTGTATACAGGGAGCTCCCCCTAGTGGTGGCTGCAGACAGGATGTTATCATGTATCTCTGTATACAGGGAGCTCTCCCTAGTGGTGACTGCAGACAGAATCTTATCATTATCTCTGTATACAGGGAGCTCCTCCTAGTGGTGACTGCAGACAGAATCTTGTATCTCTGTATACAGTGAGCTTCCCCTAGAGGTGGCTGCAGACAGGATCTTATCATGTTTTTCTGTATACAGGGAGCTCCCCCTAGTGGTGGCTGCAGACAGGATCTTATCATGTATCTCTGTATCTCTGTATACAGGGAGCTCCCCCTAGTGATGGCTGCAGCCAGGATCTCATCATGTATCTGTGAATACAGGGAGCTCCCCCTAGTGGCGGCTGCAGAAAGAATATTATCATGTATCTCTGTTAACAGGGAGCTCCCCCTAGTGATGGCTGCACATAGAATCGTATCATGTATCTCTGTATACAGGGAGCTCCCCCTTGTGGTGGCTGCAGACAGAATCTTATCATGTATCTCTGTATACAGGGAGCTCCCCCTAGTGGTGGCTGCAGACAGAATCTTATCATGTATCTCTGTATACAGGGATTTCCCCCTAGTGGTGGGCACAGACAGAATCTTATCATGTATCTCTGTATACAGGGCGCTCCCCCTAGTGGTGGATGCAGACAGAATGTTATCATGTATCTCTGTATACAGGGAGTTCCCCCTAGTGGTGGCCACAGACAGAATCTTATCATGTATCTCTGTATACAGGGCGCTCCCTCTAGTGGTGGATGCAGACAGAATGTTATCATGTATCTCTGTATACAGGGAGCTCCCCCTTGTGGTGGCTGCAGACAGGATCTTATCATGTATCTCTGTATACAGGGAGCTCCCCCTAGTGGTGACTGCAGACAGAATCTTGTATCTCTGTATACAGTGAGCTTCCCCTAGAGGTGGCTGCAGACAGGATCTTATCATGTTTTTCTGTATACAGGGAACTCCCCCTAGTGGTGGCTGCAGACAGGATCTTATCATGTATCTCTGAATACAGGAAGCTCCATCTAGTGGGGGCTGCAGCCAGGATCTCATCATGTATCTGTGAATACAGTGAGCTCCCCCTAGTGGCGGCTGCAGAAAGAATATTATCATGTATCTCTGTTAACAGGGAGCTCCCCCTAGTGATGGCTGCACATATAATCTTATCATGTATCTCTGTATACAGGGAGATCCCCGTTGTGGTGGCTGCAGACAGAATCTTATCATGTATCTCTGTATACAGGGAGCTCCCCCTAGTGGTGGCTGCAGACAGAATCTTATCATGTATCTCTGTATACAGGGAGCTCCCCCTTGTGGTGGCTGCAGACAGAATCTTATCATGTATCTCTGTATACAGGGAGTTCCCCCTAGTGGTGGCCACAGACAGAATCTTATCATGTATCTCTGTATACAGGGCGCTCCCCCTAGTGGTGGATGCAGACAGAATGTTATCATGTATCTCTGTATACAGGGAGCTCCCCCTTGTGGTGGCTGCAGACAGAATCTTATCATGTATATCTGTATACAGGGAGCTCCCCCTAGTGGTGGCCACAGACAGAATCTTATCATGTACAGTATCTCTGTATACAGGGAGCTCCCCCTAGTGTTGACTGCAGACAGAATCTTATCATGTGTTGCTGTACACAAGGAGCTCCCCCTAGTCGTGGATGCAGACAGAATCTTATCATGTGTTACTGTATACAGGGAGCTCCCCCTATTGGTGGCTGCAGACAGAATCTTATCATGTATGTCTGTATATAGGGAGCTCCCCCTAGTGGTGGCTCTAGACAGAATCTTATCATGTATCTCTGTATGCAGGGAGCACCCCCTAGTGGTGACTGCAGAAAGGATCTCATCATGTATCTCTGTATAGAGGGAGCCCCCCCTAGTGGTAGCCGCAGACAGATCCTTATCATTTATCTCTGTATATAGGGAGCTCCCCCTAGTGTTGACTGCAGACAGAATCTTATCATGTATCTCTGTATACAGGAAGCTCCCCCTAGTGGTGGCCACAGACAGAATCTTATCATGTATCTCTGTATACAGGGAGCTCCCCCTAGTGGTGGCTGCAGACAGAATCTTATCATGTATCTCTGTATACAGGGAGCTCCCCCTTGTGGTGGCTGCAGACAGAATCTTATCATGTATCTCTGTATACAGGGAGTTCCCCCTAGTGGTGGCCACAGACAGAATCTTATCATGTATCTCTGTATACAGGGCGCTCCCCCTAGTGGTGGATGCAGACAGAATGTTATCATGTATCTCTGTATACAGGGAGCTCCCCCTTGTGGTGGCTGCAGACAGAATCTTATCATGTATATCTGTATACAGGGAGCTCCCCCTAGTGGTGGCCACAGACAGAATCTTATCATGTACAGTATCTCTGTATACAGGGAGCTCCCCCTAGTGTTGACTGCAGACAGAATCTTATCATGTGTTGCTGTACACAAGGAGCTCCCCCTAGTCGTGGATGCAGACAGAATCTTATCATGTGTTACTGTATACAGGGAGCTCCCCCTATTGGTGGCTGCAGACAGAATCTTATCATGTATGTCTGTATATAGGGAGCTCCCCCTAGTGGTGGCTCTAGACAGAATCTTATCATGTATCTCTGTATGCAGGGAGCACCCCCTAGTGGTGACTGCAGAAAGGATCTCATCATGTATCTCTGTATAGAGGGAGCCCCCCCTAGTGGTAGCCGCAGACAGATCCTTATCATTTATCTCTGTATATAGGGAGCTCCCCCTAGTGTTGACTGCAGACAGAATCTTATCATGTATCTCTGTATACAGGAAGCTCCCCCTAGTGGTGGCCACAGACAGAATCTTATCATGTATCTCTGTATACAGGGAGCTCCCCCTAGTGGTGAATGCAGACAGAATCTTATCATGTATCTCTTTATACAGGGAGCTCCCCCTAGTGGTGGCTGCAGACAGAATCTTATCATGTATCTCTGTATACAGGGAGCTCCCCCTAGTGGTGGCTGCAGACAGAATCTTATCATGTATCTCTGTATACAGGGAGCTCCCCCTAGTGGTGGCAACAGACAGAATCTTATCATGTATCTCTGTATACAGGGAGCTCCCCCTAGTGGTGGCCACAGGCAGAATCTTATCATGTACAGTATCTCAGTATACAGGGAGCTCCCCCTAGTGGTGGCTGCAGACAGAATCTTATCATGTATCTCTGTATACAGGGAGCTCCCCCTAGTAGTGGCTGCAGATAGAATCTTATCATATTTTCTCTGTATACAGGGAGCTCCCCCTATTGGTGGCTGCAGACAGAATCTTATCATGTATCTCTGTATATAGGGAGCTCCCCCTAGTGGGGGCTGAAGACAGAATCTAATCATGTATCTCTGTATACAGGGAGCTCCCCCTAGTGGTGACTGCAGACAGGATCTCATCATGTATCTGTTTACAGGGAGCTCCCCCTAGTGGTGACTGCAGACAGAATCTTATCATGTTTCTCTGTATACAGGGAGCTCCCCCTAGTGGGGGCTGAAGACAGAGTCTTATCATGTATCTCTGTATACAGGGAGCTCCCCCTAGTGGGGGCTGAAGACAGAATCTTATCATGTATCTCTGTATACAGGGAGCTCCCGTTAGTGGTGGCTGCAGACAGAATCCTATCATGTATCTCTGTATCTCTGTATACAGGGTGCTCCCCCTAGTGTTGGCTGCAGACAGAATCTTATCATGTATCTCTGTATACAGGGAGCTCCCCCTAGTGGTGGCTGCAGACAGAATCTTATCATGTATCTCTGTATACAGGGAGCTCCCCCTAGTGGTGGCTGCAGACAGAATCTTATCATGTATCTCTGTATACAGGGAGCTCCCCCTAGTGGTGGCTGCAGACAGAATCTTATCATGTATCTCTGTATACAGGGAGCTCCCCCTAGTGGTGGCTGCAGACAGAATCTTATCATGTATCTCTGTATACAGGGAGCTCCCCCTAGTGGTGGCTGCAGACAGAATCTTATCATGTATCTCTGTATACAGGGAGCTCCCCCTAGTGGTGGCTGCAGACAGGATGTTATCATGTATCTCTGTATACAGGGAGCTCCCCCTAGTGGTGGCTGCAGACAGAATCTTATCATGTATCTCTGTATACAGGGAGCTCCCCCTAGTGGTGGCTGCAGACAGGATGTTATCATGTATCTCTGTATACAGGGAGCTCTCCCTAGTGGTGACTGCAGACAGAATCTTATCATTATCTCTGTATACAGGGAGCTCCTCCTAGTGGTGACTGCAGACAGAATCTTGTATCTCTGTATACAGTGAGCTTCCCCTAGAGGTGGCTGCAGACAGGATCTTATCATGTTTTTCTGTATACAGGGAGCTCCCCCTAGTGGTGGCTGCAGACAGGATCTTATCATGTATTTCTGAATACAGGGAGCTCCACCTAGTGGGGGCTGCAGCCAAGATCTCATCATGTATCTGTGAATACAGGGAGCTCCCCCTAGTGGCGGCTACAGAAAGAATATTATCATGTATCTCTGTTAACAGGGAGCTCCCCCTAGTGATGGCTGCACATAGAATCATATCATGTATCTCTGTATACAGGGAGCTCCCCCTTGTGGTGGCTGCAGACAGAATCTTATCATGTATCTCTGTATACAGGGAGCTCCCCCTAGTGGTGGCTGCAGACAGAATCTTATCATGTATCTCTGTATACAGGGATTTCCCCCTAGTGGTGGGCACAGACAGAATCTTATCATGTATCTCTGTATACAGGGCGCTCACCCTAGTGGTGGATGCAGACAGAATGTTATCATGTATCTCTGTATACAGGGAGTTCCCCCTAGTGGTGGCCACAGACAGAATCTTATCATGTATCTCTGTATACAGGGCGCTCCCCCTAGTGGTGGATGCAGACAGAATGTTATCATGTATCTCTGTATACAGGGAGCTCCCCCTTGTGGTGGCTGCAGACAGGATCTTATCATGTATCTCTGTATACAGGGAGCTCCCCCTAGTGGTGACTGCAGACAGAATCTTGTATCTCTGTATACAGTGAGCTTCCCCTAGAGGTGGCTGCAGACAGGATCTTATCATGTTTTTCTGTATACAGGGAACTCCCCCTAGTGGTGGCTGCAGACAGGATCTTATCATGTATTTCTGAATACAGGAATCTCCATCTAGTGGGGGCTGCAGCCAGGATCTCATCATGTATCTGTGAATACAGTGAGCTCCCCCTAGTGGCGGCTGCAGAAAGAATATTATCATGTATCTCTGTTAACAGGGAGCTCCCCCTAGTGATGGCTGCACATAGAATCGTATCATGTATCTCTGTATACAGGGAGATCCCCGTTGTGGTGGCTGCAGACAGAATCTTATCATGTATCTCTGTATACAGGGAGCTCCCCCTAGTGGTGGCTGCAGACAGAATCTTATCATGTATCTCTGTATACAGGGAGCTCCCCCTTGTGGTGGCTGCAGACAGAATCTTATCATGTATCTCTGTATACAGGGCGCTCCCCCTAGTGGTGGATGCAGACAGAATGTTATCATTTATCTCTGTATACAGGGAGCTCCCCCTTGTGGTGGCTGCAGACAGAATCTTATCATGTATATCTGTATACAGGGAGCTCCCCCTAGTGGTGGCCACAGACAGAATCTTATCATGTA
This sequence comes from Phyllobates terribilis, assembly GCF_046119375.1. Taxonomy (NCBI): domain Eukaryota; kingdom Metazoa; phylum Chordata; class Amphibia; order Anura; family Dendrobatidae; genus Phyllobates; species Phyllobates terribilis. Next base: position 16,467,546 of record NW_027362774.1, read on the forward strand.
CAGTATCTCTGTATACAGGGACCTCCCCCTAGTGTTGACTGCAGACAGAATCTTATCATGTGTTGCTGTACACAAGGAGCTCCCCCTAGTCGTGGATGCAGACAGAATCTTATCATGTGTTACTGTATACAGGGAGCTCCCCCTATTGGTGGCTGCAGACAGAATCTTATCATGTATCTCTGTATGCAGGGAGCACCCCCTAGTGGTGACTGCAGAAAGGATCTCATCATGTATCTCTGTATAGAGGGAGCCCCCCCTAGTGGTAGCCTTAGACAGATCCTTATCATTTATCTCTGTATATAGGGAGCTCCCCCTAGTGTTGACTGCAGACAGAATCTTATCATGTATCTCTGTATACAGGAAGCTCCCCCTAGTGGTGGCCACAGACAGAATCTTATCATGTATCTCTGTATACAGGGAGCTCCCCCTAGTGGTGAATGCAGACAGGATCTTATCATGTATCTCTGTATACAGTGAGCTCCCCCTAGTGGTGGCTGCAGACAGGATCTCATCATGTATCTCTGAATACAGGGAGCTCCCTCTAGTGGTGGCTGTAGACAGATGATTAGGAGCTCTGAATTTCTCTAACCACCCCGCTACACCCCTTTCCTAAAAATATATATATATATATATATATATATATATATATATATCAAAATTATTCCGCTCACAATGTTGTGTTTGATAGTAGTATCAGTTTTACTTTCACTCTCTTCATTTCAACATATAAAGAGTGTAGCGTAGGAAGCAGATTCTGGCACAATCGCCTTCGCAGCGGCAGCTTCATTGCAACATCTTGATTTCGGCTGCACAAAACAGTTAAGGTTGTTTTCTTTTTTGGTCAATTATGTGATGATAATAATAATAACGATTTCTACAACCCACACTGGAAATTTGGACATGTGGCTGCGGGTTCTTACGGAAACCAAGGAATACAGCAGAGCCCTGTATATTCCAAGATGTCTGCAAACATTGAATATATAAGAAATATATACAGTATCCGCATAAAATCAGGGAACTTAGTGCATAAAATTCATGAGAACCCACAAGCAGCGACAAGGTGACCGCTCTCTGGTGTATCCAAAAGGAGCATCAATTAAAAACAGCCCCTGTAAATCTATAGGTAATAATATAGGGGGGCTATGATAGGTAATAATATAGGGGGGCTATGATAGGTAATAATATAGGGGGGCTGTGATGGGTAATAATATAGGGGGGCTGTGATGGGTAATAATATAGGGGTGTGTGATAGGTAATAATATAGGGGTGTGTGATGGGTAATAATATAGGGGGGCTGTGATGGGTAATAATATAAGGGGGCTGTGATGGGTAATAATATAGGGGGGCTGTGATGGGTAATAATATAAGGGGGCTGTGATGGGTAATAATATAGGGGGGCTGTGATGGGTAATAATATAGGGGGGCTGTGATGGGTAATAATATAGGGGGGCTGTGATGGGTAATAATATAGGGGGGCTGTGATAGGTAATATGGGGGGGTGTGATAGGGAATTATTATGGGGGGGTGTGATAGGTAATAATATAGGGGGGGCTGTGATGGGTAATAATATAGGGGGGGCTGTGATGGGTAATAATATAGGGGGGCTGTGATGGGTAATAATAGGCGGGATGTGTTAGGTACTAATATAGGGGGGCTGTGCTTGGTAGTATAGGGGGACTGTCAGAGGGAATAAAGGGGGGGAAGTTAAAGGTAATTATATAGAGGGGCTCTGATAGGGAATTATATTAGGGGACGATGTCAAATGTCATATCAGAGGCAATTTATAAGCCCCCGATATAAGTTTGCTATATTGGGTACATTTATGGGGTACTGTGTTCAGCTTCATTGTTGCTTGCAGAGGGTCCCGGCTATTGGGCGCTGTTATATGGCAGCCTCCATGATGGGGGCACTAATATGTCATTTCATAGCGGCCGATGAGCCCAGGCTCTTTTCTCTCTTGATACATTTTCTGGAAATCATTAATTTTACTCAGTATAATAAGACGGGAAGAAAATAAATGATGCTGAAGAAGATGGTGATGATGATGGTGGTTGTGATTCTCTAGATGTCACATGACCTAAATGCCATGTGATGAGACGTCATACTGTGGGGGTGAATATGGATGTGAAACCATTAACCCTGTGTGGTCAGTGGATGTCACAGTCACACGGAGCCGCTGATTTCCCCGCGGATTACCTCACATGGTGGATTTCAATACATGTCCCAATATGAGAAGTGTAGGGGGCGATTACAGCCGTATAATCACTGGGGGTCTCCCTGTGCGGAATCTTTTTTTTGTTACATTTTACTTTTGTCTGATTGCGAAATATTCAGAAATATTCAAGCAGGAATTTACAAAAGATAAAACCTGCGATAAAGCAACAGATCAGCCTCATCCCATCAACCTTACATGGGGCTTCTGCTACTTCTCCATGTCAGGTATTCCATAGAGACGACTCCGGAGAGACCACACAATATCTCACCGTTGCCGTCACTCTGTCAGGATTTCGTCAGGGATTCACGAGCACAGGATCCCCACTACTCACTACGGAGGTATCAGCAAGTGACCAGTGAGCGTATGGCGTCACACCTCTGGATTCCAACGCATGGAATATGTGTTTATGCCCTCCGAACGGTCACTGTCAGCTTCACGATAGCATGATTATTAATATTATTCGCTGCCACCACCGGCCGGGTTTGAAATATAATACAGGCCTGGCCGGACGCCTGCGTTCTGGTAGCGTATGGCTTTGGGTAAGGGAACGATTACAGTACAAAAGAAACAGAACTATTAAATTTTATATTTAATCCAAAAGGGGAGGCAGTGTTTAGGAGACAATACAATACATATAGAAGAATGATGAAAGGTGTCAGTAAATCCGCACAAGCTAAAAACAGACGCGTTTTGTGGAGGTCCCGTCCACTTCTTCAAGTGTATAGCTTAAGAGAAGTTAGCAGCAGAGAACATATATATCATGGTAAGTGAAAAAATGAAATGCCTCTAGACCACGGAGGTATCTGATAGTTGGTCGACATTATTTAGTCATTTTTTTTTTTCATTTTTTTTTTTTTTAGGAGGGATACAACTGTATGAACACATTACCAAGGATTAGCATAATTAAAGTGTATGTTCATGGTGTAACCCTGACCAGTTTACGCATATGCTTCCTATCTTGTCCGTGTCCCTATTGTTAGGATGAAATATAAATATGCTTCACCAATAAAGCCAAAGCAGTCATTAAATTAACTGCATCAAGAGGAAAGGGTATGACGGTATTTTGTGACGGAATCAACACTTGTGCAACGTGTGTTGCAGTACAGTCTGAAATAGTTTTGCTCCATTAGGGGGTGATAACCCGGAAAATGAAGAATTGAGCTGACATGGCCTGCTCTCTTCTATGTTTTTGATGATTGCGGATCGCACTGGAATGTTGAGCCACCGGGCAGCCGTCCCAATGGGCACCGGCATCGACCCCACAGCCGCAATAAGCCAGCGATTCCCAGTAACAGATCTTATTCTCTTATTCTCTTTGTTGGCGTTATGATTATAGAGCAGATTAGGATTGGGATTATGATAGGGTTAGGTTATGGTTGGGGTTAGGATTAGGGTCGTGTTATGATTAGGGTTAGGCTATGGTTGGGGTTAAGATTAGGGTCGGGTTAGGATTGTAGTATGGTTAAGGTTCTGATTAGGATTCATATGGTTGGGTGTAGGATTGGGGTTATGACTATGATTAGGATTGGAATTAGGATTGGGTTATGGTTGGGATTACAATTGTGTTATAATTAGGATTGGGAATTGGATTGGGTTATGATTGGGATTAGGATTGGGTTATGGTCGGGATTGGGATTGGGTTATGGTCGGGATTAGGATTGGGTTATGGTCGGGATTAGGATTGGGTTATGGTTAGGATTAGGATTGGGTTATGGTCGGGATTAGGATTGGATTATAGTTGGGATTAGGATTGGGTTATGGTTGGGATTAGGGTTGGGATTAGGATTGGGTTATGGTTAGGATTAGGATTGGGTTATGGTTAGGATTAGGTTATGGTTTGGATTAGGATTGGGTTATGATTTGGAATTAGGATTGAGTTATGTTTCCTCGGCATCACCAAAACCTGGCTCACCCCCTCTGACACAGCCTCTGCAGCTGCACTCTCATACGGTGGATTCCACCTTTCCCACACTCCCCGCCCCACGACAAGCATAGTGGAGGAGTAGGGTTTCTCCTGTCAGATAACTGCTCCTTCACCCAAATCCCACTGCCGCCCTCCGTTACTATCCCCTCTTTTGAAGTGCACTGTGTGTGCATCTACTCCCCCTCCAACCTCCAGCTGGCTGTCTTCTACCGCACAAAGAGCCAGCCACTACCTTCTATGACCAGTTCGCCACCTGGCTGCTTCATTTCCTTTCTGCTGAGATCCCCATTATCATCATGAGCGACTTCAATATCCCCACTGACACTTCCCTCTCAGGTGTCTCTAAGCTTCTATCTCTCACTTCTACCTTCGGCCTTGCTCAATGGTCTTCCGCAGCTACTCACAAAGATGGCCACACACTGGACCTTATCTTCACCCCCCTCTGTTCCCTATCTAACCTCTCTAACTCACCTCTCCCTCTTTCTGACCACAACCTACTTACATTCTCTACCCTCTCCTCTCCAGGGCCACAATCCCCACTCCACAAACTTGCACACCCTCGCAGAAATTTTAAACACCTTGACCTACTCTCACTCTCTGAATCCCTTCTCCCTCTTACAGACATTTGTTCCTTACACAATGCAGATGTTGCTGCCACTTTATATAACACCACAATAACTGCAGCTCTTAATTCGGTCGCCCCCCCTCACACATACTGTACCAAAAATCGCACAATCAACAAGCAACCCTGGAACACCAACCTGACTAAAGAACTGAGGCGGGCTTCCAGGGTTGCTGAGCAGAGAAGGAAAAGGTCCCACTCCAATGAGCACTTTATCGCATTCAAATAGTCCCTCACTACTTTGAAGTCCACCCTCACTGCAGCAAAACAAACCTACTTCTCATTTATCATGTTCTCCCTGTCTCATAACGCTAAACAGCTATTCAACACTTTCAATTCTCTCCTCCATCCTCCAGCGCCTCCTCCCTGTCCTCTCATCTCAGCTGAAGACTTTGCCTCATTCTTCAAACAGAAGATTGACATCAGACAAAGCTTATGCCTAAAGTCCCCACAGCCCATACTCATATCTACTCAACCCTCCTCCTCCAAAACCAACTTCTCCACCATTACAGAAGATCAACTTTCCTCTTTCCTCTCCAAATCACACCTCACCACCTGCGAACTTGACCCACTCCCGTCCCACCTCATCCCTAATCTTACCACAGTCTTCATCCCATCCCTAACCCACCTCTTCAACCTGTCACTAACAACTGGTGTCTTCCCCTCATGCTTCAAACATGCCTCAATCACACCCATCCTCAAAAAAACCTCCCTTGACCCATCCTCTCTGTCTAGCTATCACCCTATATCATTTATCCCGTATGCCTCAAAACTACTGGAACAACAAGTTCATATTGAACTGTCCTCCCACATCTCCTCCTGCTCCCTCTTTGACAGCTTACAATCTGGCTTCCGACCGGATCACTCCACTGAAACTGCCCTGACCAAAGTCACCAACGACCTACTGACCGCCATATCCAAGCAACACTACTCTATCCTCCTCTTCCTGGACCTGTCATCTGCCTTCGACACAGTGGACCATTCCCTCTTACTACAGACTCTCTCATCTATCGGCATCACAGACTTGGCCCTATCCTGGATCTCCTCATACCTAACAGACCGGACATTCAGTGTCTCCCACTCACTCACCACCTCCTCATCTCACCCCCTATCTGTCGGTGTCCCCCAAGGTTCAGTCCTGGGACCTCTGCTCTTCTCCATCTACACCTTCGGCCTGGGACAGCTCAGAGTCTCACGGCTTTCATTATCACCTCTATGCTGATGACACACAGATCTACCTCTCTGGACCCGATATCACCTCCTTACTAACCAAAATCCCACAATGTCTGTCCGCTATTTCATCCTTCTTCTCTGCCAGATTTATAAAAGATAACATGGATAAAACAGAGTTCATCATCTTTCCACCATCTCACTCAACCCCTCCATCTGACCTATCTATCAATGTCAATGGCTGTTCACTCTCCCCAGTCCCACAAGCTCGCTGCCTTGGGGTAACCCTGGACTCTCATCTCTCTTTCAGACCACATATCCAAGCCCTTTCCCCTTCCTGTCGACTCCAACTCAAAAATATCTCCCGGATCCGCACATTCCTCAACAACGAATCTGCAAAAACCCTAGTGCATGCCCTCATCATCTCTCGCCTCGACTACTGCAACCTCCTGCTCTGTGGCCTCCCCTCTAACACTCTTGGACCCCTCCAATCTATCCTAAACTCTGCTGCCCGACTAACCCACCTGTCCCCCTGCTATTCCCCGGCCTCTCTTCTCTGTCAATCTCTTCACTGGCTCCCCATTGCTCAGAGACTCCAGTTCAAAACCCTAACCATGGCATACAAAGCTATCCACAACCTGTCTCCTTCATACATCTGTGACCTAGTCTCCCGTTACATACCCGCACGCAACCTCCGATCCTCACAAGATCTCCTTCTCTACTCCCCTCTTATCTCCTCTTCCCAAAATCGCATACAAGATTTCTCCCGTGCATCCCCCTACTCTGGAACTCTCTACCCCAACACATCAGACTCTCGCCTACCGTGGAAACCTTTAAAAGGAGCCTGAAGACCCACCTCTTCCGACAAGCCTACAACCTGCAGTAACCATCGCTCCACCATACCGCTGCATGACCAGCTCTACCCTCACCTACTGTATCCTCACCCATCCCTTGTAGACTGTGAGCCCTCGAGGGCAGGGTCCTCGCTCCACCATACCGCTGCACGACCAGCTCTACCCTCACCTACTGTATCCTCACCCATCCCCTGTAGACTGTGAGTCCTCGCGGGCAGGGTCCTCGCTCCACCATACCGCTGCACGACCAGCTCTACCCTCACCTACTGTATCCTCACCCATCCCCTGTAGACTGTGAGCCCCCCCGGGCAGGGTCCTCGCTCCACCATACCGCTGCACGACCAGCTCTACCCTCACCTACTGTATCCTCACCCATCCCTTGTAGACTGTGAGCCCTCGCGGGCAGGGTCCTCGCTCCACCATACCGCTACACGACCAGCTCTATCCTCACCTACTGTATCCTCACCCATCCCTTGTAGACTGTGAGCCCTCGCGGGCAGGGTCCTCGCTCCACCATACCGCTGCACGACCAGCTCTACCCTCACCTACTGTATCCTCACCCATCCCCTGTAGACTGTGAGCCCTCGCGGGCAGGGTCCTCACTCCTCCATACCGCTACACAACCAGCTCTACCCTCACCTACTGTATCCTCACCCATCCCCTGTAGACTGTGAGCCCTCGCGGGCAGGGTCCTCGCTGCACCATACCGCTGCACAACCAGCCCTACCCTCACCTACTGTATCCTCACCCATCCCCTGTAGATTGTGAGCCCTCGTGGGCAGGGTCCTCGCTCCACCATACCTCTGCACGACCAGCTCTACCCTCACCTACTGTATCCTCACCCATCCCTTGTTGACTGTGAGCCCTCGCGGGCAGGGTCCTCTCTCCACCATACCGCTGCACGACCAGCTCTACCCTCACCTACTGTATCCTCACCCATCCCCTGTAGACTGTGAGCCCTCGCGGGCAGGGTCCTCACTCCTCCATACCGCTACACAACCAGCTCTACCCTCACCTACTGTATCCTCACCCATCCCCTGTAGACTGTGAGCCCTCGTGGGCAGGGTCCTCGCTCCACCATACCTCTGCACGACCAGCTCTACCCCCACCTACTGTATCCTCACCCATCCCCTGTAGACTGTGAGCCCTCGCGGGCAGGGTCCTCGCTCCTCCTGTACCAATCGTCGTTGCATTTTTGTTCAAGATTATTGTAATTGTTTTTGCTATGTATATCCCTATCACATGTAAAGTGCCATGGAATAAATGGCGCTATAGTAATAAATAATAATAATGCTTGGGATTAGGATTGGGTTAAGGTTAGGGTTACAATTAGTCGGATTATACTCAGGACTGGGTTTGGGGTTTGCTCCAGTTTGAGGTTTCGGCCCCTGGCGACTTGGAGGAACCTGAGGTTTTGTAATTGAAGTTTCCATTGTCTTTATTCCAGTGACATGGGGGCGTCTGCGCTGATCACTTCTGCTTTCCAGAAATTACCTAAAGTGCAGCACAGCCGCTGTACAGGGAGGGCGGAGGTGTCCGGCCATTATAGCGACCGCTGGTCTGTAATATTCTCCGTCCTGGGTATGGCAGCCACAGACAGGACCGAACTGGGTCTGAAATTCTGCCATGACATTTCTTAAAGCACACTGCCCATGTGGTGGTCTCCCCACCGCCTCCTCCCTAGATGGGGGTCTTCATGACAAATACATGCTGCACAGTACCACTTCTCCTGTCCTGTACATACCCACTACACAGTACCACTTCTCCTGTATATATACAGTGCACAGTACCACTCCTCCTGTCCTGTATATATACAGTGCACAGTGCCACTCCTCCTGTATATATACACTGCATAGTACCACTTCTCCTGTCCTGTACATATACACTACACAGTACCACTTCTCCTGTCCTGTATATATAGACTGCACAGTACCCCTCCTCCTGTCCAGTACATATACACTACACAGTACCACTTCTCCTGTCCTGTATATATAGACTGCACAGTACCACTCCTCCTGTCCTGTATATATATACTGCACAGTACCACTCCTCCTGTCCTGTATATATACACTGCACAGTACCACTCCTCCTGTCCTGTATATATACACAGCACAGTACCACTCCTCCTGTCCTGTATATATACACTGCACAGTATCACTCCTCCTGTCCTGTATATATACACTGCACAGTGCCACTCTTCCTGTCCTGTATATATACACTGCACAGTATCACTCCTCCTGTCCTGTATATATACACTGCACAGTACCCCTCCTCCTGTCCTGTATATATACACTGCACAGTGCCACTCTTCCTGTCCTGTATATATACACTGCACAGTATCACTCCTCCTGTCCTGTATATATACACTGCACAGTACCCCTCCTCCTGTCCTGTATATATACACTGCACAGTACCCCTCCTCCTGTCCTGTATATATACACTGCACAGTACCCCTCCTCCTGTCCTGTATATATACACTGCACAGTACCACTCCTCCTGTCCTGTATATGTACACTGCACAGTACCACTTCTCCTGTCCTGTATATATACACTGCACAGTACCACTCCTCCTGTATATATACACTGCACAGTACCACTCCTCCTGTATATATACACTGCACAGTACCACTCCTCCTGTATATATACACTGCACAGTACCGCTCCTCCTGTCCTGTATATATACACTGCACAGTACCACTCCTCCTGTATATATACACTGCACAGTACCACTCCTCCTGTATATATACACTGCACAGTACCACTCCTCCTGTCCTGTATATATACACTGCACAGCACCACTCCTCCTGTCCTGTATATATACACTGCACAGTACCACTCCTCCTGTCCTGTATATATACACTGCACAGTACCACTCCTCCTGTCCTGTATATATACACTGCACAGTACCACTCCTCCTGTCCTGTATATATACACTGCACAGTACCACTCCTCCTGTATATATACACTGCACAGTACCACTCCTCCTGTATATATACACTGCACAGTACCACTCCTCCTGTATATATACACTGCACAGTACCGCTCCTCCTGTCCTGTATATATACACTGCACAGTACCACTCCTCCTGTATATATACACTGCACAGTACCACTCCTCCTGTATATATACACTGCACAGTACCACTCCTCCTGTCCTGTATATATACACTGCACAGCACCACTCCTCCTGTCCTGTATATATACACTGCACAGTACCACTCCTCCTGTCCTGTATATATACACTGCACAGTACCACTCCTCCTGTCCTGTATATATACACTGCACAGCACCACTCCTCCTGTCCTGTATATATACACTGCACAGTACCACTCCTCCTGTCCTGTATATATACACTGCACAGCACCACTCCTCCTGTCCTGTATATATACACTGCACAGTACCACTCCTCCTGTCCTGTATGTATACACTGCACAGTACCACTCCTCCTGTCCTGTATATATACACTGCACAGTACCACTCCTCCTGTCCTGTATATATACACTGCACAGTACCACTCCTCCTGTCCTGTATATATACACTGCAGGTCTTTTTTTATTGATAGAATAAGTACAGTACATGACAGAACAATAATACATTACAGGACACCGAACATAAGAACAAAACAAGACGACAAATCACAGAAAATAGAAACAAAATAAATCCCCCCAGGAATATATACATATACAAGAAATAAATATTATAAAACCTATAAAACCCCCGGCCCAGCTTCATTCATGCTACTATATACAATCCCACACAACGCTCACACCGTCCTATATACACATAAAACACCGTCCTATATACAAGATTATATACAATAAAACACTAAACCTAATATAACGTATATACAACCGGGAACTAACACTAACCTACTGGTCCCACTGCCTGACCTTAGTCACCCCCTTACCGCACCTCATTCACACCACAGAAAACCAAAAATAACAATATATACAATAGTGACATAGACAATTTTTTTTTTATTTTATATATATATATTTTTTGTAATTTTTAATATATATACATAAAACACAGACCTACACTAACTATCCCGCCACCCCTGATCCAGCTCTGGCCACAAAGTTCAGGATTACTCCGAGCTAGGATCAGGCCCCAAAGTTCTTCCCCAGGCGGGGCCTGGACCAGGCCAGATCAGTCCTCTTATCACCGCTGATGAAGACCCCCCCCCCCAAATCCCCCACCCAACCTAACTAAAACCCTCTATTATACATTATATACAATATATACAGAACACAACCTACACACTCACCATCCAAGGCTCAAGTTCGATGCCGGCAAACCTTCTATTCAGGAGACAGAAATACAAAACAAAAATCTAGGGTGGAAAGACATCAGCCCACCACCAGGATATAGGAGTACTACCGGACTAAGGCACCCTGAAGGAAAAGCCCCTCCAGAGACGGGCCGCCCTCCGGGCACCCAGTCCTTCATCCTCCAGAGAACGTACCTTCACCAGGTCACCTAGGATGTTCCTACAGACTTCATCTACATGGAGGATTTTACTCTGCGTCGAGACTAAAACTCGTGCGTTCCACGTGAAATACCTGACCACTGCGCTGACTATGAATAAAGTGTCTCGGTCCCTTCTCCCAAGGTCTCCGAACGCTCCATAGGCCCACCCGGCGTAGGACAGAGTAGCCAGCCGCGGCCAACCAATGGAGGCCCCCACCCTGTTGTACACCTCTGTATTAAAGGGACAATGAAGCAGGAAGTGCTCCATGCTTTCCAGCACGTTAGCACAAGCCTCACGGGGGCAATTCCTGTCCTCGGAGCTCCTCAACTTCAAATTGTCCCTCACATACAGCTTACCATGGAAGCAGCGCCAAGTCAAGTCCCAGTACTTCTCGGGGATCCTGCTAGAATTTAACAAACTCAACCCAACCTCCAGATCCCGACTTGGGCAGTCTTTGAGGGCCAATGGACTCTGAAAATGAGAAAGCAAGACCCTCATATCGAGGAGTTTCCTCGGGAGGGACCTCACCTCCCACATTCCCAGACCCCACCGGCGGATCATTTTCAGAACCGGGGTAACATAAGTCGGGAGATGCCCGTGTGGTGTGCGAAGATCCTTCAATCTTCCCCCTGTCTCCCATTCCTGGAAGAAAGGCTGAAACCATCCCTTGCAGGAGAATACCCACGGAGGAGCCCTCTCTTTCCAGAGGTTTGCCACGTTCACTTTCAAGAAGGTGTTCACTAGGAACACCACGGGGTTCACCATATTCAAACCCCCTAGTCTCCTCGTGCGGTAAGTGACCTCCCGCTTGACTAGGTTCAGTCTGTTCCCCCATATCATCTGGAAAAACAGACTGTAGACCCGTGTCCAGAGAGGCTCTGGCAAGACGCAGACGCTGCCCAGGTAGATTAGCAAGGGGAGCAGGAAAGCTTTGCACAGGCCAACCCTTTCCCTCAGGGTCAAAGACCAACCCCTCCATTGGTCCACTCTTTGGGCGACACCTTTGATTCTGCCTTCCCAGTTTTTCGTGGGGCCATGTTCTTGGGGTTCGGGGAGGGTGTCCGGAAGATCAAACCCGGGATCTCCGCCTCCCAGCCAGAGACTCTCACACTTATCCTGGTTGACCTTGGACCCGGATGCCTCCGAGTAGCGCTCCACTTCTGACATCACCACCACTGCCTCCTCTTGTGAAGAAACAAAGACGGTGACATCGTCCGCGTAGGCCACCACTCTCAGGATAGCCTCCGGCGCCGCTCCGCCCATCCGCACCCCCGCCAACGGTCCACAATCGATCCTTGTGAGGAAGGGATCGATCGCAAACGCGTAAAGCAAAGGGCTAAGAGGACAGCCCTGACGGACACCGGATCCTGCCCCGAAAGGTCGTCCAATCCACCCATTCACCAGAGGGAAAGTCTCAGCCCCTGCATACAAGGTCTTAAGCCAGTCCACAAACCCTCCAGGCAGACCATACCTCAAAAGAGTGGACCAGAGGTACTCGTGGTTAACCAGATCAAAGGCTTTTGCCTGATCCAGGGTCAGCAAGAACCCCTTCCAGAGGCCCGCCCTGCCTTGCTCCACGGCCTCTCGGACACCTAGAACAGGACTAAAAGTGCTACGGCCAGGAACGCAACAGTGCTGAACCTCCAAAAGGAGTCGGGGTGCAAACTTCACCAGTCTGTTGAAAAGTATCTTAGCCAAAATCTTCCTGTCCACATTGAGAAGTGCTATGGGACGCCAGTTCTCAATGCGTGACGGATCCTTACCCTTTGACAAAATGATCAAAGCTGACTTCCTTAATGATCTCGGCAGAGTGCCCGAGGAGAGACACTCGTTAAACACCTGAGTCAAGAGGGGGACCAAAGAGTCCCTAAAGGTCCTAAAGAACTCGGATGTTAAGCCATCCGGACCTGGCGACTTTTTGGGCCTAAGCCCATCGATCGCCAGTCTCACTTCCTCTTCTTTGATCGCTTCTGCCAAATCGCCGAGCGAGAGGTCAGCCCCTGGCTCAGGAACAGATTCAGCCAGGAAAGCCGACATCCCGTCACTATCAAGCTCCCTCCTTCCCAAGAGGTGCGAGTAGTAGGAACTGACGACCTCCAAGATCCCTGATCTGGACCTTCTCAGGGACCCCGTACTGTCCACCAGCCCCGTCACTATCTTACTATTCACTGACATCTTACAGTTTCTGTAAGGGTCGGGCGAGCAGTACTTCCCGTAGTCCCTCTCGAAAACCAAAGATGCGTGCCTATCGTACTGACACCTCTTCAGCAAGGACTTCACTCTGGAGATCTCCTCGCGGCTACCTCCAGCTTCCAATAGCCTCTTCCCATCCGAGGAGTCTCTGTAACGTTCAGAGAAAACATAATCAAACAGTGATCGGAGAACTCCACCTCCACAACCGACAACGGGGAAGAGACGGCCTCCTCCTTCAAATAAAACCTGTCTAGCCTAGACCTGCACTGACTACCTCTAAAAAAGGTGAATCCCGTGTCGCCCAGGTTGTGCCGGATGTGGACATCCACCAAGCGAGCCTCACTCACTATCCTGTTTAACGCGACGCAGTCATAAGCCAGCCGGTCTCCGGAACCTCCTCTATTACAGGATCTCGTGACATTGTTGAAATCCCCTCCGAAGACCACCTGCCGACTCGAAAATAAAAAAGGTTTGATCTTCAGGAAGAGACATTTGCGGTCCCACTTGGACTGGGAACCATAGATGTTAATGAGCCGAAGCTCTTGTCCCCCCATGGAGACATCTAGGATCAAGCATCTCCCTATTTCTAATTCGATCACTCGTCTGCATTCAACCGCTGCGGTCTTAAAAAGGACCGCCACCCCGCTATACGGCTCGGCCGCAAGAGACCAGTAGGAGGGCCCATGCCTCCACTCCCGCCTTGCTTTATGCAAGGTTGATATATCGGTCAACCTGGTCTCCTGCAAAAACAAAATGTCGGCGTCAAGTTGGCCGAGAAAATGAAAGGCCGTGTACCTTGCCGCATCTGACTTTATGCTGCAAACATTAATAGTTGCCAGCGTCAACGGGGTGGGTGCCGCCATCATGATTGATTGAATTAGATAGCCTTTTTCTTCCCACCACTGACAGTCCCAACCTCTTCCTCCGATAATGACGGGTTTTTAGTGCGCTTAAGACAAACAGACTCGTCCATTCTCTTCTTACATACATTCTTGCCCTCGTCTGGTGGTCCTGGGTTAGTCGTCCCCCCAGAGGGCTTTGTATTTGCCCCCCGAGAGGAAGACCCAGCCATCTCCTGAGCCCCAACCACTTTGTCCGCAACCTCCGGCCCCGGGTCCCCACTTCCCCCCTCCAGAGGGAGGTCCTGGAGAGCCCCGAACCGGTTGGAGAGATCCACCAGAGGGGGGGCGGCTGAACCCTCCAATGGCGCTTGGATCACGGCCAGAGAGTCAGAGGGGTCGCACTCCAAAGAGGCAGCTCGAGACCTGGTCCCCCTCCTACCTCTGGCCGTTTTCCTGTTACCCTTTTTCTTTTTCTGTGACCACTCCCCCTCTCCCTCATCTAGACTGTCACCAGAAGAGGGTTCCTGGGAAGACGTGGCGTCCTGTCGCTCTTCCCTTTCAAGTCTCTTGACTTCCTCGCTCAATTCGCTGTCTTTAGGATCCTCAGCTGCAAGTGAAGTACCTGGGTCAGAGTTTAGGGACATTACTCCCTGCCCCCTGTCCCCACGGCGCTTCTCCTGCCGCCTGATGGTGGATGGCGGCAGCTTGCTCCTCACCGGTTCCCTGCCTCCCCCGCCCCTACTGGTCCCTTCACCGGCAAGATTAGTCCCGGCTTTCGCCTGTCCCGCACTCGCCGCTTTCAGGACCACATTGGCGAAGGAACGCGGACAGCGACTGAACGGGTGACCGAGGTCACCACACAAGTTACACCTAATCCTGCGACAGGCAGCAGCAAGATGACCAAGGTCCCCACACAGTGCGCATTTCTGGGTGGTACACTGCGCACTGAAGTGTGTGGGGCTACCGCACCTGTGACAGACCTTAGGCTGCCCCCAGTAGAAAATCAAGATCCTATCCCTCCCCAAAAAGGTTGAGGAGGGGAAATGGGTAACAGTGTTTCCCGAAACCTTCAATCTCACCATGAAGGTCCAGGCCCCTGAGCAGATACCATGGTCATCCAGATTCTTTTCAGGAATATTGGTGACCTCTCCGTATCGACTCACCCAGGTGGTAATGTCCATACAGGAAAGCGACTCGTTACTAGTCAAAACGGTCACTTTCCTGACTGAATCTTGGCGGGTTATTGCCAAGGGAAAGAGACCATGCCATTTGGGGCGACTCCGAGCCAGCTCATGGCGAGACCAGAAAAGCTCAAGGCCCTCCGGTCTCACGAAGCTGACATCGAAGTAGGAGGTCCCGTAGGGATGGATCAAGGCAAAGATGTCATATGCCGCAAAGCCCATCCCCAGCAGGAGCTCAACCACCTTCGCCCTATCAGGACAGGCATCCTTGCTTACCCACTGGAGACGGACCACGTTCCTACGGTTACTCCTCTGCCCCGTTGTCGGCAGAGACCAGACAGTCTCTGCCCCTCTATCTCGGAAGGCTGAAAGACCATGTCTCTCTATCCAGAAAGACAGATCAACCTCCCTCCCCTCTACAGTGATGGAGCTCTCCCCTCTCCTCAGGGCATCCAGGAGCTGCTGTTGCAAGTCACCATCCCCAGGGCCACCAGACGAGGGCGCACTACTACCCCCAGCACTGATAGCTCCTGAATAGCTTTGGGCTGAAGCCCCCGCCAATGCTGGGGGGGCAGCGGGACCAGCGCCTACTTCCCCCCCACCAACACCAGTGCTGCTCCCACCATTCACTCCAGTACTATTCACACCATTCACAGGACCATTACTCCCATCGTTCACTCCACTACTACTCACACCATTTGCAGGACCATTACTCCCACCATTCATTACACCACTACCCCCAACATTTGCTACACCACTACTCCCAGCATTCATTCCACCACTACCCCCACCATTTGCTGCATCATCATTCACTGCACCACTACCCCATCATTTGCTGCATCATCATTCACTGTACCACTTTTTCCACCATTCCTACTACTCTCACCATATGCTCCACCATTACTCCCATCATTCACTGCACCACTACTTCCATTCCCTTTACTTGTCACCCCATTACCTCTGCTGTTCTCTGCACCTTCCACAGTCACCTCCATTCCTTCCTCCCTTGTGTCTGGTGTCTCTGCACTCACACCTGCTGGGCCGGGGGAGGGGAGCTCTTCCAGAGACTCCTTTCCCTGCAGTACCACACCCGTTTCCCTTTGGTTGCTGCTGGCTTTCTGCAGGTCGTCTGCTGGAGCGCCCCGCCCCTCTACTGCAGTATTTTGGTCCTTGTTCTGGCCAGACTGTTTTCTCGGCACCTCTGCCCGCCCTGCACCCACAGACTTTGGGGTCTTAGTGTCCTTTTTGGGTGCTGGGGCACACTGCCCCCCTGTCGCAGCAGTGTGCCCAGTGTTCCTCGCAGATGTGTTTTTCACATCCTTCCCTGCCCCCCCAGCCCCAGTGATAACCGGCTTAGCCGCAGAGGGCAGGGTGGGAAACTCCACAGAACTCCCTATGTCCGGCGCTGTGAGTACCTCCACAGCCTCGCCCCCTGCACTGTTCCCCGCACAGATGGCAGCATCACCGGACGTCCTCCTCCTCTCCCCACCTTGCCTCTGCCTCGAGCCCACTGCAGAGCCCGTGCCTTTAGGTTTGGTGGGGTTTAAACAGAAGGTGGCAGGCGCAACATCAGACATTGGTGCATACTTGTAACTCACCACCTCCTGTGCGGCTCCTCCGGTCTTCCTCTTCCTCCTCTTGGTCTCCTCCACTGGTTTGTCCTCACCGAAGGAAAACCGCATCAGGTCCACTGGAGACTCCAGCAGTCGGATCTCCCTCAGCAGTCCTCCTTCCTCCTCCTCCCCCGACACTTCAGCCTCTGCTGTGGGAGTCCTTTGCCCTGCAGGGAGACCACTTGAGCTCCGGCTCTGCCCCTCACTGACTCCAGCAACTGAGACTCCAGTCACCTCTTCATCCTCCTCCTCCTCTTCACTAAGGAAGCCGGCTGGCGGTTCTCCTGAGGTGTTTAACCCCTTCATTTCTGAGAATCGCCGCTGGTTCTTAAACCTCTCCAGGAAGGGACCTGCGCTTTTCTCAATCCCCTCCCGGAGGAGCACTAACCTGACCACCTCGTCTCTGAGGGCTTTAAACCTCTGGGAGGTCGCGGGTCTTTCCTTGTTGGACGCCCGGGTGTTCAGGACCCGGGCCTCCCTCAGCTCCTCTTTCAGCTGGGTTAGTGCTTTGCCAGAGTCCTCGTACTCTCGCAACATGGCGACCACTCGGGAGGAGAAGGAACTTGTGGACTCGCTGGAGCTCATCTCACCCCAGGATCTTGCTGGGCTCTTGTTCCTGGGGCCTGAGGTGCCCCGGTCTCCCTCTCTGGGCTGGTGGTGAACAGTCTCGGGGTTGGAGCAGGTGGATGTATTCTTCCTCACCCTTCCCGATCTCCTCACTCCTTCCTGGGCCGGTTGTTGAGGCTCCTTCTCCCCCGCCGGCATAGACCGGGGGATAGGAGGCTGGGAAGCCATGCCGGCCTCCCAGTAGGCCTGCCTCTCCCTGGGGAGAAGAGAGGCAGATGACGACCCTCCTCCTGGAAGTGCTTGAGCTCAGGAGGCAGGTGCTACTCTCAGCACGACTCCTCCTGTAATGTATATATACACTGCACAGTACCACTCCTCCTCTCCTGTATATATACACTGCACAGTACCACTCCTCCTGTCCTGTATATATACAGTGCCTACAAGTAGTATTCAACCCCCTTCAGATTTAGCTGGTTTGATAAGATGCAAATAAATTAGAGCCTTCAAACTGCAAACGAGAGTAGGTTTTATGAACAGAAGCATAAATCTTACAAACCATAAAGTTATGTTGCTCAGTTGAATTTTATTAAATTTTAAACATAAAAGTGTGGGTCAATTATTATTCAACCCCTATGTTTAATATTTTGTGGAATAACCCTTGTTTGCAATTACAGCTAATAATCGTCTTTTATAAGACCTGATCAGGCCGGCACAGGTCTGTGGAGTTATCTTGGCCCACTCCTCCATGCAGATCTTCTCCAAGTTATCTAGGTTCTTTGGGTGTCTCATGTGGACTTTATTCTTGAGCTCCTTCCACAAGTTTTCAATTGGGTTAAGGTCAGGAGACTGACTAGGCCACTCCAACACCTTGACTTTTTCCCTCTTGAACCAGGCCTTGGTTTTCTTGGCTGTGTGCTTTGGGTCGTTGTCTTGTTGGAAGATGAAATTACGACCCATCTTAAGATCCTTGATGGAGGAGCGGAGGTTCTTGGCCAAAATCTCCAGGTATGCCGTGCTATCCATCTTCCCATGGATGCGGACCAGATGGCCAGGCCCCTTGGCAGAGAAACAGCCCCACAGCATGATGGTGCCACCACCATGCTTGACTGTAGGGATGGTATTCTTGGGGTCGTATGCAGTGCCATCCAGTCTCCAAACGTCACGTGTGTGGTTGGCACCAAAGATCTCGATCTTGGTCTCATCAGACCATAGAACCTTGAACCAGTCTGTCTCAGAGTCCTCCAAGTGATCATGAGCAAACTGTAGACGAGCCTTGACATGACGCTTTGAAAGTAAAGGTACCTTACGGGCTCGTCTGGAACGGAGACCATTGCGGTGGAGTACGTTACTTATGGTATTGACTGAAACCAATGTCCCCACTGCCATGAGATCTTCCCGGAGCTCCTTCCTTGTTGTCCTTGGGTTAGCCTTGACTCTTCGGACAAGCCTGGCCTCGGCACGGGAGGACACTTTCAAAGGCTGTCCTGGCCGTGGAAGGCTAACAGTAGTTCCATAAGCCTTCCACTTATGGATGATGCTCCCAACAGTGGAGACAGGTAGGCCCAACTCCTTGGAAAGGGTTTTGTACCCCTTGCCAGCCTTGTGCCCCTCCACGATCTTGTCTCTGATGGCCTTGGAATGCTCCTTTGTCTTTCCCATGTTGACCATGTCTGAGTGCTGTTCACAAGTTTGGGGAGGGTCTTAAATAGTCAGAAAAGGCTGGCAAAAGATATCTTTAATCCACACATGTGAAGCTCATTATTCTTGGTGCCTGAACTACTTCTTAATACTTTAGGGGGACCAAACAGAATTCTTGTGGTTTGAGGGGTTGAATAATAAATGACACTCTAAATTAACTTTTTACGTTTTAAAAAAAAAACAAAAAAAAGAACAAAAACAAAAGTTGCTGCAGTGCATTTCCCACTTCCAGGCTGATCTACAGTACAAATGTCACAATGCCAAGTTAATTCCGCATGTGTCAACCAGCTAAATCTGCAGGGGGTTGAATACTACTTGTAGGCACTGTATACTGCACAGTACCACTCCTCCTGTCCTGTATATATACACCGCACAGTACCACTCCTCCTCTCCTGTATATATACACTGCACAGTACCACTCCTCCTGTCCTGTATATATATACTGCACAGTACCACTCCTCCTGTATATATACCCTGCACAGTACCACTCCTCCTGTCCTGTATATATACACTGCACGGTACCACTCCTCCTCTCCTGTATATATACACTGCACAGTACCACTCCTCCTGTCCTGTATATATACACTGCACAGTACCACTCCTCCTGTATATATACACTGCACAGTACCACTCCTCCTGTCTATATACACTGCACAGTACCACTCCTCCTGTCCTGTATATATACACTGCACAGTACCACTCCTCCTGTCCTGTATATATACAGTGCACAGTACCACTCCTCCTGTATATATACACTGCACAGTACCACTACTCCTGTATATATACACTGCACAGTACCACTCCTCCTGTCCTGCATATATACACTGCACAGTACCACTCCTCCTGTCCTGTATATATACACTGCACAGTACCACTTCTCCTGTCCTGTATATATACACTGCACAGTACCACTCCTCCTGTCCTGTATATAAACACTGCACAGTACCACGTCTCCTGTCCTGTATATATATATTGCACAGTACCACTCCTCCTGTCCTGTATATATATGTGGCACCCCAGGGGTCTGGTTTCCACAGTAACAGCAATGTTATGTCTGAGAGCAGGTGGGAGGTCTCTTGGTCAGGAATCCTATGCATGCCACACCTCCTGCCCAGTCCTGGGAGGGGAAGAACTTCCCCTATATAAACCTGAGGCTGAGGCAGGGTTAGAGAGTTCAGGGGGAGAGTTCAGCCAGGAGGGCTGACAGGGAGCTGTGGCTCCGGCTGGGCCCAGCTCCTGGGCCATGCCAGAAGTAGAGACAGAGAAGAGAAACAGCTATGGGAAGAAACAACAGGAGCTCTGTGGGAGCAGTGCTACAAGGAGTCAGGGGCTCGCAGCTGCAGAGCTCGCCCTGACTGAGAAGTTATCACCGGACCCGGAGTCCGAGGCTGTGGGGACTAACTCCTACCCAGCAGCAGAAACCGACCGGCAGGGGATTGCAGGTCCTCTGGCCCAGAAACCCGAAGGCACGGTCACACGCGTGGGACCAGCACCGCCGTCGTGGAGCGAAAGCTACTAGAAGGCCCCGAGTCACCGGCCATGCGGGTGAGCACCACACGGTACACTCAGGGACGTGGGCTACTTATACCCGCCTCTAGCAAGGTAGCCAGAAGAGTATCGTTAGTTTGGGAGGCCTACAACTCCGCCTGGCCAGGGGAGATCCCATCTGCTCAAGGACTGACCAGGCCCCAATCGCTAGCCAGTACTCCGGGAGGGTCTATCTTTGTCACCAGTAAAGACCCTGAACTACACCGTACCGTCTCCGAGTGGTTCCTGCTACCCCCATCATCCACGTCGGCTGCCCTGAGGCCATACCCCTCCCGTTGGGGGTTATACTATCACGCTGCACAATCCTACCACCGGCCTCAGCGGTCTGCCCTGCAGCAGCAGCTCCTCAGCTGTACTCAACGGGTGGCGTAGTCGTCCAACATCTACCGCTAATACAGCGCCACTTAGTCTGACTCCCTGGGCACGGACCGGATCACCGCCACGAGACTACAACCCTCAAGAGATCCGGCTCCGGGTAAGCTCCCGCGTGCGCAACGCAGCGCGACACAGGCCCAGGGGCGCGTCATATACACTGCACAGTACCACTCCTCCTGTCCTGTATATATACACTGCACAGTACCCCTCCTCCTGTCCTGTATATATACACTGCACAGTACCACTTCTCCTGTCC
Source organism: Phyllobates terribilis (assembly GCF_046119375.1). Classification (NCBI taxonomy): domain Eukaryota; kingdom Metazoa; phylum Chordata; class Amphibia; order Anura; family Dendrobatidae; genus Phyllobates; species Phyllobates terribilis. The sequence goes on from NW_027362774.1 coordinate 16,489,074, forward strand.
TGTATATATGCACTGCACAGTACCACTCCTCCTGTCCTGTATATATACAGTGCACAGTACCACTTCTCCTGTCCTGTATATATACACTGCACAGTACCACTCCTCCTGTCCTGTATATATACACTTCACAGTACCACTCCTCCTGTCCTGTATACATACACTGCACAGTACCACTCCTCCTGTATATATACACTGCACAGCACCACTTCTCCTGTCCTGTATATATACACTGCACAGTTCCACTCCTCCTGTCCTGTATATATACACTGCACAGTTCCACTCCTCCTGTCCTGTATATATACACTGCACAGTTCCACTCCTCCTGTCCTGTATATATACACTGCACAGTACCACTTCTCCTGTCCTGTATATATACACTGCACGGTACCACTTCTCCTGTCCTGTATATATACACTGCACGGTACCACTCCTCCTGTTCTGTATATATACACCGCACAGTACCACTCCTCCTGTCCTGTATATATATATTGCACAGTACCACTCCTCCTGTCCTGTATATATACACTGCACAGTACCACTCCTCCTGTCCGGTATATATACACTGCACAGCACCACTCCTCCTGTATATATACACTGCACAGTACCACTCCTCCTGTCCTGTATATATACACTGCACAGTACCACTCCTCCTGTCCTGTATATGTACACTGCACAGCACCACTTCTCCTGTCCTGTATATATACACTGCACAGCACCACTCCTCCTGTCCTGTATATATACACTGCACAGTACCACTCCTCCTGCTCTGTAAATATACACTGCACAGCACCACTTCTCCTGTCCTGTATATATACACTGCACAGCACCACTCCTCCTGTCCTGTATATATACACTGCACAGCACCACTCCTCCTGTCCTGTATATATACACTGCACAGCACCACTCCTCCTGTCCTGTATATATACACTGCACAGTACCACTCCTCCTGTCCTGTATATATACACTGCACAGTACCACTTCTCCTGTCCTGTATATATACACTGCACAGCACCACTCCTCCTGTCCTGTATATATACACTGCACAGCACCACTCCTCCTGTCCTGTATATATACACTGCACAGTACCACTCCTCCTGTCCTGTATATATACACTGCACAGTACCACTCCTCCTGTCCTGTATATATACACTGCACAGTACCACTCCTCCTGTCCTGTATATATACACTGCACAGCACCACTCCTCCTGTCCTGTATATATACACTGCACAGTACCACTCCTCCTGTCCTGTATATATACACTGAACAGTACCACTCCTCCTGTCCTGTATATATACTGAACAGTACAACTCCTCCTGTCCTGTATATATACACTGCACAGTACCACTCCTCCTGTCCTGTATATATACACTGCACAGTACCACTCCTCCTGTATATATACACTGCACAGTACCACTCCTCCTGTATATATACACTGCACAGTACCACTCCTCCTGTATATACAGTACATGACAGAACAATAATACATTACAGGACACCGAACATAAGAACAAAACAAGACGACAAATCACAGAAAATAGAAACAAAATAAATCACCGCAGGAATATATATATATATACAGGAAATAAATATTATAAAACCTATAAAACCCCCGGCCCAGCTTCATTCATACTACTATATACAATCCCACACAACGCTCACACCGTCCTATATACACATAAAACACCGTCCTATATACAAGATTATATACAATAAAACACTAAACCTACTATAACGTATATACAACCGGGAACTAACACTAACCTACTGGTCCCACTGCCTGACCTTAGTCACCCCCTTACCGCACCTCATTCACACCACAGAAAACCAAAAATAACAAGATATACAATAGTGACATGAACAAATTTAAACTTTTTTTTTTTTTTGTAATTTTTTTATATAAATATAAAACACAGACCTACACTAACTATCCCGCCACCCCTGATCCAGCTCTGGCCACAAAGTTCAGGATTACTCCGAGCTAGGATCAGGCCCCAAAGTTTTTCCCCAGGCGGGGCCTGGACCAGGCCAGATCAGTCCTCTTATCACCGCTGATGAAGAACCCCCCCAAATCCCCCACCCAACCTAACTAAAACCCTCTATTATACATTATATACAATATATACAGAACACGACCTACACACTCACCATCCAAGGCTCAAGTTCGATGCCGGCAAACCTTCTATTCAGGAGACAGAAATACAAAACAAAAATCTAGGGTGGAAAGACATCAGCCCACCACCAGGATATAGGAGTACTACCGGACTAAGGCACCCTGAAGGAAAAGCCCCTCCAGAGACGGGCCGCCCTCCGGGCACCCAGTCCTTCATACTCCAGAGAACGTACCTTCACCAGGTCACCTAGGATGTTCCTACAGACTTCATCTACATGGAGGATTTTACTCTGCGTCGAGACTAAAACTCATGCGTTCCACGTGAAATACCTGACCACTGCGCTGACTATGAATAAAGTGTCTCGGTCCCTTCTCCCAAGGTCTCCGAATGCTCCATAGGCCCACCCGGCGTAGGACAGAGTAGCCAGCCACGGCCAACCAATGGAAGCCTCCACCCTGTTGTACACCTCTGTATTAAAGGGACAATGAAGCAGGAAGTGCTCCATGCTTTCCAGCACGTTAGCACAAGCCTCACGGGGGCAATTCCTGTCCTCAGAGCTCCTGAACTTCAAATTGTCCCTCACATACAGCTTACCATGGAAGCAGCGCCAAGTCAAGTCCCAGTACTTCTCGGGGATCCTGCTAGAATTTAACAAACTCAACCCAACCTCCAGATCCCGACTTGGGCAGTCTTTGAGGGCCAATGGACTCTGCAAATGAGAAAGCAAGACCCTCATATCGAGGAGTTTCCTCGGGAGGGACCTCACCTCCCACATTCCCAGACCCCACCGGCGGATCATTTTCAGAACCGGGGTAACATAAGCCGGGAGATGCCCGTGTGGTGTGCGAAGATCCTTCAATCTTCCCCCTGTCTCCCATTCCTGGAAGAAAGGCTGAAACCATCCCTTGCAGGAGAATACCCACGGAGGAGCCCTCTCTTTCCAGAGGTTTGCCACATTCACTTTCAAGAAGGTGTTCACTAGGAACACCACGGGGTTCACCATATTCAAACCACCTAGTCTCCTCGTGCGGTAAGTGACCTCCCGCTTGACTAGGTTCAGTCTGTTCCCCCATAACATCTGGAAGAACAGACTGTAGACCCGTGTCCAGAGAGGCTCTGGCAAGACACAGACGCTGCCCAGGTAGATTAGCAAGTTGAGCAGGAAAGCTTTGCACAGGCCAACAATTTCCCTCAGGGTCAAAGACCAACCCCTCCATTGGTCCACTCTTTGGGCGACACCTTTGATTCTGCCTTCCCAGTTTTTCGTGGGGTAATCACCCTGGCCGAATTCGATGCCCAGGACTTTGGCATGTTCTTGGGGTTCGGGGAGGGTGTCCGGAAGATCAAACCCGGGATCTCCGCCTCCCAGCCAGAGACTCTCACACTTATCCTGGTTGACCTTGGACCCGGATGCCTCCGAGTAGCGCTCCACTTCTGACATCACCACCACTGCCTCCTCTTGCGAAGAAACAAAGACGGTGACATCGTCCGCGTAGGCCACCACCCTCAGGATAGCCTCCGGCGCCACCCCGTCCATCCGCAACCCCGCCAACGGTCCACAATCGATCCTTCTGAGGAAGGGATCGATCGCAAACGCGTAAAGCAAAGGGCTAAGAGGACAGCACTGACGGACACCGGATCCTACCCCGAAAGGTCGTCCAATCCACCCATTCACCAGAGGGAAAGTCTCAGCCCCTGCATACAAGGTCTTAAGCCAGTCCACAAACCCTCCAGGCAGACCATACCTCAAAAGAGTGGACCAGAGGTACTCGTGGTTAACCCGATCAAAGGCTTTTGCCTGATCCAGGGTCAGCAAGAACCCCTTCCAGAGGCCCGCCCTGCCTTGCTCCACGGCCTCTCGGACACCTAGAACAGCACTAAAAGTGCTACGGCCAGGAACGCAACAGTGCTGAACCTCCGAAAGGAGCTGGGGTGCAAACTTCACCAGCCTGTTGAAAAGTATCTTAGCCAAAATCTTCCTGTCCACATTGAGAAGTGCTATGGGACGCCAGTTCTCAATGCGTGACGGATCCTTACCCTTTGACAAAATGATCAAAGCTGACCTCCTTAATGTTCTCGGCAGAGTGCCCGAGGAGAGACTTTTTGGGCCTAAGCCCATCGATCGCCAGTCTCACTTCCTCTTCTTTGATCGCTTCTGCCAAATCGCCCAGCGAGAGGTCAGCCCCTGGCTCAGGAACGGATTCAGCCAGGAAAGCTGACATCCCGTCACGATCAAGCTCCCTCCTTCCCAAGAGGTGCGAGTAGTAGGAACTGACGACCTCCAAGATCCCTGATCTGGACCTTCTCAGGGACCCCGTACTGTCCACCAGCCCCGTCACTATCTTACTATTCACTGACATCTTACAGTTTCTGTAAGGGTCGGGCGAGCAGTACTTCCCGTAGTCCCTCTCGAAAACCAAAGATGCGTGCCTATCGTACTGACACCTCTTCAGCAAGGACTTCACTCTGGAGATCTCCTCGCGGCTACCTCCAGTCGAGACAAGATGCTCGAGTTTCCTCCTCAGGCTCTGATACAGGCGATCCCTGTTCAGGCTTCTGAGGTTCGAGAGCTGCCGGAAGAATCTCGCCACCCGATGTTTGAACATCTCCCACCACTCTGACTTAGTGTTACTTAGGCCCAGTAATGGTACCTGGCTCTGAAAGAATTCCTCAAAAGACCATCTTACAGCTTCTTCCTCAAGGAGTGACGAATTTAGCTTCCAATAGCCTCTTCCCATCCGAGGAGTCTCTGTAACGTTCAGAGAAAACATAATCAAACAGTGATCGGAGAACTCCACCTCCACAACCGACAACGGGGAAGAGACGGCCTCCTCCTTCAAATAAAACCTGTCTAGCCTAGACCTGCACTGACTACCTCTAAAAAAGGTGAATCCCGTGTCGCCCGGGTTGTGCCGGATGTGGACATCCACCAGGAAAGCCTCACTCACTATCCTGTTTAACGCGACGCAGTCATAAGCCAGCCGGTCTCCGGAACCTCCTCTATCACAGGATCTCGTGACATTGTTGAAATCCCCTCCGAAGACCACCTGCCGACTCGAAAATAAAAAAGGTTTGATCTTCAGGAAGAGACATTTGCGGTCCCACTTGGACTGGGAACCATAGATGTTAATGAGCCGAAGCTCTTGTCCCCCCATGGAGACATCTAGGATCAAGCATCTCCCCATTTCTAATTCGATCACTCGTCTGCATTCAACCGCTGCGGTCTTAAAAAGGACCGCCACCCCGCTATACGGCTCGGCGGCAAGAGACCAGTAGGAGGGCCCATGCCTCCACTCCCGCCTTGCTTTATGCAAGGTTGATATATCGGTCAACCTGGTCTCCTGCAAAAACAAAATGTCGGCGTCAAGTTGGCCGAGAAAATGAAAGGCCGTGTACCTTGCCGCATCTGACTTTATGCTGCAAACATTAATAGTTGCCAGCGTCAACGGGGTGGGTGCCGCCATCATGATTGATTGAATTAGATAGCCTTTTTCTTCCCACCACTGACAGTCCCAACCTCTTCCTCCGATAATGACGGGTTTTTAGTGCGCTTAAGACAAACAGACTCGTCCATTCTCTCCTTACATACATTCTTGCCCTCGTCTGGTGGTCCTGGGTTAGTCGTCCCCCCAGAGGGCTTTGTATTTGCCCCCCGAGAGAAGACCCAGCCATCTCCTGAGCCCCAACCACCTTGTCCGCAACCTCCGGCCCCGGATCCCCACTTCCCCCCTCCAGAGGGAGGTCCTGGAGAGCCGCGAACCGGTTGGAGAGATCCACCAGAGGGGGGGCGGCTGAACCCTCCAATGGCGCTTGGATCACGGCCAGAGAGTCAGAGGGGTCGCACTCCAAAGAGGCAGCTCGAGACCTGGTCCCCCTCCTACCTCTGGCCGTTTTCCTGTTACCCTTTTTCTTTTTCTGTGACCACTCCCCCTCTCCCTCATCTAGACTGTCACCAGAAGAGGGTTCCTGGGAAGACGTGGCGTCCTCTCGCTCTTCCCTTTCAAGTCTCTTGACTTCCTCGCTCAATTCACTGTCTTTAGGATCCTCAGCTGCAAGTGAAGTACCTGGGTCAGAGTTTAGGGACATTATTCCCTGCCCCCTGTCCCCACAGCGCTTCTCCTGCCGCCTGATGGTGGATGGCGGCAGCTTGCTCCTCACCGGTTCCCTGCCTCCCCCGCCCCTACTGGTCCCTTCACCGGCAAGATTAGTCCCGGCTTTCGCCTGTCCCGCACTCGCCGCTTTCAGGACCACATTGGCGAAGGAACGCGGACAGCGACTGAACGGGTGACCGAGGTCACCACACAAGTTACACCTAATCCTGCGACAGGCAGCAGCAAGATGACCAAGGTCCCCACACAGTGCGCATTTCTGGGTGGTACACTGCGCACTGAAGTGTGTGGGGCTACCGCACCTGTGACAGACCTTAGGCTGCCCCCGGTAGAAAATCAAGATCCTATCCCTCCCCAAAAAGGTTGAGGAGGGGATATGGGTAACAGTGTTTCCCGAAACCTTCAATCTCACCATGAAGGTCCAGGCCCCTGACCAGATACCATGGTCATCCAGATTCTTTTCGGGAATATTGGTGACCTCTCCGTATCGACTCACCCAGGTGGTAATGTCCATACAGGAAAGCGACTCGTTACTAGTCAAAAGAGGTCACTTTCCTGACTGAATCTTGGCGGGTTATTGCCAAGGGAAAGAGACCATGCCATTCGGGGCGACTCCGAGCCAGCTCATGGCGAGACCAGAAAAGCTCAAGGCCCTCCGGTCTCACGAAGCTGACATCGAAGTAGGAGGTCCCGTAGGGATGGATTAAGGCAAAGATGTCATATGCCGCAAAGCCCATCCCCAGCAGGAGCTCAACCACCTTCGCCCTATCAGGACAGGCATCCTTGCTTACCCACTGGAGACGGACCACGTTCCTACGGTTACTACTCTGCCCCGTTGTCGGCAGAGACCAGACAGTCTCTGCCCCTCTATCTCGGAAGGCTGAAAGACCATGTCTCTCTATCCAGAAAGACAGATCAACCTCCCTCCCCTCTACAGTGATGGAGCTCTCCCCTCTCCTCAGGGCATCCAGGAACTGCTGTTGCAAGTCACCATCCCCAGGGCCACCAGACGAGGGCGCACTACTACCCCCAGCACTGACAGCTCCTGAATAGCTTTGGGCTGAAGCCCCCGCCAATGCTGGGGGGGCAGCGGGACCAGCGCCTACTTCCCCCCCACCAACACCAGTGCTGCTCCCACCATTCACTCCACTACTACTCACACCATTCGCAGGACCATTACTTCCATCGTTCACTCCACTACTACTCACACCATTCGCAGGACCATTACTCCCACCATTCATTACACCACTACCCCCAACATTTGCTACACCACTACTCCCAGCATTCATTCCACCACTACCCCCACCATTTGCTGCATCATCATTCACTGCATCACTACCCCCATCATTTGCTGCATCATCATTCACTGTGCCACTACTTCCACCATTCCTACTACTCTCACCATCTGCTCCACCATTACTCCCACCATCTGCTCCACCATTACTCCCATCATTCACTGCACCACTACTTCCATTCCCTTTACTTGTCACCCCATTACCTCTGCTGTTCTCTGCACCTTCCACAGTCACCTCTGTGGCACACCAGGGGTCTGGTTTCCACAGTAACGGCAATGTTATGTCTGAGAGCAGGTGGGAGGTCTCTTGGTCAGGGATCCTATGCATGCCACACCTCCTGCCCAGTCCTGGGAGGGGAAGAACTTCCCCTATATAAACCTAGGGCTGAGGCAGGGTTAGTGAGTAGAGAAGAAGTAGAGACAGAGAAGAGCAGCAGATATAGGAGAAGAACATCAGGAGCTCTGTGGGAGCAGTGCTATAAAGAGTCAGGGGCTGGCAGCTGCAGAGCTCGCCCTGACTGAGAAGCTATCACCGGACCCGGAGTCCGAGGCTGTGGGGACTAATCTTTACCCAGCAGCAGAAACCGCCCGGCAGGGGATTTCAGGTCCTCTGGCCAAGAAACCCGAAGGCACGGTCACACGCGTGGGACCAGCACCGCCGTCGTGGAGCGGACGCCACTAGAAGGCCCCGAGTCACCGGCCATACGGGTGAGCACCACACGGTACACTCAGGGACGTGGGCTACTTATACCCGCCTCTAGCAAGGTAGCCAGAAGAGTACAGTCAGTTTGGGAGGCCTACAACTCCGCCTGGCCAGGGGAGATCCCATCTGCTCAAGGACTGACCAGGCCCCGATCGCTAGCCAGTACTCCGGGAGGGTCTATCTTTATCACCAGTAAAGACCCTGAACTACACCGCATCGTCTCTGAGTGATTCCTGCTACCCCCATCATCCACGTCGGCTGCCCTGAGGCCATACCCCTCCCGTTGGGGGTGATACTACCACGCTGCACAATCCTACCACCGGCCTCAGCGGTCTGCCCTGCAGCGGCAGCTCCTTCGCTGCATTCAACGGGTGGCGTAGTCGTCCAACATCTACCGCTAATACAACGCCACTTAGTCTGACTCCCTGGGCACGGACCGGGTCACCGCCACGAGACTACAACCCTCAACAGATCCGGCTCCGGGTAAGCTCCTGCATGCGCAACGCTGTGCGACACAGGCCCAGGGGTGCGTCAACTTTTGGCGTAGTCGGCAGGATTTCGTGCCCGCAACCACCGGGTACTGCGTGCCTGAAAAAGACTGTTCAAACTTACCAGTGGTGAAGATTCCCGCCATCCGTGGAGGTTTCCCGCCATCCGGCGCCATCTTCTACCTTCTTCCCGCCATCCGCGAAGTTTTCCCGCCATCCGGCGCCATCTTCTGCCTACTTCCCGCCATCCGTGGAGTTTTCCCGCCATTGGACGCCATCTTGAAGACGCCGCGCGGGAAGAAGAGGGGCGTGGACTCCGAAAGCGCGCGAGAACTGAAGCCCCGCCTCACGTCCGGACGTTGCGTAAGGTCCTGGAAGGAGCCCAGCAGACGCCGACGTCACAGGAGCGCGACGGAAGGTCCTCAACCCTGACGATCCACTGCGGAGCCGCGGCCTACGGAAGAGGATCATCGCAAGGTAGGCCACGGTCCACTAGGGGGGAGGAGGATGTCGGATACGGAGGAGAGCTTCACTGCCTCAACCCCCGCCAGCGCCACCGCTGCTGCAGTCATGCCTTTCACCATGCCCTATATCCCGGGAGCGGCCTGGCTACCCCAGTACTCAGGGGAGTCACATACCCTGCATGACTTTAGAGAAAAGCTGGATAGCCTCTTCCAGGTGTATTCCCTCACAGAAGAGCAAAAAGTGAGCATCCTGGTGGCCCAATTAACCGGGGCAGCCCAAAGGGAGGTAAAGTCCTGGCCACCTGGGGGGAGGACTGTTGCAGGGATACTAACCCGGCTGAGGGACACCTTTGATACCCGCACCTCAGCCGAGATCAAGCTTAGATTCTACGGGTGCAAGCAGCGAGCACACGAGAGTATAAGGGACTATGCCCTGAACCTACAAGAGGCCCTGAGAGCCATTAAGCAGACCGACCCTGACGGCGTGGGAGACGAGGACAGGCTGTTGACTGAACAATTTATAGAGGGTTTATATTGCAATGCCCACCGAACCCAGTTGCGGGCAATGGCCTTACAGGACCCTCATCTGGGATTTGCACAGTTCAAGGACAGAGCCATCCGGGTGCTCCGAGAACCGGCACCAGGTGGCGTTGTGACCCACAGACGCCCCACTACCACTTACCACCAGGAGGCGGCGCCCTTGTCGGCAGGGCCTGTGGGAGCTGATGCGCAGGCTTTGAACAATGACCCGGCTCCAGACCTGCACCATCAGGTCCAAGAGCTAGCTAAAAGCGTTCCCGCGCTAACCCGAACTGTGCAGTCTTTACAGGTTTCCACTCCAGGGAAGATCCAGCTGGCATCCGGACCGGAGGACATCCCGTGGCGTCGACCAAGGAGGACCCCACCGGCCAGAGGAAGACCCAGCGACCGATACAACGAGGACGGACAACCCATCTGCCGCCGCTGCAATCAACCCGGACATATGGCAAGGTACTGTCCTTTAAACTGGCACAACCTGGGGTAGAGGGCCAAACCCCAGGAAAAAGATCATCAGGCCCATCGAACTGGCGCGACAAATATGTGGGAGGACGTGCAGTCTTGCCTGTGGTACTGGATGGCATCCCTATGAGTGCCCTACTGGACACCGGGTCGCAGGTTACCACTATCCCGTACGTGCTCTTCAAGCAGTACTGGAATGACTCGGATATAACCCGCTACCCTGACGACGATTTGAGTATCATCGCCAGCAATGGTCAGCCCGTGCCACAGATTGGATTTAAAGAGGTGACCATTAAAATCGGTAGAGTTGAACTGGCGGCACAGGGACTGATCATTGTAGACATTGACAAGCACGAGAGTCACCCAAAGATAACTCTAGGAACTAATGTAATTGAAAATTGTCTTGCAGAGGTGATTTTCCTTTTACAGCAGGTTGCCAAGAACGCCAGCTCCGGCCAGCAGCGAGTGCTCCAGAAAGAGATCCGGGCACTGATGCGACGGCAACAGATAGAACTCTCCGGTGGTGAGATTAGTAGCGTAAGAATGTGTGACCCTTTCCCTATTGCCATGCCCCCAAAAAGTGAAATGATGATTTGGTGCCGGGCAGCTATTGGTCTGAGAGGTAGAGATTACCAGGCAATGGTAGAACCAGTTTACTCAGACAGTAGGCCCACCATTTTGACAGCACGGGGGGTGGTCAATGTACGCCATGGGAGGGTGCCCGTTCGCATAATAAATATCGGGAAGAGGGAAGTGTACCTGCCCCGGTATGCCACGCTAGCCAAATTGTATACCATCAATCAAAATTCCATACAGTCCGTAGAACCCTTGCCTCCATCTTCCCCGGAGGAAAGTAACGGCTCTAAGGAAACAATGGAGGACTGGTGTCAGCAACTACATTTGGGTACTGACTCCACTCCCTCACACCAGAGACAGGGAGTCTATCGGGTGGTTCAAGAGTACGAGAGAGTGTTTAGTAAACACCCGTTAGACTTCGGGCGAGTCAAGGGGGTAGAACACCACATCCCCACGGGAGACCATCTTCCCATAAAAGAGAGGTATCGACCCGTACCCCCTGCACACTACCAACACGCCAAGGGGATGCTTAGAGACATGAAGGAGGCTGGGGTGATCAGGGATAGCTGTAGCCCCTGGGCAGCTCCACTAGTCTTAGTCAAAAAGAAAGACAACACCATGAGGATGTGTGTAGATTACCGGAAAATCAACCGTATCACACACAAGGATGCGTACCCCTTACCAAGGATAGAGGAGTCTTTGGCTGCTTTAAGATCTGCTAACTTCTTCTCTACCTTGGATCTCACTAGCGGGTACTGGCAGGTTCCTGTAGCAGAGGCGGACCGGGAGAAGACCGCATTCACCACCCCGATGGGACTTAGCGAGTTTACCTGCATGCCGTTCGGACTCTGTAACGCACCAGGAACCTTTCAACGATTAATGGAGTGCTGTCTGGGCCACGGAAACTTCGAGACGGTCCTGTTGTACCTGGACGATGTCATCGTATATTCCAAGACTTATGAGGACCACCTGAAACACCTGGCGGAAGTGTTCGAAGCTCTGGCAAACTACGGCCTAAAGGTAAAACCCTCCAAGTGTCACCTCCTAAAACCAAAGGTGCAGTACCTGGGACACGTGGTGAGCGCTGACGGAGTGGCTCCCGACCCTGATAAGATCACCGCAATTAAGGAATGGCCAAGTCCCTCCAGTGTAAAGGAAGTGCGGCAGTTCCTCGGGTTGGTAGGCTATTACCGCAGATTCATCCCCGGTTTCACCAAAAAGGCAGCTCCTATGCAGGACCTCCTGATAGGCCAGTCCCGGAAGGCCAAGAACCAGAAGCCGCCCTTCAAATGGGAGAAGTTAGAAGAAGAGTCCTTCCGCCAGCTGAAGATGGCCCTCACGGGGGATGAAATCCTGGCGTACCCTGATTACAGCCAGCCCTTTATCCTCTACACCGACGCAAGTAACATCGGGCTAGGAGCCGTACTGTCCCAGATCCAGCAGGGGAAAGAACGAGTAATCGCTTACGCCAGTTGAAAACTGGGACCCACCGAAAGAAACCCTGAGAATTACAGCTCATTTAAGCTAGAGTTCCTGGCAGTGGTGTGGGCAGTCACCGAACGCTTTAAGCACTACCTCGCTTCTTCCCGGTTCACCGTGTACACGGATAACAACCCGTTGACACACCTGGACACGGCAAGACTCGGTGCCCTAGAGCAGAGATGGATGGCCCGTCTGTCCAACTACGAGTTCACAATCAAATACCGGGCAGGACGCTCCAATACCAACGCGGACGCCCTGTCCAGGATGCCAAACCTACCGGACGTAGGAGAAGATCCAGAGGGACTGGAAGAAGTCGAACTCCCCGCGTTCCACCGTCATGGGACTATCCAGTATTCCCATCGGGTAAGGAGTAAGCAAGCCGCTACGTTTAACCCCTTGCCTCACTACAACTGGGAGGAAACGCAAGACAGTGACACTGCCGTCCGACTGGTGAAGGAGATGCTGACTCGGCCAGAGGCTCGCCTTGACCCAGACGCTCCGGAGGAAGCCAAACAACTGTGGGCTGAGAAGAGTCGACTGTTCCTTTACAAGGGGAAGTTGTGCCGCAGAATGGTTAACTCCCGGACGCATGAACTAATCTGGCAAGTAGTGGTGCCACGAAGAGACGCAGCCATGGTGATGGAGGCATACCACGACGGGGCTGGACACTTCGGATGGAAGAAGCTGGAGTTCCTGCTGCGCGGGCGGTTCCACTGGGTAGGCATGAGGGGAACCATCGAGAGGTGGTGCAGAGACTGTGGCCCGTGCAACCTAAGAAGGAAGGACCGTGCCAGCCAGAAGACCCCCCTTCAGTCCATCGTCACCAAGCAGCCGTTGGAACTGGTAGCCTTGGATCATGTAAAACTGACCCCAAGCAGAAGTGGCTACGTCTACGCGTTAACCATTGTGGATCATTACTCCCGGTTCTTGGTTGTCGTCCCCGTTAAGGACTTAACAGCTCAAACGGCAGCTAGAGCCTTCCAGCAGCATTTCTGCCGTCCACACGGGTACCCGGACCAAGTGCTGACGGATCAGGGACCTGCTTTTGAAGCGGAGGTCTTCCAGGAATTCTGCAATCTGTATGGCTGCCGGAAGATAAGGACGACACCCTATCATCCGCAAACTAATGGACTTTGTGAGAAAATGAACCAGGTGGTAATGGATCTTCTGAAAACGTTGCCCCTGGAAGAACGCAGTCTGTGGCCTGAGAAGCTGCCCGACCTGGTGGACCAATACAACTACATCCCTGTAGGTTCCACCAACTGTACCCCGGCTTACCTAATGAGGGCAAGGCCTGGTAAGCTACCTGTTGACCTGGAGATGGGAGTCCTGACACCCGAGGACACTTCACCGGAAGCAGACTGGGACACAGAGAGGCAGCAGCAGTACCGGAAAGTACAGGAGAGCGTGGAGCGAAGTCTCTGTCTCGCTAGGGAAAGACAAGAGAAAACTTACAACCAGTATGCTCCCGCTGTTCCCCTGGTACCCGGAGAGCAGGTCTTGAAGAGGAAGAGATGGCTCCACAAGTTGGACGACCAGTGGGAGAAGGACCCGTACACCGTACTGCCCTCAAGCCACGACAACCCGAAGGTTTGTACCATCAGTAAAGACGGAGGGGAAACCACAGCCATTGTATCCCGGGATCACCTGAAGAAGTGTCCCGAACAGCTACGGAACCCAGAAGGAGAGCAAGAAGACCCTCGACCCGTAGAGGAAAGGGAAGATATGGTTAGTACTGTGCTCGGAGACTTCCCTCGGTCCTGGACTCAAGTCAATGGTGCAGTTGTGGTACCCGTCCTCACGTTCCTCCAACCAGCATCCCAAGTGCCTACGGAGCAACAGGTAGAGCTGGAAGAGCAGCCGGTCCAGGAGGCAGCAGACTCCACACAAGCAGAACAGGAGGATCAACCCTCTGCTCATAGTGAGCCTGCCGTACCCCTAGTGAGCCAAAGAGCCCGTAAACAGCTGCCCAGTTTACCCTTGACAGCTCCTACACCCTGTAGTTCAGGGCCAGACAGTCAGCTCCGTAGGTCCACTAGGGCCACTAGAGGCCAGTTACCCGCACGTTGGAGGATTTGAAGTGTTTAAATTGTTTTATTTGTGGTCACCTGTCTGTTACTTGTAAATAATTATGTGTTTCTAGTTATTTTTAGGAGTCCTTGGTGGGTTTACCGGGAATCCTTGTACAATTGGTTGGAGCGTAACCTAGGAATGGACTAGAGACTGTTAAGGACTCGGGGCAGGACAGACCCCTACCTGGTTACGTCTCCCTGTTTTTGGTGAAATGGACACCATGTTTTTCTTCAAAACTGCACCCGGTTGCGGACACGCCGTAACCATCTTTATGTGTTTTTCTTATTGTATTATTATTGTTTATACCTTGTTATGTTTTTCTAAAAATATGTTTAGTCCCGGAGTACTAAATTTCACTAGGGGGGAATGTGGCACCCCAGGGGTCTGGTTTCCACAGTAACGGCAATGTTATGTCTGAGAGCAGGTGGGAGGTCTCTTGGTCAGGGATCCTATGCATGCCACACCTCCTGCCCAGTCCTGGGAGGGGAAGAACTTCCCCTATATAAACCTAGGGCTGAGGCAGGGTTAGTGAGTAGAGAAGAAGTAGAGACAGAGAAGAGCAGCAGATATAGGAGAAGAACATCAGGAGCTCTGTGGGAGCAGTGCTATAAAGAGTCAGGGGTTGGCAGCTGCAGAGCTCGCCCTGACTGAGAAGCTATCACCGGACCCGGAGTCCGAGGCTGTGGGGACTAATCTTTACCCAGCAGCAGAAACCGCCCGGCAGGGGATTTCAGGTCCTCTGGCCAAGAAACCCGAAGGCACGGTCACACGCGTGGGACCAGCACCGCCGTCGTGGAGCGGACGCCACTAGAAGGCCCCGAGTCACCGGCCATACGGGTGAGCACCACACGGTACACTCAGGGACGTGGGCTACTTATACCCGCCTCTAGCAAGGTAGCCAGAAGAGTACAGTCAGTTTGGGAGGCCTACAACTCCGCCTGGCCAGGGGAGATCCCATCTGCTCAAGGACTGACCAGGCCCCGATCGCTAGCCAGTACTCCGGGAGGGTCTATCTTTATCACCAGTAAAGACCCTGAACTACACCGCATCGTCTCTGAGTGATTCCTGCTACCCCCATCATCCACGTCGGCTGCCCTGAGGCCATACCCCTCCCGTTGGGGGTGATACTACCACGCTGCACAATCCTACCACCGGCCTCAGCGGTCTGCCCTGCAGCGGCAGCTCCTTCGCTGCATTCAACGGGTGGCGTAGTCGTCCAACATCTACCGCTAATACAACGCCACTTAGTCTGACTCCCTGGGCACGGACCGGGTCACCGCCACGAGACTACAACCCTCAACAGATCCGGCTCCGGGTAAGCTCCTGCATGCGCAACGCTGTGCGACACAGGCCCAGGGGTGCGTCACCTCGATTCCTTCCTCCCTTGTGTCTGGTGTCTCTGTACTCACACCTGCTGGGCCGGGGGAGGGGAGCACTTCCAGAGACTCCTTTCCCTGCAGCACCACACCCGTTTCCCTTTGGTTGCTGCTGGTTTTCTGCAGGTCGTCTGCTGGAGCGCCCCGCCCCCGTACTGCAGCATTTTGGTCCTTGTTCTGGCCAGACTGTTTTCTCGGCACCTCTGCCCGCCCTGCACCCACAGACTTTGGGGTCTTAGTGTCCTTTTTGGGCGCTGGGGCACACTGCCCCCCTGTCGCAGCAGTGTGCCCAGTGTTCTTTGCAGATGTGTTTTTCACATCCTTTCCTGCCCCCCCAGCCCCGGTGATAACCGGCTTAGCCGCAGAGGGCAGGGTGGGAAACTCCACAGAACTTCCTATTTCCGGCGCTGTGAGTACCTCCACAGCCTCGCCCCCTGCACTGTTCCCCGCACAGATGACAGCATCGCCGGACGTCCTTCTCCTCTCCCCACCTTGCCTCTGCCTCGAGCCCACTGCAGAGCCCGTGCCTTTAGGTTTGGTGGGGTTTACACAGAAGGTGGCAGGAGCAACATCAGACATTGGTACATACTTGTAACTCACCACCTCCTGTGCAGCTCCTCCGGTCTTCCTCTTCCTCCTCTTGGTCTCCTCCACTGGTTTGTCCTCACCGAAGGAAAACCGCGTCAGGTCCACTGGAGACTGCAGCAGTCGGATCTCCCTCTGCAGTCCTCCTTCCTCCTCCTCCCCCAACACTCCAGCCTCTGCTGTCGGAGTCCTCTGCCCTGCAGGGAGACCACTTGAGCTCCGGCTCTGCCCCTCACTGACTCCAGCAACTGAGACTCCAGTCACCTCTTCATCCTCCTCTTCACTAAGGACGCCGGCTGGCGGTTCTCCTGAGGTGTTTAACCCCTTCATTTCTGAGAACCGCCGCTGGTTCTTAAACCTCTCCAGGAAGGGACCTGCGCTTTTCTCAATCCCCTCCCGGAGGAGGACTAACCTGACCACCTCGTCTCTGAGGGCTTTAAACCTCTGGGAGGTCGCGGGTCTTTCCTTGTTGGACTCCCGGGTGTTCAGGACCCGGGCCTCCCTCAGCTCCTCTTTCAGCTGGGTTAGTGCTTTGCCGGCGTCCTCGTACTCTCGCAACATGGCGACCACTCGGGAGGAGAAGGAACTTGTGGACTCGCTGGAGCTCATCTCACCCCAGGATCTTGCTGGGCTCTTGTTCCTGGGGCCTGGGTGCCACGGTCTCCCTCTCTGGGCTGGCGGTGAACAGTCTCGGGGTTGGAGCAGGTGGATGTATTCTTCCTCACCCTTCCCGATCTCCTCACTCCTTCCTGGGCCGGTTGTTGAGGCTCCTTCTCCCTCGCCGGCATAGACCGGGGGATAGGAGGCTGGGAAGCCATGCCGGCCTCCCAACAGGCCTGCCTCTCCCTGGGGAGAAGAGAGGCAGACGACGACCCTCCTCCTGGAAGTGCTTGAGCTCAGGAGGCAGGTGCTACTCTCAGCGCCACTTCTCCTGTCCTGTGTGTATACATTGCACAGTACCACTCCTCCTGTCCTGTATATATACACTGCACAGGACCACTCCTCCTGTCCTGTATATATACACTGCACAGTACCACTTCTCCTGTCCTGTATATATACACTGCACAGTACCACTTCTCCTGTCCTGTATATATACACTGCACAGTACCACTCCTCCTGTCCTGTATATATACACTGCACAGTACCCCTCCTCCTGTCCTGTATATATACACTGCACAGTACCACTTCTCCTGTCCTGTATATATGCACTGCACAGTACCACTCATCCTGTCCTGTATATATACAGTGCACAGTACCACTTCTCCTGTCCTGTATATATACACTGCACAGTACCACTCCTCCTGTCCTGTATATATACACTGCACAGTACCACTCCTCCTGTCCTGTATACATACACTGCACAGTACCCCTCCTCCTGTCCTGTATATATATACTGCACAGCACCACTCCTCCTGTATATATACACTGCACAGCATCACTCCTCCTGTCCTGTATATATACACTCCACAGTACCACTCCTCCTGTCCTGTATATATACACTGCACAGCACCACTTCTCCTGTCCTGCATATATACACTGCACAGCACCACTCCTCCTGTCCTGTATATATACACTGCACAGTACCACTCCTCCTGTCCTGTATATATACACTGCACGATACCACTCCTCCTGTCCTGTATATATACACAGCACGGTACCACTCCTCCTGTCCGGCATATATACACTGCACAGTACCACTCCTCCTGTCCTGTATACATACACTGCACAGCACCCCTCCACCTGTCCTGTATATATACACTGCACAGCACCACTCCTCCTGTCCTGTATATATACACTGCACAGTACCACTCCTCCTGTCCTGTATATATACACTGCACAGTACCACTCCTCCTGTCCTGTATATATACACTGCTCAGCACCACTTCTCATGTCCTGTATATATACACTTCACAGCACCACTCCTCCTGTCCTGTATATATACACTGCACAGTACCACTCCTCCTGTCCTGTATATATACACTGCACAGTACCACTCCTCCTGTCCTGTATATATACACTGCACAGTACCACTCCTCCTGTCCTGTATATATACACAGCACGGTACCACTCCTCCTGTCCTGTATATATACATTGCACAGCACCACTCCTCCTGTCCTGTATATATATACTGCACAGTACCACTCCTCCTGTCCGGCATATATACACTGCACAGTACCACTCCTCCTGTCCTGTATATATACACTGCACAGCACCACTTCTCATGTCCTGTATATATATATATACTGCACAGCACCACTCCTCCTGTCCTGTATATATACACTGCACAGTACCACTCCTCCTGTCCTGTATATATACACAGCACGGTACCACTCCTCCTGTCCTGTATATATACATTGCACAGCACCATTTCTCCTGTCCTGTATATATACTGCACAGTACAACTCCTCCTGTCCTGTATATATACACTGCACAGTACCACTCCTCCTGTCCTGTATATATACACAACACGGTACCACTCCTCCTGTCCTATATATATACATTGCACGGCACCACTCCTCCTGTCCTGTATATATACACTGCACAGTACCACTCCTCCTGTCCTGTATATATACACTGCACAGCACCACTTCTCCTGTCCTGTATATATACACTGCACAGTACCACTCCTCCTGTCCTGTGTATATACACTGCACAGTACCACTTCTCCTGTCCTGTATATATACACTGCACAGTACCACTTCTCCTGTCCTGTATATATACACTGCACAGTACCACTCCTCCTGTCCTGTATACAGTCATATGAAAAAGTTTGGGCACCCCTATTAATCTTAAGCTTAATGTTTTATAAAAATTGGTGTTTTTGCAACAGCTATTTCAGTTTGATATATGTATTAACTGTTGGACACAGTAATGTTTCTGCCTTGAAATGAGGTTTATTGTGCTAACAGAAAATGTGCAATCTGCATTCAAACAAAATTTGACCGGTGCATAAGTATGGGCACCCTTATCATTTTCTTGTTTTAAATACTCCTGCCTACTTTTTACTGACTTACTAAAGCACTTTTTTTGGTTTTGTAACCTCATTGAGCTTTGAACTTTATAGCCAGGTGTATGCAATCATGAGAAAAGCTACTTTAAGTGGCCACTTGCAAGTTGTTCTCCTGTTTGAATCTCCTCTGAAGAGTGGCATCATGGGCTCCTCAAAACAACTGTCAAATGATCTGAAAACAAAGATTATTCAACATAGTTGTTCAGGGGAAGGATACAAAAAGCTGTCTCAGAGATTTAACCTGTCAGTTTCCACTGTGAGGAACATAGTAAGGAAATGGAAGAACACAGGGACAGTTCTTGTTAAGGCCAGAAGTGTCAGGACAAGAAAAACATCAGAAAGGCAGAGAAGAAGAATGGTGAGATCAGTCAAGGACAATCCTCAGACCACCTCCAGAGAGCTGCAGCATCAACTTGCTGCAGATGGTGTCACTGTGCATCGGTCAACTATACAACGCACTTTGCACAAGGAGAAGCTGTATGGGAGAGTGATGCGAAAGAAGCCGTTTCTGCAAGTACGCACAAACAGAGTCGGCTGAGGTATGCAAAAGCACATTTGAAGAAGCCTATTTCTTTTTGGAAGAAGGTCCTGTGGACTGATGAAACCAAGATTGAGTTGTTTGGTCATACAAAAAGGCGTTATGCATGGTGGCAAAAAAACACAGCATTCCAAGAAAAACACTTGCTACCCACAGTAAAATTTGGTGGAGGTTCCATCATGCTTTGGGGCTGTGTGGTCAATGCCGGCACTGGGAATCTTGTTAAAGTTGAGGGACGCATGGATTCCACTCAGTATCAGCAGATTCTTGGCAATAGTGTTCAAGAATCAGTGATAAAGTTGAAGTTACGCAGTGGATGGATCTTTCAGCAAGACAATGATCCAAAACACCGCTCCAAATCTACTCAGGCATTCATGCAGAGGAACAATTATAATGTTCTGGAATGGCCATCCCAGTCCCCAGACCTGAATATCATTGAACATCTGTGGGATCATTTGAAGAGGGCTGTCCATGCTCAGCGACCATCAAACTTAACTGAACTGGAATTGTTTTGTAAAGAGGAATGGTCAAAAATACCTTCATCCAGGATCCAGGAACTCATTAAAAGCTACAGGAAGCGACTAGAGGCAAAAGGAGGATCTACTAAACATTAATGTCACTTTTCTGGTGAGGTGCCCATACTTATGCACCTGTC
The DNA here is from genome assembly GCF_046119375.1 of Phyllobates terribilis. NCBI lineage: Eukaryota > Metazoa > Chordata > Amphibia > Anura > Dendrobatidae > Phyllobates > Phyllobates terribilis. The sequence continues at coordinate 16,509,538 of NW_027362774.1, forward strand.
ACATTTTGTTTGAATGCAGATTGCACATTTTCTGTTAGTACAATAAACCTCATTTCAAGGCAGAAACATTACTGTATCCAACAGTTATTACATAGATCAAACTGAAAGAGCTGCTGCAAAAACACCAATTTTTATAAAACATTAAGCTTAAGATTAATAGGGGTGCCCAAACTTTTTCATATGACTGTATATACACTGCACAGTGCCCCTCCTCCTGTCCTGTATATATACATTGCACGGCACCACTCCTCCTGTCCTGTATATATACACTGCACAGTACCACTCCTCCTGTCCTGTATATATACACTGCACGGCACCACTCCTCCTGTCCTGTATATATACACTGCACAGCACCACTTCTCCTGTCCTGTATATATACACTGCACAGTACCACTCCTCCTGTCCTGTATATATAAACTGCACAGTACCACTCCTCCTGTCCTGTGTATATACACTGCACAGTACCACTTCTCCTGTCCTGTATATATACACTGCACAGTACCACTCCTCCTGTCCTGTATATATACACTGCACAGTACCACTCCTCCTGTATATATACACTGCACAGTACCACTCCTCCTGTCCTGTATATATACACTGCACAGTACCTCTTCTCCTGTCCTGTATATATACACTGCACAGTACCTCTTCTCCTGTATATATACACTGCACAGTACTCCTCCTCCTGTCCTGTATACATACACTGCACAGTACCACTCCTCCTGTCCTGTATATATACACTGCACAGTACCTCTTCTCCTGTCCTGTATATATACACTGCACAGTACCACTCCTCCTGTCCTGTATATATACACTGCACAGTACCACTTCTCCTGTCCTGTATATATACACTGCACAGCACCACTCCTCCTGTCCTATATATACACTGCACAGTACCACTCCTCCTGTCCTGTATATATACACTGCACGGTACCACTCCTCCTGTCCTGTATATATACACTGCACGGTACCACTTCTCCTGTCCTGTATATATACACTGCACGGTATCACTCCTCCTGTCCTGTATATATACAATGCACAGTACCACTCCTCCTGTCCTGTATATATACACCGCACAGTACCACTCCTCCTGTCCTGTATATATACACTGCAAAGTACCACTCCTCCTGTCCTGTATATATACACTGCACAGTACCACTCCTCCTGTCCTGTATATATACACTGCACAGTACCATTCCTCCTGTCCTGTATATATACACTGCACAGTACCACTCCTCCTGTCCTGTATATATACACTGCACAGTACCACTCCTCCTGTCCTGTATATATACACTGCACAGTACCACTCCTCCTGTCCTGTATATATACACTGCACAGTACCATTCCTCCTGTCCTGGATATATACACTGCACGGTATCACTCCTCCTGTCCTGTATATATACACTGCACAGTACCACTCCTCCTGTCCTGTATATATACACCGCACAGTACCACTCCTCCTGTCCTGTATATATACACCGCACAGTACCACTCCTCCTGTCCTGTATATATACACTGCAAAGTACCACTCCTCCTGTATATATACACTGCACAGTACCACTCCTCCTGTATATATACACTGCACAGTACCACTCCTCCTGTATATATACACTGTACATGACAGAACAATAATACATTACAGGACACCGAACATAAGAACAAAACAAGACGACAAATCACAGAAAATAAATCCCCCCAGGAATATATACATATACAAGAAATAAATATAAAACCTATAAAACCCCCGGCCCAGCTTCATTCATACTACTATATACAATCCCACACAACGCTCACACCGTCCTATATACACATAAAACACCGTCCTATATACAAGATTATATACAATAAAACACTAAACCTAATATAACGTATATACAACCGGACACTAACACTAACCTACTGGTCCCACTGCCTGACCTTAGTCACCCCCTTACCGCACCTCATTCACACCACAGAAAACCAAAAATAACAATATATACAATAGTGACATGAACAATTTTAATCCTTTTTTTTTTGTTGTTTTTTTATTTTGTAATTTTTTAATATATATATATATATATATAAAACACAGACCTACACTAACTATCCCGCCACCCCTGATCCAGCTCTGGCCACAAAGTTCAGGATTACTCCGAGCTAGGATCAGGCCCCAAAGTTTTTCCCCAGGCGGGGCCTGGACCAGGCCAGATCAGTCCTCTTATCACCGCCTATGACAACCCCCCCAAATCCCCCACCCAACCTAACTAAAAAACCCCTATTATACATTATATACAATATATACAGAACACAACCTACACACTCACCATCCAAGGCTCAAGTTCGATGCCGGCAAACCTTCTATCCAGGAGACAGAAATACAAAACAAAAATCTAGGGTGGAAAGACATCAGCCCACCACCAGGATATAGGAGTACTACCGGACTAAGGCACCCTGAAGGAAAAGCCCCTCCAGAGATGGGCCGCCCTCCGGGCACCCAGTCTTTCATACTCCAGAGAACGTACCTTCACCAGGTCATTTAGGATGTTCCTACAGACTTCATCTACATGGAGGATTTTACTCTGCGTCGAGACTAAAACTCGTGCGTTCCACGTGAAATACCTGACCACTGCGCTGACTATGAATAAAGTGTCTCGGTCCCTTCTCCCAAGGTCTCCGAACGCTCCATAGGCCCACCCGGCATAGGACAGAGTAGCCAGCCGCGGCCAACCAATGGAAGCCCCCACCCTGTTGTACACCTCTGTATTAAAGGGACAATGAAGCAGGAAGTGCTCCATGCTTTCCAGCACGTTGGCACAAGCCTCACGGGGGCAATTCTTGTCCTCGGAGCTCCTGAACTTCAAATTGTCCCTCACATACAGCTTACCATGGAAGCAGCGCCAAGTCAAGTCCCAGTACTTCTCGGGGATCCTGCTAGAATTTAACAAACTCAACCCAACCTCCAGATCCCGACTTGGGCAGTCTTTGAGGGCCAATGGACTCTGAAAATGAGAAAGCAAGACCCTCATATCGAGGAGTTTCCTCGGGAGGGACCTCACCTCCCACATTCCCAGACCCCACCGGCGGATCATTTTCAGAACCGGGGTAACATAAGCCGGGAGATGCCCGTGTGGTGTGCGAAGATCCTTCAATCTTCCCCCTGTCTCCCATTCCTGGAAGAAAGGCTGAAACCATCCCTTGCAGGAGAATACCCACGGATGAGCCCTCTCTTTCCAGAGGTTTGCCACGTTCACTTTCAAGAAGGTGTTCACTAGGAACACCACGGGGTTCACCATATTCAAACCCCCTAGTCTCCTCGTGCGGTAAGTGACCTCCCGCTTGACTAGGTTCAGTCTGATCCCCCATAACATCTGGAAGAACAGACTGTAGACCCGTGTCCAGAGAGGCTCTGGCAAGACACAGACGCTGCCCAGGTAGATTAGCAAGGGGAGCAGGAAAGCTTTGCACAGGTCAACCCTTTCCCTCAGGGTCAAAGACCAACCCCTCCATTGGTCCACACTTTGGGCGACACCTTTGATTCTACCTTCCCAGTTTTTCGTGGGGTAATCACCCTGGCCGAATTCGATGCCCAGGACTTTGGCATGTTCTTGGGGTTCGGGGAGGGTGTCCGGAAGATCAAACCCGGGATCTCCGCCTCCCAGCCAGAGACTCTCACACTTATCCTGGTTGACCTTGGACCCGGATGCCTCCGAGTAGCGCTCCACTTCTGACATCACCACCACTGCCTCCTCTTGCGAAGTAACAAAGACGGTCACATCGTCCGCGTAGGCCACCACCCTCAGGATAGCCTCCGGCGCCGCCCCGCCCATCCGCACCCCCGCCAATGGTCCACAATCGATCCTTCTGAGGAAGGGATCGATCGCAAATGCGTAAAGCAAAGGGCTAAGAGGACAGCACTGACGGACATCGGATCCTACCCCGAAAGGTCGTCCAATCCACCCATTCACCAGAGGGAAAGTCTCAGCCCCTGCATACAAGGTCTTAAGCCAGTCCAGAAACCCTCCAGGCAGACCATACCTCAAAAGAGTGGACCAGAGGTACTCGTGGTTAACCCGATCAAAGGCTTTTGCCTGATCCAGGGTCAGCAAGAACCCCTTCCAGAGGCCCGCCCTGCCTTGCTCCACGGCCTCTCGGACACCTAGAACAGCACTAAAAGTGCTACGGCCAGGAACGCAACAGTGCTGAACCTCCGAAAGGAGCCGGGGTGCAAACTTCACCAGCCTGTTGAAAAGTATCTTAGCCAAAATCTTCCTGTCCACATTGAGAAGCGCTATGGGACGCCAGTTCTCAATGCGTGACGGATCCTTACCCTTTGACAAAATGATCAAAGCTGACCTCCTTAATGATCTCGGCAGAGTGCCCGAGGAGAGACACTCGTTAAACACCTGAGTCAAGAGGGGGACCAAAGAGTCCCTAAAGGTCCTAAAGAACTCGGATGTTAAGCCATCCGGACCTGGCGACTTTTTGGGCCTAAGCCCATCGATCGCCAGTCTCACTTCCTCTTCTTTGATCGCTTCTGCCAAATCGCCCAGCGAGAGGTCAGCCCCTGGCTCAGGAACAGATTCAGCCAGGAAAGCCGACATCTCGTCACGATCAAGCTCCCTCCTTCCCAAGAGGTGCGAGTAGTAGGAACTGACGACCTCCAAGATCCCTGATCTGGACCTTCTCAGGGACCCCGTACTGTCCACCAGCCCCGTCACTATCTTACTATTCACTGACATCTTACAGTTTCTGTAAGGGTCGGGCGAGCAGTACATCCCGTAGTCCCTCTCGAAAACCAAAGATGCGTGCCTATCGTACTGACACCTCTTCAGCAAGGACTTCACTCTGGAGATCTCCTCGCGGCTACCTCCAGCTTCCAATAGCCTCTTCCCATCCGAGGAGTCTCTGTAATGTTCAGAGAAAACATAATCAAACAGTGATCGGAGAACTCCACCTCCACAACCGACAACGGGGAAGAGACGGCCTCCTCCTTCAAATAAAACCTGTCTAGCCTAGACCTGCACTGACTACCTCTAAAAAAGGTGAATCCCGTGTCGCCCGGGTTGTGCCGGATGTGGACATCCACCAGGCGAGCCTCACTCACTATCCTGTTTATCGCGACGCAGTCATAAGCCAGCCGGTCTCCGGAACCTCCTCTATCACAGGATCTCGTGACATTGTTGAAATCCCCTCCGAAGACCACCTGCCGACTCGAAAATAAAAAAGGTTTGATCTTCAGGAAGAGACATTTGCGGTCCCACTTGGACTGGGAACCATAGATGTTAATGAGCCGAAGCTCTTGTCCCCCCATGGAGACATCTAGGATCAAGCATCTCCCCATTTTTAATTCGATCACTCGTCTGCATTCAACCGCTGCGGTCTTAAAAAGGACCGCCACCCCGTTATACGGCTCGGCCGCAAGAGACCAGTAGGAGGGCCCATGCCTCCACTCCCGCCTTGCTTTATGCAAGGTTGATATATCGGTCAACCTGGTCTCCTGCAAAAACAAAATGTCGGCGTCAAGTTGGCCGAGAAAATGAAAGGCCGTGTACCTTGCCGCATCTGACTTTATGCTGCAAACATTAATAGTTGCCAGCGTCAACGGGGTGGGTGCCGCCATCATAAATGATTGAATTAGATAGCCTTTTTCTTCCCACCACTGACAGTCCCAACCTCTTCCTCCGATAATGACGGGTTTTTAGTGCGCTTAAGACAAACAGACTCGTCCATTCTCTCCTTACATACATTCTTGCCCTCGTCTGGTGGTCCTGGGTTAGTCGTCCCCCCAGAGGGCTTTGTATTTGCCCCCCGAGAGGAAGACCCAGCCATCTCCTGAGCCCCAACCACTTTGTCCGCAACCTCCGGCACCGGGTCCCCACTTCCCCCCTCCAGAGGGAGGTCCTGGAGAGCCCCGAACCGGTTGGAGAGATCCACCAGAGGGGGGGCGGCTGAACCCTCCAATGGCGCTTGGATCACGGCCAGAGAGTCAGAGGGGTCGCACTCCAAAGAGGCAGCTCGAGACCTGGTCCCCCTCCTACCTCTGGCCGTTTTTCTGTTACCCTTTATCTTTTTCTGTGACCACTCCCCCTCTCCCTCATCTAGACTGTCACCAGAAGAGGGTTCCTGGGAAGACGTGGCGTCCTCTCGCTCTTCCCTTTCAAGTCTCTTGACTTCCTCGCTCAATTCACTGTCTTTAGGATCCTCAGCTGCAAGTGAAGTACCTGGGTCAGAGTTTAGGGACATTACTCCCTGCCCCCTGTCCCCACGGCGCTTCTCCTGCCGCCTGATGGTGGATGGCGGCAGCTTGCTCCTCACCGGTTCCCTGCCTCCCCCGCCCCTACTGGTCCCTTCACCGGCAAGATTAGTTCCAGCTTTCGCCTGTCCCGCACTGGCCGCTTTCAGGACCGCATTGGCGAAGGAACGCGGACAGCGACTGAACGGGTGACCGAGGTCACCACACAAGTTACACCTAATCCTGCGACAGGCAGCAGCAAGATGACCGAGGTCCCCACACAGTGCGCATTTCTGGGTGGTACACTGCGCACTGAAGTGCGTGGGACTACCGCACCTGTGACAGACCTTAGGCTGCCCCCGGTAGAAAATCAAGATCCTATCCCTCCCCAAAAAGGTTGAGGAGGGGATATGGGTAACAGTGTTTCCCGAAACCTTCAATCTCACCATGAAGGTCCAGGCCCCTGACCAGATACCATGGTCATCCAGATTCTTTTCGGGAATATTGGTGACCTCTCCGTATCGACTCACCCAGGTGGTAATGTCCATACAGGAAAGCGACTCGTTACTAGTCAAAACGGTCACTTTCCTGACTGAATCTTGGCGGGTTATTGCCAGGGGAAAGAGACCATGCCATTCGGGGCGACTCCGAGCCAGCTCATGGCGAGACCAGAAAAGCTCAAGGCCCTCCGGTCTCACGAAGCTGACATCGAAGTAGGAGGTCCCGTAGGGATGGATCAAGGCAAAGATGTCATATGCCGCAAAGCCCATCCCCAGCAGGAGCTCAACCACCTTCGACCTATCAGGACAGGCATCCTTGCTTACCCACTGGAGACGGACCACGTTCCTACGGTTACTCCTCTGCCCCGTTGTCGGCAGAGACCAGACAGTCTCTGCCCCTCTATCTCGGAAGGCTGAAAGACCATGTCTCTCTATCCAGAAAGACAGATCAACCTCCCTCCCCTCTACAGTGATGGAGCTCTCCCCTCTCCTCAGGGCGTCCAGGAGCTGCTGTTGCAAGTCACCATCCCCAGGGCCACCAGACGAGGGCGCACTACTACCCCCAGCACTGACAGCTCCTGAATAGCTTTGGGCTGAAGCCCCCGCCAATGCTGGGGGGGCAGCGGGACCAGCTCCTGCTTCCCCCCCACCAACACCAGTGCTGCTCCCACCATTCACTCCAGTACTATTCACACTATTCGCAGGACCATTACTCCCATCATTCATTACACCACTACCCCCAACATTTGCTACACCACAACTCCCACCATTCCCACAACTCCCAGCATTCATTCCACCACTACCCCCACCATTTGCTGCATCATCATTCACTGCACCACTACCCCCACCATTTGCTGCATCATCATTCACTGTACCACTAATTCCACCATTCCTACTACTCTCATCATCTGCTCCACCATTACTCTCACCATCTGCTCCACCATTACTCCCATCATTCACTGCACCACTATTTCCATTCCCTTTACTTGTCACCCCATTACCTCTGCTGTTCTCTGCACCTTCCACAGTCACCTCCATTCCTTCCTCCCTTGTGTCTGGTGTCTCTGCACTCACACCTGCTGGGCCGGGGGAGGGGAGCACTTCCAGAGACTCCTTTCCCTGCAGCACCACACCCGTTTCCCTTTGGTTGCTGCTGGCTTTCTGCAGGTCGTCTGCTGGACCGCCCCGCCCTGCCCCCGTACTGCAGCATTTTGGTCCTTGTTCTGGCCAGACTGTTTTCTCGGCACCTCTGCCCGCCCTGCACCCACAGACTTTGGGGTCTTAGTGTCCTTTTTGGGCGCTGGGGCACACTGCCCCCCTGTCGCAGCAGTGTGCCCAGTGTTCTTTGCAGATGTGTTTTTCACATCCTTCCCTGCCCCCCCAGCCCCGGTGATAACCGGCTTAGCCGCAGAGGGCAGGGTGGGAAACTCCACAGAACTTCCTATGTCCGGCGCTGTGAGTACCTCCACAGCCTCGCCCCCTGCACTGTTCCCCGCACAGATGGCAGCATCACCGGACGTCCTCCTCCTCTCCCCACCTTGCCTCTGCCTCGAGCCCACTGCAGAGCCCGTGCCTTTAGGTTTGGTGGGGTTTAAACAGAAGGTGTCAGGCGCAACATCAGACATTGGTACATACTTGTAACTCACCACCTCCTGTGCAGCTCCTCCGGTCTTCCTCTTCCTCCTCTTCCCTGTCTCCTCCACTGGTTTGTCCTCACCGAAGGAAAACCGCGTCAGGTTCACTGGAGACTCCAGCAGTCGGATCTCCATCAGCAGTCCTCCTTCCACCTCCTCCCCCGACATTCCAGCCTCTGCTGTGGGAGTCCTCTGCCCTGCAGGGAGACCACTTGAGCTCCAGCTCTGCCCCTCACTGGCTCCAGCACCTGAGACTCCAGTCACCTCTTCATCCTCCTCCTCCTCTTCACTAAGGACGCCGGTTGGCGGTTCTCCTGAGGTGTTTAACCCCTTCATTTCTGAGAACCGCCGCTGGTTCTTAAACCTCTCCAGGAAGGGACCTGCGCTTTTCTCAATCCCCTCCCGGAGGAGCACTAACCTGACCACCTCGTCTCTGAGGGCTTTAAACCTCTGGGAGGTCGCGGGTCTTTCCTTGTTGGACGCCCGGGTGTTCAGGACCCGGGCCTCCCTCAGCTCCTCTTTCAGCTGGGTTAGTGCTTTGCCGGCGTCCTCGTACTCTCGCAACGTGGCGACCACTCGGGAGGAGAAGGAACTTGTGGACTCGCTAGAGCTCATCTCACCCCAGGATCTTGCTGGGCTCTTGTTCCTGTGGCCTGGGGTGCCCCGGTCTCCCTCTCTGGGCTGGCGGTGAACAGTCTCGGGGTTGGAGCAGGTGGATGTACTCTTCCTCACCCTTCCCGATCTCCTCACTCCCTCCTGGGCCGGTTGTTGAGGCTCCTTCTCCCCGCCGGCATAGACCGGGAGATAGGAGGCTGGGAAGCCATGCTGGCCTCCCAGTAGGCCTGCCTCTCCCTGGGGAGAAGAGAGGCAGACGACGACCCTCCTCCTGGAAGTGCTTGAGCTCAGGAGGCAGGTGCTACTCTCAGCGCCACTCATCCTGTCCTGTATATATACACTGCACAGTACCACTCCTCCTGTATATATACACTGCACAGTACCACTCCTCCTGTATATATACACTGCACAGCACCACTCCTCCTGTACTGTATATATACACTGCACAGTACCACTCCTCCTGTATATATACACTGCACAGTACCCCTCCTCCTGTCCTGTATATATACACTGCACAGTACCACTCCTCCTGTCCTGTATATATACACTGCACAGTACCACTCCTCCTGTCCTGTATATATACACTGCACAGTACCACTCCTCCTGTATATATACACTGCACAGTACCCCTCCTCCTGTCCTGTATATATACACTGCACAGTACCACTTCTCCTGTCCTGCATATATACACTGCACAGTACCACTCCTCCTGTCTTGTGTATATACACTGCACAGTACCACTCCTCCTGTCCTGTATATATACACTGCACAGTACCACTCCTCCTGTCCTGTATATATACACTGCACAGTACCACTCCTCCTGTCCTGTATATATACACTGCACAGTACCACTACTCCTGTATATATACACTGCACAGTACCCCTCCTCCTGTCCTGTATATATACACTGCACAGTATCACTCCTCCTGTATATATACACTGCACAGTACCACTCCTCCTGTCCTGTATATACACACTGCACAGTACCACTCCTTCTGTCCTGTATATATACACTGCACAGTACCACTCCTCCTGTCCTGTATATATACACTGCACAGTACCACTCCTCCTGTCCTGTATATATACACTGCACAGTACTACTCCTCCTGTCCTGTATATATACACTGCACAGTACCACTTCTCCTGTCCTGCATATATACACTGCACAGTACTACTCCTCCTGTCCTGTATATATACACTGCACAGTACCACTTCTCCTGTCCTGCATATATACACTGCACAGTACCACTCCTCCTGTCCTGTATATATACACTGTACAGTACCACTCCTCCTGTCCTGTATATATACACTGCACAGTACCACTCCTCCTGTCCTGTATATATACACTGCACAGTACCACTCCTCCTGTCCTGTATATATACACTGCACAGTACCACTCCTCCTGTCCTGTATATATACACTGCACAGTACCACTCCTCCTGTCCTGTATATATACACCGCACAGTACCACTTCTCCTGTATATATACACTGCACAGTACCACTCCTCCTGTCCTGTATATATACACTGTACAGTACCACTCCTCCTGTCCTGTATATATACACTGCACGGTACCACTCCTCCTGTCCTGTATATATACACTGCACGGTACCACTCCTCCTGTCCTGTATATATACACTGCACAGTACCACTCCTCCTGTCCTGTATATATACACTGCACAGTACCACTCCTCCTGTCCTGTATATATACACTGCACAGTACCACTCCTCCTGTCCTGTATATATACACTGCACAGTACCACTCCTCCTGTCCTGTATATATACACTGCACAGTACCACTCCTCCTGTCCTGTATATATACACTGCACAGTACCACTCCTCCTGTCCTGTATATATACACTGCACAGTACCACTCCTCCTGTCCTGTATATATACACTGCACAGTACCACTCCTCCTGTATATATACAGTACATGACAGAACAATAATACATTACAGGACACCGAACATAAGAACAAAACAAGACGACAAATCACAGAAAATAGAAACAAAATAAATCACCGCAGGAATATATATATATATACAGGAAATAAATATTATAAAACCTATAAAACCCCCGGCCCAGCTTCATTCATACTACTATATACAACCCCACACAACGCTCACACTGTCCTATATACACATAAAACACCGTCCTATATACAAGATTATATACAATAAAACACTAAACCTAATATAACGTATATACAACCGGACACTAACACTAACCTACTGGTCCCACTGCCTGACCTTACAGTCACCCCCTTACCGCACCTCATTCACACCACAGAAAACCAAAAATAACAATATATACAATAGTGACATGAACAATTTTTTTTTTTTATTTATTTTTTTTTTATATTTTATATTTTTTTTGTAATTTTTAATATATATACATAAAACACAGACCTACACTAACTATCCCGCCACCCCTGATCCAGCTCTGGCCACAAAGTTCAGGATTACTCCGAGCTAGGATCAGGCCCCAGAGTTTTTCCCCAGGCGGGGCCTGGACCAGGCCAGATCAGTCCTCTTATCACCGCCGATGAAAACCCCCCCAAATCCCCCACCCAACCTAACTAAAACCCCCTATTATACATTATATACAATATATACAGAACACAACCTACACACTCACCATCCAAGGCTCAAGTTCGATGCCGGCAAACCTTCTATCCAGGAGACAGAAATACAAAACAAAAATCTAGGGTGAAAAGACATCAGCCCACCACCAGGATATAGGAGTACTACCGGACTAAGGCACCCTGAAGGAAAAGCCCCTCCAGAGACGGGCCGCCCTCCGGGCACCCAGTCTTTCATACTCCAGAGAACGTACCTTCACCAGGTCACCTAGGATGTTCCTACAGACTTCATCTACATGGAGGATTTTACTCTGTGTCGAGACTAAAACTCGTGCGTTCCACGTGAAATACCTGACCACTGCGCTGACTATGAATAAAGTGTCTCGGTCCCTTCTCCCAAGGTCTCCGAACGCTCCATAGGCCCACCCGGCGTAGGACAGAGTAGCCAGCCGCGGCCAACCAATGGAAGCCCCCACCCTGTTGTACACCTCTGTATTAAAGGGACAATGAAGCAGGAAGTGCTCCATGCTTTCCAGCACGTTAGCACAAGCCTCACGGGGGCAATTCCTGTCCTCGGAGCTCCTGTACTTCAAATTGTCCCTCACATACAGCTTACCATGGAAGCAGCGCCAAGTCAAGTCCCAGTACTTCTCGGGGATCCTGGTAGAATTTAACAAACTCAACCCAACCTCCAGATCCCGACTTGGGCAGTCTTTGAGGGCCAATGGACTCTGAAAATGAGAAAGCAAGACCCTCATATCGAGGAGTTTCCTCGGGAGGGACCTCACCTCCCACATTCCCAGACCCCACCGGCGGATCATTTTCAGAACCGGGGTAACATAAGCCGGGAGATGCCCGTGTGGTGTGCGAAGATCCTTCAATCTTCCCCCTGTCTCCCATTCCTGGAAGAAAGGCTGAAACCATCCCTTGCAGGAGAATACCCACGGAGGAGCCCTCTCTTTCCAGAGGTTTGCCACGTTCACCTTCAAGAAAGTGTTCACTAGGAACACCACGGGGTTCACCATATTCAAACCCCCTAGTCTCCTCGTGCGGTAAGTGACCTCCCGCTTGACTAGGTTCAGTCTGTTCCCCCATAACATCTGGAAGAACAGACTGTAGACCCGTGTCCAGAGAGGCTCTGGCAAGACACAGACGCTGCCCAGGTAGATTAGCAAGGGAAGCAGGAAAGCTTTGCACAGGCCAACCCTTTCCCTCAGGGTCAAAGACCAACCCCTCCATCGGTCCACTCTTTGGGCGACACCTTTGATTCTGCCTTCCCAGTTTTTCGTGGGGTAATCACCCTGGCCAAATTCGATGCCCAGGACTTTGGCATGTTCTTGGGGTTCGGGGAGGGTGTCCGGAAGATCAAACCCGGGATCTCCGCCTCCCAGCCAGAGACTCTCACACTTATCCTGGCTGACCTTGGACCCGGATGCCTCCGAGTAGCGCTCCACTTCTGACATCACCGCTGCTGCCTCCTCTTGCGAAGAAACAAAGACGGTGACATCGTCCGCGTAGGCCACCACCCTCAGGATAGTCTCCGGCGCCGCCCCGCCCATCCGCACCCCCGCCAACGGTCTACAATCGATCCTTCTGAGGAAGGGATCGATCGCAAACGCGTAAAGCAAAGGGCTAAGAGGACAGCCCTGACGGACACCGGATCCTACCCCAAAAGGTCGTCCAATCCACCCATTCACCAGAGGGAAAGTCTCAGCCCCTGCATACAAGGTCTTAAGCCAGTCCACAAACCCTCCAGGCAGACCATACCTCAAAAGAGTGGACCAGAGGTACTCGTAGTTAACCCGATCAAAGGCTTTTGCCTGATCCAGGGTCAGCAAGAACCCCTTCCAGAGGCCCGCCCTGCCTTGCTCCACGGCCTCTCGGACACCTAGAACAGCACTAAAAGTGCTACGGCCAGGAACGCAACAGTGCTGAACCTCCGAAAGGAGCCGGGGTGCAAACTTCACCAGCCTGTTGAAAAGTATCTTAGCCAAAATCTTCCTGTCCACATTGAGAAGTGCTATGGGACGCCAGTTCTCAATGCGTGACGGATCCTTACCCTTTGACAAAATGATCAAAGCTGACCTCCTTAATGATCTCGGCAGAGTGCCCGAGGAGAGACACTCGTTAAACACCTGAGTCAAGAGGGGGACCAAAGAGTCCCTAAAGGTCCTAAAGAACTCGGATGTTAAGCCATCCGGACCTGGCGACTTTTTGGGCCTAAGCCCATCGATCGCCAGTCTCACTTCCTCTTCTTTGATTGCTTCTGCCAAATCGCCCAGCGAGAGGTCAGCCCCTGGCTCAGGAACAGATTCAGCCAGGAAAGCCGACATCCCGTCACGATCAAGCTCCCTCCTTCCCAATAGGTGCGAGTAGTAGGAACTGACAACCTCCAAGATCCCTGATCTGGACCTTCTCAGGGACCCCGTACTGTCCACCAGCCCCGTCACTATCTTACTATTCACTGACATCTTACAGTTTCTGTAAGGGTCGGGCGAGCAGTACTTCCCGTAGTCCCTCTAGAAAACCAAAGATGCGTGCCTATCGTACTGACACCTCTTCAGCAAGGACTTCACTCTGGAGATCTCCTCGCGGCTACCTCCAGTCGAGACAAGATGCTCGAGTTTCCTCCTCAGGCTCTGATACAGGCGATCCCTGTTCAGGCTTCTGAGGTTCGAGAGCTGCCGGAAGAATCTCGCCACCCGATGTTTGAACATCTCCCACCACTCCGACTTAGTGTTACTTAGGCCCAGCAATGGTACCTGGCTCTGAAAGAATTCCTCAAAAGACCGTCTTACAGCTTCTTCCTCAAGGAGTGATGAATTCAGCTTCCAATAGCCTCTTCCCATCCGAGGAGTCTCTGTAACGTTCAGAGAAAACATAATCAAACAGTGATCGGAGAACTCCACCTCCACAACCGACAACGGCGAAGAGACGGCCTCCTCCTTCAAATAAAACCTATCTAGCCTAGACCTGCACTGACTACCTCTAAAAAAGGTGAATCCCGTGTCGCCCGGGTTGTGCCGGATGTGGACATCCACCAGGCGAGCCTCACTCACTATCCTGTTTAACGCGACGCAGTCATAAGCCAGCCGGTCTCCGGAACCTCCTCTATCACAGGATCTCGTGACATTGTTGAAATCCCCTCCGAAGACCACCTGCCGACTCGAAAATAAAAAAGGTTTGATCTTCAGGAAGAGACATTTGCGGTCCCACTTGGACTGGGAACCATAGATGTTAATGAGCCGAAGCTCTTGTCCCCCCATGGAGACATCTAGGATCAAGCATCTCCCCATTTCTAATTCGATCACTCGTCTGCATTCAACCGCTGCGGTCTTAAAAAGGACCGCCACCCCGCTATACGGCTCGGCCGCAAGAGACCAGTAGGAGGGCCCATGCCTCCACTCCCGCCTTGCTTTATGCAAGGTTGATATATCGGTCAACCTGGTCTCCTGCAAAAACAAAATGTCGGCGTCAAGTTGGCCGAGAAAATGAAAGGCCGTGTACCTTGCCGCATCTGACTTTATGCTGCAAACATTAATAGTTGCCAGCGTCAACGGGGTGGGTGCCGCCATCATGATTGATTGAATTAGATAGCCTTTTTCTTCCCACCACTGACAGTCCCAACCTCTTCCTCTGATAATGACGGGTTTTTAGTGCGCTTAAGACAAACAGATTCATCCATTCTCTCCTTACATAGATTCTTGCCCTCGTCTGGTGGTCCTGGGTTAGTCATCCCCCCAGAGGGCTTTGTATTTGCCCCCCGAGAGGAAGACCCAGCCATCTCCTGAGCCCCAACGACCTTGTCCGCAACCTCCGGCCCCGGGTCCCCACTTCCCCCCTCCAGAGGGAGGTCCTGGAGAGCCCCGAACCGGTTGGAGAGATCCACCAGAGGGGGGGCGGCTGAACCCTCCAATGGCGCTTGGATCATGGCCAGAGAGTCAGAGGGGTCGCACTCCAAAGAGGCAGCTCGAGACCTGGTCCCCCTCCTACCTCTGGCCGTTTTCCTGTTACCCTTTTTCTTTTTCTGTGACCACTCCCCCTCTCCCTCATCTAGACTGTCACCAGAAGAGGGTTCCTGGGAAGACGTGGCGTCCTCTCGCTCTTCCCTTTCAAGTCTCTTGACTTCCTCGCTCAATTCACTGTCTTTAGGATCCTCAGCTGCAAGTGAAGTACCTGGGTCAGAGTTTAGGGACATTACTCCCTGCCCCCTGTCCCCACGGCGCTTCTCCTGCCGCCTGATGGTGGATGGCGGCAGCTTGCTCCTCACCGGATCCCTGCCTCCCCCGCCCCTACTGGTCCCTTCACCGGCAAGATTAGTCCCGGCTTGCGCCTGTCCCACACTCGCCGCTTTCAGGACCGCATTGGCGAAGGAACGCGGACAGCGACTGAACGGGTGACCGAGGTCACCACACAAGTTACACCTAATCCTGCGACAGGCAGCAGCAAGATGACCGAGGTCCCCACACAGTGCGCATTTCTGGGTGGTACACTGCGCACTGAAGTGTGTGGGGCTACCGCACCTGTGACAGACCTTAGGCTGCCCCCGGTAGAAAATCAAGATCCTATCCCTCCCCAAAAAGGTTGAGGAGGGGATATGGGTAACAGTGTTTCCCGAAACCTTCAATCTCACCATGAAGGTCCAGGCCCCTGACCAGATACCATGGTCATCCAGATTCTTTTCGGGAATATTGGTGACCTCTCCGTATCTACTCACCCAGGTGGTAATGTCCATACAGGAAAGCGACTCGTTACTAGTCAGAACGGTCACTTTCCTGACTGAATCTTGGCGAGTTATTGCCAGGGGAAAGAGACCATGCCATTCGGGGCGACTCCGAGCCAGCTCATGGCGAGACCAGAAAAGCTCAAGGCCCTCCGGTCTCACGAAGCTGACATCGAAGTAGGAGGTCCCATAGGGATGGATCAAGGCAAAGATGTCATATGCCGCAAAGCCCATCCCCAGCAGGAGCTCAACCACCTTCGACCTATCAGGACAGGCATCCTTGCTTACCCACTGGAGACGGACCACGTTCCTACGGTTACTCCTCTGCCCCGTTGTCGGCAGAGACCAGACAGTCTCTGCCCCTCTATCTCGGAAGGCTGAAAGACCATGTCTCTCTATCCAGAAAGACAGATCAACCTCCCTCCCCTCTACAGTGATGGAGCTCTCCCCTCTCCTCAGGGCGTCCAGGAGCTGCTGTTGCAAGTCACCATCCCCAGGGCCACCAGACGAGGGCGCACTACTACCCCCAGCACTGACAGCTTCTGAATAGCTTTGGGCTGAAGCCCCCGCCAATGCTGGGGGGGCAGCGGGACCAGCACCTACTTCCCCCCCACCAACACCAGTGCTGCTCCCACCATTCACTCCAGTACTATTCACACCATTCGCAGGACCATTACTCCCATCGTTCACTCCACTACTACTCACACCATTCGCAGGACCATTACTCCCACCATTCATTACACCACTACCCCCAACATTTGCTACACCACAACTCCCACCATTCCCACAACTCCCAGCATTCATTCCACCACTACCCCCACCATTTGCTACATCATCATTCACTGCACCACTACCCCCACCATTTGCTGCATCATCATTCACTGTACCACTAATTCCACCATTCCTACTACTCTCATCATCTGCTCCACCATTACTCTCACCATCTGCTCCACCATTACTCCCATCATTCACTACACCACTATTTCTATTCTCTTTACTTGTCACCCCATTACCTCTGCTGTTCTCTGCACCTTCCACAGTCACCTCCATTCCTTCCTCCCTTGTGTCTGGTGTCTCTGCACTCACACCTGCTGGGCCGAGGGAGGGGAGCACTCCCAGAGACTCCTTTCCCTGCAGCACCACACCCGTTTCCCTTTGGTTGCTGCTGGCTTTCTGCAGGTCGTCTGCTGGAGCGCCCCGCCCCCCTACTGCAGCATTTTGGTCCTTGTTCTGGCCAGACTGTTTTCTCGGCACCTCTGCCCGCCCTGCACCCACAGACTTTGGGGTCTTAGTGTCCTTTTTGGGCGCTGGGGCACACTGCCCCCCTGTCGCAGCAGTGTGCCCAGTGTTCTTTGCTGATGTGTTTTTCACATCCTTCCCTGCCCCCCCAGCCCCGGTGATAACCGGCTTAGCCGCAGGGGGCAGGGTGGGAAACTCCACAGAACTCCCTATGTCCGGCGCTGTGAGTACCTCCACAGCCTCGCCCCCTGCACTGTTCCCCGCACAGATGGCAGCATCGCCGGACGTCCGCCTCCTCTCCCCACCTTGCCTCTGCCTCGAGCCCATTGCAGAGCCCGTGCCTTTAGGTTTGGTGGGGTTTAAACAGAAGGTGGCAGGTGCAACATCAGACATTGGTACATACTTATAACTCACCACCTCCTGTGCGGCTCCTCCGGTCTTCTTCTTCTTCCTCTTCCCTGTCTCCTCCACTGGTTTGTCCTCACCGAAGGAAAACCGCGTCAGGTCCACTGGAGACTCCAGCAGTCGGATCTCCCTCAGCAGTCCTCCTTCCTCCTCCTCCCCCGACACTCCAGCCTCTGCTGTGGGAGTCCTCTGCCCTGCAGGGAGACCACTTGAGCTCCGGCTCTGCCCCTCACTGGCTCCAGCAACTGAGACTCCAGTCACCTCTTCATCCTCCTCCTCCTCTTCACTAAGGACGCCGGCTGGCGGTTCTCCTGAGGTGTTTAACCCCTTCATTTCTGAGAACCGCCGCTGGTTCTTAAACCTCTCCAGGAAGGGACCTGCGCTTTTCTCAATCCCCTCCCGGAGGAGCACTAACCTGACCACCTCGTCTCTGAGGGCTTTAACCCTCTGGGAGGTCGCGGGTCTCTCCTTGTTGGACGCCCGGGTGTTCAGGACCCGGGCCTCCCTCAGCTCCTCTTTCAGCTGGGTTAGTGCTTTGCCGGCGTCCTCGTACTCTCGCAACGTGGCGACCACTCGGGAGGAGAAGGAACTTGTGGACTCGCTGGAGCTCATCTCCCCCCAGGATCTTGCTGGGCTCTTGTTCCTGGGGCCTGGGGTGCCCCGGTCTCCCTCTCTGGGCTGGCGGTGAACAGTCTCGGGGTTGGAGCAGGTGGATGTATTCTTCCTCACCCTTCCCGATTTCCTCACTCCCTCCTGGGCCGGTTGTTGAGGCTCCTTCTCCCCCGCCGGCATAGACCGGGAGATAGGAGGCTGGGAAGCCATGCTGGCCTCCCAGTAAGCCTGCCTCTCCCTGGGGAGAAGAGAGGCAGACGACAACCCTCCTCCTGGAAGTGCTTGAGCTCCACAGACAGCTGCTTCTCTCAGCACCACTCCTCCTGTCCTGTGTATATACACTGCACAGTGCCACTCCTCCTGTCCTGTATATATACTGCACAGTACCACTCCTCCTGTCCTGTATATATACACTGCACAGCACCACTCCTCCTGTCCTGTATATATACACTGCACAGTACCACTCCTCCTGTCCTGCATATATACACTGCACAGTACCACTCCTCCTGTCCTGTATATATACACTGCACAGTGCCCCTCCTCCTGTCCTGTATATATACACTGCACAGTACCACTTCTCCTGTCCTGTATATATACACTGCACAGTACCCCTCCTCCTGTCCTGTATATATACACTGCACAGTACCCCTCCTCCTGTCCTGTATATATACACTGCACAGTACCCCTCCTCCTGTCCTGTATATATACACTGCACAGTGCCACTCCTCCTGTCCTGTATATATACACTGCACAGTGCCCCTCCTCCTGTCCTGTATATATACACTGCACAGTACCACTCCTCCTGTCCTGTATATATACACTGCACAGTACCACTCCTCCTGTCCTGTATATATACACTGCACAGTACCACTCCTCCTGTCCTGTATATATACACTGCACAGTGCCACTCCTCCTGTCCTGTATATATACACTGCACAGTGCCCCTCCTCCTGTCCTGTATATATACACTGCACAGTACCACTCCTCCTGTCCTGTATATATACACTGCACAGTACCACTCCTCCTGTCCTGTATATATACACTGCACAGTACCACTCCTCCTGTCCTGCATATATACACTGCACAGTACCACTCCTCCTGTACTGCATATATACACTGCACAGCACCACTCCTCCTGTCCTGTATATATACACTGCACAGTACCACTCCTCCTGTCCTGTATATATACACTGCACAGTACCACTCCTCCTGTCCTGTATATATACACTGCACAGTACCCCTCCTCCTGTCCTGTATATATACACTGCACAGTACCCCTCCTCCTGTCCTGTATATATACACTGCACAGTACCCCTCCTCCTGTCCTGTATATATACACTGCACAGCACCACTTCTCCAGTCCTGTATATATACACTGCACAGTACCACTCCTCCTGTCCTGTATATATACACTGCACAGTACCCCTCCTCCTGTCCTGTATATATACACTGCACAGTACCACTTCCCCTGTCCTGTATATATGCACCGCACAGTACCCCTCCTCCTGTCCTGTATATATGCACCGCACAGTACCCCTCCTCCTGTCCTGTATATATACACTGCACAGTACCCCTCCTCCTGTCCTGTATATATACACTGCACAGTACCCCTCCTCCTGTCCTGTATATATACACTGCACAGTACCCCTCCTCCTGTCCTGTATATATACACTGCACAGCACCACTTCTCCAGTCCTGTATATATACACTGCACAGTACCACTCCTCCTGTCCTGTATATATACACTGCACAGTACCCCTCCTCCTGTCCTGTATATATACACTGCACAGTACCACTTCTCCTGTCCTGTATATATGCACTGCACAGTACCACTCCTCCTGTCCTGTATATATGCACCGCACAGTACCACTCCTCCTGTCCTGTATATATGCACTGCACAGTACCACTCCTCCTGTCCTGTATATATGCACTGCACGGTACCACTCCTCCTGTCCTGTATATATACACTGCACGGTACCACTCCTCCTGTCCTGTATATATACACTGCACAGTACCACTCCTCCTGTCCTGTATATATACACTGCACAGTACCCCTCCTCCTGTCCTGTATATATACACTGCACAGTACCACTCCTCCTGTCCTGTATATATACACTGCACAGTACCACTCCTCCTGTCCTGTATATATGCACTGCACAGTACCACTCCTCCTGTCCTGTATATATACACTGCACGGTACCACTCCTCCTGTATATATACACTGCACAGTACCACTCCTCCTGTCCTGTATATATACACTGCACAGTACCCCTCCTCCTGTCCTGTATATATACACTGCACAGTACCACTCCTCCTGTCCTGTATATATACACTGCACAGTACCACTCCTCCTGTATATATACACTGCACAGTACCACTCCTCCTGTCCTGTATATATACACTGCACAGTACCACTCCTCCTGTATATATACACTGCACAGTACAGCTCCTCCTGTATATATACACTGCACAGTACCACTCCTCCTGTCCTGTATATATACACTGCACAGTACCACTCCTCCTGTATATATACACTGCACAGCACCACTCCTCCTGTATATATACACTGCACAGTACCACTCCTCCTGTATATATACACTGCACAGTACCACTCCTCCTGTATATATACACTGCACAGCACCACTCCTCCTGTATATATACACTGCACAGTACAGCTCCTCCTGTATATATACACTGCACAGTACCACTCCTCCTGTCCTGTATATATACACTGCACAGTACCACTCCTCCTGTATATATACACTGCACAGTACCACTCCTCCTGTCCTGTATATATACACTGCACAGTACCACTCCTCCTGTCCTGTATATATACACTGCACAGTACAGCTCCTCCTGTATATATACACTGCACAGTACCACTCCTCCTGTCCTGTATATATACACTGCACAGTACCACTCCTCCTGTCCTGTATATATACACTGCACAGTACCACTCCTCCTGTCCTGTATATATACACTGCACAGCACCACTCCTCCTGTCATGTATATATACACTGCACAGTACCACTTCTCCTGTCCTGTATATATACACTGCACAGTACCACTCCTCCTGTATATATACACTGCACAGTACCACTCCTCCTGTATATATACACTGCACAGTACCACTCCTCCTGTCCTGTATATATACACTGCACAGTACCCCTCCTCCTGTCCTGTATATATACACTGCACAGTACCACTCCTCCTGTCCTGTATATATACACTGCACAGTACCACTCCTCCTGTCCTGTATATATACACTGCACAGTACCACTCCTCCTGTCCTGTATATATACACTGCACAGTACCACTCCTCCTGTCCTGTATATATACACTGCACAGTACCACTCCTCCTGTCCTGTATATATACACTGCACAGTACCACTCCTCCTGTCCTGTATATATACACTGCACAGCACCACTCCTCCTGTCATGTATATATACACTGCACAGTACCACTTCTCCTGTCCTGTATATATACACTGCACAGTACCACTCCTCCTGTATATATACACTGCACAGTACCACTCCTCCTGTATATATACACTGCACAGTACCACTCCTCCTGTCCTGTATATATACACTGCACAGTACCCCTCCTCCTGTCCTGTATATATACACTGCACAGTACCACTCCTCCTGTCCTGTATATATACACTGCACAGTACCACTCCTCCTATCCTGTATATATACACCGCACATTACCACTCCTCCTGTCCTGTATATATACAGTGCACAGTACCACTCCTCCTGTCCTGTATATATACACTGCACAGTACCACTCCTCCTGTATATATACACTGCACAGTACCACTCCTCCTGTCCTGTATATATACACTGCACAGTACCACTCCTCCTGTATATATACACTGCACAGTACAGCTCCTCCTGTATATATACACTGCACAGTACCACTCCTCCTGTCCTGTATATATACACTGCACAGTACCACTCCTCCTGTATATATACACTGCACAGCACCACTCCTCCTGTATATATACACTGCACAGTACCACTCCTCCTGTATATATACACTGCACAGTACCACTCCTCCTGTATATATACACTGCACAGCACCACTCCTCCTGTATATATACACTGCACAGTACAGCTCCTCCTGTATATATACACTGCACAGTACCACTCCTCCTGTCCTGTATATATACACTGCACAGTACCACTCCTCCTGTATATATACACTGCACAGTACCACTCCTCCTGTCCTGTATATATACACTGCACAGTACCACTCCTCCTGTCCTGTATATATACACTGCACAGTACAGCTCCTCCTGTATATATACACTGCACAGTACCACTCCTCCTGTCCTGTATATATACACTGCACAGTACCACTCCTCCTGTCCTGTATATATACACTGCACAGTACCACTCCTCCTGTCCTGTATATATACACTGCACAGCACCACTCCTCCTGTCCTGTATATATACAATGCACAGTACCACTTCTCATGTCCTGTATATATACACTGCACAGTACCACTCCTCCTGTCCTGTATATATACACTGCACAGTACCACTTCTCCTGTCCTGTATATATACAATGCACAGTACCACTTCTCATGTCCTGTATATATACACTGCACAGTACCACTCCTCCTGTCCTGTATATATACACTGCACAGTACCACTCCTCCTGTCCTGTACATATACACTGCACAGCACCACTCCTCCTGTCCTGTATATATACACTGCACAGCACCACTCCTCCTGTCCTGTATATATACACTGCACAGTACCACTCCTCCTGTCCTGTACATATACACTGCACAGTACCGCTCCTCCTGTCCTGTATATATACACTGCACAGCACCACTCCTCCTGTCATGTATATATACACTGCACAGTACCACTTCTCCTGTCCTGTATATATACACTGCACAGCACCACTCCTCCTGTCCTGTATATATACACTGCACAGTACCACTCCTCCTGTCCTGTATATATACACTGCACAGCACCACTCCTCCTGTCCTGTATATATACACTGCACAGCACCACTCCTCCTGTCCTGTATATATACACTGCACAGTACCACTCCTCCTGTCCTGTACATATACACTGCACAGTACCACTCCTCCTGTCCTGTATATATACACTGCACAGCACCACTCCTCCTGTCCTGTATATATACACTGCACAGTACCACTCCTCCTGTCCTGTACATATACACTGCACAGTACCACTCCTCCTGTCCTGTATATATACACTGCACAGTACCACTCCTCCTGTCCTGTATATATACACTGCACAGCACCACTCCTCCTGTCCTGTATATATACACTGCACAGCACCACTCCTCCTGTCCTGTATATATACACTGCACAGTACCACTCCTCCTGTCCTGTACATATACACTGCACAGTACCGCTCCTCCTGTCCTGTATATATACACTGCACAGCACCACTCCTCCTGTCCTGTATATATACACTGCACAGTACCACTCCTCCTGTCCTGTACATATACACTGCACAGTACCGCTCCTCCTGTCCTGTATATATACACTGCACAGCACCACTCCTCCTGTCATGTATATATACACTGCACAGTACCACTTCTCCTGTCCTGTATATATACACTGCACAGTACCACTCCTCCTGTCCTGTATATATACACTGCACAGCACCACTCCTCCTGTCCTGTATATATACACTGCACAGCACCACTCCTCCTGTCCTGTATATATACACTGCACAGTACCACTCCTCCTGTATATATACACTGCACAGTACCACTCCTCCTGTATATATACACTGCACAGTACCACTCCTCCTGTCCTGTATATATACACTGCACAGTACCACTCCTCCTGTATATATACACTGCACACTACCACTCCTCCTGTCCTGTATATATACACTGCACAGTACCACTCCTCCTGTCCTGTATATATACACTGCACAGTACCACTCCTCCTGTCCTGTATATATACACTGCACAGTACCACTCCTCCTGTCCTGTGTATATACACTGCACGGTACCACTCCTCCTGTCCTGTATATATACACTGCACAGTACCACTCCTCCTGTCCTGTATATATACACTGCACAGCACCACTCCTCCTGTCCTGTATATATACACTGCACAGTACCACTCCTCCTGTCCTGTATATATACACTGCACAGCACCACTCCTCCTGTATATATACACTGCACAGTACCATTTCTCTTGTTCTATAAGTAGACACCGAATAATCTTTTTTTTTTTTGTGAAAATTCTTATATTTTATTTTTTTTTTTTAGTGGAGACATAGAAACTTCAAATGCAAAAAACTCCGCGGTGGGAGAAGACGTTGTAGAAAGTCGGAGGCGTTCTGAGCAGTCAGCACGGCGCCATTTTTACATCACAACACGACAAACAATAAATATAAACTTCATCACAACTTCATACATTAAATATTATTAAATAATTAAATAAATATTCATCTGCTGTATTTTTTAAAAAAATAAATCACGTCTCCCCTCCCCCCGGACCCTGATCCAGAGACGAGCAAGAAGAGATTAATCTTATTCATATTATGGCAACGAGCTATATTATAGCGGTAAAGTTTCCGAAAATGGAGCCTCAGGGGTTTCAGCAAATGCTGGGAGTTGTAGTTCCACAACAGCTTATTCGGATAAAACATTTACAAATTGAATCAAAGATTCGACCTGCGAATCATCCCTGGGTTCACTTTACATTTATAGTAGGGAATTGCTTAACTAGCAATTCCCTATTGGAAATCTTACATAGCGGGTAATTAAAACACCCAAACTCAACTTTCGGGAATTGCTGTGTCAGCGATTTCCCCAGAATATTTTATACAGTGACGATCAGACGTATTCGTGTTCTAAAACAAACAAACTTTGTGTGACATAGTCACGACGGGGTGTCTGGATAAGTTGTAGGATCAGATCTCCATAGGAGCAGATTAGTCCTAGTAACGCGGCACGGAGCAGGTGCAGGCCACCGGGACGCTGATGTATTCCAGCGTGAAGGTGGACAGGGCCGAGTCGTGCGGACAGCTCTTCTTACGCAGAACCAGCATCGTCTGCTTCACCAACACCGAATTCAAGGCCGACGTTTCGATCCCGGATTCGGAGCTGACGCAGTATTTGCAGAGACAGTGAGCAAACGCCAACTTCTGAGGATAACGACTCTCATCGGTGTCGATCCTGTGGACGTGAAACAGAGCGGTTAGAAGAGCCTTATGCTAACTGCAGCAGACTACAACTCTCATCAGCATGTCAAAGTTTCATAAACTACTTTTATCTTGACAGACCTAAATCCTATTTACTGCTACCCAATGCCAGGCTGTCACCAGCTAAAGCCTCCACTATAAATGTCGTGGTTTACACCAGATTTCTGGTACATACCGGTAGGTCCATGGTGAGATGGAGCGCTGGTTCGGGGTTAGCCCTTTTTCCAAAGTTTTCAAGTCTGGGCAGGTGCCTTCTGAGGCTCTCCTGCGTCTCTTTCTCCTCTCGGAGTTCTCCAGATGAGACACCATGTTGACGGCGGTGTATCTGTCCCAGCGCATCTTGCCGCTGACAAAGTGATTGAGGACCTCAGATGTTGAACCTTCCAGGTCTTCGTCGCTGAAGCAGTAGCTGCTCTCCAGCTGGTTATGGTGGTTATGATGGTGGTTATGTTGGTGCTTCTTGGGCTTCGAATAGCAGACGGTGATGGAGCAAACTGCTACCAATAAGACGACCCACTGGAGAGAAAGAGAAGAAATCCTTTACTTCCTCCAAACATCAAATGCTTAAAAATAAAGGATCTGAACGAGAAAACATATAGGGGAAAATATTCTGATCCTAAAATGTGCATCACTCAGAATATAGCACATGAACAAGAGACGTTTTGCTAAATAAATGGTGTAATTCCAAATGTGGCCTCTAGATTCTATATAATGTGACCATCATTTCTGCCCAGGCTCCATCTATGTGCATAGACCCATAGGGGTGTCCGGTGGGGTCGCATTGCTCCGCCGGAGCTGATACAGAAGGACAATGGTCGCTTACCAGACTGTGCATGGTGGCTGCTGTCTTCTCCTGGAGTTTGCTGGTGCCGCAAGGTGCGATGATGGGCTGGATTGCTTTTGGATGCTCAGTTGAGTTCTGCTGTTGTCCACTCGCGCTGACATTTTTATATACAAACCTGAATCCTCCCTCGGAAAATCCAGGTGAGGAGAAGTCTCCACCTCCACCTTACGTAAAAGGGAAGTTTGATTTTACGCTCATGCGACTTCCTTGTCACCTGCAGGTAAAGCTTTGGATAAGAGAACTCGCTGCATTCCATTCGCTGCACCAACCTCGTCTATTTATAATTTAGCTGAAGGTTGTTTTTTTTCCGCTTTCCTCAATACAATACTGTAGTTTGCAAAGCTCCCTGCAGGCTGCACTGTCCCTCCGTCCCCCCCCACCGGGTGTAATGACCCTGGGAACTCTTGAGCGCTAGGAGAATTTCCAATCATGACAAAGAATTGGGACATTTTGGTTTGTAAAATGATGCCATAAAACAAATACAAAAAGAAAATAAAAAACAAAAAAAATGTATAAAACACAGAACAGAAAATCTACAAAAGCGAAAACAAAGAAGCAAATAAAACTGGAAAAAAACAAACCAAAAAACTACACATAAAAGGAAAAGAAAAAAAAAAGTTTTGAAAAAGTTTTAAGACAAAGAAGCAAATAAAACTGGACTAACACAAACCAAAAACTACACATATAAAGGAAAAGAAAAAAAAAGTTTTGAAAAAGTTTTAAAACAAAGAAGCAAATAAAACTGGACAAAACAAACCAAAAACTGCACATAAAAGAAAAAAAAAAGTTTTGAAAAAGTTACAAAAAAAAAACCAATCATCAGGAAATATAAAATCTAAAGTTTTCCTTTTCTGCCCGGTTTTTAAAAACTTAATTAACCATTTCTATTCCCAGGAAAGTTGGGTGACCTCGTTCAACTTTAGCTTTAACGTCTCGATTTCTAACCTTTTTGGATTGGTGACCTCGGTGCGGCTCGGTTTTGGGACGCTTCTCTAGCAAGTTGACTTTAAGATTTTTTTTTGGAGAGGATATAACTTAGTTGTAGATGTTTTTTTCTTATTCACCACTTTTATGGGATGAAGATGGACAGGGGATTTGGCAACTTTTTGTAAAATCGCCATTGTTGTAATTTTTTTCTTTTGACTTGTTTGTATACAGAGAGGCCGTGCGGTGGAGGCGCCGTGCGGTGGAGGCGCCATGTCCTGCCCAATCCAAGTGACCGAAGTTCAAGGAGCAAAGCTCCATAAAGGGGCACAAATTCTATGAAAACCCTTTCCCCTCATTTAGGCTTTCACCGATAACTTTTTTTTTTTAAGTTGTTTTGGATCCCCCCCTCTCCCCCGGGATCGGCGGCTTTGGACAGAAGACCGGTTTTTCTGGTAGACCGCAAATGAGGCCATGTGACAAGACTATGGCCAAACCACAGGGCAAAGGATCTTCTGGTCTGTTACGTCAGTGGCCCCATGGCAACACTTCCTGCTCTGGTCATGACCTTTTTTTTTTTAAGCCCAAGTTACCACCTATATTAACACGGCTCTGTTATGGGAATTTGTCTGAATGTGGCTTTAAATTGTGACTTTTAAAAAGAAACTTTTTTTTTTTTTTTTTTTGTAACTACAACTCCCAGCATGTCATCATAGCCTGTGTAGAATAGGTTTTCATACATATGATTGTCCAATGTATTTTTTTTTTTTTTTACTATTCCAAGTGTTGTATTGTGTCCCTCTGTCAACACTCCCCGTCCATCATTCCGACGCCGTCTTCATCCTGCCAGTCCGGGTGCCATGTGCCGCAATAATTAGGGTCAGCGATTAGTATTTGTCATCAGGTAACACAATGGAATAGCTGTGACCTAGCCTGGCATTTCCAGGCCTCCGCGTCCATATGATAACACTTCCTGAGGGCAGTGTAATGTGTATAATGAGGGACGGCTCAGCCGGCGGCGCGTCTAGAAATAGAAAACTATTTTTAGATTTTTTTTTTTTTTTTTTTAAATCAATATTCCAGGTCAGTCCGGCTGTACTGACACAGACGTCAATAAATATTAAAATGTAGATTCCCTCCAGGAACAGGCAGCCATGACTGTGGCCTCTAGGTGGCGCTCTTCGGCAGCTGCAGATGTAGCAGAGCTGAGCGAGCAGCGATTGTACAAGCAGTTCTAATGGTTCCGGAACTTATGTAGAACTGTGCAGATATCTCCGGCTTCCTCTACGCTTCTTGGACCGTCGCAGTACCAGTTTTGCATGGAAGGTTCCTTTAAGTGATTATCACCAGCACTGATAACTTTGCACCACAATCTGTTTACAGCCCCCGACATCACGGGGCAAAATTTAAAAGATTGTCCCCAAAAGAGTCACAAATAAAAAAAATTAAAAAAAGCGCATGCTGGGGAGACGGTATTGGGTCTTGTAAATTTTAGGACCTGCTAATGTATACAAATGGGTTCTTCGGGCTGGGATGCAGTTTTTCACAGAAGTGGTGGAGGGGAAGGGGTGAAGCCAAAAAGTTCTGGGCCTCTGCTAAACTTTTCAGTGGGCCACCTGCTCGATGGAAAAATTGGGGGAATATGTGCAGGACGTCTTCACAACGCTCTGGAGAAATTTTGGCCGCTCATCTTTGCAGAATTGCTGTAATTCAGCCACATTGGAGCGTTTCCGAGTATAAACCGCCTTCTTAAGGTCATGTCACAGCATCTCAATCGGATTAAGGTCAGGACTTTGACTAGGTCACTCCAAAGTCTTCATTTTGGTTTTCTTAAGCCTTTCAGAGGTGGACTTAATGGTGTGTTTTGGATCATTGTTCTGCAGCATAACCCAAGTGCGCTTCAGCTTGAGGTCACGGACAGATGGCCGGACATTCTCCTTCAGGATTTTTTTGGTAGACAGCAGAATTCATGGTTCCATTTACCACCGAAAGTCTTCCAGGTCCTGAAGCAGAACACAGCCCCAGATCATCACACTACCACCACCATATTTTACTGTTGGTATGATGTTCCTTTTCTGAAATGCTATGTTACTTCCACGCCAGATGTGGGACATACTCCTTCCAAAAAAGTAAAAAATTTTTATCTCATCAGTCCACAGTGTATTCTCCCAAAAGTCTTGGCGATCATCAAGATGTTTTCTGGTAAAACTGAAACGAGCCTTTATGTTCTTTTTGCTCAGCAGTGGTTTTCGTCTCTCTGCCATGCTGCCATTTTTGCCCCGTCTCTTTCTTATGGTGGAGTCATGAACACTGACCCTAACTGAATCAAGTGAGGCCTGCAGTTCTTTGGATATGTTGTTGTGGGGTCTTTTGTGACCTCTTGGTTGGTCGTCGCTGCGCTCTTGGGGTAATTTTAGTCGGCCGGCCCCTCCTGGGAAGGTTCACCACTGTTCCTTGCTGTGGTTAGCTGGAGTCCCAAAGCTTTAGAAATGGCTTTATAACCTTTTCCACACTGATAGATCTGTTACTTTGTTTCTCGGTTGTTCTTGAATTTCTTTGGATCGCAGCATGATGTCTAGCTTTTGAGGATCTTCTGGTCTACTTTACTTTGTCAGGCAGGTCCTATTTAAGCGATTTCTTGATCAGTAATCAGGCCTGTGTGTGGCGAGGGAAATTGTACTCAGATTCCCAAAGATGTGATAAGCCACAGTCAATTTATGTTTTAAAGGGAGGGCAATCACTTTTTTCACACAGGGGCCTGTAGGTTTGGATTTCTATTTTCCTTTATAATAAAGACTTTCATTTAAAAAACTGCACTTTGTGATTACTTGTGTTATCTTTGTCTAATATCTAAATTTGTTTTGTGATCTGAAACATTGAAGTGACGAACATGCAAAAGAATAAGAAATCAGGAAGGGGGCAAACCTTTTTTACACACCACTATACTTACTATTCGGGATGTGATATGGCTGATTGAGTGCGTCCTTAGTAGTGATGAGCGAGTATGTTCTGTTAACCCTTTCGATGAGCATGCTCGCCGAGTATCTTCAGCGTGCTCGGGTGTTATGTTTGGCACTCCGTGTACATGATTTGCGACTGACAGCTTTTATACATGTGAGGAATGCATAAGAAACAGGCATTCCTCACATGTATTAAAGCTGTAAAACAGTTGCAAATCATGCGCACGGAGTGACTGAAACATAACACCCGAGCACGCTGAAGATGCTCGGCGAGCACCCGAGCATGCTCGCTCATCACTAGTCCTTAATGATTGTTTATTCCCAAGTTAAATTTTTCTATTTTGGAGGTAATGTCCCTTTAAATTTGGATGGCTAAAGGTATTGAGGATTTTGTGATGGGTCCCATAGATTGGGGATAAGGTGGGTGCTGGTTACAGACGTCCGAGAGGGGGGTTTGCTGTTTCACACTTCCGTGTGTCATGGAGTATGGACCGGCTGTGGGTCTCCTGACCCCAAACACAACAGACTCATGAGAATTTGGAAGATTTTTTGCACATGATCAGGAATTTTCCTGACAGGATTTCATGTGCATTCTTTGTGCGGATTTGCCTTGGTTTTTCCTATACAAAGCATTGGAAAAAAAAACGCATGGCAAATCTGCACAAAAAAAAAAAAAAAAAAAACCACGCATAAACACAAGGAATTTCCGCGTTTTTGATGCAAAGAGGTGCAGAACCTTGCAGAAACTTCTGCAAGCAAATACTGATCGTGCGAACATTCCCCTACAAAAAGATGGAACTAAAGCGGTGATACCAAAAAAATACCCTGTGGCCAGCCGTGGCACTATTTCAGAAATTACATCCATAGCGTTGGCTGCTGCAAGAAAACCCTGGAAAATGTTTATCTTTCATGAACCCTATGGGGTTAATCAATGCCGCTGACCCCTTTGTACCCCAATATTTTGGGGAGACATGTCCTCAGCTGCTTCCTCCCAGGAGCAGAGGGCGATTACATGAGGAACAAGTCTCAGATTGGACAGGAAATATCACAATTCTTCATTCATGTAAGATCGGATGAAACGGACAATTACTGACTTCTGAATGTTTCCCTCATTTTGTTATTTCCCGGGCTCCTGACGGATTCGTGTCTTACAAGGCTCCCGAGCGGTGAACGGAGTCATCGGACGTTATTTCTCAGGTTCCTTACGGATCCGCGTCTTCTAATGGTCGTCACCAGTCTGCTGAGACTCCGGAGCAGTGAATGGAGCCATCGGACGTTATTTCTCAGGCTCCTGACGGATCCGCGTCTTCCAATGGTTGTGACCTGTCTGAGACTCTCGAGCAGTGAATGGAGCCATCGGACGTTATTTCTCAGGCTCCTGACGGATCCGCGTCTTCCAATGGCCGTCACCAGTCTGCTGAGAGTCTCGAGTGGTGAACGGAGTCATCGGACATTATTTCTCAGGCTCCTGACTGATCTGCGTCTTCCAATGGTTGTGACCCGTCTGCCGAGACTCTCGAGCGGTGAACGGAGTCATCGGACGTTATTTCTCAGGTTCCTTACGGATCCGCGTCTTCTAATGGTTGTGACCAGTCTGCCGAGACTCCCGAGCAGTGAACGGAGTCATCGGACGTTATTTCTCAGGCTCCTGACTGATCCGCATCTTCCAATGGCCGTCACCTGTCTGCTGAGACTCCCGAGCAGTGAATGGAGCCATCGGACGTTATTTCTCAGGCTCCTGACTGATCCGCATCTTCCAATGGTTGTGACCCGTCTACCGAGACTCTCGAGCGGTGAAAGGAGTCATCGGACGTTATTTCTCAGGTTCCTTACGGATCCGCGTCTTCTAATGGTTGTGACCAGTCTGCCGAGACTCTCGAGCAGTGAATGGAGCCATCGGACGTTATTTCTCAGGCTCCTGACTGATCTGCATCTTCCAATGGCCGTCACCCGTCTGCTGAGACTCTCGAGCAGTGAATGGAGCCATCGGACGTTATTTCTCAGGCTCCTGACGGATCCGCATCTTCCAATGGCCGTCACCCGTCTGGTGAGACTCCCGAGCAGTGAATGGAGCCATCGGACGTTATTTCTCAGGCTCCTGACGGATCTGCATCTTCCAATGGTCGTCACCTGTCTGGTGAGACTCCCGAGCAGTGAACGGAGTCATCGGACGTTATTTCCCAGGCTCCTGACTGATCCGCATCTTCCAATGGCCGTCACCTGTCTGGTGAGACTCTCGAGCAGTGAATGGAGCCATCGGACGTTATTTCTCAAGGCTTCCTGACAGATCTGCATCTTCCAATGGCCGTCACCCGTCTGCTGAGACTCTCGAGCAGTGAATGGAGCCATCGGACGTTATTTCTCAGGCTCCTGACGGATCCGCATCTTCCAATGGCCGTCACCTGTCTGCTGAGACTCCCGAGCAGTGAATGGAGCCATCGGACGTTATTTCTCAGGCTCCTGACGGATCCGAATCTTCCAATGGCCGTCACCTGTCTGCTGAGACTCCCGAGCAGTGAATGGAGCCATCGGACGTTATTTCTCAGGCTCCTGACAGATCTGCGTCTTCCAATGGCCGTCACCCGTCTGCTGAGACTCTCGAGCAGTGAATGGAGCCATCGGACGTTATTTCTCCGGCTCCTGACAGATCTGCATCTTCCAATGGCCGTCACCCGTCTGCTGAGAGTCTCGAGCAGTGAATGGAGCCATCGGACGTTATTTCTCAGGCTCCTGACGGATCCGCATCTTCCAATGGCCGTCACCCGTCTGCTGAGACTCCCGAGCAGTGAATGGAGCCATCGGACGTTATTTCTCAGGCTCCTGACGGATCCGCATCTTCCAATGGCCGTCACCTGTCTGCTGAGACTCTCGAGCAGTGAATGGAGCCATCGGACGTTATTTCTCAGGCTCCTGACTGATCCGCGTCTTCCAATGGCCGTCACCCATCTGCTGAGACTCTCGAGCAGTGAATGGAGCCATCGGACGTTATTTCTCAGGTTCCTGACTGATCCGCATCTTCCAATGGCCGTCACCAGTCTGCTGAGACTCCCGAGCAGTGACATGAGCCATCGGACGTTATTTCTCAGGCTCCTGATGGATCCACGTCTTCCAATGGTTGTGACCAGTCTGCCGAGACTCCCGAGCAGGGAATGGAGTCATCGGACGTTATTTCGTACAAGGAAATTGAATATTTCACAGCGGGAAATGTTTTATCAAAATACTTTATTTCAGGGATAAATCTCCTGCCCCACCCCCCCTCCCCAAAATATGAACAGGCAGACAATCCCAACCACAGAGCGCTGCACTCGCTGTTGCAGCGCACCGCTCGCTCTGGTCCTCACCGGGTAAAACGGGCAAACTCCTACAAATAAAAACGTCAAAATTCTCATCAAATAAACAGGGGAGGGGGGAGATAACAGGTGATGGAGACCCTCAGACCGCGTCATCTTAAGGGGCAATCAGACAGATAAAGAGACAGCGCCTGGGTTCCGGGGGAGACTTGCAGCAGTTTTGAGATCGGTCCGTATGACCAAAAAATAAAAGTAACCCAGAAAATAAAAAAATAAAATAAAAAGCCTTAAAGACTCCTCCAGAATAGTGGAGGCACGTCGGCCACGCTGCGTCTGCTGGTTGACCTTTACTCCGCGTATCATCGCTTCGATCGCTGTAGACTCCTTGCGGCCAGATTCAAATCAGTGGCTCCAAACCACGACGGCACATGTAGGAAGAAAAAAACAAAACAAAAAAAAAGTGTCTCCGTAGACGTTCCTGGGAGCCCAGGGCCCCGCTGCTATACTTTGCCCGGTATTTTGGCTCTCTTGCGAGCGATGGCGTCTTCCACGGCTTTGAGCTGTTTGAGGAGTTCCTCTCTGCGGGATAACGTGCTCGATTTGCCGGTTTTGGTGGCGGAGGCAGAGGGGGCCGGTTCCGGGGCTTTCCCTGGGACGCTGGTGACTTTGCTCGAACTCTTCAATGGCGGAGAAGCCGGACGTTTCCTGCAGCAGGAAAAAAAACCCAAAAAACAGATTACGCACGGGAGACGTGGACACTAGCGAACACCGGAGTCAGGGCTGAAGACCTTGTACCACGTACAACCTGCGCACAGGGGGGGGGCGCTGTGTAGGGGACCCTTCACGTACCTGTCTGGCTGAGTGAGAGGCGGC
This sequence comes from Phyllobates terribilis, assembly GCF_046119375.1. Lineage (NCBI taxonomy): Eukaryota > Metazoa > Chordata > Amphibia > Anura > Dendrobatidae > Phyllobates > Phyllobates terribilis. The sequence goes on from NW_027362774.1 coordinate 16,544,157, forward strand.
TTGAGATTGGGCATACGCTGGCGATCGACTTTCGGTGATGGCGGTTTTCCCATTTGCTTGCGGTCTCGCGCCGCTGCTGCAGAGAAGACGAGAAAAGGGGAAAAAAAAAAAAAAAAGTCATTAACGCATCATTCATGACTTGTACAATCTGCGCTCGGATCTACAGCTAATTATATCTCAGCAGAAATAGAAATCCTCCGCTTTCCACTTTCTATATTTACTCTGACGTTGCGGATTTAGTAAGTGAACCCTTTCCTTGTCGGGTGACAGGAGCTTATTTTATCTGCAGCAGGTTTCACGTAGCGGAGAGGATCCCCCCTCCCCCCGCTGTATAAACAGCACAAAAAGGAACAAAATAATTAAAATCAGCCCGATCACCGCTCCTCCGGAGGAATCCGGTAACAAGAGGGGCCGCCGTCTGCACGGCAGATACGGCGACCATTACAATGTCAGGGTCCGCCGGTAAAACAAGAAGCCCCCCCCCCAACCCCTAATGTAATACTCAGGTCACAGTCCTGACTCCTGAACACCCCCCATGTCTATCCAGTCCTCCCTTGTTGGCAGCCATGATGTGCAGCGCTCTGCTCCGTATACAGGGGCTTAACAGGTATAGCGAAAACCTTCAGAAATCAGTGGATCTGTACATCCGTCCGTCACTGATAATGGGGGCACTTTTCTCTATAGGCTCCTGCGGTGTCCGTCACTGTAGGGGGGCACTTTTCTCCATAGGCTCAGGCGCCATAAGTCACTGTAGGGGGGCACTTTTCTCCATAGGCTCAGGCGCCATACGTCACTGTAGGGGGGCACTTTTCTCCATAGGCTCCTGCGGTGTCCGTCACTGTAGGGGGGCACTTTTCTCTCTAGGCTCCTGCGGTGTCCGTCACTGTAGGGGGGCACTTTTCTCTCTAGGCTCCTGCGGTGTCCGTCACTGTAGGGGGGCACTTTTCTCCATAGGCTCCAGCGGTGTCCGTCACTGTAGGGGGGCACTTTTCTCCATAGGCTCCTGCGGTGTCCGTCACTGTAGGGGGGCACTTTTCTCCATAGGCTCCTGCGGTGTCCGTCACTGTAGGGGGGCACTTTTCTCCATAGGCTCCAGCGGTGTCCGTCACTGTAGGGGGGCACTTTTCTCTCTAGGCTCCTGCGGTGTCCGTCACTGTAGGGGGGCACTTTTCTCCATAGGCTCCTGCGGTGTCCGTCACTGTAGGGGGGCACTTTTATCCATAGGCTCAGGCGCCGTACGTCACTGTAGGGGGGCACTTTTCTCCATAGGCTCCTGCGGTGTCAGTCACTGTAGGGGGTCACTTATCTCTCTAGGCTCCTGCGGTGTCCATCACTGTAGGGGGTCACTTATCTCTCTAGGCTCCTGCGGTGTCCATCACTGTAGGGGGGCACTTTTCTCCATAGGCTCCAGCGGTGTCCGTCACTGTAGGGGGGCACTTTTCTCCATAGGCTCCTGCGGTGTCAGTCACTGTAGGGGGGCACTTTTCTCTCTAGGCTCCTGCGGTGTCCGTCACTGTAGGGGGTCACTTATCTCTCTAGGCTCCTGCGGTGTCCATCACTGTAGGGGGGCACTTTTCTCCATAGGCTCCTGCGGTGTCCGTCACTGTAGGGGGGCACTTTTCTCTCTAGGCTCCTGCGGTGTCCGTCACTGTAGGGGGGCACTTTTCTCTCTAGGCTCCTGCGGTGTCCGTCACTGTAGGGGGGCACTTTTCTCTCTAGGCTCCTGCGGTGTCCGTCACTGTAGGGGGGCACTTTTCTCTCTAGGCTCCTGCGGTGTCCGTCACTGTAGGGGGGCACTTTTCTCTCTAGGCTCCTGCGGTGTCCGTCACTGTAGGGGGGCACTTTTCTCTCTAGGCTCCTGCGGTGTCCGTCACTGTAGGGGGGCACTTTTCTCTCTAGGCTCCTGCGGTGTCCGTCACTGTAGGGGGGCACTTTTCTCTCTAGGCTCCTGCGGTGTCCGTCACTGTAGGGGGGCACTTTTCTCTCTAGGCTCCTGCGGTGTCCGTCACTGTAGGGGGGCACTTTTCTCTCTAGGCTCCTGCGGTGTCCGTCACTGTAGGGGGGCACTTTTCTCTCTAGGCTCCTGATGTGTCCGTCACTGTAGGGGGGCACTTTTCTCTCTAGGCTCCTGCGGTGTCCGTCACTGTAGGGGGGCACTTTTCTCTCTAGGCTCCTGCGGTGTCCGTCACTGTAGGGGGGCACTTTTCTCTCTAGGCTCCTGCGGTGTCCGTCACTGTAGGGGGGCACTTTTCTCTCTAGGCTCCTGCGGTGTCCGTCACTGTAGGGGGGCACTTTTCTCTCTAGGCTCCTGCGGTGTCCGTCACTGTAGGGGGGCACTTTTCTCTCTAGGCTCCTGCGGTGTCCGTCACTGTAGGGGGGCACTTTTCTCTCTAGGCTCCTGCGGTGTCCGTCACTGTAGGGGGGCACTTTTCTCTATAGGCTCCTGCGGTGTCCGTCACTGTAGGGGGCACTTTTCTCTATAGGCTCCTGCGGTGTCCGTCACTGTAGGGGGGCACTTTTCTCCATAGGCTCCTGCGGTGTCCATCACTGTAGGGGGGCACTTTTCTCCATAGGCTCCTGCGGTGTCCGTCACTGTAGGGGGGCACTTTTCTCTCTAGGCTCCTGCGGTGTCCGTCACTGTAGGGGGGCACTTTTCTCTCTAGGCTCCTGCGGTGTCCGTCACTGTAGGGGGGCACTTTTCTCTCTAGGCTCCTGCGGTGTCCGTCACTGTAGGGGGGCACTTTTCTCCATAGGCTCCTGCGGTGTCCGTCACTGTAGGGGGGCACTTTTCTCTCTAGGCTCCTGCAGTGTCAGTCACTGTAGGGGGGCACTTTTCTCCATAGGCTCCTGCAGTGTCCATCACTGTAGCGGGGCACTTTTCTCTCTAGGCTCCTGCGGTGTCCATCACTGTAGGGGGGCACTTTTCTCCATAGGCTCCTGCGGTGTCCGTCACTGTAGGGGGGCACTTTTCTCCATAGGCTCCTGCGGTGTCCGTCACTGTAGGGGGGCACTTTTCTCTCTAGGCTCCTGCGGTGTCCGTCACTGTAGGGGGGCACTTTTCTCTCTAGGCTCCTGCGGTGTCCGTCACTGTAGGGGGGCACTTTTCTCTATAGGCTCCTGCGGTGTCAGTCACTGTAGGGGGGCACTTTTCTCTCTAGGCTCCTGCGGTGTCCGTCACTGTAGGGGGGCACTTTTCTCTCTAGGCTCCTGCGGTGTCCGTCACTGTAGGGGGGCACTTTTCTCTCTAGGCTCCTGCGGTGTCCGTCACTGTAGGGGGGCACTTTTCTCTCTAGGCTCCTGCGGTGTCCGTCACTGTAGGGGGGCACTTTTCTCTCTAGGCTCCTGCGGTGTCCATCACTGTAGGGGGGCACTTTTCTCTCTAGGCTCCTGCGCCATCCGTCACTGGAGGGGGGCAATTTTCTCTCTAGGCTCCTGCGGTGTCCGTCACTGTAGGGGGGCACTTTTCTCTCTAGGCTCCTGCGGTGTCCATCACTGTAGGGGGGCACTTTTCTCTCTAGGCTCCTGCGGTGTCCGTCACTGTAGGGGGGCACTTTTCTCTCTAGGCTCTTGCGGTGTCAGTCACTGTAGGGGGGCACTTTTCTCCATAGACACCTGCGCCATACGTCACTGTAGGGGGGCACTTTTCTCTATCGTCTTCTGCGCCGTCCGTCACTGTAGGGGGGCACTTTTCTCTCTAGGCTCCTGCGGTGTCCGTCACCGTAGGGGGGCACTTTTCTCTCTAGGCTCCTGCGGTGTCCGTCACTGTAGGGGGGCACTTTTCTCTCTAGGCTCCTGCGGTGTCCATCACTGTAGGGGGGCACTTTTCTCTCTAGGCTCCTGCGCCATCCGTCACTGTAGGGGGGCACTTTTCTCTCTAGGCTCCTGCGGTGTCCGTCACTGTAGGGGGGGCACTTTTCTCTCTAGGCTCCTGCGCCATCCGTCACTGTAGGGGGGCACTTTTCTCTCTAGGCTCCTGCGCCATCCGTCACTGTAGGGGGGCACTTTTCTCTCTAGGCTCCTGCGGTGTCCATCACTGTAGGGGGGCACTTTTCTCTCTAGGCTCCTGCGGTGTCCATCACTGTAGGGGGGCACTTTTCTCTCTAGGCTCCTGCGCCATCCGTCACTGTAGGGAGGCACTTTTCTCTCTAGGCTCCTGCGGTGTCCGTCACTGTAGGGGGGCACTTTTCTCTCTAGGCTCCTGCGGTGTCCGTCACTGTAGGGGGGCACTTTTCTCTCTAGGCTCCTGCGGTGTCCATCACTGTAGGGGGGCACTTTTCTCTCTAGGCTCCTGCGGTGTCCATCACTGTAGGGGGGCACTTTTCTCTCTAGGCTCCTGCGCCATCCGTCACTGTAGGGGGGCACTTTTCTCTCTAGGCTCCTGCGGTGTAAGTCACTGTAGGGGGGCACTTTTCTCTCTAGGCTCCTGCGGTGTCCATCACTGTAGGGGGGCACTTTTCTCTCTAGGCTCCTGCGGTGTCCGTCACTGTAGGGGGGCACTTTTCTCTCTAGGCTCCTGCGGTGTCAGTCACTGTAGGGGGGCACTTTTCTCCATAGACACCTGCGCCATACGTCACTGTAGGGGGGCACTTTTCTCTATCGTCTTCTGCGCCGTCCGTCACTGTAGGGGGGCACTTTTCTCTCTAGGCTCCTGCGGTGTCCGTCACTGTAGGGGGGCACTTTTCTCTCTATGCTCCTGCGGTGTCCGTCACTGTAGGGGGGCACTTTTCTCTCTAGGCTCCTGCGGTGTCCATCACTGTAGGGGGGCACTTTTCTCTCTAGGCTCCTGCGCCATCCGTCACTGTAGGGGGGCACTTTTCTCTCTAGGCTCCTGCGGTGTCCGTCACTGTAGGGGGGGCACTTTTCTCTCTAGGCTCCTGCGCCATCCGTCACTGTAGGGGGGCACTTTTCTCTCTAGGCTCCTGCGCCATCCGTCACTGTAGGGGGGCACTTTTCTCTCTAGGCTCCTGCGGTGTCCATCACTGTAGGGGGGCACTTTTCTCTCTAGGCTCCTGCGGTGTCCATCACTGTAGGGGGGCACTTTTCTCTCTAGGCTCCTGCGCCATCCGTCACTGTAGGGAGGCACTTTTCTCTCTAGGCTCCTGCGGTGTCCGTCACTGTAGGGGGGCACTTTTCTCTCTAGGCTCCTGCGGTGTCCGTCACTGTAGGGGGGCACTTTTCTCTCTAGGCTCCTGCGGTGTCCATCACTGTAGGGGGGCACTTTTCTCTCTAGGCTCCTGCGGTGTCCATCACTGTAGGGGGGCACTTTTCTCTCTAGGCTCCTGCGGTGTCCATCACTGTAGGGGGGCACTTTTCTCTCTAGGCTCCTGCGCCATCCGTCACTGTAGGGGGGCACTTTTCTCTCTAGGCTCCTGCGCCATCCGTCACTGTAGGGGGGCACTTTTCTCTCTAGGCTCCTGCGCCATCCGTCACTGTAGGGGGGCACTTTTCTCTCTAGGCTCCTGCGGTGTCCATCACTGTAGGGGGGCACTTTTCTCTCTAGGCTCCTGCGGTGTCCGTCACTGTAGGGGGGCACTTTTCTCTCTAGGCTCCTGCGCCATCCGTCACTGTAGGGGGGCACTTTTCTATCTAGGCTCCTGCGCCATCCGTCACTGTAGGGGGGCACTTTTCTCTCTAGGTTCCTGCGGTGTCCGTCACTGTAGGGAGGCACTTTTCTCTCTAGGCTCCTGCGGTGTCCGTCACTGTAGGGGGGCACTTTTCTCTCTAGGCTCCTGCGCCATCCGTCACTGTAGGGGGGCACTTTTCTATCTAGGCTCCTGCGCCATCCGTCACTGTAGGGGGGCACTTTTCTCTCTAGGCTCCTGCGGTGTCCATCACTGTAGGGGGGCACTTTTCTCTCTAGGCTCCTGCGGTGTCCGTCACTGTAGGGGGGCACTTTTCTCTCTAGGCTCCTGCGCCATCCGTCACTGTAGGGGGGCACTTTTCTCTCTAGGCTCCTGCGGTGTCCGTCACTGTAGGGGGGCACTATTCTCTATAGGATTGTGTTATTTTTTGTAGCTCCGTGCCTTTTTATACCTTTCTTTCGGCCACTGCCCTGTTTAGTGCAGCGTACAGTACGGCTCGATCCCATCGCTCCCGATGTCTCCACCTGAAGACATTTCTATGAAATTACTTTGCCGCATTTCAAGCCGACTTTCCAATGATTCGTCGATTCTCGTCCTAGACGTCTCGACAGCTCAATCGGTAGGAAGTTTCTTGATCACATTTCTAAACTGTTGAAGCCGAGGAGTTAAGAGCTGTCGCCGCCTTTAGACTGCTTGCGCTTGGTGATCATAGCATTTCTGATTTAATCTGACCGTTTGTCATTGTGAACAAGAAACCAGGACACAAACTGCATCAAAACGCCCCTTCGTAGGCCGATTACAGCCGTGTGAACACTGACCGGTGGGGCGCACAATTTCCAAGTAATCACAAATTAGTCTGCGCTATTTGGTTTTCCATTTTGTCTTTTTTATTTCCTTTTTTTGTGGCCATTTACCTTTATGTTAATGTTGACCCTGATGCAGCGGGTGCCGCCTGTCCCCACGTTACACCCCCCCCCCCCCATGTGTGCGACATCTGATCTTACCTCGCTCGGGGGACACGTTGGCTTTTTTGGCAGGGGGGGAGCCCGGCCTGTCCTTGTCTGAGGGCTCGTACCGCTTCCTGCTTCCCTTATCAGCGCTCTGTATGGAGACACAATGCTGAGTTATGATCTGCGGAATGGGTCACAGCTCGTGGACTGAAACTGATCACGGGGCCAAAAAGATGAAAATTGAGGACAACTATCCTCAATATTTCAGAGATTACGCCGTACGACCGACCTCAACAATATTAAACATACCTGAGAACTAAAACCGAAGCGACTAACACGTCTGATTTGGAATGGATCACCAATATGGCCGCCACAAAACTTTCCAAAACTTTGTCCAGGAAGTTTTGCTGTAACGCAGCAGCCGTATTAATGGTCACTGGGGAAGGGGGGGGGATTAGATTATCGCTCCGACTACATCTAAAACTTTCCCCTGTATCATGAGGATGGAGCAGGAAAGTACGGGCCGCTGCCAGGCGGATCAGTGATTTATCGGGGTTTCCGTGCTGCATATCCTCCTGCTTGGCCGGCAGCCAGCGAATCCTCCGCTGAATATTTCTGCTCTGGTTAATGGGAAGTTACTGACGTAACGTAAATGAGGAAACTTAACCCATGCGGAGGCAGAAGAATCGCAGGAATGTCATCGCTTCTGCAAATGTGTGACTAATGGCAGTGCCAGGCGCGTTACATCACCTTGCTCAACAGCGTCAGCTTGATGTCCTTGTGGGCGCTGAAGCCGCTCTGGGCCTGGGACGGCGCCGCCGGGGGCTGGGGAACCATTTTGCTGCCACTGATGGGTTTCGGCGGTTTTGCTGGAGCGGTCTTTGGCGGTTGTGGCGGTGGCGCGGCGGCAGCGACGGTAATGTGATCGCGGGTTCTTTTGTCTTCCTTAGGCCGCTGGTCGTTCTTTTTGTTTTTTTCAGACGCTACAAATAAATCGGATGAGACTTTATAAATCACAACAAATAATCGAATGCACTGGGGGGAAAGAGATCCACTAAAATACAATCACAGGGAGAAGGGGGTCTGCAGGGTGGGTTACCTTTCTCCTTTTTCGGCTGTAAAGGCGTGGGGGACCGGGAGCTGGCGGAGGAGATGGGACTGGCGAGGTCGGCGTACATGTCCTCAGAGTCGGCGCTGCGCACAGAACTGCTGGAGGATGAGACGCTGGAGACGGACGACACGCTGCTGACGCTCAGAGACCTGCGGGGAGAAAAACGCGCAATTACCGGTCACCGTGCCGCCGAACCCCAGACCAAAAGCATCACAACTTTGCAATTCAATCCTTCCCCATTATCCGGATTCTCTGCTTGCTGTCAGTGAATATGGACAGTACATCGAATGTGAATGGGGACAAAACATGGCTGACAGCAAGCAGAAACCTTAATAAATGAGGACTAGGACACAACAATGTTCCCGTGGTTTTGCCTTCTACCAACATTTTGCAGAATAAATAAAGTTTAACACAGTTTTCTCCACCCGACACAGCGTGCCACCTTCATTCCCAAAAGTTATTTTCCTCTAATCCTAAATTATACCATCATTTACTATGAAATCCCCAAATTTATTCTTTAGAAAGCAGATGGGCAGCGCCGGGAGCGAGTGGGAGGCGAAAGTCACCGCTGTTTTCCTGGTGATGCACCAGATACCTCGTACCCAACGCGTCCCCCTGCATAAAAGACTACAACCCCAAACCTCTGCTGCAAGGGAACTACTTTTCATGCACTTCCCAGGTTATTTTTAAACTGTGTGTGCATGCTGGGGGTTGTAGTTCCACGCCACCATAGTAATGCATGAATGTATACATGTCTAACCAGGACGGGGAAAAAAAAAACAACCTAAATTTATACCGATTTGAGGAAAAATACACAAGAAGAGGAACGTGCGGCTATGATGGAAAGTGCAAATATTAAAGTGCGGAGACGTGACATTCCTACGACAGGTAGAGCGGCTGAACCGTGAAATGTCACATCCTAAAGGACACGGCCGCCCCCTCCGCTGCCGGGATGGATCACCTGGATCTCCGCCCCATCATACACACCAGCACCGTCCCCACATCCTAAAGGACACGGCCGCCCCCTCCGCTGCCGGGACGGATCACCTGGATCTCCGCCCTATCATACACACCAGCACCGTCCCCACATCCTAAAGGACACGGCCGCCCCCTCCGCTGCCGGGACGGATCACCTGGATCTCCGCCCCATCATACACACCAGCACCGTTCCCACATCCTAAAGGACACGGCCGCCCCCTCCGCTGCCGGGACGGATCACCTGGATCTCCGCCCTATCATACACACCAGCACCGTCCCCACATCCTAAAGGACACGGCCGCCCCCTCCGCTGCCGGGACGGATCACCTGGATCTCCGCCCCATCATACACACCAGCACCGTCCCCACATCCTAAAGGACACGGCCGCCCCCTCCGCTGCCGGGACGGATCACCTGGATCTCCGCCCCATCATACACACCAGCACCGTCCCCACATCCTAAAGGACACGGCCGCCCCCTCCGCTGCCGGGACGGATCACCTGGATCTCCGCCCTATCATACACACCAGCACCGTCCCCACATCCTAAAGGACACGGCCGCCCCCTCCGCTGCCGGGACGGATCACCTGGATCTCCGCCCCATCATACACACCAGCACCGTCCCCACATCCTAAAGGACACGGCCGCCCCCTCCGCTGCCGGGATGGATCACCTGGATCTCCGCCCTATCATACACACCAGCACCGTCCCCACATCCTAAAGGACACGGCCGCCCCCTCCGCTGCCGGGATGGATCACCTGGATCTCCGCCCCATCATACACACCAGCACCGTCCCCACATCCTAAAGGACACGGCCGCCCCCTCCGCTGCCGGGACGGATCACCTGGATCTCCGCCCCATCATACACACCAGCACCGTTCCCACATCCTAAAGGACACGGCCGCCCCCTCCGCTGCCGGGACGGATCACCTGGATCTCCGCCCTATCATACACACCAGCACCGTCCCCACATCCTAAAGGACACGGCCGCCCCCTCCGCTGCCGGGACGGATCACCTGGATCTCCGCCCTATCATACACACCAGCACCGTCCCCACATCCTAAAGGACACGGCCGCCCCCTCCGCTGCCGGGACGGATCACCTGGATCTCCGCCCCATCATACACACCAGCACCTTCCCCACATCCTAAAGGACACGGCCGCCCCCTCCGCTGCCGGGATGGATCACCTGGATCTCCGCCCCATCATACACACCAGCACCGTCCCCACATCCTAAAGGACACGGCCGCCCCCTCCGCTGCCGGGACGGATCACCTGGATCTCCGCCCCACCATACACACCAGCACCTTCCCCACATCCTAAAGGACACGGCCGCCCCCTCCGCTGCCGGGATGGATCACCTGGATCTCCGCCCCATCATACACACCAGCACCGTCCCCACATCCTAAAGGACACGGCCGCCCCCTCCGCTGCCGGGACGGATCACCTGGATCTCCGCCCCATCATACACACCAGCACCGTCCCCACATCCTAAAGGACACGGCCGCCCCCTCCGCTGCCGGGACGGATCACCTGGATCTCCGCCCCATCATACACACCAGCACCGTCCCCACATCCTAAAGGACACGGCCGCCCCCTCCGCTGCCGGGACGGATCACCTGGATCTCCGCCCCGTCATACACACCAGCACCGTCCCCACATCCTAAAGGACACGGCCGCCCCCTCCGCTGCCGGGACGGATCACCTGGATCTCCGCCCCATCATACACACCAGCACCGTCCCCACATCCTAAAGGACACGGCCGTCCCCTCCGCTGCCGGGACGGATCACCTGGATCTCCGCCCTATCATACACACCAGCACCGTCCCCACATCCTAAAGGACACGGCCGTCCCCTCCGCTGCCGGGACGGATCACCTGGATCTCCGCCCCATCATACACACCAGCACCGTCCCCACATCGTAAAGGACACGGCCGCCCCCTCCGCTGCTGGGACGGATCACCTGGATCTGCTGCTCGGGTGTAAAGATGTGCAGAGAAAACACCAGAGAAGCGATCACAGCGAGCGACGAAAGCGGATCAGAGATCATTCACGATCACAGGGATCTAATGTGGCAAAGGGCCGGCGAGTAATATCGCTGTATGAGAGCGGCCGGGCCACACTGCCTTATAATGTACAGGCAATCGCTTAACTGGCAACTGCTTAAAATAGCCATTATTAACTCAACGCCCCTCCTAATCCAGCTTCATCCTAGTAATACCAGGCTCTAACTGCGGGGGCACCCTTCACCAGGTATTCAGTGCACAGGGCAACATTTAGGGTGCGGCGGCGGCGGCAGCAACAACTCCACCTGCATCATCAGGTCCTACAAATCCATATACACTGAAGGTCCAGAATCCTGATACAACGGCACATACACGTCACTGGCATCATCCCATCATACACACCGGCACCGTCCCTGCCCTACGGCAGCAGCACCATCATACACACCAGCACCGTCCCTACCGTCCGGCAGCCGCCCCATCATACACACCAGCACCGTCCCTACCCTCCGGCAGCAGCACCATCATACACACCGGCACCATCCCCGCCCTCCGGCAGCAGCACCATCATACACACCGGCACCATCCCATCATACACACTAGCACCGTCCCTTCCCTCCGGCAGCCGCCCCATCATACACACCGGCACCATCCCCGCCCTCCGGCAGCAGCACCATCATACACACCGGCACCATCCCTACCCTCCGGCAGCAGCACCATCATACACACCGGCCCCATCCCTTCCCTCCGGCAGCAGCACCATCATACACACCGGCACCATCCCTGCCCTCCGGCAGCCGCCCCATCATACACACCGGCAGCATACCCGCCCTCCGGCAGCAGCACCATCATATACACCGGCACCATCCCTGCCCTCCGGCAGCCGCCCCATCATACACACCGGCACCATCCCCGCCATCCGGCAGACGCCCCATCATACACACCGGCACCATCCCCACCATCCGGCAGACGCCCCATCATACACACCGGAAGCATCCCCGCTGTCCGGCAACCGCCCCATCATACACACCGGCACCATCCCTTCCCTCCGGCAGCCGCCCCATCATACACACCGGCACCATCCCTGCCCTCCAGCAGCCGCCCCATCATACACACCGGCAGCATACCCGCCATACGGCAGCCGCCCCATCATACACACCGGCACCATCCCCGCCATCCGGCAGACGCCCCATCATACACACCGGCACCATCCCTGCCCTCCAGCAGCCGCCCCATCATACACACCGGCACCATCCCCGCCATCCGGCAGACGCCCCATCATACACACCGGCACCACCCCCGCCATCCTGCAGACGCCCCATCATACACACCGGAAGCATCCCCGCTGTCCGGCAACCGCCCCATCATACACACCGGCACAATCCCCGCCATACGGCAGCCGCCCCATCATACACACCGGCAGCATACCCGCCCTCCGGCAGCAGCACCATCATACACACCGGCACCATCCCTGCCCTCCGGCAGCAGCACCATCATACACACCGGCCCCATTCCTTCCCTCCGGCAGCAGCACCATCATACACACCAGCACCGTCCCTACCCTCCGGCAGCAGCACCATCATACACACCGGCACCGTCCCTTCCCTCCGGCAGCCGCCCCATCATACACACCAGCACCGTCCCTACCGTCCGGCAGCCACCCCATCATACACACCAGCACCGTCCCTACCCTCCGGCAGCAGCACCATCATACACACCGGCACCATCCCCGCCCTCCGGCAGCAGCACCATCATACACACCGGCACCATCCCATCATACACACTAGCACCGTCCCTTCCCTCCGGCAGCCGCCCGCCCCATCATACACACCGGCACCATCCCCGGCCTCCGGCAACAGCACCATCATGCACACCGGCACCATCCCATCATACACACTGGCACCGTCCCTTCCCTCCGGCAGCCGCCCCATCATACACACCGGCACCATCCCCGCCATCCGGCAGCAGCAGCATCATACACACCGGCACCATCACCATCATACACACCGGCACCATCCCCGCCATCCGGCAGACGCCCCATCATACACACCGGCACCACCCCCGCCATCCTGCAGATGCCCCATCATACACACCGGAAGCATCCCCGCTGTCCGGCAACCGCCCCATCATACACACCGGCACCATCCCCGCCATACGGCAGCCGCCCCATCATACACACCGGCAGCATACCCGCCCTCCGGCAGCAGCACCATCATACACACCGGCACCATCCCTACCCTCCGGCAGCAGCACCATCATACACACCGGCCCCATCCCTTCCCTCCGGCAGCAGCACCATCATACACACCAGCACCGTCCCTACCCTCCGGCAGCAGCACCATCCCATCCCTCCGGCAGCCGCCCCATCATACACACCAGCACCGTCCCTACCGTCCGGCAGCCGCCCCATCATACACACCAGCACCGTCCCTACCCTCCGGCAGCAGCACCATCATACACACCGGCACCATCCCCGCCATCCGGCAGACGCCCCATCATACACACCGGCACCACCCCCGCCATCCTGCAGATGCCCCATCATACACACCGGAAGCATCCCCGCTGTCCGGCAACCGCCCCATCATACACACCGGCACCATCCCCGCCATACGGCAGCCGCCCCATCATACACACCGGCAGCATACCCGCCCTCCGGCAGCAGCACCATCATACACACCGGCACCATCCCTACCCTCCGGCAGCAGCACCATCATACACACCGGCCCCATCCCTTCCCTCCGGCAGCAGCACCATCATACACACCAGCACCGTCCCTACCCTCCGGCAGCAGCACCATCCCATCCCTCCGGCAGCCGCCCCATCATACACACCAGCACCGTCCCTACCGTCCGGCAGCCGCCCCATCATACACACCAGCACCGTCCCTACCCTCCGGCAGCAGCACCATCATACACACTGGCACCATCCCCGGCCTCCGGCAACAGCACCATCATGCACACCGGCACCATCCCATCATACACACTGGCACCGTCCCTTCCCTCCGGCAGCCGCCCCATCATACACACCGGCACCATCCCCGCCATCCGGCAGCAGCACCATCATACACACCGGCACCATCACCATCATACACACCGGCACCATCCCCGCCATCCGGCAGATGCCCCATCATACACACCGGCACCATCACCATCATACACACCGGCACCATCCCTACCCTCCGGCAGCAGCACCATCATACACACCGGCCCCATCCCTTCCCTCCGGCAGCCGCCCCATCATACACACCAGCACCATCCCTGCCCTCTGGCAGCCGCCCCATCATACACACCGGCACCATCCCCGCCATACGGCAGCCGCCCCATCATACACACCGGCAGCATACCCGCCCTCCGGCAGCAGCACCATCATACACACTGGCACCATCCCTACCCTCCGGCAGCAGCACCATCATACACACCAGCACCGTCCCTTCCCTCCGGAAGCAGCACCATCATACACACCGGCCCCATCCCTTCCCTCCGGCAGCAGCACCATCATACACACCAGCACCGTCCCGACCCTCCGGCAGCAGCACCATCATACACACCGGCACCATCCCTGCCCTCCGGAAGCAGCACCATCATACACACCGGCCCCATCCCTTCCCTCCGGCAGCAGCACCATCATACACACCGGCACCATCCCTGCCCTCCGGCAGCCGCCCCATCATACACACCGGAAGCATCCCCGCCATCCGTCAGACGCCCCATCATACACACCGGAAGCATCCCCGCCGTCCGGCAACCGCCCCATCATACACACCGGCACTATCCCCGCCATACGGCAGCCGCCCCATCATACACACCGGCAGCATACCCGCCATACGGCAGCCGCCCCATCATACACACCGGCACCATCCCTGCCCTCCGGCAGCCGCCCCATCATACACACCGGCACCATCCCCGCCATCCGGCAGACGCCCCATCATACACACCGGCACCGTCCCCGCCATACGGCAGCCGCCCCATCATACACACCGGCAGCATACCCGCCATCCGGCAGCCGCCCCATCATACACACCGACACCATCCCTGCCCTCCGGCAGCCGCCCCATCATACAGAACGGCACCATCTCCGCCATACACGCCGGCACCATCCCTGCCCTCCGGCAGCCGCCCCATCATACTCACCGGCAGCATACCCGCCATCCGGCAGCCGCCCCATCATACACACCGACACCATCCCTGCCCTCCGGCAGCCGCCCCATCATACAGAACGGCACCATCTCCGCCATACACACCGGCACCATCCCCGCCATACGGCAGCAGCCCCATCATACTCACCGGCACCATCCCTGCCCTCCGGCAGCCGCCCCATCATAACATTGGCACCATTCCTGCTCTCCGTCAGCAGCCCCATCATAATACCGGCACCATCCTCATCATACACACCGGCACCATTCCCACCATCCGGCAGCCGCCCCATCATAAACACCGGCACCATCCCTGTCCTCCGGCAGCCGCCCCATCATACACACCAGCACCATCCCATCATACACACCGGCACCGTCCCCGCCGTCCGGCAGCCGCCCATCATACACACCAGCACCATCCTCATCATACACACCGGCACCATTCCCGCCACCCGCCTCATCATACACACCGGCACCATCCTCACCCTCCGGCAGCTGCCCCATCATACACACCGGCACCATCCCCGCCCTCCAGCAGCCGCCCCATCATACACACCGGCACCGTCCCCGCCCTCCGGCAGCCACCCATCATACACACCGGCACCGTCCCCGACCTCCGGCAGCCGCCCATCATACACACCGGCACCGTCCCCGCCCTCAGGCAGCCGCCCATCATACACACCGTCACCGTCCCCGCCCTCCGGCAGCTGCCCATCATACACACCAGCACCATCCCTGCCCCCCGGCAGCTACCCCATAATACACACTGGCACCAGCCCCGCCATCCGGCAGCCGCCCCATCATACACACCGGCACCATCCCATCATACACACCGGCACCATCCTCGCCCCCCGGCAGCCGCCCCATCATACACACCGGCACCATTCCTGCCCTCCAGTTCTGCCATCATACCTGGATTTCCGAGAGGCAGACGGAGAGGGTGAGAGCGATGCGGACGTGGAACGTGACGACCTGGAGAGCGAGCGGGAGCCGGAGCTGGAGCCGCTGTAGCTGCTGCCGGTGACGCTGCCGCTGACGGTCCTCCTGTAGCAGATGACAGAGCCTGATAAATACGACGAGGCATCAGTGATCTCTTGGGGGGTCGTCACCTTTCTTACCTTCTTGGCGGCGCTTTCCTTTTTGGCTCTTTGGTTCTGCCAATTCTTTTCTCGCCAGTCTTTGCCGCTTCCGGCCCGACCTTTGGAGGCTTCACCGTTGCAGCGTGTGCGGCAGTGGGTGCGGCAGCAGTGGCGGCTGTGGCAGCGGTGGTGGCCGCGGCGGTGGTGGGAGCTGCCGCTGCTGCTGGAGGGGGTGCAGCCTTCTTTACAATTATCTTCTCCCTGAAGCCAGAAATATATTACAGCCTCGTCTATGAGGGGCTGTCAGCCGACCATGTAATGTGTACAGGGGTCTCCCAATGCCGACGACGAGCGCAGCCATGATGTATGTACCCAATACAAAGCATGATGGCAGCCGTTGCATGAGCTCGGCGCCTCCTTATTTCGGACTCACCCTTTAGGAGCGGCGGCGGCGGTGGTGGCTGCTGGGATCGGGTCTCCCTTGCCCTTGGCGGGGGCTTTATGTGGAGACGGCCTTGGTGACGGAGACGGCGATGAGGAGAAAGATCGAGACCTAAAGACAAAAGCAGATGATAAAACAAAAAGCCCCCCTACTGCAAATCCTAATGTCTGTGCACCCCCTGCGGTGTGAGTTATACTACACCACACCCACTGGAGAGATCTGCTGGATATTATTGTTCTCTGTTATCAGCCACTTCACTGGCTCAGTGAGCAGCGATCCAGGAAATCTTACTCACCGCTTAAATAAATAAAAAAACTTTCATTGACACAAGTTTGTGTAGTAATCAGGAAGGCGGCTCCGCACCTGAAGTGTCAGTTCCCGGTAACGAGGCAGACCGGTCCGACCGGCATTATTTCCACTTTCATAGCGGAGATTTTACCCTTTAGAGTCGGAGATAAACAAATAGGAAAAAAAAGATAAAAAAAAAGTTACCTGGAACGGCTGCCGGAAAACGAGCTGCGGCTGGAGTAAGAGCTGTAGGATGAGGAGCGAGAGTGCGAGGAGCCGGAGCCCGAGTACGAAGACGAGCGAGAAGAGGATCTGAGGAAGAAGAGCACAAATAATCATCCACTATATAGGAAATGAATGGAAACCTCACAGGCAAGTTCATTCAGGGTCATTTCTCACAGCTGAGGGTTTGTACCATAAACAGCCTGGACTCCAGACTGATACATTGTAGCAAAGACAAGGACTTTAGCATGAACTGGATACAATTGTAGCAAACTCAGTTGTGAGTAATATTTTGCTATGGCACAAGTCTTGTCCAGAGTACGAGCTATTGTTTGCAGGTGTCAGTCAGAGGGTATATACAGACATGGGTCACGTGACCACCAGGTACTGGATCAGTTCAGATTGACCCCCGCGGATGGATCAGCGCACATTTACCTGGATGAATTGGATCCAGAATCAGAGGACCCTGAGGTGCGGCGCCGCCTGCGCCCCCGGCTGGGAGAGCCAGACATGCCAAGTTTCCTTTTTGGGGACTTTGATCGACGCCAGGGGTCCTTCCACTCATCGGCCCTTTTCGCTGACTTAGGACCAGATAAATTAGGGGCCACAGCAGAGGCAGAGGGATTAGCAGCCGATAAAGTGGCAGCAGACGGAGAATCTTTCTTCAAGGCTTCATTAGGGCGACTGTGGGAAAAGAAGAATAAAACGACATTTGTGTATATTTCTATATTTGTAATGCGCTGGGGCTACAGCGTGCATGCTATTAAGGAGAGTGAATGGTCCCTGCTCCCCATGCACACAGTGCCGGTGTGGGGAGCAGTGACTATTCCGGCACAGCATCTCACAGTGTGAGGGCGCATGGCAAGGACGCCATGCGCGGATCACACAGTGAGATCCCGGTCAACAGCAGAGCAGGACGCAGCGCTGGAGGAGAGAGGAGGGGAGTATAATTGTTTATTTTTTGGTGTGCAGTGTGATGGGGATCAGGGGGTGCCAAGCATATCAAGATAAGGGGTGCCAAGCATACCAGGATGAGGGGGCAATACATACAGGGATGAAGGGGGCCATGCATACAGGGATGAGGCATGAGGGGGGCCATACATACCAGGATGAGGAGTGCCAAGCATACCAGGAAAAGGAATGAGGGGGGTCATACATACCAGGATGAGGGATAAGGGGGGCCATACATACCAGGATGAAGGGTGCCAAGCATACCAGGAAAAGGAATGAGGGGGGCCATACATACCAGGATGAGGGATGAAGAGTGCCATACATATCAGCATGAGGGGGGGCATACATACCAGGATGAGGGATGAAGAGTGCAATACATATCAGCATGAGGGGGGGCCCAAGCATATCAGGATGAGGGGGGAGCCAAGCATACCAGGAAAAGGAATGAGGGGGGCCAAGCATACCAGGATGAGGGGGGCCATACATACCAAGAAGAGGGATAAAGGATGCCATACATACCAGGAAGAGGCATGAAGGGTGCCATACATACCAGGAAGAGGGATTAGGGGTGCCATACATACCAGGAAGAGGGATTAAGGGTGCCATACATACCAGGAAGAGGGATGAGGGGGCCATACATACCAGGAAGAGGGATGAAGGGTGCCATAAATACCAGGAAGAGGGATGAAGGGTGCCATACATACCAGGAAGAGGGATTAGGGGTGCCATACATACCAGGAAGATGGATGAGGGTGCCATACATACCAGGAAGAGGGATGAAGGGTGCCATACATACCAGGAAGAGGGATTAGGGGTGCCATACATACCAGGAAGAGGGATTAGGGGTGCCATACATACCAGGAAGAAGGATGAAGGGTGCCATACATACCAGGAAGAGGGATTAGGGGTGGCATACATACCAGGAAGAGGGATTAGGGGTGCCATACATACCAGGAAGAGGGATTAGGGGTGCCATACATACCAGGAAGAGGGATGACGGATGCCATGCATACCAGGATGAGTGGTGCCATACATACATAGCAGGATGGGGATAATGGGGGCCCATACATACCAGGATGAGGGATGAAGGGTACCATACATACCAGGAAGAGGGATAAGGGGTACCATACATACCAGGAAGAGGGATGAGGGGGCCATACATACCAGGAAGAGGGATGAGGGGGCCATACATACCAGGAAGAGGGATGAGGGGGGGGCCATACATACCAGGAAGAGGGATGAAGGGTGCCATGCATACCAGGATGAAGGGTGCCATACATACCAGGATGGGGATGAGGGGGGGCCATGCATACCAGGATGGCGATGAGGGGTGCCATGCATACCAGGATGGCGATGAGGGGTGCCATGCATACCAGGATGGGGATGAGGGGTGCCATGCATACCAGGATGGGGATGAGGGGTGCCATGCATACCAGGATGGGGATGAGGGGTGCCATGCATACCAGGATGGGGATGAGGGGTGCCATGCATACCAAGATGGGGATGAGGGGTGCCATGCATACCAAGATGGGGATGAGGGCCACGTATAACAGCGAGGTGGGGGCCATATATACCAGGATGGGGGATATTAACAGAATTGGGGGACATTACCCCTATAACAGTGTCAGCAGCAGACCCCCTCCCCCTTAACAGGGCATCATGACCACATTTTTTGCTTAATTTTTTTTTCCATTTTCCACCTCTAAAACCTAGGTGCGTCTTATAGTCGAAAAATACGGTAAGTAATCAAAGTGGTGACATCACTGAGAATGCCGCCTATCCATCACTAGAGATCAGCGGTGACATCACCGAGAATGCCGCCTATCCATCACCAGAGATCAGCGGTGACATCACCGAGAATGCCGCCTATCCATCACCAGAGATCAGCGGTGACATCACTGAGAATGCCGCCTATCCATCACCAGTGATCAGCGGTGACATCACTGAGAATGCCTCCTATCCATCACCAGAGATCAGCGGTGACATCACTGAGAATGCCGCCTATCCATCACCAGAGATCAGCGGTGACATCACTGAGAATGCCGCCTATCCATCCCCAGAGCTCAGCGGTGACATCACTGAGAATGCCACCTATCCATCACTAGAGATCAGCGGTGACATCACTGAGAATGCCGCCTATCCATCACTAGAGATCAGCAGTGACATCACTGAGAATGCCGCCTATCCATCACTAGAGATCAGCGGTGACATCACTGAGAATGTATCCATCACTAGAGATCAGCGGTGACATCACTGAGAATGCCTCCTATCCATCACCAGAGATCAGCGGTGACATCACTGAGAATGCCGCCTATCCATCACCAGAGATCAGTGGTGACATCACTGAGAATGCCGCCTATCCATCACCAGAGATCAGCGGTGACATCACTGAGAATGCCGCCTATCCATCACCAGAGATCAGCGGTGACATCACTGAGAATGCCGCCTCCTCATCACCAGAGATCAGCGGTGACATCACTGAGAATGCCGCCTCCTCATCACCAGAGATCAGTGGTGACATCACTGAGAATGCCGCCTATCCATCACCAGAGATCAGCAGTGACATCACTGAGAATGCCTCCTATCCATCACCAGAGATCAGCGGTGACATCACTGAGAATGCCTCCTATCCATCACTAGAGATCAGCGGTGACATCACTGAGAATGCCGCCTATCCATCACTAGAGATCAGCGGTGACATCACTGAGAATGCCGCCTATCCATCACTAGAGATCAGCGGTGACATCACTGAGAATGCCGCCTATCTATCACCAGAGATCAGCGGTGACATCACTGAGAATGCCGCCTATCCATCACTAGAGATCAGCGGTGACATCGCTGAGAATGCCGCCTATCCATCACTAGAGATCAGCGGTGACATCACTGAGAATGCCTCCTATCCGTCACCAGAGATCAGCGGTGACATCACTGAGAATGCCTCCTATCCGTCACCAGAGATCAGCGGTGACATCACTGAGAATGCCGCCTATCCATCACTAGAGATCAGCGGTGACATCACTGAGAATGCCTCCTATCCATCACTAGAGATCAGCGGTGACATCACTGAGAATGCCGCCTATCCATTTTCCACTGTCTCATTTCTAGGATATGTTGGGGGTTGTCATCTCGCCCATATTAGCAGTATGGCACCAGGAGATCTTCCCATGGACACAGCTTGTGGAGTTTTGTAATTCAATTCACAGAAGAATTTACTATTCGGGGGATTTAGTGGGCGAGCGGTGACACCCGTATTCCTCACAGGGGGTTTCTGTGGGGCTGCGGCTTTCTGCAGGTGGAGGAGATGATGTTTCCTCTGCAGGTGATGTAAGGGCGGATTGTCACAAGGAAGCTCCTACGTCACCGGCAGAGGGAAGGAAACAATTCTCGGGAAGCAGCGGTGACAGCATCACATAATTACCTGCTGCACGGACAATATGCAAATGCTAATGGTGCGCAGGTCGTGTCCTCCAGAGTCTGCACTATGGCTGCTGCACCTCGGTGTGGGGCCTTGTCCTCTGCTATCTATGGGGGGTCCATTATGTGCCGTATAGGCCTTGTGCTCTGCTATCTATGGGGGGCTGATATGTGCTGTATAGGCCTTGTGCACGGCCATCTATGGGGGCTGATATGTGCTGTATAGGCCTTGTCCTCTGCTGTCTATGGGGGGCCGATATGTGCCGTACAGACCTTGTGCACTGCTGTCTATGGGGGCTGATATGTGCTGTATAGGCCTTGTCCTCTGCTGTCTATGGGGGGCCGATATGTGCCGTACAGACCTTGTGCACTGCTGTCTATGGGGGCCCGATATGTGCCGTACAGACCTTGTGCACTGCTGTCTATGGGGGGGCTGATATGTGCCCGTACAGGCCTTGTGCTCTGCTGTCTATGGGGGGCCGATATGTGCCGTACAGGCCTTGTGCTCTGCTGTCTATGGGGGGCTGATATGTGCCGTACAGGCCTTGTGAACTGCTGTCTATGGGGGGCTGATATGTGCCATATAGGCCTTGTGCTCTGCCGTCTATGGGGGGCAAATATGTGCCGTACAGGCCTTGTGCTCTGCTATCTATGGGGGGCTGATATGTGCCGTACAGGCCTTGTGAACTGCTGTCTATGGGGGGCTGATATGTGCCGTACAGGCCTTGTGCTCTGCTGTCTATGGGGGGCTGATATGTGCCGTACAGGCCTTGTGCTCTGCTGTCTATGGGGGGCTGATATGTGCCGTACAGGCCTTGTGCTCTGCTGTCTATGGGGGGCTGATATGTGCCGTACAGGCCTTGTGCTCTGCTGTCTATGGGGCTACTGAGGTCCTGGATTCATGGACTTTCCCAGGCTTCAGATGCTCTTTGGAGCCGCACACGCGGTGCGATCGTCTGCCAGCGTTATCTGGCTCCGTTGATAGCGATTTGCTGTGAAGATGCCGCGCTGCGCACACCGAGCGGCTGTGACCGTGGACGAGGCCGCGCTGCACAAACAATCACCTTCCACCAGGAAGAAAAGATCACCAGAAAAACAGTGAACGTGAGCAATTAGCAGAGGAAACAGCCGTCAATCATTCACTGCCTACGTAAGCCCGGAGCGGTCAGACCTGGGGCCGCGATCATTATCTCCGCAGAAAACGAGCTGAGTCTTAAGAAGTTCCTTCATAAACAAGAGATGTTGACGTCCATCATTTGGCGCCGGGCAGGAATACGACACAAAATACCGGCATTACATAAGACAAGCGCGTCAATGAAGGCAGAAGAATCGCAATTCATGGACGGTAATCAGCGCGCGGGAGAAGATTACACCAAATATCTCGGTTTATGGCCCCAGGGCGCCGGCAAATCCTTCATCACATCCCGAGTGTGCAAGGCGGCAAAATACCAATAATCACCGCGTCCAGCTGAAAAAACATGGCGGAGCGAGCGCTTAAATAACAATCCCGAATCGGCACATTTCACCAATCTACATTACTAACCTGGCAATGTGCAAAGTTCATGTTAAAGATCAGGGGGGATCAGAGCAATGGCTTGACTAGTAATTCCATATATTCAGGCTCGACCACAATTCTGCAAGCTTAATGCGAATGAAACAATTACTAAAGTGGTAATTAACTAATTACACCAGATCCTAACGGCTTAATTGGTAACTACCTAATTTCACTCTATATCAGCTCCAATTCAAATCAGCCGAAACGCTTCCCTACGATTAGAATTGCTAATATGGCAATCGCATTTCAACGCTCTATCAAAGCAGCGATTTGCATTTCTCCGAAGGTGTAGAGGTGCTGAAAATTCCCTAATTTGATGCCATGGGCAGGAAAGGTATAATAGCAATCCCCCAATCTGATGGCTTAAATGACAATTGCAGAACTGTGCGATAATATTGGACTTTAATAGGGTCATTTCCCGCTGCAGAGAAGAGGCGACGACGCGCTGATCGCTGGGAATCCGAGAACGGAGCACTTACTGCAAGCTGCACTTGGAGCGATGGCTGAACAGGAGTGCCCCGCAGCCCCCCGCAGCACAGGAGTGCCCCGCCGCCCCCCGCAACACAGGCGTGCACCGCCGCCCCCCGCAACACAGGCGTGCACCGCCGCCCCCCGCAACACAGGAGTGCCCCGCAGCCCCCCGCAACACAGGAGTGCCCCGCAGCCCCCCGCAACACAGGAGTGCACCGCCGCCCCCCGCAACACAGGAGTGCCCCGCCGCCCCCCGCAACACAGGCGTGCACCGCCGCCCCCCGCAACACAGGAGTGCCCCGCCGCCCCCCGCAACACAGGAGTGCCCCGCCGCCCCCCGCAGCGCTGTGCTGCCGTCACACCACTCCGGTGAGGGTTTAGGGCTTAATTTCCCACCCTGACAAAATTTCTGCCCCTGAAAACTCAGTTCCACTCATCTGACTGGGATTGTGCCAGAACTATCCACAATGTGGGGCTTTTGGGGGTCCGAGTGATCAGCAGGTTACCACCTATTCTCTAGATTGGAGAGAAATTGCTAATTTAGGAAAATCCCTTATTTTTTTTTTTTATCCCACATCTAATAATCCAGAATGTCTGTTAATCTAGCACAGAACAAGATGCAAAAAGTTGGAAAAAGTGGCAACCAACTAACCAGTGGACTCGTGTGCAGAGCGCGCAGTTACATTCGATTTTGGGTCATTTGTCAAATAAATCTGATAATCCAGAATATCTGCTGACCCCGATCACTCTCGCACCAGATGAAGATGTTGCAGTTATCCTGCACTACTCCGGGTTTCCTGCAGTGTTTATTGCTCTGTCCCGAGCGGCGCTGACATCATGGCTGTAAATTCCGATCAACAGGATGATCGGAGATGAACGTAGGTGCAGACACCGCGCCCCGACACTAGTAACTCGCCTCCCCTGCTACGTCCTGTCCACGCCGGCGGCCGACCCTCGCGTGCACCTTGTCCCTGCGTGTCCATCCGCTCAGACTCAGGGGGGGGTTTCCGCCAATGACAGATTATTGCCTTGTGAAGTTTACACATTACCTGAGTTATTGCTCTCACTCACTTCCATATTTATGTCTTTACTGTCGATCATATGGAGCCGTGTTTATTGCTGCATCCTGGGACACGGACACTTCATCATCTCACTATACGACTACCGCCACACTGTGCTGGTGGGAAGTGGCCGGCAGCTCGACACTGGATCATTGCCGAGGGTCCAAAGCTGCTCCTGGGGTCTACACAACTAACATGAGGAAAGGAGCCACTGACTGCCGGCCCTCTGCAGCCGCAACCCCCCCGGGGACGGCCTCCTGCAACCCCCCTTCCCCGGGGACAGCCTCCCCCCTTCAACCTCCTGGGGACGGCACTTCCCTTCAGCAAACCCCCCGGGGACGGCCCCCCCCCCAGCAACTTCCTCGGGGACAACCTTCTGAAACCCCCACCCTCCCAACAATCCCCCCCAGGGATGGCCTCCTGAAACCCCAACGATCCCCCCATGGATGGCCTCCTGAAACTCCCCCTCTCTGGGGACAGCCCACCCCCAGCAACTCCCCTGGGGATGGCCCTCCCCCAGCAAGCTCCACGGGGATGGCCTTCTGAAACACCCCCGGGATTGGCCCGACCACCCAACAACCTCCTCAGGGACAGTCTCCTTAACTGTCCCCCCCCCAGATTGGCCCACCGCTCCAACAACCCTCTGCAACCCCTCTAGGATTGGCCCACCAGCAACCCCTCGCAGACAGCCCGCCCTACCAGCAGGTTCCCAGGGGACTGGAGTTTGTCAGGATTCATCTTCATTTCTACCTAACTATTGTGGTCCTAATATCGATTGTGATTCTCTTAATGAGTGTAATAATGTTCTACCTTTCAAAGATTTACAACATTTTAGAGATTTGGAGAGTGAGTCTATTCTTCCTGACATGTCTTTGAATTCCACCTTTCTTTTATCCTGTTCAATCGAGACCCCAGGTGTTAAGATTTATTTCAAGACTTAATTGAAAGAGATCTGGCTAAACAGGACCTAACACCTAATATACATAAATTGAATATAACATTTGAGGAACGTGTGGCTTTCCAAGAACTGGAAGGGAACAATGACCTTTTAGAACCCCAAGCAGACAAAGGCGGCAACATAGTTATCATGAATGCTGGTCTTTATAAAAAAAAAAGTTAATATTGAGATGTTGAACAATCATGACATTTATACAAAAGTAACAAACAATCCTACATCTCCGGTACAAAGGGAGCTGTTGTCTCTTCTGAATGAAGGTTTACATATGGGTGCCATTACTAAAAAAAATATTTGAATATTTATACATAGATCATCCGGTAGGACCCATTTTTCATTCATTACCGAAAGTGCATAAAAATATTTTTCCACCTCCTCTTCGTCCGATTATTGCCGGGATAGGGTCTCTGAGCGAAAAACTTGAGAGCATGGGTAGACCACTTATCCCCAGCATTCCCGGCTATATAAAAGATATACGTTTGATAGGTACACCTGGCTTCCACCATTTAATTGGTTATCCTGTGATGTTGTGGGCTTGTATATACCACATAGCACAGCGTTACGCTGTCTCAAATTCTTCCTGCACAAGTATAGCATATATACTACATGCATCCAAGATTTTTTATTACTTTCTACTGAATTTTTATTAAAAAAAACAAATTTTTTTTTTCATTTGACAAGAGATTTTTATTTCCAAAAACAGGGAGTCAGTATGGGGGGCAAATGTTCCCCCCTCTCTGGCAAACATTGTTATGTCAGTGTGGGAAGAAAAATATAGATTTTTTTCAGACAATAATCCTTTCTTAAAAGGATATAGAATGGTATGCTAGATATATAGATGACCTTCTATGCTAGATATATAGATGACCTTCTATGCTAGATATATAGATGACCTTCTATGCTAGATATATAGATGACCTTCTATGCTAGATATATAGATGACCTACTTTTTATTTGGAAGGGTCCTGTTTCGAAAGTTTCAACATTTGTGGATTATCTAAATAATAATGACTATAAAAACAAAAACACACTATTAATTTTTTAGATATTACTTTAACTGGTGATGAATATACGGAGAAAAAAAAAATCACAATTCTTCCCTTTAGAAAGCCCGCAGCAGGGAATACTATCGTACAAGCTTCTTCCTGTCATTTGTAGCCCGCAAAGCAGCCACCCTTGGAACAATTTACTCTCCCAGTCAGAAAATAATTATATCTCAGATACCGGGCCAACATTAAGAGGATCCTATGGCTGTGTTCACACACGCTGCATTTCATGCGTCTACGTCCAGAAAAGCACAATATTTCAGTCTTATTTTACATAAAGATAATATACTAACCATTTAGGGGAGGGGAACATAAAAGGGAAAATTCTCAATAGAGAATCCTTTTTGGATTTTTAGATCAGTTACCAGAAATATTGTAAGGTCTGAACATCGGATAAGATTTAATACTATAATACACATAATTAATCGGTTGGAAATCTATCTTTTGAGTCTCTTTATATTTATAATGACTAAGAATATCGAATAAAAACTCATCAAGATGGAAAGACATTCTTCCAACCAAATAAATTCCTATATATATTTGTAGGTTAATTCATCAAATTTACAGAATATAAACAATTGTCTCCCATAAAAAAAAAAAAAAGTTATTTAAACTAATCCCTATCTGGTATAAACAATAATTTAGTAGAAACTAAACAATTGATTTCCCAATAAAGAGAAAAAAGAAAAGGAGGTTAATTTTTTTTTTTTTTTTTTGCCTTATATTTTCTCTCTTTTTATTTGTTTGTTTCATGATTTATATATACACTTTTCTTAGATTTGTTTTGCTGTGATGGTATAATATCATTACTTTTAAGTCACTTTTAAATTTACTCCTATTCACTAATTAGTTATTTAGCACCTGTGCCTAGGTGGAGCTACCTCTGTATGTTCAGCTATATATACTACTATGCTTCACAGGGAATTTATCCCATGATTAAGGCTAACACCTAGCTGAAACGCGTTGGGACCACCATGCTCTGTGGATTAGTACTCCGTGTGTTGTCCTTGTGACATGGCTGCTTTTATATGTTCCCAATAACAGCTATATTTTAATGAAGATCCGCTGGATACCGGGTGCTCTCTTTTTCCTTGCTCCTTATTCCAAGTGATTCCCTGGGGACAGCCTCCTGAAACTCCCCCGGGGACAGCCCACCCCCCCCCCCAGGAACCTCCCTGGGGACAGCCTCCTGAAACTCCCCCGGGGACAGCCCACCCCCCAGCAACCTCCCTGTAGACTGCCTCCTGAAACTCCCCCGGGGACAGCCCACCCCCCCAGCAACCTCCCTGGGGACAGCCTCCTGAAACTCCCCCGGGGACAGCTCGCCCCCCCAACAACCTCACCGGGGACAGCCTCCTGAAACTCCCCCGGGGACAGCTCGCCCCCCCAACAACCTCACCGGGGACGGCCTCCTGAAACCACCCCGGGATTAGCCTGCTGCCCCAGCAACCCTCCGGGGGACGACCCGCCAGCCCAGCAACCCTCCGGGGGACGACCCGCCAGCCCAGCAACCCTCCGGGGGACGACCCGCCAGCCCAGCAACCCTCCGGGGGACGACCCGCCAGCCCAGCAACCCTCCGGGGGACGACCCGCCAGCCCAGCAACCCTCCGGGGGACGACCCGCCAGCCCAGCAACCCTCCGGGGGACGACCCGCCAGCCCAGCAACCCTCCGGGGGACGACCCGCCAGCCCAGCAACCCTCCGGGGGACGACCCGCCAGCCCAGCAACCCTCCGGGGGACGACCCGCCGGCCCAGCAACCCTCCGGGGGACGACCCGCCGGCCCAGCAACCCTCCGGGGGACGACCCGCCGGCCCAGCAACCCTCCGGGGGACGACCCGCCAGCCCAGCAACCCTCCGGGGGACGACCCGCCACGCCCAGCAACCCTCCGGGGGACGACCCGCCAGCCCAGCAACCCTCCGGGGGACGACCCGCCAGCCCAGCAACCCTCCGGGGGACGACCCGCCAGCCCAGCAACCCTCCGGGGGACGACCCGCCAGCCCAGCAACCCTCCGGGGGACGACCCGCCAGCCCAGCAACCCTCCGGGGGACGACCCGCCAGCCCAGCAACCCTCCGGGGGACGACCCGCCAGCCCAGCAACCCTCCGGGGGACGACCCGCCAGCCCAGCAACCCTCCGGGGGACGACCCGCCAGCCCAGCAACCCTCCGGGGGACGACCCGCCAGCCCAGCAACCCTCCGGGGGACGACCCGCCAGCCCAGCAACCCTCCGGGGGACGACCCGCCAGCCCAGCAACCCTCCCGGAGATGGCCTCCCACTCTCCAGGAAAACCACAGAATTGCAGGACTCCACCCACACATACACACACTAATATACAGACTCCATTGCCGCTGGCACAGATTTCGGAAGGGGGTGCCTGGCACAATCCGGCCATACTTACCCCAGAACAGAGTCCCCTCTCCAGCACAACAGTGCCAAAATGAAGAACTGTTGTGAACACGAGCTGGAGCGGACGGAGAGGTTATAATAAATTCTCCAAATTTCTAATACATGGCTCTTAGACCTCTGCTTGCTGTCCGTTAATAGGAATCTTCATGGTTTTTTTTTTTTTGTTTTGTTTACAGTTCATTGCCTTGGAAACCGACCACCGCTGGAAAACACGTGTAGTGCTTACAAGCTTTTTTTTTTTTTAAAGATCTTGTAAGTAGAGACCTTTCAAGGTTCGATTCGATCACGAACTACCTAACGTTCGCCGAACATATCCGAACTCCGTTGAATTCAATGGAAGGCAAAACCAAAAAGCATAGGCAACACCTTCAGGGGGCCGAAAAGCTGCCAAAACAGCTCAAATTAAGGGTAGACACCACTAAAGTAGCATCAATTTCCCCAGAGTATAACTATTATGAGGCACTGACACCCCCCTTACACTATAGGTAACCCACCTGATGGAGACCCAGCAGCAGGGAAAGAAGCCACGACAAAGGTATCACAGACTGCAAGTACGCAAGATCAATGGAGCACACTAAAAACGACACCGTCGTCTAGTCTGTACAGTCTGCGATTGGGGAGCAAAGTCCATGACTTGTTCATCTTGATGAAAATTAGGCGGTCTACACTTTCAGGGGACAGCCGGCTGCGCTTATCCATCAGGACACCAGAAGGCTGGCTGCCGGGCATGATAAAACCTCCAAGGCTCAGGCCACTCATCCAGTTTTAACCCTTTTGCAACCTTGGGTTTTTTCGTTTTTGCTTTTTCGTTTTTTTGCTTCCCTTCTTCCCAGAGCCATAGCGTTTTTATTGTTTGGTCAATATGGCCATGTGAGGGCTTATTTTTTGCGGGACGAGTTGTACTTTTCAACGCCATTACTAGTTTTACCATATCATGTACGGGAAAACGGGAAAAAAATTCCAAGTGCGGTAAAATTGCAAAAAAAGGGCAATACCACAGTGGTTTTTTATTTATTTTTTTTACCACGTTCATTGAATGCTAAAACTGACCTTCCATTCTTATTCTACAGGTCATTACGAGTTCATAGACACCAAACATGTATAGGTTCTTTTATATTTAAGTGGTGAAAAAGAATTCCAAAAATTTGGTAAAAAAAAAAATAAAAATAGTGCCATTTTCCGAGACCTGTAGCGTCTCCATTTTTCGTGATCTGGGGCTGGGTGAGGGCTTATTTTTTGCGTGCCGGGCTGACGTTTTTATTGATAACATTTTGGTGTAGATCCGATGTTTTGATCGCCCGTTATTGCATTTTATTGCAATTTTGCGGCGACCAAAAAACCTAATTCTGGCGTTTAGAATTTTTTTCTCGTTACGCCGTTTACCAATCAGATTAATTCTTTTTTTATATTGATAGATCGGGTGATTCTGAACTCGGCGATACCAAATATGTGTATGTGGAGTTTATTTTTTATTATTTTATTTTGAATGGGTCAAAAGGCGGGTGATTTAAACTTTTATATTTTTTTAAAAACTTTTTTTTTTCACTTACTGCATGCTTCAATAGTGTCCATAGGAGACTAGAAGCAGCAGTTGTCTGATCAGCTCTGCTACATACAGGGGACCAGCAGATCCCCTGCATATAGCAGAATTGGTCCTGTGCTATGAGCGCCGACCACTAGGTGGCGCTCATAGCGACCAGATCATGACAACCACAGGCGTCTGCTGCAGACCCTGGGTTGTCATGCCCACCCATCGGCGACCCGCAATCACGTGACGGGGTCGCCGGTGGGCGGGGCTTAGGACGCGCTTCCAGGAAGCGCGCATTAAATGCCGCTGTCGGAGATTCAAAGCGGCATTTAACAGGTTAACAGCCGCGGGTGGATCGCGATTCCACCCGCGGCTGTTGCGGGCACATGTCAGCTGTAAGAATCAGCTGACATGTGCTCCGTTCAGTGAGGGCTCAGCGCAGCAGCCCTCACTGAACGGGGGGTATGCAAATGTGCGTACTAATACGGCATGGGCTCTAAAGGGGTTAAAGACCCAAATGCAAAAGGATTCAAACCCTCCCTGATGGCATTTATATTGACCTCGAGATACTCCTGCACCATCCTCTCCAGTCGTTCACTACATGTCAGACTTGTACTCTGTCGTGCTGGTGCACGAGCTGGTCTAAAAAAATGTGTGAAAGGATTCACAGAAATTGCTTCTGCTACTTACACTGCTGCTGGTAATGTTTTTACGAACTGATGTTCCTGAGGTTCGAAATGTAGAGCTGCGATGCACACAGTGTGCTTCACTGTAGCCTCGGGGAAAACCACTCTTAAGATTGTCCACAAGCGTGTTTCGATACTCCAGCATGCGCGTATCCCTTTCCAGGGCGGGAAGCATCTTGCAAAATTTACTCTTGTACCGTGGATCTAACAATTGGCAACCCAGTAGTCAGCATTATTGCTAATCGTAACAATACGGCCATCAGGTTGTAGATAGTGAAGCAAGAAGGCACTCATACGTGGGGCTCTTCCAGGTGGTCCAAGCCCATCTTGTGTTGGTAGCTGGGTAACACTCAAGCTTGCTTCCTCCGTCCACTCCCAACAACCACAGACAATAGACAGGGGATGATTATCCTCTTCATCTCCTAACTGTTGAGCGCCCATCACCTCTTCCTCCTCCATTTGCTCTTTGGCTCCTACATCTTCACTAACAGTTTGTCTGGCACCATGAGCCCCCCCTCGATCGCTGTAATCCACCCTCCCTTGGCTTCCGTCTTTGTGACAACAGTCTGGAACTTAAGAGATATTGTTATCCCTTCCGCATCCTCCTCTTCCTCTGGGATTACCACCTCCTCCCACAGACTAATCAAAGTGTGCTCCAGCATGTAGATGACCGGAATAGTGACGCTGATGATGGCATAGCCAGCGCTAACCATCTTAGCAGCCATTTCGAAACTGTGCAGAAGTGTGCAGAGGTCTTCATCTGTGCCCACTCCACAAGCGTGATTTGCACTACGTCCATACTGCGTTGGCCCAGGCTGTGCAAAATGAGATACTGCACCAGGGCTCGTCGCTGCTGCCACAGTCGCTGCAACATGTGCAGAGTGGTATTCCACAGTGTCAGCACATCGCATATCAACCGGTAGGCCGAAAGACCTCTGTTGCGATGCAATTCGATGACCCGCAGGGTGCGAACAGTGGAAGTGAGCACACAGCGACCATGCTTTCTGCAGCAGCGCATCCAGGCCGGGATAGTGGTGGAGAAATTGCTGTACCACCAGGTTGAGGATGTGAGCCATGCAAGGCACATGTGTGAGGTTGCCTCCGGCTCCAGGTTCAGTGGAGACAACCATTGCTCCAACTCAGCCTGGAGAGCTGTCCACAACTCTTGAGCTGTGTGACTGCGATCTAAGAGGCAAATTAATTTAAGCACTGCCTGAATGCGGTGAGCCCTGGCTGCGCAGAACGGAGGTGGTGGGGATTCGCTCTGCACTGTCTCATTAAGGCAGAGCTTGATTGAGCAGGTGGAGGTCCTAGAGGAGGTGGAGGATGCAGAAGCAGTGAAGGAAGCGTTCAATACAGAGGTTTGTCTCGCAAGCCTTGGGGATTGCAAGAGTTGTGGAGCAGCCCCGTTCCCGCCGGCCCCGACAGCCACCAGAGTCACCCAGTGCCCAGTCAGCGAGATGTAACGCCCATGGCCACGCTTAGTCGTCCATGTGTCTGTGGTGAAACGCACCCTGGCAGATATAGATTTAGTCAAGGAGCGGGTGATGTTTTCTGCGACATGCACAGCTTTCTTAGAGAATTAATGGCGACTGGGCAACTGGTACTGGGGGACTGCGACGGCCATCAGTTTTCCAAAACAGTCTAACTACCAGGCGGAAAGGCCACATTTCCGTGGCCAACAGATTGGAGATGGTGGAGTTCAACCTCTTAGCTTTGTCATGTTTGGCATGGATGAAACAATCTTTTACGTGACCACAACAGCGGGATTGAGGGCTGGCTGCGATGCTGAGAGAGCGGAGTACGGTGAACCGGACAAACTGCTGGACCGTGAGCGAGGTGCAGATGTTACGGTGGAGTGAGAAAGATGTGGTGTGCTCTTCCGTTACAGATGACGGCTCTCACCCCGACTGGAGCGGGTAAACAAGTGGAGGTTCTGCGGCTGGAGACCTGCGTGAGAACACTTGCCATGGTGAAGAAGCAGCAGTTGCAGGTTGATGGGGTGGCCGGTGGTTGGTGAGGCCCGCTAGTCAGCAGTGAGACTAACACATGTTGAACACGCATGTGCCGGTTCATGCATGTAGTAGTCAAATTATTGGAATTTTTGCCTCTACGGAGTTTGTTTTTTTTTTTATACAAAGTTGGCAGATAACATGAGTTGGGTCATCCTTTGGTGGTCTCAAAAATGGCCCAAGAAAGGCAACCCTTGTGGCTGAGGATGCAGTGCTTGTCGTGGTTGCATCACTCCATGTCTGCGCCGTAGGACGCAATGTAACCTCCTCGTCTTCCTCCTCCACCTCCTCAGATGACCTACTCAGCCTTGGGGTTCACACCAAGTGGGATCTACAACCTCATCGTCATCCTCTCTGTTCTACCACTCCTCGCCCTGAGAGTCACCCTCCTCCTCTTCTTGCTGACAGCACAGTACAGTCCACGTGGGCCTCAGGTACCCGAGTCTCATCAGGATCGCCCCCCCCCCCGGGGGGGTTAACGTCTGGTGACGAGGGAGACCCTACTTCGTCCGGCCCTTGGCCATCGGTGCAGAAGCTTTCCTCCTCCTCTTCTTGATTCTGTGACTGTTTGGAGTACACCTCTGATGCCCATGGTGTAGAATGGGTGAACAGCTCTGCAGATTCGCCCATCTCTGGTTCCCTATAGTCAGTTGGGCACTTGGACAGTTGTGACGTGGGGGGAAGCAAGGGTAATTGGGGGGCCACCTCTGTGGACTGTACTGTGTGTGATGTTGAGATGGAGGAAGAGGAGGAGGAGAGGCCATTTGAAGCAGCGCTTTGCCATCCACTGGAGCACTAATCCTGTCCAGCTTCGTCGTAGTGCTTACAAATTAGACAGCAGCGGTGGTCGGTCTCCTAGGCAACGAGAACAAAAAATGTTCATATCTCATGAATGGCCGCAAGTTTTTTGAAAAGCAGTAAATTGCAAAAGTGCTTGTTTTCACGAGGGCTATCTGACCTGTCAGGCTTCGCACATATGAAGTAACAGACACAGGATATTAAATCACGCTCTGTAAAGCGGCCTCTTCTCCCATCACACTAATTGCTAGAACCGTGGGCTGAATGGCAGGACACGATTACAGATGCAACGCTCGGAGCCGGCTGTCTGCACAGGGTTCACGTCACAAGGCGTGTGATGTCAGCCCGCAGCGAGCTGCACACAGCGCTCCCCAGTGGTCAGCCGGAGCATGGCGGTGACATCACACAGGCGCTGTGGAGTGAGAATTTCCACTCTTGACGGCGGCTGCATTCCTGCCCTGCTCGGAGACAACATTTTATCACGTAGACACGTAAATTACCTGTTCAGAAAGGAAGATGACCAGAACTCTATAGCGCCACCCGCTGGAAGCAGCGATCCTACGAATCGACCCTATAACGAGCCTTGTAATGCGACTCAGGATAATCAGACATTCACTGAGTGAGATGAATGCAGTGAGCCGGCCACACACGGCCACGAAACGTCCCAGACGTGGCCACGCACAGGCATGATCTATAGAGGGAGATAAGCAGCTGTCGGCCATCTCTGGCACCGCTCATCTGCACACTCTCTATCCTCCCGTCCTTTCCAGCCGGAGAATGAGGAAAATTAATAATATGATCATCAGAAAGAGCGGTCACCAGACACTGACAACGGAGGCGACGGGCGGCCACCAGACGGAGGCGACGGGCGGCCACCAGACGGAGGCGACGGGCGGCCACCAGACGGAGGCGACGGGCGGCCACCAGACGGAGGCGACGGGCGGCCACCAGACGGAGGCGACGGGCGGCCACCAGACGGAGGCGACGGGCGGTCACCAGACGGAGGCGACGGGCGGTCACCAGACGGAGGCGACGGGCGGTCACCAGACACTGGCGACGGAGGCGACGGGCGGTCACCAGACACTGGCGACGGAGGTGACGGGCGGTCAGATATGTGATGGGATCAACGGTGATCACTGCGGGGGCACAGCTATATGATGGGATCAGAGGCTTTACACACCCCACTACAGAAGGTTCTCCATAATGACCAGGCTCAATAATACATGGTCAGTTTCTGTGACCACAATGGAGACAGGAGAATTCTGACGCTGTGGGATTATGAGGAACAACATGAACCCTCGTCACCATTAGGTATACCGGGAAGTCAATGCTTAAAGGGGCAAATTTGTTGCAGATCATCTACACAGACATCAACAGGAAAAAGATCGCCGGAGCCAAATCACGCTGCGTTTGGAAATTAAATAAATAAAATGACGGGAAAAACTCTATAAAACACGGGAGCATCAGCCGGAATCGGCATGTAACCTGCAATCAGACAGCCTGTACTCCGGAACTGCGCGTGTAAGAGGAGGAAGCAGCGCATCAATGGAAAGCAGCAGAGGCCACAGGCCGAGCATTGTTCTGCCGGACGATATCTCTCCCCGATGACGTCACGCTTCGTGTTCGTAGATAAGATTTGTTCAGTGCTTGTTGCTGGAGGAATAATTTCCTGTGTTTACAAGTCGATCCAAAATGCTGGACCTTCCGATGAGCGCGCAGCAATGAGCGTACTGTCCCTTTAAGTAAACAAAGCCGAGGGGCACAAAGGTCGCAGTGTTCCAGAGTGTCCCGTTCACACCTGCCTGACGTCACCGTTAAATATTACTCCATGCCCTGCTGCTATTTATACCCGTCTATATCTGCCCAGTGATCTCACGCTGGAACCATCCGCATCCTGGAAGATATCCAGACCGGATAATAACCCACCCCCGATAATAACCCACCCCCGATAATAACCCACCCCCCGATAATAACCCACCCCCCGATAATAACCCACCCCCGATAATAACCCACCCCCGATAATAACCCACCCCCCGATAATAACCCACCCCCCGATAATAACCCACCCCCCGATAATAACCCACCCCCCGATAATAACCCACCCCCGATAATAACCCACCCCCCGATAATAACCCACCCCCCGATAATAACCCACCCCCCGATAATAACCCACCCCCCGATAATAACCCACCCCCCGATAATAACCCACCCCCGATAATAACCCACCGCGCCTGTGTTACAGCAGACGTCCTCTAATCCAGAATGAATGAGCCCGGCGTATTCTGGATTATCGGACGTCTATAAGAACGTATACAAATGTATTAGTGATGGGTGCGGAGACGCGAGGACGGATACAATAAGCGCACTCATCCATTCCAGTCATTGTCTAAATAAAGTGATGGATTAAAGGGGAACACAGTGAAGGAGATGAGCAGCTATACGGCACCGCTCATCTCACAGGAGACAAGAAGGTCAGAGGAGTTAGGACTCTGTTCATACAGGTCTGATATAATGCACAGCAGGTGTCTATGGGGTCCCAATGACCACGAGGAAGGGGCACGGCTGGAGAAAGACCAGGGACATGGTTGATAACAGGAAGCAGTAGTTACTTCATCTGCACAGTTAATGGATATAAGCGACTGCTAATTCCTTACAGACTAATATCGGGGTGAAGGATGTGGTGCCCTCTGGCATTCATGGCTCCGTGCCCGAGGTGCCGCCGTGTACTGGAACGTCCAGTGCACATTTTACACAGGAGGAAACAAGTCGTGTAATAAACTCCGCAAACAATTATTTCATAGAGAAAAACAGGAAGCGAAACGATCAGGATCTGACTCCTGTCCTGACAGAGGAGCGGCCCCGCGTCCCGCCACCAGAGGAGCGGCCCCGCGTCCCGCCACCAGAGGAGCGGCCCCGCGTCCCGCCACCAGAGGAGCGGCCCCGCGTCCCGCCACCAGAGGAACGGCCCCGCGTCCCGACATCAGAGGACCATACGTCCTCCGCACAACAAGACGGTGAAATCCCAGATTGGTCAACCGTGGACAGGCTGCAGGGTAATTATGTGGCACACGCCCTGATGCCAGACTGTGCCCGCTGCTCCGGGGCAACAGGTCAAGCGGTGTCAGCAGCAAAAAACCGCACAGACCTCTGCCCGTCTCCACAACCGGCAGCCACGACCAGAGGAGCAACCAGACAACCCCTACTAGCCATCCCTATACAGGACGGCCACCCCGCAAATATATTACATTATTATTATACCCCAGAGCTGCACTCACTATTCTGCTGGTGATGTGACATGTATAATACAGGAGGTAACTCAGGATCAGTAATGTAATGTATGTACACAGTGACTGCACCAGCAGAATAGTGAGTGCAGCTCTGGAGTATAATACAGGATGTAACTCAGGATCAGTAATGTAATGTATGTACACAGTGACTGCACCAGCAGAATAGTGAGTGCAGCTCTGGAGTATAATACAGGATGTAACTCAGGATCAGTAATGTAATGTATTGTGACTGCACCAGCAGAATAGTGAGTGCAGCTCTGGAGTATAATACAGGAGGTAACTCAGGATCAGTAATGTAATGTATATACACAGTGACTGCACCAGCAGAATAGTGAGTGCAGCTCTGGAGTATAATACAGGATGTAACTCCGGATCAGTAATGTAATGTATGTACACAGTGACTGCACCAGCAGAATAGTGAGTGCAGCTCTGGAGTATAATGCAGGAGGTAACTCAGGATCAGTACAGCTTTCCCCCTCGGACAGCAGATATTAATAACGTTTGGTTTCCCCTAGTGAAGTCTGGGGATGATCTGGACACAATACTTTGATATTACATCTGCATTTCTTATCTGGACTGTTAGAAGTAGTAACGACTTCCTTCCATCATTGATCTGTTTTGCCTGACAATGACAACAAGATGACAGAATATAACGTTATTTTCTATTATTTGATTATGCAATTTGGGCGTGTGGAGATGACTCACATCCGGGCCGAGCGGAGAGAAGATATAAATCTCTACATCAACAATCCCAGGTCAGTCTGGTCACTGCAGTCTTTCATGGGGCTGAATAAAAACAAATACAAAGTAAACTAAAAACCTACTGGTAAGAAATCAAAGGGCCGTAATGGTAACAATAATGACCCTGGAGAGCGGACGGATCAGTGACGTCCTGCACTGATGCTGGGTCTGCCGGGGGCAGGTGCAGCTGGAGGAGCGGTGACGTCCTGCACTGATGCTGGGTCTGCCGGGGGCAGGTGCAGCTGGAGGAGCGGTGACGTCCTGCACTGATGCTGGGTGTACCGGGGGCACGTGCAGCTGGAGGAGCGGTGACGTCCTGCACTGATGCTGGGTCTGCCGGGGGCAGGTGCAGCTGGAGGAGCGGTGACGTCCTGCACTGATGCTGGGTGTACCGGGGGCACGTGCAGCTGGAGGAGCGGTGACGTCCTGCACTGATGCTGGGTGTACCGGGGGCAGATGCAGCTGGAGGAGCGGTGACGTCCTGCACTGATGCTGGGTGTACCGGGGGCACGTGCAGCTGGAGGAGCGGTGACGTCCTGCACTGATGCTGGGTCTGCCGGGGGCAGGTGCAGCTGGAGGAGCGGTGACGTCCTGCACTGATGCTGGGTGTACCGGGGGCACGTGCAGCTGGAGGAGCGGTGACGTCCTGCACTGATGCTGGTTGTACCGTGGGCAGGTGCAGCTGGAGGAGCGGTGACGTCCTGCACTGACGCTGGGTGTACCGGGGGCAGGTGCAGCTGGAGGAGCGGTGACATCCTGCACTGATGCTGGGTGTACCGGGGGCAGGCGTAGCTGGAGGAGCGGTGACATCCTGCACTGATGCAGGGCTGCTCATATCGCCATGTGCTAGGACTACCTGGCAGCAGGCTACTAGTCCTCTAGGGATAATCTGCAGGTGATAAACTGATTTTATGAAAAGTACAGCAAGCAGCCCAATTAGTGACATCGCTGGAATCAGGGTCTCTGCCCCTACACTGTGCAGCTGCTCTTAGATTAGGTGGCAAAAACTGGCGACAGATTCCCTTTACCACCCAGCAGTACGTTCCACGAGTGACACCGAGAACAATGATCCACGGCACACGGCCACGCCTGCGCTCAGACGCTTCCTGGCCTATATTTAGCTCCATCTATTAATAGCCGCACGGCTGAACATAGCAGAGGCGATAAGTGCGGAGCTGGAATGCAGAGCGAGCAGGAGCCGCCGCCACGCGGGGAGAAGCGAGCAGGATGATAAGTGTACGGAGCAAAGTGCAGCCGACACTGACAACCAGCTGAGAATGTGCAGTCACAGTAAACTATCAGACAAGCGAGCAAAGGGCCGCTCGGCCGAGCACAGGACAAGCAAAGGGCCGCTCGGCCGAGCACAGGACAAGCAAAGGGCCGCTCGGCCGAGCACAGGACAAGCAAAGGGCCGCTCGGCCGAGCACAGGACAAGCAAAGGGCCGCTCGGCCGAGCACAGGACAAGCAAAGGGCCGCTCGGCCGAGCACAGGACAAGCAAAGGGCCGCTCGGCCGAGCACAGGACAAGCAATCGACTGATTGCTAAACCGATAGGAGGCGCGCAAATGACCACTCAGCGATTGAAGGCAAGCAATTGATTGATTGCTCACCCGATAAGTGAGCAAACGATCAACAGACTAGCCATCAATGCTGTCCACTAGTGGTGCACTCAATAAGTACATGTGTAATGAATGGTTCTAAACATGGTAGTTTATAAATATGTATGTATGTATACAGTACAGACCAAAAAAGTTTGGACACACCTTCTCATTTAAAGATTTTTCTGTATTTTCATGACTATGAGAATTGTACATTCACACTGAAGGAATCAACACTATGAATTACCACATGTGGAATTATATACTTAACAAAAAAGTGTGAAACAACTGAAAATATGTCTTATATTCTAGGGTCTTCACAGTAGCCACCTTTTGCTTTGATGACTGCTTTGCACACTCTTGATGAGCTTCAAGAGGTAGTCACCGGAAATGGTCTTCACTTCACAGGTGTGCCCTGTCAGGTTTAATAAGTGGGATTTCTTGCCTTATAAATGGGGTTGGGGCCATCAGTTGTGTTGTGCAGATGTCTGGTGGATACACAGCTGATAGTCCTACTGAATAGACTGTTAGAATTTGTATTATGGCAAGAAAAAAGCAGCTAAGTAAAGAAAAACGAGTGGCCATCATTACTTTAAGAAATGAAGGTCAGTC
Source organism: Phyllobates terribilis (assembly GCF_046119375.1). Taxonomy (NCBI): domain Eukaryota; kingdom Metazoa; phylum Chordata; class Amphibia; order Anura; family Dendrobatidae; genus Phyllobates; species Phyllobates terribilis. Next base: position 16,584,066 of record NW_027362774.1, read on the forward strand.
AGTCCGAAAAATTGGGCAAACTTTGAAAGTGTCCCCAAGTGCAGTTGCAAAAACCATCAAGCGCTACAAAGAAACTGGCTCACATGAGGACCGCCCCAGGAAAGGAAGACCATGAGTCACCTCTGCTTCTGAGGATAAGTTTATCAGAGTCACCAGCCTCAGAAATCACAGGTTAACAGCAGCTCAGATTAGACACCAGGTCAATGCCACACAGAGTTCTAGCAGCAGACACATCTCTACAACAACTGTTAAGAGGAGACTTTGTGCAGCAGGGCTTCATGGTAAAATAGCTGCTAGGAAACCACTGCTAAGGACAGGCAACAAGCAGAAGAGACTTGTTTGGGCTAAAGAACACAAGGAATGGGCATTAGACCAGTGGAAATCTGTGCTTTGGTCTGATGAGTCCAAATCTGAGATCTTTGGTTCCAACCACCGTGTCTTTGTGCGACGCAGAAAAGGTGAACGGATGGACTCTACATGCCTGGTTCCCACCGTGAAGCATGGAGGAGGAGGTGTGATGATGTGGGGGGGCTTTGCTGGTGACACTGTTGGGGATTTATTCAAAATTGAAGGCATACTGAACCAGCATGGCTACCACAGCATCTTGCAGCAGCATGCTATTCCATCCGGTTTGCGTTTAGTTGGACCATCATTTATTTTTCAACAGGACAATGACCCCAAACACCTCCAGGCTGTGTAAGGGCTATTTGACCAAGAAGGAGAGTGATGGGGTGCTACGCCAGATGACCTGGCCTCCACAGTCACCAGACCTGGACCCAATCGAGATGGTTTGGGGTGAGCTGGACCGCAGAGTGAAGGCAAAAGGGCCAACAAGTGCTAAGCATCTCTGGGAACTCCTTCAAGATTGTTGGAAGACCATTTCCGGTGACGACCTCTTGAAGCGCATCAAGAGAATGCCAAGAGTGTGCAAAGCAGTCATCAAAGCAAAAGGTGGCTACTGTGAAGAACCTAGAATATAAGACATATTTTCAGTTGTTTCACACTTTTTTGTTAAGTATATAATTCCACATGTGGTAATTCATAGTTTTGATGCCTTCAGTGTGAATGTACAATTTTCATAGTCAGGAGAATACAGAAAAATCTTTAAATGAGAAGGTGTGTCCAAACTTTTGGTCTGTACTGTAATATATATATATTTTTTTTTAATTAAAAACTGTAAAAAAAACTTGAAATTTGAAGCTTCTCCTCCCATAGATGCAAGGATGTAATCGCTCACAACTATAAGAGATGTTACACGATGGAGGAAACGCAGCGCAGACTTCAGTAGGAGGAAAGCACCGTTGGTTTTACCAGTGCGCAGGGACATGCACTCCCTGCAGTTGACTGCTTAACTTTCAGGCTTTTTCACAACTTCGCGTGTTCTCGAGCGCACCGCCTCCTTTGCATGGCGGAGCGCCGGCCTGAACTGTACGTTTCCAATGCCGCAAACAGAAGCAGCTTTCACTTCGCAGCATCGGAGGGACACAGACAGCGGCAGAGCTCGTAAGCGCTGCGCTCCTTACCTGGCCAAAGCCAACAGACCAGCCACAATTAAAATTAATATTTTCTCCGGAAGAATTTTGCTCATTTTTCCAAGCACTTTACAAACCTTAACCCTTCAAAAAAAATCCAGTTTAAAAATCCCCTAAAAATTTTTGGCCGGTCCAGCAGCGAGCCTGCCGGCTTGCTGATTGTTTCTATGCAAGATCAATGTTTTAATGACATATCTAAAGGACTGAAGTCTGGGAAGATGACGAGGGCTCAGTGGTCGGATTAGCAGACGTAATACCTCAAAAGCTGGAGCAGATATTAGGAAATGCGTCACACCTGTCACTGTGATGGAGGATGGGGGGGGGGGGGGGGGGAAGAAAAAACAAGCCGGGCAGGTCATAAACTACTGTCAAATAAAGAATGAGGAGCACGTGTGGAGGGGGAAACCACGCGCTGAAAGAGGCAGGTTCACAATGAGAAGGTAAACCAGAGGAAAGTACAATGCGCGGCTGATGCACGGCTCAGGAAAGTTTCCTGGAAGCTCCTTTACTCTTGTTACAGTGAAGTTCAAAAGAAAATGCAAAAAAAATAAAATAAAAAGAACCAGAACAGAGCTCGAGGCGCTGATCCACCTGTGCAAAAACAAGCTGCCCCAGCAGAGCACAACTACAAAACATATTTATTTCCTTTGTGTGCATTGGAACACCACCAAAAACACAGAAAAAAAGGGCAAATTAGGCATAAATTCACACAAAACTGTTGGCACCTTTTAAAAATTATAGGTAAACAACTTTGTTTCAAGCATGTGACGCTCGTTCACACTCACCTGTGGCAAGAAACAGGTGTGGGGAATAGGAAAATCACAGCTGAAACCAGATAAATAGGGGAGACGTTGCCTCAATCATTGCATTGTGTGTGCCACACTAAGTAAGGAGAACAGAAAGAGGAGAAGAGAACTGTCTGAGGACTTGAGAACCAAAATTGGTGAAAAATATCAACAATCTCAAGGCTACAAGTCCATCTCCAGAGATCTTGATGTACCTTTGTCCACGGTGCGTAACAATCAAGAATTTTACACCCAATGGCATTGTAGCTGATCTCCCTGGACGTGGACACCAGAGAAAATTTGATGAAAAGTTGCAACGCAGGATAGTCCGGATGGTGGATAAGCCCCAATCAAGGTCCAAAGAAATCAAAGCTGTCCTGCAGGCTCAGGGTGCATCAGTGTCAGCGCGAACTATCCATCCACATGTGAATGAAATTAAACGCTATGGTAGGAGACCCAGGAGGACCCCAATACTGACACAGAGACATAAAAAAGCTAGACTGCAGTTTGCCAAAATGTACATGAATAACCCAAAATCCTTCTGGATTTTGGATAGATGAGACCAAGATAGAGCTTCTTGGTAAAGCACATCATTCTACTGTTTACCAAAAATGGAATGAGGTCCACAAAGAAGAGAACACAGCACCTACAGTCAGATATGGTGGAGGGTCACAGATGTCTTGGGGCTGTGTTTCTGCCTCTGGCACTGGGGGACTGTGTACAAGGCATCATAAAATCTGAAGTTTACCAAAGGATTCTGGGTGGCAGTGTAGTGCCCACTGTCAGACAGCTGGGTTTGTGTCCTCGGTCATGGGTCTTCCAGGACAATGACCCCAAATATACTTCAAGAAGCCCCCAGAAATGGATGGAAATAAAGCGCTGGAGAGTTCTGAAGTGGCAGCAATGAGTCCGGATCTAAATCCCATTGATCACCTGTGGAGAGATCTTACAATTGCTCTTGGGAGAAGACGTCTTCACATATGAGAGACCTGGAGCCGTTTGTAAGAAGAGTCCAAGATCCCAGATGAGGAGGAAGAAGCTGATGGTTATAGGAAGCGACTGATTGCAGTTATTTATTCCAAAGGGCGCAACCAAATATTACCGTATTTTTCGGACTATAAGACGCACTTTTTTCCTCCAAAATTTGGGCATGGGCAGCAGTGACTATTCATTTTCCTTAATAGCCGGCACACTGTGCCTGTATGGCCCCCCTCTTCCTGGTATGTATGGCCCCCCTCATCCCTCTTCCTGGTATATATGGCACCCTTCTTCCCTGTATGTATGGCCCCCTCATCCTGGTATGCTTGGCACCCCCTGATCCCCATCACGCTGCACAGAAAAAAAAAAAATTATACTCCCCTCCAGCGCTGAGTCCTGCTCTGTGCCAGAATGGTCACTGCTCCCCACACACACAGTCTCGGCATGGAGAGCAGTGACTATTCCGGCTCAGCATCTCACAGTGTGAGGGTGCATGGCAGTTACGCCATGCGCGGATCATACAGTGAGATCCCTGTCGGCAGCAGAGCAGGACGCAGCGCTGGGGCAGAGAGGAGGCGAGTATATTTGTTTATTTTTTTTCTGTGCAGTGTGATGGGGATGAAGGGGGTCATACATACCGTGAAGAGGGATGAAGGGTGCCATACATACCAATAAGAGGGATGAAGGGTGCCATACATACCAGGAAGAGGGATGAAGGGTGCCATACATACCAGGAAGAGGGATGAAGGGTGCCATACATACCAGGAAGAGGGATGAAGGGTGCCATACATACCAGGAAGAGGGATGAAGGGTGCCATACATACCAGGAAGAGGGATGAAGGGTGCCATACATACCAGGAAGAGGGATGAAGGGTGCCATACATACCAGGAAGAGGGATGAAGGATGCCATACATACCAGGAAGAGGGATGAAGGGTGCCATACATACCAGGAAGAGGGATGAAGGGTGCCATACATACCAGGAAGAGGGATGAAGGGTGCCATACATACCAGGAAGAGGGATGAAGGGTGCCATACATACCAGGAAGAGGGATGAAGGGTGCCATACATACCAGGAAGAGGGATGAAGGGTGCCATACATACCAGGAAGAGGGATGAAGGGTGCCATACATACCAGGAAGAGGGATGAAGGGTGCCATACATACAGGAATGAGGCATGAGGGGGGGGCATACATACAGGAATGAGGCATGAGGGGGGGGGGCATACATACAGGAATGAGGCATGAGGGGGGGCATACATACAGGAATGAGGCATGAGGGGGGCCATACATACAGGAATGAGGCATGAGGGGGGGCATACGTACAGGGATGAGGCATGAGGGGGGGCCATACGTACAGGGATGAGGCATGAGGGGGGCCATACATACAAGTGAGGAAGGGTGCCATACATACTAGGATGAGGGGGGCGGCATACATACAGGGATGAAGAGTGCCATACATACCAGAAAGAGGGATGAGGGGGCCATGCATACCAGGATGGGGGATTGTGGTGCCATGCATATCAGGATGGGGATGAGGGCCACGTATAACAGGAAGTAAGGGGCTATATATACCAGCATGGGAGATATAGATACAGAATTGGGGGACATTACCTCTATAACAATGTCAGCAGCAGACCCCCTTCCCCCTTAATAGGGCATCATGACCACATTTTTTTCTTATTTTTTTTTCTATTTTCCTCCTCTAAAACCTAGGTGCGTCTTATAGCCCGGAAAATACGGTAAGTTGAGGGTTTGCTTTTTTTTTCCCCTCTGTTTTGCGTTGTTCCAATGCACACAAAGGAAATAAACGTGTGTAATTGTAATCATTTTCTGGTAGAAATACGTCATTTTCTAGGAACAATTTCAAGGGTGCCAACACTTTTGGCCAGGACTGTATAATGTAATGAAGAACAGGAAAAAAAACCCAAGAAGGATGAAACTAAAGAAAAAAAGAAAATAGAGAGTTCACCCTTTTTCGATTTGTTCTCTTGGGGGATAAACATGAGCTGGTGACTTTCTTCTCTCGGTCACTTCGATTATAGCGATAAACTTATATCTTAACTACAGTACTTAAACCACTTTATGATCTTTTTGTTCCATTTCTGAAGGATGTAAATACATCCCCCCCTAGATGCCGCTCCGCGTGTTGATCACCGGCAGCACAATGATATGTGGCAGGAGACGAGCACTAACCTCGGCAGCAGCGGAGACTTTGTCCTCGTTTTGTCCTTTTCCTTCTCCTTGTCTTTATCCTTCTGCCGCTCCTTCTCGTCTCTTTTGCTTCGATCCCTCTCCCATTCGTCTTTCCGTTTCTGCCGGTCCTTCTCTCGCTCCCGTTCTCTATCCCGCTCTCTCTCTCGTTGACGACGCTCTCGGTCTCTGTCCCTCTCGCGCTCTCTGTCTCGCTGTCTGTCTCTGTCCCTATCACGATCGCGCTCCCGCTCTCTTTCCTGCACAAAAAAAAAAAAACAAGTATAAAAGAGATCAGAGAACAAAATGTCATCAACGCCCCCAAGGAACACTCAAAACTCAGCCGCTCAAAGACCGTGCCTCATGTACACAGTGACTGCACCAGCAGAATAGCGAGCGCAGCTCTGGAGTATAATACAGGATGTAACTCAGGATCAGTAATGTAATGTATGTACACAGTGACTGCACCAGCAGAATAGTGAGTGCAGCTCTGGAGTATAATACAGGATGTAACTCAGGATCAGTAATGTAATGTATGTACACAGTGACTGCACCAGCAGAATAGTGAGTGCAGCTCTGGAGTATAATACAGGAGGTAACTCAGGATCAGTAATGTAATGTATGTACACAGTGACTGCACCAGCAGAATAGTGAGTGCAGCTCTGTAGTATAATACAGGATGTAACTCAGGATCAGTAATGTAATGTATGTACACAGTGACTGCACCAGCAGAATAGTGAGCGCAGCTCTGGAGTATAATACAGGATGTAACTCAGGATCAGTAATGTAATGTATGTACACAGTGACTGCACCAGTAGAATAGTGAGTGCAGCTCTGGAGTATAATACAGGATGTAACTCAGGATCAGTAATGTAATGTATGTACACAGTGACTGCACCAGCAGAATAGTGAGTGCAGCTCTGGGGTATAATACAGGAGGTAACTCAGGATCAGTAATGTAATGTATGTACACAGTGACTGCACCAGCAGAATAGTGAGTGCAGCTCTGGAGTATAATACAGGATGTAACTCAGGATCAGTAATGTAATGTATGTACACAGTGACTGCACCAGCAGAATAGTGAGTGCAGCTCTGGAGTATAATACAGGATGTAACTCAGGATCAGTAATGTATGTACACAGTGACTGCACCAGCAGAATAGTGAGTGCAGCTCTGTAGTATAATACAGGATGTAACTCAGGATCAGTAATGTAATGTATGTACACAGTGACTGCACCAGCAGAATAGTGAGCGCAGCTCTGGAGTATAATACAGGATGTAACTCAGGATCAGTAATGTAATGTATGTACACAGTGACTGCACCAGTAGAATAGTGAGTGCAGCTCTGGAGTATAATACAGGATGTAACTCAGGATCAGTAATGTATGTACACAGTGACTGCACCAGCAGAATAGTGAGTGCAGCTCTGGAGTATAATACAGGATGTAACTCAGGATCAGTAATGTAATGTATGTACACAGTGACTGCACCAGCAGAATAGTGAGTGCAGCTCTAGAGTATAATACAGGATGTAACTCAGGATCAGTAATGTAATGTATGTACACAGTGACTGCACCAGCAGAATAGTGAGTGCAGCTCTGGAGTATAATACAGGAGGTAACTCAGGATCAGTAATGTAATGTATGTACATAGTGACTGCACCAGCAGAATAGTGAGTGCAGCTCTAGAGTATAATACAGGATGTAACTCAGGATCAGTAATGTAATGTATGTACACAGTGACTGCACCAGCAGAATAGTGAGTGCAGCTCTGGAGTATAATACAGGAGGTAACTCAGGATCAGTAATGTATGTACACAGTGACTGCACCAGCAGAATAGTGAGTGCAGCTCTGGAGTATAATACAGGATGTAACTCAGGATCAGTAATGTAATGTATGTACACAGTGAAGGCACCAGCAGAATAGTGAGTGCAGCTCTGGAGTATAATACAGGATGTAACTCAGGATCAGTAATGTAATGTATGTACACAGGGACTGCACCAGCAGAATAGTGAGTGCAGCTCTGGAGTATAATGCAGGATGTAACTCAGGATCAGTAATGTAATGTATGTACACAGTGACTGCACCACCAGAATAGTGAGTGCAGCTCTAGAGTATAATACAGGATGTAACTCAGGATCAGTAATGTAATGTATGTACACAGTGACTGCACCAGCAGAATAGTGAGTGCAGCTCTGGAGTATAATACAGGAGGTAACTCAGGATCAGTAATGTATGTACACAGTGACTGCACCAGCAGAATAGTGAGTGCAGCTCTGGAGTATAATACAGGATGTAACTCAGGATCAGTAATGTAATGTATGTACACAGTGAAGGCACCAGCAGAATAGTGAGTGCAGCTCTGGAGTATAATACAGGATGTAACTCAGGATCAGTAATGTAATGTATGTACACAGGGACTGCACCAGCAGAATAGTGAGTGCAGCTCTGGAGTATAATGCAGGATGTAACTCAGGATCAGTAATGTAATGTATGTACACAGTGACTGCACCACCAGAATAGTGAGTGCAGCTCTGGAGTATAATACAGGATGTAACTCAGGATCAGTAATGTAATGTATGTACACAGTGAAGGCACCAGCAGAATAGTGAGTGCAGCTCTGGAGTATAATACAGGATGTAACTCAGGATCAGTAATGTAATGTATGTACACAGGGACTGCACCAGCAGAATAGTGAGTGCAGCTCTGGAGTATAATGCAGGATGTAACTCAGGATCAGTAATGTAATGTATGTACACAGTGACTGCACCACCAGAATAGTGAGTGCAGCTCTAGAGTATAATACAGGATGTAACTCAGGATCAGTAATGTAATGTATGTACACAGTGACTGCACCAGCAGAATAGTGAGTGCAGCTCTGGAGTATAATACAGGAGGTAACTCAGGATCAGTAATGTATGTACACAGTGACTGCACCAGCAGAATAGTGAGTGCAGCTCTGGAGTATAATACAGGATGTAACTCAGGATCAGTAATGTAATGTATGTACACAGTGAAGGCACCAGCAGAATAGTGAGTGCAGCTCTGGAGTATAATACAGGATGTAACTCAGGATCAGTAATGTAATGTATGTACACAGGGACTGCACCAGCAGAATAGTGAGTGCAGCTCTGGAGTATAATGCAGGATGTAACTCAGGATCAGTAATGTAATGTATGTACACAGTGACTGCACCACCAGAATAGTGAGTGCAGCTCTGGAGTATAATACAGGATGTAACTCAGGATCAGTAATGTATGTACACAGTGACTGCACCAGCAGAATAGTGAGTGCAGCTCTGGAGTATAATACAGGATGTAACTCAGGATCAGTAATGTATGTACACAGTGACTGCACCAGCAGAATAGTGAGTGCAGCTCTGGAGTATAATACAGGATGTAACTCAGGATCAGTAATGTAATGTATGTACACAGTGAAGGCACCAGCAGAATAGTGAGTGCAGCTCTGGAGTATAATACAGGATGTAACTCAGGATCAGTAATGTAATGTATGTACACAGGGACTGCACCAGCAGAATAGTGAGTGCAGCTCTGGAGTATAATGCAGGATGTAACTCAGGATCAGTAATGTAATGTATGTACACAGTGACTGCACCACCAGAATAGTGAGTGCAGCTCTAGAGTATAATACAGGATGTAACTCAGGATCAGTAATGTAATGTATGTACACAGTGACTGCACCAGCAGAATAGTGAGTGCAGCTCTGGAGTATAATACAGGAGGTAACTCAGGATCAGTAATGTATGTACACAGTGACTGCACCAGCAGAATAGTGAGTGCAGCTCTGGAGTATAATACAGGATGTAACTCAGGATCAGTAATGTAATGTATGTACACAGTGAAGGCACCAGCAGAATAGTGAGTGCAGCTCTGGAGTATAATACAGGATGTAACTCAGGATCAGTAATGTAATGTATGTACACAGGGACTGCACCAGCAGAATAGTGAGTGCAGCTCTGGAGTATAATGCAGGATGTAACTCAGGATCAGTAATGTAATGTATGTACACAGTGACTGCACCACCAGAATAGTGAGTGCAGCTCTGGAGTATAATACAGGATGTAACTCAGGATCAGTAATGTATGTACACAGTGACTGCACCAGCAGAATAGTGAGTGCAGCTCTGGGGTATAATACAGGATGTAACTCAGGATCAGTAATGTAATGTATGTACACAGTGACTGCACCAGCAGAATAGTGAGTGCAGCTCTGGAGTATAATACAGGATGTAACTCAGGATCAGTAATGTAATGTATGTACACAGTGACTGCACCAGCAGAATAGTGAGTGCAGCTCTGGGGTATAATACAGGATGTAACTTAGGATCAGTAATGTAATGTATGTACACAGTGACTGCACCAGCAGAATAGTGAGTGCAGCTCTGGAGTATAATACAGGATGTAACTCAGGATCAGTAATGTAATGTATGTACACAGTGACTGCACCAGCAGAATAGTGAGTGCAGCTCTGGAGTATAATACAGGATGTAACTCAGGATCAGTAATGTAATGTATGTACACAGTGACTGCACCAGCAGAATAGTGAGTGCAGCTCTGGGGTATAATACAGGATATAACTCAGGATCAGTAATGTAATGCATGTACACAGTGACTGCACCAGCAGAATAGTGAGTGAAGCTCTGGAGTAGAATACAGGATGTAACTCAAGATTAATAATGTAATACTGTGTATGTATTTCTGCTATATACATGTATGTGGGTAAATATGGGCAGAAACATAAAAGGTGGAGTAACTGTACAGACGACAGTAGAAATCCCCATATACAGTATCTTGCACACATGTAACGGGCCCGTTGCGGTGAGATGAGACTGTAGTGAATGCTGAGGGTTGTTGTCCGGCCACCTTGCAGTTACGTACTCTGTAGCGGTACGGCTCCGTCTCGGTGTACTGTACTCGGAAGTTCTCGTACTGCCCGCCGCGCCAGTATCTCTCCATGTCCAGGTCATAGTAGGGATCAGCAAAGGGATCGGGGCTGAAACAGAAACAACACACAGAGCAGTTACGGTAATGTCCCCCGATGTGTCCCAGGAGGACGATCAGCCGCCGGCCGGCGCCTCGTGTCCGCAGCACAACATAAAACTGCACAATGGTCACGAGGTGTAAATACAGTCTGAGCGTTTCCTCCACGTGTCCTGTGGAAAGTTACCGTCCTCGGCTATTTACAAACGCCTCGTGGCCCATAAAAAATAATACGACTTCTACAAGATGATGCAAAAAAATAGACATAATCATAAAAGGATTTATACGGTGCGCCGTGCTGACATACCGCTATAAAGATACAGCGCGTGGAGGCCGTATACCACAGTGGAACTTTACTCGCATCCTGTATAGTTAATCCAAGTGGTTAGCGCTCGGTGAACATTGTACGTCAGGTCTGGGGAGTGCAAACCGAGCGCAGGATCACCCCTGTGTGAACTGCGCCTTACAGACGCCATATGGATGCCCAGTCTGCAGTCACACGAGGATTATCCCCCTTTATTGTAGCGCGTGGATCATTACTCTGATGCCCGTGACCACCTAAATGTTTTCTGAGGGTTTGACCAGCTGGAAGTGATCCCTGACCGCAGCAGCCGCAGGCAGTATAGCACAGCCGGCGCCCACCCAACGTGCATCATGGTTAACCAGCGAGCTAAAAAGACGATCCTGAAGTGATCTAGATCCTTCCTACGTACACGTGACGCTCTGCTGTTTGGCGAGCCCCCCTGGAGCCGTAAGCTCATGAGCTCACTAGACATCTGAGCCTTCTTAGGGAGCACTTATTTTTTCTTTTAACATTTCTCCTTGCTGCAGATCGTTAGGGGTCCGGATCCTGAGAACACACTGACGAGATGTGTGCGGACTTCCAAGTCTACATTAAATTTTCTGGAGCAAAAACTACTTGAAATGCGGCAAAAGTTTTAAGCAACTATTTTGAAACTTTTTAAGTTTAAGGAAAACTTTTTAAGTTTACTTTTTAAGTTTAAACTTTTTAAGTTTAAGGAAACTTTGAGAAGTGAGAGAAACTCGGCTGTCAGAGGCGAGGCCAAGGACGCCAAATTTTATCAAACTTTACACCAAAGAAGTGCGTAAGTTACGAGAGATGCACCAGACGCAGAACATCGCAAGTATCTTACTCCAGTAAGACGCCAGTCTTCAGGAAGTGGGGTCTTTAAATCTGAGCACCGCTCTCAGCTGAAATGTAATTTTGGAAGCAACTGGTGGGGGGAGTCTCTGTATCCGGACCCCCACAATCTGTAAAGCAGATTAAAGATGGTCGACCCCCTCGATATCGGCTTAAAGTATAAAGCTGCCCATGGTACTGACAGCACCCACTTACCCTTGTGTCACTGTTTCCCGAAATTCTACTTCTCTGGAAAGGAAAAAAAAAAAAAAACGAAGATTAAAATATACAAATATATTCTAATAATTTATATCTGTATATATGTGCACCACAGGAGCAAGCTGCAGCTTTTTTTGGTTGGGGTAGAAGAGTCGTCGCTCCTGGTTACCGAGCCCCATCACCTTATGGATTATTGGAGGATAATGCGGCAATGTAAATAAAATTATTATTATTATGGAGCATGAATTACCAGGGAAACCACTAAATACACATATAGTGAATACAGACACGGCCCCACAGGTGCCGGAGATTGTCCGTAGTCACCGAACGCTACCTGCCCTTTCTAAAGAAAACCAAAAAGTCAGGCGACGACCCGTAAATGAAAGTGTGACATAAAGAATTTTTGAAGTGCAAATAAAGAGGGAAAAAAAGGCCATTTTCATCACTGTTACCGTTCAGGTTTCACATGGAATAAATCAGGATTTATTACTTAGTTTGAGTAGGTTTTCTATTTTAAAGTAATTTAAGGTTGGCATGGCAGCTCAGCCGCTGGCAACCTGCCCCGCAACTCCCCCTCAGCTGTCGGCACCCTGCCCCGCACCCCCCCCTCAGCCGGCACCCCTTAGCACCCTGCCCCGCACCCCCCCCCCCTCAGCCGGCACCCCTTAGCATCCTGCCCCGCGCCCCCTCAGCCGTCGGCACCCTGCCCCGCGCCCCCTCCTCAGCCGTCGGCACCCCGCCCCGCGCCCCCTCCTCCTCAGCCGTCGGCACCCCGCCCCGCGCCCCCTCCTCCTCAGCCGTCGGCACCCCGCCCCGCGCCCCCCCCCCCCTCAGCTGTCGGCACCCTGCCCCGCGCCCCCTCCTCAGCCGTCGGCACCCTGCCCCGAACCCCCTCCTCAGCCGTCGGCACCCTGCCCCGCGCCCCCTCCTCAGCCGTCGGCACCCTGCCCCGCACCCCTCCTCAGCCATCGGCACCCTGCCCCGCGCCGCCCCCCCCCTCAGCAGTCGGCACCCTGCCCCGCGCCGCCCCCCCCCTCAGCCGTCGGCACCCTGCCCCGCGCCTCCCCGCTCCTCAGCCGTCGGCACCCTGCCCCGCGCCTCCCCCCCTCCTCAGCCGTCGGCACCCTGCCCCGCGCCTCCCCCCCTCCTCAGCCGTCGGCACCCTGCCCCGCGCCTCCCCCCTCCTCAGCCGTCGGCACCCCGCCCCGCGCCCCCTCCTCAGCCGCCGGCACACTGCCCCGAACCCCCTCCTCAGCCGTCGGCACCCTGCCCCGCGCCCCCTCCTCAGCCGTCGGCACCCTGCCCCGCGCCCCCTCCTCAGCCGTCGGCACCCTGCCCCGCGCCCCCTCCTCAGCCGTCGGCACCCTGCCCCGCACCCCTCCTCAGCCGTCGGCACCCTGCCCCGCGCCCCCTCCTCAGCCGTCGGCACCGTTGCTTTGCAGTGCTGGGGTAATAGTAAAAAAAAAAAATATGCATATTTTACACTGTATGGCTTTTTTTTACAGACTTTTTTAGTATTTTTATATATATTTTTTTTAATCTGACTGAAGTTTTATTTTTTATTCCTCTTTTATTACATCTCCGCACACGTCTCTATAACCGGCTGCTGTCACAGCTTGTGCGGCCTAACAGGGGAAAACCTGCGTCCCAATCACAGGGGTAAGTCCCTTTTGGTCAAGTCATAGTCGCTCTTGTCTGCAGCGATCAAAGGGTCAAATAATCGGGATCACAGGGTGGGTGCTCCGATCCCAAATATTAAAGAAGGGGCTGAATGAGCTACGAACACAAACCCCCACGCCACGCTTGTTCCACAGCGCTGTAAAAACACATTGCTGCAGAATAAGGCCCAGTGACCCCCAATGGGGCAGATTTAATAAATCCTAGTCCTTGGCGAAGTTATCACCCGTTCACATAACTTCCTATATCCCTCGGGAAAAGACAGAGCCAAAATAAAAGGTAAATACAAAGTCCGGCCGGGGACTATATGGCTTCGGAGACTGGCCCGAGGCAGGTTACTGGTGGCCTCTCCCCGATCCATTGATATCTCTCCGCATGCGTCCATAGGGAGAGACCCGTCAGTCCAGGGGAGTGGGGTGGTATTTCTGAAACTCGGCAGCATTTCTGAGCTAAACATACGCAGTACCAAGAACACAACCAGTATCTGATTCCCACTGCCTGTGGTTCAGGCCACCACACGAATCGCATGGCCGGATCCCTTTAATTGGAGGAAGTTCCCATCTGGTTCTCTCCACTCCGCCTTCTGCTCATGTGAAATTCCACTCTTGATTACAGTTCAATTCTGGATACAAGTTCCAGATGATAAAACTTTATTACGGGATTATAAATTGCCAGATTTTGACAGTGTAAAAAAAAAAAATAAAAAAAAAATCTACTACTTTTATTTTCATTGCTTTGATTCTATTCTAGGATTCATTGGCATCTGAAATATCCAAGGACAACAGGAAAAAACAAAAGAGGATTTATAAAGCAGAATAAATGATTAGACAACAAAAAGTTGTAGTGAGAGTCTGCAGCTCATAAGGTGGGCATAAGCAGCCAGTTACACGGCACATACGGTGGGCATAAGCAGCCAGTTACGCAGCACATACGGTGGGCATACGCAGCCAGTTACACGGCACATACGGTGGGCATACGCAGCCAGTTGCGCGGCACATACGGTGGGCATACGCAGCCAGTTAGGCGGCACATACGGTGGGCATACGCAGCCAGTTAGGCGGCACATACGGTGGGCATACGCAGCCAGTTAGGCGGCACATACGGTGGGCATACGCAGCCAGTTAGGCGGCACATACGGTGGGTATACGCAGCCAGTTAAGCGGCACATACGGTGGGCATACGCAGCACATACGGTGGGCATACGCAGCCAGTTACACGGCACATACGGTGGGCATACGCAGCCAGTTAGGCGGCACATACGGTGGGCATACGCAGCCAGTTAGGCGGCACATACGGTGGGCATACGCAGCCAGTTAGGCGGCACATACGGTGGGCATACGCAGCCAGTTAGGCGGCACATACGGTGGGCATACGCAGCCAGTTAGGCGGCACATACGGTGGGCATACGCAGCCAGTTACGCGGCACATACGGTGGGCATACGCAGCCAGTTACGCGGCACATACGGTGGGCATACGCAGCCAGTTACGCAGCACATACGGTGGGCATACGCAGCCAGTTACGCGGCACATACGGTGGGCATACGCACCCAGTTTCACGAACTTCTCTAGTGATCCGATAATTCCAGTCCCGTAAATAGTCGTTCTCCTTATCAAACTCCCTCTCGTCTTCCCCGATGGTGACGGTGAGACGCTTCTCCTCAAAGTCGGGCTCCTGCTCTTTTCTCATCGTGGCTTTTTTCAGCACCTGAAATACGGATAAATATAAAAATATTTATATTTTAAAAATATATATATATCTTAATTATATATACATAATATAAATAATAATATATAATATATATATATATATAATAAATATAATAATAATAAAATATATATATATATTTTTTTTTATTTATTCAACCATCATCTGCCTCTAACAGCCGCGGGTGGGGCAGAGCGCCCGCGCCGTGGGCTGCCATGACAGCCAGGGGTCTGCTGATGACCCCCGAGTCGGTCATTACAATACTTCTATGAAAGCTAGTGTTTAGCTGGTGTTCATACGAGATTGTTATGTTCTCTGTACATGAAGCCCTGCTATGTACAGCACAGTCAATCAAATGATTGCAGTTTCAAGTCCCCTAAGGGAACTATTAAATCCAGTAAGAAGTGAAAAAAAAGTTTTTAAAAGTATGGTAAAAAAAAAAAAAAAAAAAAAAAAAAAAAGTTAAAATCACCCCCTTTTGCCCTGTTAAATTTTTTTTTTTTTTAAAATCACATTTTATATTGCTGTGTTTGTAAAAGTTCGACTTATCAAAATATAAAATAAATTAATTCGATCAGTAAAAGGCGGAACAAGTGAAGGGGTTAACCAGTCTCTGCTCTCAAGCACAGTTTTTTTGTCTTTTTTTTACATTTTATTGTTACGGCTCATCACTTAGGTTACCGGCCACCTCTGCAGTCTAGCATGGTGGCTGAGAATGCACAGTGCTTACAAGCTCTTTTCTATATCTTTTATGATCTCTGCTCTGAAGCTCGCCGGATCACAAAACTCAACCAGCGTCAGTGCAGTCCTCCATGAACCGTCCATCAAGCAGGAGCAAGAATGGAGCCTTGTGCCCCGACATTGAAGAGACTGCCCCTTTAAGAGGTTTTGCGAAAGTTCCTTTATTTTTACACTATAGGAGAACTGCTGCAACATAGCAATGGCTGCAACAAAGCAAAAGGCTGCAACAAAGCAAAAGGCTGCAACAAAGCAAAAGGCTGCAACAAAGCAAAAGGCTGCAACAAAGCAAAGGCTGCAACAAAGCAAAGGCTGCAACAAAGCAAAGGCTGCAACAAAGCAAAGGCTGCAACAAAGCAAAGGCTGCAACAAAGCAAAGGCTGCAACAAAGCAAAGGCTGCAACAAAGCAAAGGCTGCAACAAAGCAAAGGCTGCAACAAAGCAAAGGCTGCAACAAAGCAAAGGCTGCAACAAAGCAAAGGCTGCAACAAAGCAAAAGGCTGCAACAAAGCAAAAGGCTGCAACAAAGCAAAGGCTGCAACAAAGCAAAGGCTGCAACAAAGCAAAGGCTGCAACAAAGCAAAAGGCTGCAACAAAGCAAAGGCTGCAACAAAGCAAAAGGCTGCAACAAAGCAAAGGCTGCAACAAAGCAAAGGCTGCAACAAAGCAAAGGCTGCAACAAAGCAAAGGCTGCAACAAAGCAAAGGCTGCAACAAAGCAAAGGCTGCAACAAAGCAAAGGCTGCAACAAAGCAAAGGCTGCAACAAAGCAAAAGGCTGCAACAAAGCAAAAGGCTGCAACAAAGCAAAGGCTGCAACAAAGCAAAGGCTGCAACAAAGCAAAAGGCTGCAACAAAGCAAAAGGCTGCAACAAAGCAAAGGCTGCAACAAAGCAAAGGCTGCAACAAAGCAAAGGCTGCAACAAAGCAAAGGCTGCAACAAAGCAAAGGCTGCAACAAAGCAAAGGCTGCAACAAAGCAAAGGCTGCAACAAAGCAAAGGCTGCAACAAAGCAAAGGCTGCAACAAAGCAAAGGCTGCAACAAAGCAAAGGCTGCAACAAAGCAAAGGCTGCAACAAAGCAAAGGCTGCAACAAAGCAAAGGCTGCAACAAAGCAAAGGCTGCAACAAAGCAAAGGCTGCAACAAAGCAAAGGCTGCAACAAAGCAAAGGCTGCAACAAAGCAAAGGCTGCAACAAAGCAAAGGCTGCAACAAAGCAAAAGGCTGCAACAAAGCAAAAGGCTGCAACAAAGCAAAGGCTGCAACAAAGCAAAGGCTGCAACAAAGCAAAGGCTGCAACAAAGCAAAGGCTGCAACAAAGCAAAGGCTGCAACAAAGCAAAGGCTGCAACAAAGCAAAGGCTGCAACAAAGCAAAGGCTGCAACAAAGCAAAAGGCTGCAACAAAGCAAAAGGCTGCAACAAAGCAAAAGGCTGCAACAAAGCAAAGGCTGCAACAATGGATTCAAAGTCTGCAGTTATCTACATCGGCTCCAAAACACCTGCTGCGTTACCTCTTTAGCGTGCCGGAGGCCTCTTTCCCAGGCACTCTCCGTCGGGGGGTCCTGGACTGGGGGGAGTAGTAATTCCTCAGCGGCTGGAGCCCCCTGTAGAAGAGAAATGTACATTTAGAAAAGTAAAAGACAAAAACACAATTCTGCCCCAAAGTAAAGTCTCCACGGAAATTTGTAGGGGGTGAATATGATCCCGGAGGGTGAACTGCGGCTCCAAAAACGGCCCGGGTTTGTCCGAAAGAAAGGAGCCCCACAATGAGCAGGTACGAGGACCACAGGGGGTCCGGAGACTTACCCAGGGGTTCGGAGCCAGCGGCGCCCCTCCGGCAGAGGTGCCGTTCGGGGAGAAGGGGTCGGGTTTGGTGATCAGCGAGTAATTCCCCTTATCGTTCATCCCGGGGTGTAAGAAGCGGCAGCTCATCCCCCACGTGCAGTTCCCTACAAAAGACAGTACTGGTTATAGGGAGGGAATACAACATGCAGTAAAAAGTGCTGGATTACAGGATCAGCAAATATTCTGGATTATCAGAAACTAATTGAAATTTCCTATAACTCCGGAACTGAAAACGAGTGCTGGATTATCAGATTTTCCGGAGTACAGGATGCCAGATTAAAGGGCACTGGCTGGATTACTGCGATGGATGCGGCTGAAGCAGAGATCCATCGCGTCTCATACTCCGATCACAACCAAAGCTGCAGGTTTCCCCTTGTAGGTCACTTCCAAAGAAGGTTTTAGCTGCAGCTCTGGATGTGACTAGTGAACACAATACTTCTGTATCTGTAGCCAAATAACTATTTGGTAGGTTTTCTCTACAATAAACATTATATATATATATATATATATATTCTTGTATTTTATCATATTATAATAACCCCTTCATGACCTCGCCATTTTTCCGTTTTCGTTTTTCCCTCCCCTTCTTCCCAGAGCCATAACTTTTTTATTTATTTTTTTTTCATCAATATGGCCGTATGAGGGCTTGTTTTTAGCGGGACGAGTTGTGCTTTTGAATGGCGCCATTTATTTTACCATGTATCGTACTGGAAAACGGGAAAATAAAATCCAAGCGCAGTGAAAATGCAAAAAAAAAAAAAAAAAAAAAAGGGTCAATTCCACAGTTTTTTTTTTTTTAACACTACGATCACTGAATGCTAAATCTGACCTGGCAATATGATTCTCCGGGTCACTACGAGTTCGCAGATACCAAACATGTACAGGTTCATTTTTATTTAAGTGGTGAGACAAAATTCCAAAGTGCGTAAGAAATAAATGTAGCTTATGGCGCCATTTTCCGAGACCCGTAGCGTCTCCATTTTTCGGGATCTGGGGCTGGGTGAGGGCTTATTTTTTGCGCGCTGAGCTGACGTTTTTATTGATACCATTTAGGGGTAGATCCGATGCTTTGATCGCCCGTTATTGCATTTTATTGCAATGTTGCGGTGACAAATAACGTAATTTTTTTCTCGTTACGCCGTTTACCGATCAGATTAATTCTTTTATATTTTGATAGATCGGGCGACTGTGAAAGCGGCAAATGTGTGTATTTATTTTTCTTTTAATGGTTTTATTTTCAATGACGCAAAAGGGGGGGGTGACGTGAATGTGTTTTTTTTTTGTTTTTTTTTTTAAATTTCCACAATTTTTACTTGCTTGAATAGTTCTCTTAGGGGACTTGAACCTGCGATCGTCTTATCGCTTGTGCTACACAAAGCAGTGCTGTAGCCACAGGCCAGCATTCACAGGACATTCACAATGACAGGCACAGGGGTCTTCTGTAGACCCCCAGCTGTCATTACAACCATCACGTGACAGGAGCGCTGATAGGCGAGAGTGGTGACACGCTTATGGCCAGCGTGTGTTAAATCCCGCTGTCAGTGATAATATTTTATATTATTTTTCCCAATAACTGAACCACTAGGGGGCAGCGCTCCTTGTATAAACAATAATAATAATAATTTAATCCTAATATTTTATATTATTCTTCCCAATAACTGAACCACTAGGGGGCAGCGCTCCTTGTATAAACAATAATAATAATAATTTAATCCTAATATTTTATATTATTCTTCCCAATAACTGAACTACTAGGGGGCAGCGCTGCTTGTATAAATATTATTATTATTATTTATACAAGCAGTGCTGCCCCCTAGTAGTTCAGTTATTGGGAAGAATAATATAAAATAATAATAATAATAATAATTATTATTATACAAGCAGCGCTGCCCCCTAGTGGTTGTTATTGGGAAGAATATAAAATAATAATAATAATAATAATATTTAGACAAGGAGCGCTGCTCCCTAGTAGTTTGGTTATTGGAAAGAATGATATAAAATATTATTATTATTATTAATAATAATAAAAATAATAATAATAATATTTTATATTATTCTTCCCAATAACTGAACCATAGGGGGCAGCGCTGCTTGTATAAATAACATTTTTAGCTGGAGGGTAATATTGTGTTTCAGCCGGGCAGCAATAAATGAAGAAGATGGAAAAGAAGATGAGGAATAAACCCAGAGTTTCCTGGAGCCGTGGACCCAGTGGGATACGACAGGACGGAGCCCATGTTCTTTACAAGGACTGAGAATAGTTTATGGACAACTAATAAAATCTGTGCATGAAAGGTGCGACCCAAAAATGTAAAAAAACACAAACTTTTTATTTCAAGTCTTAACCCCAAAAAACTTGATCGAAGTTTGAAAGGAGAGATAAACAGATCCCTCAGCGATGATCTTCCTGGGACGCTCGGCGAACACAAATAACGGCTGCAGCCAATCAGTGGCCTTTACAGTGATACAGGTGTAAGCCAGAGACTGTCTGCAGCGGTCATGTGGCACAGGACGGGACCCCCAGAGCGGCAGCCTTTCTTTTTGTGACATTTTTGCCTGTTCTGTCCATCTCTGGAGCAGACACTAATATTCACACTCATCCTTAAAGGGGTATTCCCATCTCCAAGATCCTATCCCAAGTTTTATTCTAGTATTTGGAAACAGTCAACAGGTGTGACGAGAGTCCGCCGCCCGGTCAGGGGATGTAAAGCGTCTGTAAGTGACTCAACTTCTTGTGTTAATTCAATATTCATCTGATTGGAGAAACAAGGAGCAAAAGTGACGTAACCCTAATATTCGGGATGAATCAGAAACCTGGTGTGACGTCACTGCCATTGTGCGTGAAGTGTCGGGTGAGTCAGGGCCGGTGTCACAAGCGCGTACATTACTCCCCGGCAGGACAGGATATTGCGCCACCGCACAGGTATGTCCAATAAACACCGGAGGCGGCACATTCACATCACACATCTCCCAAAAAATCAGAAATTGTAAAACATCCTCTAAAAATACACAAGAGACGGGGTGAAATCCAGGGAGGTGCCGCAGCGCCGCCCGCGTGGTGCAATCGGAAGCCATCATCATGGGTTAGGGTGACGTAAACGGGGGATTTCAGGAGCCAAGAAATAGGTAAAACTGGCTCAGAATGGCCTCATCTGCCCTCGTATCTTTTCAGGGGTCTCTCCGGCCGGAATAGCGGGCAGATCCCATCAACAAAAAGCAAGAAAGGCTCCAAAAGCCCAACCACACGCAGCTACAACGGCGCAGTGTGTACAGACAGTGTGCGACTGGTGGTCCTGAGACCACACGAAGGATCTGCAACGAACGTATCGGGCAGTCTCCGTACACCGCCTCATCACCGGACTAGTTTACTCCAATGTTTCGTATAGTAAAATCCGACTATATATCCAACTCGTTCCACGGCTTCTTAGCCATAAAACTTTTAGAAACTGTTAAAAGAGAAGTAAAAAGTTTACAAACAAGACGATTGTCGCCCATTTTATAGCAAACTCCCATCACTGTACTGCGGCTGATCAGATTCTGCCTCCCTCAGCGTCTCATTGGCTGCGGCAGTCATACTCGCCGCCGCCCTCGCTGCTGCCGCCACCACCGCCGTCCTCGCTGCTGCTGCCGCCGTCCTCGCTGCTGCCGTCGTCCTCGTTGCTGCCGTCGTCCTCGCTGCTGCCGCCGCTTCCGTCGTCCTCGCTGCTGCTGCCGCCGCCGCTTCCGTCGTCCTCGCTGCTGCTGCCGCCGCCGCTTCCGTCGTCCTCGCTGCAGCCGCCGCCGCTTCCGTCGTCCTCGCTGCAGCCGCCGCCGCTTCCGTCGTCCTCGCTGCTGCCGCCGCCGCTTCCGTCGTCCTCGCTGCTGCCGCCGCCGCTTCCGTCGTCCTCGCTGCTGCCGCCTCCGTCGTCCTCGCTGCTGCCGCCGCCTCCGTCGTCCTCGCTGCTGCCGCCTCCGTCGTCCTCGCTGCTGCCGCCGCCTCCGTCGTCCTCGCTGCTGCCGCCGCCTCCGTCGTCCTCGCTGCTGCCGCCGCCTCCGTCGTCCTCGCTGCTGCCGCCGCCTCCGTCGTCCTCGCTGCTGTTGCATCGGTCCTCGCTGCTGCTGCCGCCTCCGTCGTCCTCGCTGCTGCTGCCGCCGCCCTGCTCCGCTGTCTGTAATCACGGCTGGTTTTTCCCGCAGCTGTCACACAATGAGGCTCGTGGCCGACAGGTCACTAAAATCCCCAGAGGAGACGTCACCGGCCGTCATTCCTCACATTCCTCAGTCTTTTTACTTATTAAGAAACATTATAAACATCATCACACGTCTGCAGCGGAAAAACACGGCTCAGAGCTACAGAAAGTGACTGCACAGTCAGCGCCGGGGAGGAGTAATACTCTGCGCTGCTGTGGGAGCAGGCTCCTCCTACTTGGCATTATAACACTGCCCCAGTCACCTGCAGACCTGTCGTTACCAAGATCAGCATACACATTATCACTGCCCCCCACGACTAGCATACTCCTCCTCTTAAATACTCTGCACTGCTGGAGACCTTTGCTCTGCCCCCCACCTATTTATTGCGTTACCCTCCTCTCAAACTTCACAAGCTGACAGGTCCCTGCATCCCATAAGCACAGACAAAATATCTCCTGAAATACTCTGTGCTGCTGAATTCAACCTGGGGACTTCCAAAAAAAATTCTGCACACTCCACTCAAAATACTCTGTGCTGCTGATCGCCCTCTTTTTGTCGGAGGCAGACTGCAATTTGCTAATGGATGACGTCACCCAAACATGGAGGACAGCACCCCGTGTTATCCATGAGGTGACGCTGAGAACCCAAGCACTGCGCCTGTCATCAAGCTGAAACGGAAACACGTGGGTGTGGTAGGAGGAGGAGTCTGTCAGCAGCTCTCAGCCAATCAACAAGTCTAAAAGCTGCTGATTGGCTTAGAACGAGTGCTGCTGACTTCTGCCCACTATCCTTTCCAGCTGGATGCCAGTCACCGCATTCTCCAGCCAGGACTCTTAGCATTCATAACAAGAAAGAGTGGAATATCAGGAGCACCAAGGGGTGTAATTTAGGACACGTACTCATCCTTTTCCCGCAGCATTGCCGTCCTCGCAGCAGCAGTAAGGCGAGAGACACACAAGACCCTGCGGCAGCAGTAAGGCGAGAGACACACAAGACCCTGCGGCAGCAGTAAGGCGAGAGACACACAAGACCCTGCGGCAGCAGAAAGGCGAGAGACACACAAGACCCTGCGGCAGCAGTAAGACCAGAGACACACAAGACCCTGCGGCAGCAGTAAGACCAGAGACACACAAGACCCTGCGGCAGCAGTAAGACCAGAGACACACAAGACCCTGCGGCAGCAGTAAGGCGAGAGACACAAGACCCTGCGGCAGCAGTAAGGCGAGAGACACACAAGACCCTGCGGCAGCAGTAAGGCGAGAGACACACAAGACCCTGCAGCAGCAGTAAGGCGAGAGACACACAAGACCCTGCAGCAGCAGTAAGGCGAGAGACACACAAGACCCTGCAGCAGCAGTAAGACCAGAGACACACAAGACCCTGCGGCAGCAGTAAGACCAGAGACACACAAGACCCTGCGGCAGCAGTAAGGCGAGAGACACAAGACCCTGCAGCAGCAGTAAGGCGAGAGACACAAGACCCTGCGGCAGCAGTAAGGCGAGAGACACACAAGACCCTGCAGCAGCAGTAAGACCAGAGACACACAAGATCCTGCGGCAGCAGTAAGACCAGAGACACACAAGACCCTGCGGCAGCAGTAAGGCGAGAGACACACAAGACCCTGCGGCAGCAGTAAGGCGAGAGACACACAAGATCCTGCGGCAGCAGTAAGACCAGAGACACACAAGACCCTGCGGCAGCAGTAAGGCGAGAGACACACAAGACCCTGCAGCAGCAGTAAGGCGAGAGACACACAAGACCCTGCGGCAGCAGTAAGGCGAGAGACACACAAGATCCTGCGGCAGCAGTAAGACCAGAGACACACAAGACCCTGCGGCAGCAGTAAGACCAGAGACACACAAGACCCTGCAGCAGCAGTAAGGCGAGAGACACACAAGACCCTGCAGCAGCAGTAAGGCTAGAGACACACAAGACCCTGCGGCAGCAGTAAGGCGAGAGACACACAAGACCCTGCGGCAGCAGTAAGGCGAGAGACACACAAGACCCTGCAGCAGCAGTAAGGCGAGAGACACACAAGACCCTGCAGCAGCAGTAAGGCGAGAGACACACAAGACCCTGCAGCAGCAGTAAGGCGAGAGACACAAAAGACCCTGCAGCAGCAGTAAGGCGAGAGACACACAAGATCCTGCGGCAGCAGTAAGACCAGAGACACACAAGACCCTGCGGCAGCAGTAAGACCAGAGACACACAAGACCCTGCAGCAGCAGTAAGGCGAGAGACACACAAGACCCTGCAGCAGCAGTAAGGCGAGAGACACACAAGACCCTGCAGCAGCAGTAAGGCGAGAGACACACAAGACCCTGCAGCAGCAGTAAGGCGAGAGACACACAAGACCCTGCAGCAGCAGTAAGACCAGAGACACACAAGACCCTGCAGCAGCAGTAAGGCGAGAGACACACAAGACCCTGCAGCAGCAGTAAGGCGAGAGACACACAAGACCCTGCAGCAGCAGTAAGGCGAGAGACACACAAGACCCTGCAGCAGCAGTAAGGCGAGAGACACACAAGACCCTGCAGCAGCAGTAAGGCGAGAGACACACAAGACCCTGCAGCAGCAGTAAGGCGAGAGACACACAAGACCCTGCAGCAGCAGTAAGGCTAGAGACACACAAGACCCTGCGGCAGCAGTAAGACCAGAGACACACAAGACCCTGCGGCAGCAGTAAGGCGAGAGACACACAAGACCCTGCGGCAGCAGTAAGGCGAGACACACAAGATCCTATCTGCACTTGCACCTATTTTACGGCGCCCGGAGGCAGCGAGTTCTCGTCAGAGTTATGTCTGCCGGCCGGTTCTTTACCTTTCATGAAGAAGCGGCAGGTCAGCCGGGGCCGGGTTTTTCTGTCGTTCGGATCTTTCACTTCGCCTTCCTCCAGGTCGTCGTCCTGCGGTAAGAAAGGAATTGTGTGAAGGGTCTGGATATAAGAAAAAGGAGCAAAACCGCTCAGGACACCGATGAGGCGCTGTTCACACCAGGTATAGAAACCTGCCCAGTGTAAGCAAAACATACACTCTTTGGAGTGCGGAGGGCTAAGGAGGTGTCCAGGAATACTCCCATCATGCGCAAAAATAAGGAGTGAACATTGCCAGTACGGACCCAAAATGCATAGAATAGCATCTCCTGAAATACTCTGTTCTGCTGACGACCCTGCTCCATCCAGTAATTCACTCTCAGCCCTGTCCTAATTAATGAACAGGTAATTGCCCACCATCACCCGGATTACCAAACTCCTCTCCTGAAAATACTCTGTGCTGCTGTGAATTTTTAATCTGCCTAGTTAACAATCAGAATAAACCCGAGCAGGTGACATGTGATAAAGTGATGAAGCCTCGGGATGATTTACAGCAGTCTACCGTAAAGCACTTTCCACTGCTAGATCCCGCCGCTGCGATCTTTTCACGGTGACAATACTGACATCTGGTGGCACAAAAATAAACAGCGCAGTCAGTTTTTCTCTTGCAGAAATTGCGAAGTCTTTAGCGACCCCTGCTGTTTAAATTAAGTACTGAGCTACAAATAAAAAAAAAAAAAAATGCATGAAAATTTTGTTTTACATTATATATTAGAAAATAAAACTAAAAATGCAGACAGCAGCGCTTTCCATGCTGGATAATTCCGTAATATAGTTCACTGTATAACTTTTCTGTCTGCAGATATTAGGTCCCCTACTGATTCCCCTTGTGCCCAGAGAGCCGGCAGTGGGGGAGCTCTAGTTACACAGGGCGCAGCTGCCGGGGCACATATCTGACAGCAGGCTGGCACTAAATCGGCTACCGAGGACAACCAGTAAAATCCAGAGAGCAACTTTGTGCAAAAAAAATAAAATAATAGACAGATATCCGTGAGATATATACAGTAATTAGTGCTTTAAGTGTGTAGTTTATTGTACATGTATTAGACTAAAAAAAAAAATGGGAAAAAAAACCCAAAACCCTATTTTTGATAACCAGCCAAGGTAAAGCAGACAGCCGAGAGCTGATCTCATCAGGCTGGGAAGGTGCCTGGTTATTGGGACCTTCCCAGCCTAAAAATACAAACCATGAGCCAACCCCAGAATCGGTGGACGCCGTGGGATCGCCGTGGATTTCGTCGGAGCTGCGGGGTTTTTTATGGATCTAATAAATTGGTGAACGAGGGACTGTCTCTCTATTTAATTCTCTCTTTTTATGTCCTTCAGGTTGCCATTTGTGGACTACGTCGGATCCTTGGAGTAATTCGGACCAGCATGGCTTTTTTTTCTCTTTTTTTAAGTTAATAAATTGGTGAACCAGGGAGTCGGGGAAAGTGCCAGAATTGGAGCTTCTAACATGAACTCTAGGGCAGCTGCGAGCTGGTATTAATAGGCTGGGAAGGTGAGCTGGTATTAATAGGCTGGGAAGGTGAGCTGGTATTAATAGGCTGGGAAGGTGAGCTGGTATTAATAGGCTGGGAAGGTGAGCTGGTATTAATAGGCTGGGAAGGTGAGCTGGTATTAATAGGCTGGGAAGGTGAGCTGGTATTAATAGGCTGGGAAGGTGAGCTGGTATTAATAGGCTGGGAAGGTGAGCTGGTATTAATAGGCTGGGAAGGTGAGCTGGTATTAATAGGCTGGGAAGGTGAGCTGGTATTAATAGGCTGGGAAGGTGAGCTGGTATTAATAGGCTGGTAAGTGCCCAATAACCATGACCCTTCCCACCCTGATATCAGCCTGCACCTGTCTGCTTTACCTGTGCTGGTTATCAAAAATAAGGGGGACCCCACGTCGTTATTTTCAATTATTAGCTAAATACAAGAACAGTAAACTACGCATGCACGGCACTAATTATATATCCCGCGAATATCTATCTTATCATCTATCGATCTTTGCACTTCTTACACCTAAACACCTGTCATTTCTATTCTGCATCCAGTTCCGGTACGTGTCACACGGATGGTGCACGGTTGTCACACTTCATGTCATCCGTGTGCGGGACGCATTGACATCCGTGCTGCCGGACAAAAAAAAAAAACGGACATGTTTATGTATGGGTCACATGGACACACGGTCATGTGCGCAGCCCCATAGATTATAATGGGTGTGCCGGTGTAAGTGTGAAAACGGTCACCACACGTAGGGGGACACACTGACCTGTGAAGGGGGTCTTAAATGGTTTTGTAGAAGTTATCCTCCTTCCAAGCGATAGGTGATAAAGTATTGATCGTTGGAGGACGACTGATGGGACCCCCACAGATCCCGTGAACGGTGCTATGCAGAGCTCTGCCTGACCGGCGCGGAGGTGCGGCACTGCTAGTCCCTGCCTTATGGAGCTGCTGCTTTCCGCAGAGCCCCGTTCTCTGGATCTGTATTGGTCGGACCCCAGCAATCCTGTGGACAGAGTATGACTTTGTACAACTCTTTGAAGTCAAATATAAAGTTCACTACATACAGCGCTTTATGCTTCGTGGCGTTTTTAGGGTCGGCTGACTTCAAACCACGGCTACACCATAAAGTGTGATCGGTGGGTGTCCATCTTCCCCGGGACCAACTATCAGCACAAAGAGGCAGAAAAGCTTCTGTAAGTATCCTGACCCCTCCTGGATTCTCTGCATTCGTCCTTTACGTGGGACTGCCGTTTAGGACAAGTAAATACGGCTTAGCCGATGGTGTCTGGATGTACAATGAAGAGTCCACAGTGGGGTTTTCGGGGGGCTTGTACCTCGCCTGATCACACTTTTGATGACCGATCCTGAGGCAAAGCCATCAATATTATTTCTGGAAATAATCAATTTTATGCAATCATCTATTAATTTTGGTGATGAAGCTAAACCCTTAAAAAAAGGGGAATCCTATGCCTAGTGCAGGGTCTGAGGAGGAGCAGGACAGGGATTATCCCTTTGGTTCCTTCCCGGCCATCTCCTTCATACGTCCGTGTCTTCGGTATGTCTGGTGTCAATTTTTCACAAGTAGCGGAGACCCTTACACCCATTATAATCTATGGGGCTGTACACATTTCTGTATTTTTCCGGCAGAACGGATCACAAAGTGTGAAACCTACTGAAATAAAAATGACAGTTGTTTAGGTGTAAGATGTGCAAAGATACAGAAAGACGGATGATCGATACAAGTGCATCTCACTAAATTAGAATATCATCAAAAAGTCAATTTATTTCAGTTCTTCAATACAAAAAGTGACACTCATTATATAGAGTCATTACACACAGAGGGATCTATTATATAGAGTCATTACACGCAGAGGGATCTATTATATAGAGTCATTACACACAGAGGGATCTATTATATAGAGTCATTACACACAGAGGGATCTATTATATAGAGTCATTACACACAGAGGGATCTATTATACAGAGTCATTACACACAGAGGGATCTATTATATAGTCATTACACACAGAAGGATCTATTATAGAGTCATTACACACAGAGGGATCTATTCTATAGAGTCATTACACACAGAGGGATCTATTCTATAGAGTCATTACACGCAGAGGGATCTATTCTATAGAGTCATTACACGCAGAGGGATCTATTCTATAGAGTCATTACACACAGAGTGATCTATTATATAGAGTCATTACACACAGAGATCTATTATATAAAGTCATTACACACAGAGGGATCTATTATATAGAGTCATTACACACAGAGGGATCTATTATATAGAGTCATTACACACAGAGGGATCTATTATATAGAGTCATTACACACAGAGGGATCTATTATATAGAGTCATTACACACAGAGGGATCTATTATATAGAGTCATTACACACAGAGGGATCTATTATATAGAGTCATTACACACAGAGGGATCTATTATATAGAGTCATTACACACAGAGGGATCTATTATATAGAGTCATTACACACAGAGGGATCTATTATATAGAGTCATTACACACAGAGGGATCTATTATATAGAGTCATTACACACAGAGGGATCTATTATATAGAGTCATTACACACAGAGGGATCTATTATATAGAGTCATTACACACAGAGGGATCTATTATATAGAGTCATTACACACAGAGGGATCTATTATATAGAGTCATTACACACAGAGGGATCTATTATATAGAGTCATTACACGCAGAGGGATCTATTATATAGAGTCATTACACGCAGAGGGATCTATTATATAGAGTCATTACACGCAGAGGGATCTATTATATAGAGTCATTACACACAGAGGGATCTATTATATAGAGTCATTACACACAGAGGGATCTATTATATAGAGTCATTACAGACAGAGGGATCTATTATATAGAGTCATTACAGACAGAGGGATCTATTATATAGAGTCATTACAGACAGAGGGATCTATTATATAGAGTCATTACAGACAGAGGGATCTATTATATAGAGTCATTACAGACAGAGGGATCTATTATATAGAGTCATTACAGACAGAGGGATCTATTATATAGAGTCATTACACACAGAGGGATCTATTATATAGAGTCATTACAGACAGAGGGATCTATTATATAGAGTCATTACACACAGAGGGATCTATTATATAGAGTCATTACACACAGAGGGATCTATTATATAGAGTCATTACACGCAGAGGGATCTATTATATAGAGTCATTACACGCAGAGGGATCTATTATATAGAGTCATTACAGACAGAGGGATCTATTATATAGAGTCATTACACGCAGAGGGATCTATTATATAGAGTCATTACACGCAGAGGGATCTATTATATAGAGTCATTACACGCAGAGGGATCTATTATATAGAGTCATTACACACAGAGGGATCTATTATATAGAGTCATTACACACAGAGGGATCTATTATATAGAGTCATTACACACAGAGGGATCTATTATATAGAGTCATTACACACAGAGGGATCTATTATATAGAGTCATTACACGCAGAGGGATTTATTATATAGAGTCATTACACGCAGAGGGATCTATTATATAGAGTCATTACACGCAGAGGGATTTATTATATAGAGTCATTACACGCAGAGGGATCTATTATATAGAGTCATTACACGCAGAGGGATTTATTATATAGAGTCATTACACGCAGAGGGATCTATTATATAGAGTCATTACACGCAGAGGGATCTATTATATAGAGTCATTACACGCAGAGGGATCTATTATATAGAGTCATTACACACAGAGGGATCTATTATATAGTCATTACACACAGAGGGATCTATTATATAGTCATTACACGCAGAGGGATCTATTATACAGAGTCATTACACGCAGAGCGATCTATTATATAGAGTCATTACACGCAGAGGGATCTATTATACAGAGTCATTACACGCAGAGAGATCTATTATATAGAGTCATTACACGCAGAGGGATCTATTATATAGAGTCATTACACGCAGAGGGATCTATTATATAGAGTCATTACACGCAGAGGGATCTATTCTATAGAGTCATTACACGCAGAGGGATCTATTCTATAGAGTCATTACACGCAGAGGGATCTATTATATAGAGTCATTACACGCAGAGGGATCTATTATATAGAGTCATTACACGCAGAGGGATCTATTATATAGTCATTACACGCAGAGGGATCTATTATATAGAGTCATTACACGCAGAAGGATCTATTATATAGAGTCATTACACACAGAGTGATCTATTATATAGAGTCATTACACACAGAGTGATCTATTATATAGAGTCATTACACACAGAGGGATCTATTATACAGAGTCATTACACGCAGAGGGATCTATTATATAGTCATTACACACAGAAGGATCTATTATACAGAGTCATTACACGCAGAGGGATCTATTCTATAGAGTCATTACACACAGAGTGATCTATTATACAGAGTCATTACACGCAGAGGGATCTATTCTATAGAGTCATTACACACAGAGGGATCTATTATACAGAGTCATTACACGCAGAGGGATCTATTATAGAGTCATTACACACAGAGTGATCTATTCTATAGAGTCATTACACACAGAGGGATCTATTATACAGAGTCATTACACGCAGAGGGATCTATTATAGAGTCATTACACACAGAGTGATCTATTCTATAGAGTCATTACACACAGAGGGATCTATTATACAGAGTCATTACACGCAGAGGGATCTATTATAGAGTCATTACACACAAAGGGATCTATTATACAGAGTCATTACACGCAGAGGGATCTATTATATAGAGTCATTACACACAGAGGGATCTATTATATAAAGTCATTACACACAGAGGGATCTATTATATAGAGTCATTCCACACAGAGGGATCTATTATATAAAGTCATTCCACACAGAGGGATCTATTTCATGTGTATATTTCTGTTAATGTTGAGGATTATGGCTTACAGCCAATGAGAAAACAGAAGACATTATCTCAGTAAATTAGAATAATTAACAAAAAACACCTGCAATTGCTTCCTAAGCATTAAAAAGGACCCCTAGTCTGTTTCAGTAGGCTCCACAATCATGGGGAAGACTGCTGACGTGACAGATGTCCAGAAGGCAGTCACTGACACACTCCACAAGGTCCCAGAGTCTGGAGGAAGAGTGGAGAGGCCACAATCCAAGCTGCTGGAGGTCTAGTGTGAAGTCTCCACAATCAGTGATGGTTTGGGGGCCATGTCATCTGCTGGTGGAGGTCCACTGTGTTTTATCAACACCAAAGTCAGCGCCGCCGTCTACCAGGACATTTTACAGCACTTCATGCTTCCCTCTGCCGACAAGCTTTATGGAGATGGAAATGTCATTCTCCAGCAGGACTTGGCCCCTGTCCACACGGCCAAAAGTACCAATACCTGGTTTACACAACAGTATCACTGTGCTTGATTGTCAGCAAACTCGCCTGACCTTAACCCCATAGAGGATCTATTATAGAGAATCTATGGGGTATTGTCAAGAGGAAGATGAGAGACCCCAGACCCCACAATGCAGACGAGCTGAAGGCTGCTATCAAAGCCATCTGGGCTTCCATAACCCCTCAGCAGCCACAGGCTGATCGCCTCCATGCCACAGGCTGATCGCCTCCATGCCACAGGCTGATCGCCTCCATGCCACAGGCTGATCGCCTCCATGCCACAGGCTGATCGCCTCCATGCCACAGGCTGATCCCCTCCATGCCACAGGCTGATCCCCTCCATGCCACAGGCTGATCCCCTCCATGCCACAGGCTGATCCCCTCCATGCCACAGGCTGATCCCCTCCATGCCACAGGCTGATCCCCTCCATGCCACAGGCTGATCCCTCCATGCCACAGGCTGATCGCCTCCATGCCACATTGCCGCATTGATGCAGTAATTGATGCACAAGGAGCCGCGACCAAGTATTGAGGCATTTACTGAACAGACATTTCACATTTTAAAACCTTTTTTCAAGCTGTGGCTATAAAGTATTCTAATTTACTGAGATAATGACTTTAGTGTCTTCATTGGCTGTAAGCCATAATTATCAACATTAACAGAAATATACACTGAAATAGATCCCTCCGCGTGTAATGACTCTATAGAATAGATCCCTCCGCGTGTAATGACTCTATAGAATAGATCCCTCCGCGTGTAATGACTCTATAGAATAGATCCCTCCGCGTGTAATGACTCTATAGAATAGATCCCTCCGCGTGTAATGACTCTATATAATAGATCCCTCCGCGTGTAATGACTCTATATAATAGATCCCTCTGCGTGTAATGACTCTATATAATAGATCCCTCTGTGTGTAATGACTCTATATAATAGATCCCTCTGTGTGTAATGACTCTATATAATAGATCCCTCTGTGTGTAATGACTCTATATAATAGATCCCTCTGTGTGTAATGACTCTATATAATAGATCCCTCTGTGTGTAATGACTCTATATAATAGATCCCTCTGTGTGTAATGACTCTATATAATAGATCTCTCTGTGTGTAATGACTCTATATAATAGATCCCTCTGTGTGTAATGACTCTATATAATAGATCCCTCTGTGTGTAATGACTCTATATAATAGATCCCTCTGCGTGTAATGACTATATAATAGATCCCTCTGTGTGTAATGACTCTATATAATAGATCCCTCTGTGTGCAATGACTCTATATAATAGATCCCTCTGCGTGTAATGACTCTATATAATAGATCCCTCTGCGTGTAATGACTCTATATAATAGATCCCTCTGTGTATAATGACTATATAATATAGGAGTTTCACTTTTTGCATTGAAGAACTGAAATAAATTAACTTTTTGGTGATATTCTAATTTATTGAGATGCACCGATTGACAGACAGATGACAGACAGATGACAGACAGATGACAGACAGATGACAGACAGATGACAGACAGATGACAGACAGATGACAGACAGATGACAGACAGATGACAGACAGATGACAGACAGATGACAGACAGATGACAGACAGATGACAGACAGATGACAGACAGATGACAGACAGATGACAGACAGATGACAGACAGATGACAGACAGATGACAGACAGACTTGAGAAGCTTTAGAAACAGCAAAGGTTGCTTAGCCCAATGAGCTATTAAACCACAATGTTTCTATTTCTTTAAATGGAGTGCTGCTTTTTGTTTTTTTTTAGCTATCTGGAGGATTAGTAATTGCCTGGAAGATTTGCACAAATGTTAACTTTTTCCTGCTCGCTGGTGCTGCTTCTTTTTTTCTTTTTCTAGATAGATATAGGATAGATAGACAGATGTCCAGGATATATAATTAGTGTTGTGCGTGTGTAATTTACTGTACTTGTATTAACCTAATAAATAAATGAAAAAAAACAAAAAACGACATGGGCTCCCCTCCATTTTTGATAACCAGCCAAAGTAAAGCAGACAGTCGAAAGCGGATATCAGGCTGGGAAGGTCCATGGTTAATCTAATAAAATGGTGAACAAGGGACAGTCTCGTGTTTATTTCTCTTACGTTTTTCCGGGATACATTTCTGAACTACATCAGATTCGTTGGATTACCGTGGACATGCATGGGATTTTTTTTTTTTTTTTTTTAATTGGTGAACGAGGCATGGTGTGGGGGAAGTCTTTATTCAAATAAAAGTATTTTTTGTGTGTGTGTGTGTGTTTTTTTGGGGGATTACTGGGTTAGTATTGGGGGTATCTGA
This sequence comes from Phyllobates terribilis, assembly GCF_046119375.1. Taxonomy (NCBI): domain Eukaryota; kingdom Metazoa; phylum Chordata; class Amphibia; order Anura; family Dendrobatidae; genus Phyllobates; species Phyllobates terribilis. The sequence goes on from NW_027362774.1 coordinate 16,618,147, forward strand.
TAGACATCTTTTCATTACTAACAGCAGGGCTTAATGGCAGGTGTGTTTTTTGACAAATCACAGCTCTCATCAACCATTACCCTGATGATTGCAACCGCAACAGGGCATTTGGGAAGAGCTGGGCAAAGCGTGAGAATTGGAGCATCTCTTGTGATGCTTCACTTCTAGGGTTGCTTTGGGCTGGTATTTTTAAGCTGGAAAGGGCCCAATAACAAGGGACCTTCCCAGCCTGATAATATCAGGAAACAGCTGTCTGCTTTACCTTGGCAGGTTATCAAAAATAAGGGGGATCCCATATCATTCTCCTATTTCATTCATTAGCTTAATACATCTAAAGTAAAGTACATCTCACGGACATCTATTTACCCCATATCTATCTCTATCTTTGCACATCTTTAACACCTAAACATCTGTCATTCCTATTCTGCACTCTATTCCAGTATGTGACGCACACGGACAACATCGGTACTGGTTTTTGCAGTATAGGAAAAATCAGTATGTGTGAAGGGCCCCTTACATGGAGTGTTCCTTAAAGTTTCCCACCAGTACCTAACGGGATATTCTCACCTCAGCCATTCAGCCACTTTTGCACTGGCCAGAAGTGATCAGGGCTATGGAAATAACAGGTTGGGGTGCAACGTTGTTGTAACTCTTTAGTAATCCGCGCCCCGACCTTCTAAGGCCCGGCACGTTCCCAGCACGAATGGCAGAGATGGAAATAACTGGGCTCTGGAAAAAAAAATCAAGAAATATGTGAGGTGTAACCCCCAAGACACTCACATCAATCTCCCCTTCATCGATCTCTCCGTCGTCCTCCTCCTTCTTCTTCTTGTCCTTCTGCTCCTCACCCTTCTGACTCTCATCCTTCTCGTCGAGCGGAGATCCTTCTTTCTCTTTCTCTTCTTCATCATCAGCCACAAGTTTCTCTTGGTCGTCTTCCTGGTTGGGTCCGGTCGGCTCTTCTGGGACCTCCTCGTCATAGTCCAGTTCGTGCTCATCCAGTTCTCGTGTCACAGAAGAAGCCTCATCGTGAAGGTCGTTGCCTCCTTTGTGGTCGTGATCGTCCTGAGAATGCGGACCGTCTCGGATGTGTTCGCTCTCGGAGCCCAGAGACTTGGTCTCACTCAAGTGATCCTCGTCGTCGGAGGGGAGAGGGGACCTCGAGGGATGGCTCTCGGGATCTTCTGGGCCATCTTGGTTCCTTTCTGTAATGTCTATGCTGCCTTTTTCCATTGGAGGGGAATCAGGGGAATCTTGGAGAAGCTCAGAGTTGGACCCAGACATGGCTTTATCCTCCTCCGGGAAAGACTTTGGCGAATTCTTATTGTTTGAGAAAGGGGAAGAGTATTCTCCGGAGCCTGAGAAAGGTTCAGACAAGTCATTGAGAGGGCTCGTATCTTCCATCGGGTCCCTGTGGCCGTCCTCATCCTCATCCTCCTCCTCTCGGTCCAGTTCATGGTCTGAAGACTGATCCCCGTCATCGTCTTCCTCTTCATCTGTCAGCTCAGGTAAGATTTCTTCAGGAGACAGCGGGTCCCGTTCAGGACTATCCGGGGAGGCCATTTATCCAATGTACCTGAAGGAAAAAAAAAAAAGGGAACCATAAAATAGAGGAAAGCAGCGTCCAGGATCCGGAAACGTCTCAGACATTGTATTATTACATTTAAGTCACCATTAACAAAATATCTGCTTGCTGTCAGTGAATAGAACAATTCCTGGTTATATGAAGCTGAAAAGTAGTTGGTCATAAAAAGTATCAGGGAAAGGAAAAAGGTTTGTGCGGCTTCTATCACAGAGGATTGTCCAGGCCGTGACAGCTGTAGCAAACCCTCAGCTGTGAGAAGTATTATGTCCTCAATGCTTCCATTCACGGCAGACGGCGCAAGGTCGATATTGAAGAGGCTGCAACACTAGCACTGCGCCCCCTACAGCCAGTCAGCACCGACCTGATACTGAAGGCCCATCCTAGGAAACATCCCTCTAAAACCTTCCTTCTCCCCGATCGTAACGGACATAAAAGAGTAAGAAGTGACTGCACAGGGTTTACTTGTTGTCTGCAACCAGTCATGGCCAAAAGTGTTTGCACTCTTGAAATTCAAGAAAATGAAGTATTTCTCTCACAATATTATAGCAATCACATGTTTTGTTCTACACAGGTTTAATTCCTTTGTCTGTACTGGAACACCACAAAAATACAGAGAGAGAAAAGTTGGACAGAATTTCATACAAAACCCCAAAAATGAGCCGGACAAAACTGTTGGAACCTTTCCAAAATTGGGGGTAAACAACTTGGTTTCAAGCATGTGATGCTCGTTCACACTCACCTGTGGCAAGTAACAGGGGTGGGAAATAGGAAAATCACACCTGAAACCAGATAAAAGGGGAGAAATTGACTCAATCTTTGCATTGTATCTGTGTGTGCCACACTAAGAATGGAGAACAGAAAGAGGAGAAGAGAACTGTCTGAGGACTTGAGAACCAAAAATGTTCAAAAATTACAACAATCTCAAGGTTACAAGTCCATCTCCAGAGATCTTGATGTTCCTTTGTCCACGGTGCACAACATAATCAAGAAGTTTATAACCCATGGGACTGTAGCTAATCTCCCTGGACGTGTACGGGAGAGAAAAATTGATGAAAGGTTGTAACGTCGGCTGGTCCGGATGGTGGATAAGCCCCAATCAAGGTCCAAGGAAATTCAAGCTGTCCTGCAGGTTCAGGGAGCATCAGTGTCAGCACGAACTATCCGTCCACTTGTGAATGAAATCAAACGTTATGGCAGGAGACCCAGGGGGACCCCACTGCTGACACAGAGAAAGCTAGACAGCAGTTTGCCAAAATGTACGTGACGTTAGTAAGCCAAAATCCTTCTGGGAAAGCGTCTTGTGGAAAGATGAGACCAAAATAGAGCTTTTTGGTAAAGCACATCATTCTACAGTTTACAGAAAATGGAATGAGGCCTACAAAGAAAAGAACACAATACCTACAGTCAGATATGGTGGAGGAAAATATGTTTTGTGGTTGTTTTGCTGCCTCTGGCACTAGATAACTTGACTGTGTACAAGGCATCATGAAATCTGAAGATTACCAAAGGATTTTGGGTGGCAGTGTAGTGCCCAGTCAGAAAGCTGGGTTTGTGTCCTAGGTCATGGGTCTTCCAGCAGGACAATGACCCCAAATATATTTCAAGAAGTTCCCATAAATGGATGGAAACAAAGTGCTGGAGAGTTCTGAAGTGGCAGCAAGGAGTACGGATCTAAATCCCATTGATCACCTGTGGAGAGATCTTACAATTACTGTTGGGAGAAGACGCCTTCACATATGAGACCTGGAGCAGATTGTAAGAGTCGTCTAAGATTCCAGCTGAGGAGGAAGAAGCGGATGGTTATAGGAAGCGACTGACTGCAGGTATTTATTACAAAGGCAGCAACCAAATGTTAAGTGGATGGTGCCAACAATTGTGTCTGGCCCAATTTTGAGGTTGTGTGTGAATTATGTCCAATTTGCCTTTTTTGCTCTGTATTTTTGTGTGTTGTTCTGATACACATAAAGGAAATAAACCTGTGTATAACAAAACGTGTGGAATTGTGATAATTGTCTGGGGGAAATACTTCATTTTATGGAACAAATTCAAGGGTGCCAACACTATTGGCCATGACTGGAGCTGAATACGGTGAGCTAAAGAAATACAACGATTGTAGCGGATGCACAGACATACGGGGGTCTCTGCCGATAGGTAATAGCCGCACTGATCCTGTGAACAGGACATAGAAGTGTAAGGTGGGGTGTCGCTGTAACGAGAGGACTTGTTTGCAGTATTTTCTATGCCGTGATGGATTAGAACATCCAGAGATCCGGCCGCCACTGCACCGATCAAGCAAAAAACAGGAATTTCTATTGTGAGATAATTGATCCCTGTGGGAAACGAATCCAAGGAAGCAGCAAAACCCCAGACGCACCAAGGCCCTGTGGTGAGGAGAACAGCGGGGAGGGGGGACAGGGCCAGACAGGGGGTCACAGCCCCGATATTAGCACCTGGGTGTATACATGTGTAGTGGAAGTGTGGCGGCTCATCTGCCAATCCAGCCAGTGGTGATGAACTGTAAGGAGCCCGGCACCCGTATGTGCAGCACAATCAGCGCGTGAGCAGGGGAGGCGGCACGCTGAGTGTCAGGGGTATACATCCTACATTCATCACCCACAGGGGCTGATATATCATCGCACTACCCCGCGCCCAAGGTTTATTGCACCAAACTCTTCTTTAAGCTGCGTCTATTCTGAAGTCCATTGTGTTTTTCTCGGTTCACCATTTGTGGTTGATTATTTGCAACTTTTTAAAAAGTCACCAAGTTTTTGTGCAAATGTTTCATCCTCCCCTCTGAGTGATTATTATTATTATTTTTTATTTTTTTGAATGGCAGGAATTTTTTGCTTAAATGTTAGAGGTCGATTGTGACGTTTTAACGGATCGCGACACTTTTTTGCTCTAAAATGGTGTAAAAAAAAAAAAGGTAAAAGACCGGGCAGGTCATTAATACCGAGGAGGACCCCAGACACTGGGCAGGTCATTAATACCGGGGGCCCCCCCCGACACCGGGCAGGTCATTAATACCAGGGGCCCCCCCGACACCGGGCAGGTCATTAATACCAGGGGGTACCCCAGACACCGGGCAGGTCATTAATACCAGGGCCCCCCCCCGACACTGGGCAGGTCATTAATACCGGGGGGGGTACCCCAGACACCGGGCAGGTCATTAATACCGAGGAGGACCCCAGACACTGGGCAGGTCATTAATACCGGGGGCCCCCCCGACACCGGGCAGGTCATTAATACCAGGGGCCCCCCCGACACCGGGCAGGTCATTAATACCAGGGGGTACCCCAGACACCGGGCAGGTCATTAATACCAGGGCCCCCCCCCCGACACTGGGCAGGTCATTAATACCAGGGGGGTACCCCAGACACCGGGCAGGTCATTAATACCAGGGGGGTACCCCAGACACCGGGCAGGTCATTAATACCAGGGGGGTACCCCAGACACCGGGCAGGTCATTAATACCAAGGAGGACCCCAGACACCGGGCAGGTCATTAATACCAGGGGCCCCCCGACACCGGGCAGGTCATTAATACCAAGGAGGACCCCAGACACCGGGCAGGTCATTAATACCAGGGGCCCCCCGACACCGGGCAGGTCATTAATACCGAGGAGGACCCCAATCACTGGGCAGGTCATTAATACCAGGGGGGACCCCAGACACTGGGCAGGTCATTAATACCGAGGAGGACCCCAGACACCGGGCAGGTCATTAATACCAGGGGGCCCCCCCCGACACCGGGCAGGTCATTAATACCAGGGGGGACCTCGACACCGGGCAGGTCATTAATATCAGGGGGGGGGGGGGGCATTGCTGAGGCTGAGAACAGCTGAGGAGGACAAGATGAGGGGTCTCCAGCAAGAAGAGCCCCGGACTGTGGCAGCGGCCATAACAGGAGCGCCGTGTACGGGCCGGCACACAGCACGCCGCCTCCGGCTGCTCACATCCCGCTTACCTGAGGCCGGAGGGCCGGGGACGGCGCCGGACTCCTCGCTCACACACAGGCGACAACGAGTGACGGGATCCCGCTCCTGCTGCAGGCGGCCTCGCTGACGTCATCCACCGGCGCCGTCTACTCACTGAAGTCATCCACAGGCGCCGTCTGCTCGCTGCTCTCGATAACCAGTGCCGTGCAGGGACATGTGACGTCACCACCATACGTCACTAGCATGGCGGCTGTAGGAGAGGGAGGGCGATGAGGCCGGAAATCCCCCCAGTACTGGAGCTCAGCTGTCTCTCCAAGACCCCCAGACAGAAGACCCCCGGAGACTCAGAGAGAGGGTCTACAGGCCATGTGCTGGGAGGGTAGAACAGTGCTGGCACTATTAGGCCCAGCATCTCCCGCACTACTAGTCCCGGCATCTCCCGCACTACTAGTCCCGGCATCTCCCGCACTACTAGTCCCAGTATTCCCAGCACTACTAGTCCTAGCACTACTAATTTCAGAATCTTCTGCACTACTAGTCCCAGCACTACTTGTCCCATTATTCCCAGCACTACTAATCCCAGCACTACTAGTTCCAACACTACTAGGCCCAGCACTACAAGTTCCAGTATTCCCAGCACTGCTAGTCCCAGTATTCCCAGCACTACTACAACCCCTGGCAAAAATTCTGGAATCACCGGGCTCGGAGGATGTTCATTCAGTTGTTTAATGTTGTTGAAAAAAAGCAGATCACAGACATGGCACAAAACTAAAGTCATTTCAAATGGCAACTTTAGGGCTTTAATAAACACTAAAATAAATCAAGATAAAAAATGTGGTACTCAGTAAGGGTAATTTTTTTCAGACCAAGCAGAGGGAAAAAAATTGTGGAATCACTCAAGTCACCGAGCCCGGTGATTCCAGAATTTTTGCCAGGGGTTGTAGTTCCAGTATTCCCAGCACTACTAGTCCCAGTATTCCCAGCACTACTAGTCCCAGTATTCCCAGCACTACTAGTCCCAGTGTTCCCAGCATTACTAGTCCCAGTATTCCCAGCACTACTAGTCCCAGTATTCCCAGCACTACTAGTCCCAGCATTACTAGTCCCAGTATTCCCAGCACTACTAGTCCCAGTATTCCCAGCACTACTAGTCCCAGTATTCCCAGCATTACTAGTCCCAGTGTTCCCAGCACTACTAGTCCCAGTATTCCCAGCACTACTAGTCCCAGTATTCCCAGCACTACTAGTCCCAGTATTCCCAGCACTACTAGTCCCAGTATTCCCAGCATTACTAGTTCCAGTATTTCCAGCACTACTAGTCCCAGTATTCCCAGCACTACTAGTCCCAGTATTCCCAGCACTACTAGTTCCAGTGTCACTACCAGTTCCACTATTCCCGTTCCTATTGGTCCCAGCACTACTAGTCTCAGCTGAACCAGACATAGACCATTGATGGCACATGGACGTCCTCTTGGCTCGTGTATTATAATCGGTGCAGTTTCACCTTGATCCGTCCATGTACGAGGCCTAATACATGCCGTGTTGTGATTGTTTTCTTTGGGCAACACAGGCATATTTTTAGGGGACAGATCTACTAAATGAACCCCGGCAAGAACACTCCGTAACACTGGTTCTGTGAAAAGATGGAGCAACCAAAAGCATGGCTTCTTTCATCTTCAGAAGCTTTTATACTTGTCAATCCCCACCTGATCACCTTCTTTGTGACGATATCCAGCTGCGGTGATCGGCAGCCCGGTCTGATGTCACACGGACGTCACCCCGTCGGTTTGCGTTTTGATGGCCGCGTATTTCGAAGAGAAAAGCTTGTCGGCCATAGCAACCAATCAGAGCACAGCTTTCACTTAAGAAGCAGCTCTGGTAAAATGAAAGCTGCGCTGTGATTGGTTGCTATGGGCAACAGAGTTTTCAATAAATCTGACATTGTTTTTCACTTAGGAAAACTCCTAATTTTGCGCGTTCTGATCCTCAGTGTTATTGCGCGCGGTTCTGCTTCACGGACCCCATTTATTTTACATGTTTCACTTATAATGGCCAAAAACCAACACGACCATATGCGTCATCATCTTTTCACATCACGTCAACGTATCTTAGGCCGCAGTCACACAGTGATTGTCGTCGCTGTTTTCCACAGACCTGTCCCCACTGATTTTTGCTTTTGCACCTATTTTTTGTTGCCTGCGACATACTCTTTTTTTTTTTTTAAATTTGCACCTTTTTTAACCCCTTCACGACCTTGGGTTTTTCCTTTTCTGTTTTTCCCTCCCCTTCTTCCCAGAGCCATAACTTTTTTATTTTTCCGTCAATATGGCCGTATAAGGGCTTGTTTTTTGCGGGACGAGATGTACTTTTGAATGACACCATTAATTTTACCAGATCGCATACTGTAAAATAGGAAAAAAATTCCAAGTGCGGTGAAATTGCAAAAAAAAAAAAAAAAATGCAATTCCATAATAGTATTTTTATTTATTTTTTACCATGTTCTCTAAAATGCTAAAACTGACCTGCCATTATTATTCTCCAGGTCATTACGAGTTCCTAGACACCAAACATGTATAGGTTCATTTTTATTTAAGTGGTGAAAAAAAATCCCAAATTTGTAAAAAATAAAAAAGGTGCCATTTTGCGAGACCCGTAGTGTCTCCATTCTTCAGAATCTTTGGCCGGGTGGGGGCTTATTTTTTGCGCCCCGAGCTGACGTTTTTATTAACACTATTTTGGGATAGATACGATGTTTTGATCTCCCGTTATAACATTTTATTGCAATGTTGCTCTACCAAAAAAAGTAATTCTGGCGTTTTAATTTTTTTACCTCGTTACTCCTTTTACCAATTGGATTAATTCTTTTATATGTTGTTAGATCGGGCGATTGTGAACTCGGCGATACCAAATATGTGTATTTTTTTTATAGTTTTATTTTGAATGGGGCTATAGGGGGGTGATTTGAATTTTTATATATTTTTTTAATTATTTTAATATTTTTAAAAACACTGTCTTTCTACTTTTCACTTGCTTCAACAGTCTCCATGGGAGATTTGAAGCTGCGATCGTCTGATCTCTTGTGCAAAAATCATCATCTGCTATGGACGCTGGCATACTTATTCAGTTGCAAAACAAAAAAAAGAGAAACTAATGATTTTTTTTTTTGCATAAAATTCATAATCAGGTGTGTGACATTTTAAAACAACTGATGTAGAAAAATGTCAAATAGCACAAGACAAAAAAAGGACTTAAAAAAAATGCAAATGATGACTGGGGCTCATTATATTCTGGCAGTCGCTTGCAACCTGCGATCAAACCTCCAAGAATAAAGCGCACGAAAATTTGGTGCATTTTTTCTGCTGCATATTTTTATGTTAAAAAACGCAGCGTATTACAGTTCCATCAAAGCTGATGAGATTTATGTCAAATTCACGCGCACTCTTGTAGTTTTTAACACTGCGGAAATTGATCTGCGGCGCGTTTTTAAAATCCGCAGCGTGTCAATGTCTCTTGTGGTATTTTTTTTTTTTTTTGCGGATTTCCCCATAGACTTGAATGAAATGTGGAAAATCCGCAGGAAAAAAAATGCTGTAGCATTAAAAGATGTACTAATCGTGGGAACTCAGCCTAAGGGCTCATTCAGACGTCCGTTTTTTCTATGTATGAAAAAAATGGTCCAATAATTCTGATCAGAGAGTAGTCCGAGTGTCGTCAATTTTTCTCGTACCTGGAAAGAAGAAAAAAAAAGTTTCTCCACCTTCTCCATTCTGACAGTCCGTGAAAATTGGACTGCATTCAGATGTGATCCGTTTTTTTACGGACCTATAGATTTGCATTGCCGACTTCGATCCGACTCTCGGATTAAAATTGGACATGTCTCCAATATTTTCCGCAGAGCAATCAGTACGAGTAAAAAATAGGACATGTACACAGCCTCATACCATAGACTATAAAATGTACAGGTGAAAACCATGGATAGCGCTCGTACATGAAAATCATGTGAATGAGGCCTAACTGCGTTGGATTTTTTTTTGCAATATTCGCCTTTCAGTGAAGACTCAGAGTCGCAATACAACCCCTTTGACAATCGTTCGATGCAGTGTCGAAATGCAACAGACAGACCATTACCACCGCGTGGCCCTACACTAAGACGTTCCACCACCCCCAAGGAATCGCTTGAATTGGGGAACATTGTTTCTTCTTCCTCCTGTATGATTAGCGCTTGCACCTGCCAATTATCCATCTCCTTGATAAGTAGAAGACGAGGGTTGGTCGTTCCCTCGGGTGTCTCGGCATCTTTTCCCACCAGATCACCAGAGGCTGTACAGTCGGCTGCGCTCTCTTTGTAAAAGCCAAATGTGGAGCACAAAATAATGAGTCCGTTCAACAACCCAACGAAGGAGGAATGACTTATCAAGTGAGAGATCAATACCGCACACAGGGACGCAGGTTGTAGCAAGGAATGATTTACAATTCCATCGATCCGTGAGTGGTTTTGTGCCGTAGTTACTGATGTACGGGAATGTGTCCACGTAGCGGATTTTGGAATTCCGCACAGTTCCCTGCAGTGGATCATAGAAGCAGAATCCACCTTCTGTGAAAAAACAATCTGAAAAGTGAACCTGACTTGCGGCGCTGAGTTTCATTCTGCAGCAGCACAGTTTTTGCGTGGATTTTCACCACAGATTTCATCCTTTACAAAGTGAAATCCGCAGCGTTTCTGCATCAAAGTTTATGATAAAAATAGTACAATTTGGTAAAGTTTTGTTACTGCAGAGGACGCTGCAGCAGATCATTTGGTGCAGCAAAAAAATGTGCAGCTTTTTTGTGCCAAACCTGACACTTTTATTTAAAGTGGGCCTAGCTTTGCAAAAAGGGTACGGGGGTCTTTCACCGCATGATTGAATTACCAGAAAAGCGGCATGCTTTGTAACCAAAATTTACTGCATCTCACAGCGGCACAGCTTTCATTATATGGTGCACAGGCAACCTAGTGATGAGGTGCACCGCTCAGTAAATTCAGCACACATTCCTCCGACAGCTTTTAGTTATCAAAGGGCCAGATTATGTTAACAAATTTTCCATCTCGGTTTTTCCATCATTACATGACTAAACCCAATACTATTGCACCTTGTAATTAGACTGTAAAGGTTGTAACAAAGCCAGGTAGGGTTAAATCCTAGCATCTGATTAGATTCACCTGGCTGGCTTTGCATATAACCAGGCTAGCTGTTCACTTTAGTCAGTGTCAGCTGGGGGAAGCTGAGCAGAGTGGATTTGTGTTGGAGTAAAAAGAGAGACAAGCAGAACTCTCTCTCTGGTAGGAGACTGCACAGGCCGTGTGCACCAAACTGCAAGTATCAGTGGCTGCTATGGGCAATAGCCATTTTGTCCGGACTAGGACTAGCTCAGCCAGGGTCTGTTTTGTTTAGTTACCGTCTGGACAAAGCTAGGGGTTTATGTTTATGGTTTTGTTTTTTTGGCGCTGTGCAAACTGTAGAAATAAACTCTACATTGCTTTGATATAAAAATCCAATGCCTGTGTGAACTCTGCCTAATACCTACCTGAGAACGTGAATACAAGGTGTAGTCACATGATGCAACATCTTGGTTTTCACAGCGATTTTCTTTATTTTAATATCTGTACTGAAAGCTGCAGTATTCTGAAAATCGCAAAATGTGTGAATGATACAGAGTAAAATCTTAATTATGCCAGACATACTTTCTGATGGCAAGAGCAGCACACCTTTATTTTTATGTTGACTCTTTAATTTGTGTTCTTCTTTAGTTGATTAACACAGACTATTATTTGTATAACCCTGAATGCTATGTGCTCTTTGATTCTGAAACAATGATCTGTATTTACAAGAGCTCCTGTGATACAAAGTATGTAAATAGATTAACTAGAACAATGAATGTTTGCTAGATATGTTAAATACCATTGTATGGTGCTTGCCAGTCAATCTTGGGGGATGAGCTGTGGATATTCGAGCCCTGCACCTTTACCTCTTACCTGTGCCTGATGACCTCACACAGATTTAAATATAAACAGGGATGTCTGTAGTGCTGGAGACAGAATCAGACTTGAGACAGAGTCAGAAAGACCTTATAAGGAGAATGAGAGACATCCTTCAGGAAAGTAGATGGATTGCATGGCATCCAAAGAGACACAGTTTTGAATTCTATATGATTCTAACCTAAGGGTACTGGCCCTGACTGGAAAGATTTGGATCTGTTCCTTTAACCATCGGAGAAACTATGGATACTTTTGGGGAGCCCAGGAGAGGACGAAGAAGTCACCTGGCCCCATGGACATGTTGTTTTTCTAGTTGCTAGGAGGGACCCGCCGATCGCCTAGAACCCATGGAGACATTTGGAATTGCCAGGAGGGACCCACCGGTTGCCTAGCCCCATAGAAACTCTCGGAGAGGCCAGTTTGGGACCCTCGTGTGTCCTGGCCTTGTACCTTGATGGACTGCTAGCTTCCTAAGCTTGCCGCTACCTTCTCTCAGTGGGGGCCGGGGAATAGCGGGGGGGACAGGTGGATTAGTCTGGCAGCAGAGTTTAGGATAGATTGGAGGGGGGCGAGAGTGTTAGAAGGGAGGCTACAGAGCAGGAGGTTGCAGTAGTTGAGGCGGGAGATGATGAGGGCGTGCACTAGTGTTTTTGCAGAGTCTATGCTGAGTAATGCGCGGATGCGGGAGATGTTTTTGAGTTGGATTCGGCAGGAAGTGGAAAGGGCTTGGATATGTGGTTTGAAGGAGAGCTCAAAGTCCAGGGTTACCCCGAGGCAGAGAGCTTGCGGGACTGGGGAGAATGGGTAGCCATTGACGTTGATGGATAGGTCAGTTGGGGGGGATGAATGAGATGGTGGAAAGATGATGTATTATGTTTTATCCATGTTAAGTTTTAGAAATCTGGCAGAGAAGAAGGATGAGATAGCAGACAGACATTGTGGGATTTTGGTTAGTAGGGAGGAGATATCGGGTCCAGAGAGGTAGATCTGTGTGTCATCAGCATAGAGGTGATACTGAAAGCCGTGAGACTCTATGAGCTGTCACAGGACAAAAGTGTAGATGGAGAAGAGCAGGGGTCCTAGAACTGAACCTTGGGGGACACCGACAGATAGGAGGCGAGATGAGGAGGTGGTGTGTGATTGGGAGACACTGAAAGTCCTGTCTGTGAGGAATGACGAGATCCAAGATAGGGCCAAGTCCATGATACCAAGAGATGAGAGGGTCTGTAGTAAGAGGGAATGGTCCACTGTGTCAAAGGCAGTTGACAGGTCCAGGAGGACCGAGTAGTCGCTTGGATTTAGCGGTTAGTAGGTCATTGGTGACTTTGGTCAGGGCAGTTTCAGTCGAGTGATGTGGTTGGAAGCCAGATTGTAAGCAGTCGAAGAGGGAACATGAGAGGTGGGAGGACAGTTCAAGGTGGACATGTTGTTCCAGTAGTTTTGAGGGATAGGGGAGAAGTGATATGGGGCGGTAGCTGGTCAGAGAGGATGGGTCAAGGGAGGGCTTTTTGAGGATGGGTGTGATTGAGGCGTGTTTGAAACATGAGGGGAAGACACCAGTTGTTAGTGACAGGTTGAATAGGTGGGTTAGGGTTGGGATGAAGACTGTGGTAAGGTTAGGGATGAGGTGGGATGGGATTGGATCAAGTTCGCAGGTGGTGAGGTGTGACTTGGAGAGTAAAGAAGAGAATTGGTCTTCTGTAATGGTGGAGAAGTGGGGTTTGGAGGAGGAAGGTTGAGTAGATATGAGGAGGGACTGTGGGGACTTTAGGGAAAAGCTTTGTCTGATGGTGTCAATCTTCTGCTTGAAGAATGAGGCAAAGTCTTCAGCTGAGATGAGAGGGGAGGGAGGAGGCGCTGGGGGACGGAGGAGAGAATTGAAAGTGTTGAATAGCTGTTTAGGGTTGTGGGACAGGGAGGATATGAGAAGTAGGTTTATTGTCCACTTTGTGGTTCAATAAAGTACTGCCATGCTGTTTTACCCTCACCCTGTTTTGTCTAAGTAGTGTTACGCCCAAGGAAGACCCCACGTCTTCACAACATCCAAGCAAACGGAGCCTTCTGTTCCTGCATTTCAGGAAATCTGGGCGACTTCAGCTGTGTGGGCTGTAACGCGGCTTCTAGAAATGTCTAAGAGAAAAGAGCCACCCGACTGCAGTTAATAGTTGGAATAAAACACTGTAAAGTCAGTGAAGGGGCTCATTACAGGCAATGATGTGTGATATTAGCCTGGAGCGGTAAGTGCCATCAAGGTAGCGGGCAGGGTTGTCCCCGCAGTGGGGCCCCTCCAGTCCTCACTGCTCTGAAGAGCCCCTCAGGCTTTCTCCTGTTAATGTCTTCTCCATGGCTTAATCTCTAAGTCTATTCTCTGAGTGCTCGCTCTCCAACAAAGAAAAGTTTGTTTTGTGGTCTCAAGAGCAGCGCTCATCTCTACACCCTCCCCGTACATCCCCGCTGCGCAGGGTGACTAAGCTCCACGCAGTGATTCTCCCCACAAGCCGCTATAATGCAGGGATGTGATGTCGCCCACATAGTGATGGGTCCAGACCGTGAATCAAAGCAAAACCTCCGTGTAGAGCAGACAAAAAGTGACGTTTTAATATGTCTTCTCTATACAGTGTATATTCAGTGATTTAAAAAGTATTTTTCGTACACGGTTATAACAAAAATGTGTCGGTGAATTATTTAGTTCCCCCATATGGCGGATTTCTTGTCAGGAACAATAAATCAGGATCAGTGGGTTGCTGATGCAAGAGATACATTTTAAGAAGAATCTGGGTTAACTAGGGTCCTTGATTAAGGACCTCATGACTTAACTATATGTTATAAAGACAATCATAAATCTTGGAGGGAGATTCAATCACTTGAAAGCTGTATTAAGCATAAAATGGTCTCTAGGGGTTTAAGATCGTCTATTACACCAGCACGACGGGCAAGGTCATCCCAAGTTTTAAAGAAATGGGAGAAGGAAGTAACTAAAAGTTCCATCCATTGTATCAATATCTTGCTAGAAAAGGAACAAATTACCTTTCAGACTACAACTAAAAAGCTTGATAAAAATTGTTACGCTCGCGCCCGGACTGACTGGCGTGAGCGTGATTAGTGATCCCACTGGACCATGAACCGAGGAGTGCCTGGAGGGGCGTAACTAAGTATCAACCTGATCCGACCAAGGTCGCACGGCGGCTCAGTCGACTCCGTGAACCAAGGAGGAACCGAGCAGAGGGACCAGGTGCTACTCCAGGTCAGACCCTGGTCACAGCTGTTGACCCACACCGGGGAATGCAGGAACAGGCAGGTTAGACTGGCATGTAGACAAGTGGGTACTGGCAAACACGGCTGGTATGCAGACAGGTGGATATTGACAGGCACAGCTGGTATGCAGACAGGTGGACACTGGCAGGCACGGCTGGCGTGCAGACAGGTGGGCACAGGCAGGCACGGCTGACATGCAGAGAGGCGGGTACTGGCAGGTAGAAACACAGGCAGGATAGGGACCTGTATAGACTGGGACACAGGAACGGAGCCGCAGGTGCGGTAGACAAGCTGAGCAGAGCAAAACCCGCAGGTGCGGTAGACAAGCAGAGCAGAGCAAAACCCGAAGATGCGGTAGACAAGCAGAGCAGAGCAAAACCCGCAGATGCGGTAGACAAGCTGAACAGAGAAAAACCCGCAGATGCGGTAGACCAGCAGAGCAGAGCAAAACCCGCAGATGCGGTAGACGAGCAGAGCAGAGCAAAACCCGCAGATGCGGTAGACGAGCAGACCAAAACCCGCAGATGTGGTAGAACAAGCAGAGCGGATCAAAACCGCAGGTGCGGGAAACAAGCGAAGCTGAGTGGAACTGCCGGGGCGATGAACAAGCAGAGCAGAAGGTGAAGGCAGACAGGACAGGGCTCTGTTCACAAGGAACCGACTGGAAAATACAGGAAGATGGTTAAAACACAGGAGGTAGATACGGAGGCAGGGAAAGGGGACAAGCAGAAACAGATACACACAAGGTACTTACAATGAAGTAGCAAATGGACACAAAACTCACAAACAGAAGTACAGAGACAACGAGTTGGAGTTAGGTGCAAGTTCAGACACTGCAGGCAAAGGGAAGGTACAGACATAGAGAGAAACAAGTAACGGGCTAGGACACTGTTCAGACAGGAACTGAACCGGGAATAAGATACAGGAACGAGCCTGGGAACTCAGCCCCCAGGGTGGCGGAAACAGACTAGAAGTCAGAGATACAGGTAGCGGCCCTGGGTACTCGGCCCCCAGGGTGGCGGAAACAGACTAGAAGTCACAGGTACAGGAAAAGGCCCTGGGTACTCAGCCCCCAGGGTGGCGGACAGACTAGAGTCAGGACAGGACCTGGCACCTCAGTTGAAAAAGACAAACTGAGCGAAAGTGTTGCTCAGACACCTCCTACTGGGTGGAGGGGGTTTAAGTATCCAGTGACTCACAGAAATAGGCTGGGGACGCATTAGGACTGTGCACACGGTAGCTATAAGAAACAAGCAGAAAGCCGCACCAATGCCGTAAGCAATCAGACAAGAGACATGGACACAGCAGGAACTGAAACAAAGAGTGCAGCCTGGACTGACAGGTAACATTGCGGTCTTGCATGGTGGGAGGTGGTGCACCATGCAAGCATGCCGCCAGGAATGTTACAAACATGTTATGATAGGTCGAAACGTTTTTACCTTTTTTATATGGCAGAATAAATTTTGTTTTCCTTTTTCACCCGGGACTTGGACAATGTCTTCCACTACTTACAGTACATCGATAAAGCTGACTGACCTCACAGAGGAGACCCTTAAAAATAAAGCTAGCGCTGATTTCTCTAGGAGGGAGGCTACACTTCAGAGATCAGTTGAACAGTTCCAGGATTCGATTAAGGAAAGGAAACATAAATAATTCTCTGGAAAACACGGTTTATTCACCCAATTTTTCTAGTGTGGAAAGAAAGGCCCTAGATGACCTTGCCGAGAATAGAGAGTTGATTTTTTAAAGCTTCTGACAAGGGGGGAAACCTAGTTTTACCATATCATCCTAAATACCTACAGAAGCAAATAAAATATTGAAGGATGGAGCTACGTATATGATCTTGGGGAGAGACCTCGCTAAAGTCTTTTTACAAGAACTGGAGGATCTGCTAGTTGGCATGATTGGCTTAAAAATAATTTCAAAAATGAAATGGACTTTATCCTAAATTTCTGGTTTTGGCCACATTTTATGCATTCCCCAAGGTGCATAAAGGCGCATTAAAAGGCTGCCTGATTGTCTCTGGCATAGACTCAATCACCCATAATTGCAGTATATATATTGACAGGGTCTTAAAACTATTTGTGATCTCTTTGCCCTTCTACATTAGGGACACATCTGATCTTCTCAAACTTGAGGATGCCGTAATCAACGAGGATGTGCAGCGGCATCAATCGATGTTGAAGAGCTGTATAGTAGCGTTCCCCACGACGCGGGCCTGAGGGCAATAGATCATTATTTGAAATCAAGAGGAACACAATTTACCTTCCATAACGACTTTGCTACTAAGCTGCTAGAATTTGTAATAAAACACAACTTCTCTTTTAGGCTGCTTGCCCACTATGCGTTTTTCCAGTTGCATGGATTTCTTTAGTGTGACCAAGTTGTCAAGCACTTTTCCAAGTGATGCTAAAATCGCTTGGAAAAGCGCTTGATAGCATGAGACGGACTCTACAACCCACAGAAGTTGCTCAGGTAATGCAGCTCATCTAGCATGGCACATCAATGCGAGCTGTGGCTAGAAGGTTTGCTGTGTCTGTCAGCGTAGTGTCCAGAGGCTGGAGGCGCTACCAGGAGACAGGCCAGTACACCAGGAGACGTGAAGAGGGCCGTAGGAGGGCAACAACCCAGCAGCAGGACCGCTACCTCCGCCTTTGTGCAAGGAGGAACAGGAGGAGCACTGCCAGAGCCCTGCAAAATGACCTCCAGCAGGCCACAAATGTGCATGTGTCTGCACAAACGGTTAGAAACCGACTCCATGAGGGTGGTATGAGGGCCCGACGTCCACAGATGGGGGTTGTGCTCACAGCCCAACACCGTGCAGGATTCTTGGCATTTGCCACAGAACACCAGGATTGGCAAAGTCGCCACTGGCGCCCTGTGCTCTTCACAGATGAAAGCAGGTTCACACTGAGCACATGTGACAGACGTGACAGAGTCTGGAGACGCCGTGGAGAGCGATCTGCTGCCTGCAACATCCTTCAGCATCACCGGTTTGGCAGTGGGTCAGTAATGGTGTGGGGTGGCATTTCTTTGGAGGGCCGCACAGCCCTCCATGTGCTCGCCAGAGGTAGCCTGACTGCCATTAGTGGAGGCCACACACAATACTCAGCCTCATCAGGAGCATGCCCAGGCGTTGTAGGGAGGTCATACAGGCACGTGGAGGCCACACACAATACTCAGCCTCATCAGGAGCATGCCCAGGCGTTGTAGGGAGGTCATACAGGCACGTGGAGGCCACACACAATACTGAGACTCATTTTGACTTGTTTTAAGGACATTACATCACAGTTGGATCAGCCTGTAGTGGGTTTTTCCACTTTAATTTTGTGGGTGACTCCAAATCCAGGCCTCCATTGGTTAATAAATGTGATTTCCATTGATGATTTTTGTGTGATTTTGTTGTCAGCACATTCAGCTTCTACAGAACAAAGTATTCAATGAGGAGATTTCATTCATTCACATCTAGGATGGGGTATTTCAGTGTTCCCTTTAATTTTTTGAGCAGTGTATTCTTGTACATAGGAGCAGTATTATAGTAGTTATATTCTTGTACATAGGGGCAGTATTATAGTAGTTATATTCTTGTACATAGGGGGCAGTATTATAGTAGTTATATTCTTGTACATAGGAGCAGTATTATAATAGTTATATTCTTGTACATAGGGGCAGTATTATAGTAGTTATATTCTTGTACATAGGGGGCAGTATTATAGTAGTTATATTCTTGTACATAGGAGCAGTATTATAATAGTTATATTCTTGTACATAGGGGCAGTATTATAGTAGTTATATTCTTGTACATGGGGGGCAGTATTATAGTAGTTATATTCTTGTACATAGGAGCAGTATTATAATAGTTATATTCTTGTACATAGGGGCAGTATTATAGTAGTTATATTCTTGTACATGGGGGGCAGTATTATAGTAGTTATATTCTTGTACATGGGGGGCAGTATTATAGTAGTTATATTCTTGTACATGGGGGGCAGTATTATAGTAGTTATATTCTTGTACATAGGGGGCAGTATTATAGTAGTTATATTCTTGTACATAGGAGCAGTATTATAGTAGTTATATTCTTGTACATAGGAGGCAGTATTATAGTAGTTATATTCTTGTACATAGGGGCAGTATTATAGCAGTTATATTCTTGTATATAGGGAGTAGTATTATAGTAGTTATATTCTTGTACATAGGAGCAGTATTATAGTAGTTATATTCTTGTACATAGGGGGCAGTTTTATAGTAGTTATATTCTTGTACATAGGAGCAGTATTATAGTAGTTATATTCTTGTACATAGGGGGCAGTATTATAGTAGTTATATTCTTGTACATAGGGGGCAGTATTATAGTAGTTTTATTCTTGTACATAGGGGGCAGTATTATAGTAGTTTTATTCTTGTACATAGGGGGCAGTATTATAATAGTTATATTCTTGTACATAGGGGCAGTATTATAGTAGTTATATTCTTGTACATGGGGGGCAGTATTATAGTAGTTATATTCTTGTACATAGGAGCAGTATTATAGTAGTTATATTCTTGTACATAGGGGGCAGTATTACAGTAGTTATATTCTTGTACATAGGGGGCAGTATTATAGTAGTTTTATTCTTGTACATAGGGGGCAGTATTATAGTAGTTTTATTCTTGTACATAGGGGGCAGTATTATAGTAGTTATATTCTTGTACATAGGGGGCAGTATTATAGTAGTTATATTCTTGTACATAGGGGGCAGTATTATAGTAGTTATATTCTTGTACATAGGAGCAGTATTATAGTAGTTTTATTCTTGTACATAGGGGGCAGTATTATAGTAGTTATATTCTTGTACATAGGGGGCAGTATTATAGTAGTTATATTCTTGTACATAGGGGGCAGTATTATAGTAGTTATATTCTTGTACATAGGAGCAGTATTATAGTAGTTATATTCTTGTACATAGGGGGCAGTATTATAGTAGTTATATTCTTGTACATAGGGGGCAGTATTACAGTAGTTATATTCTTGTACATAGGGGGCAGTATTATAGTAGTTTTATTCTTGTACATAGGGGGCAGTATTATAGTAGTTTTATTCTTGTACATAGGGGGCAGTATTATAGTAGTTATATTCTTGTACATAGGGGGCAGTATTATAGTAGTTATATTCTTGTACATAGGGGGCAGTATTATAGTAATTATATTCTTGTACATAGGAGCAGTATTATAGTAGTTTTATTCTTGTACATAGGGGGCAGTATTATAGTAGTTATATTCTTGTACATAGGGGGCAGTATTATAGTAGTTATATTCTTGTACATAGGGGGCAGTATTATAGTAGTTATATTCTTGTACATAGGAGCAGTATTATAGTAGTTATATTCTTGTACATAGGGGGCAGTATTATAGTAGTTATATTCTTGTACATACGGGGCAGTATTATAGTAGTTATATTCTTGTACATAGGGGGCAGTATTATAGTAGTTATATTCTTGTACATAGGAGCAGTATTATAGTATTTATATTCTTGTACATAGGGGGCAGTATTATAGTAGTTATATTCTTGTACATACGGGGCAGTATTATAGTAGTTATATTCTTGTACATAGGGGGCAGTTTTATAGTAGTTATATTCTTGTACATAGGGGGCAGTATTATAGTAGTTATATTCTTGTACATAGGGGGCAGAATTATAGTAGTTATATTCTTGTACATAGGGGCAGTATTATAGTAGTTATATTCTTGTACATAGGGGGCAGTATTATAGTAGTTATATTCTTGTACATAGGGGCAGTATTATAGTAGTTATATTATTGTACATAGGGGCAGTATAATAGTAGTTATATTCTTGTACATAGGGAGCAGTATTATAGTACTTATATTCTTGTAAATAGGGGCAGTATTATAGCAGTTATATTCTTTTACATAGGGGCAGTATTATAGAACTTATATTATTGTACATAGGAGCAGTATTATAGTAGTTATATTCTTGTACATAGGAGCAGTATTATAGTAGTTATATTCCTGTACATAGGAGTAGTATTATAGTAGTTATATTCTTGTACATGCGAGCAGTATTATAGTAGTTATATTCCTGTACATAGCGGGCAGTATTATAGTAGTTATATTATTTTACATAGGGGCAGTATTATAGTAGTTATATTCTTGTACATAGGGGAAGTATTATAGTGGTTATATTCTTGTACATAGGGGCAGTATTATAGTAGTTATATTCTTATACATAGGGGAGCATTATTATAGTAGTTATATTCTTGTACATAGGGGGCAGTATTATAGTAGTTATATTCTTATACATAGGGGCAGTATTATAGTAGTTATATTCTTGTACGTAGGAGCAGTATTTTAGTAGTTATATTTTTGTACATAGGAGCAGTATTATAGGAGTTATATTCTTGTACATAGGGGAGAAGTATTATAGTAGTTATATTCTTGTACATAGGAGCAGTATTATAGTTATATTCTTGTACATAGCGGGCAGTATTATAGCAGTTATATTCTTGTACATAGGGCAGTATTATAGTAGTTATATTCTTGTACATAGGGGCAGTATTATAGTAGTTGTAACATCCCCGGCGGCGTGCTGGCATGACTTACCACCTCCCACCATGCAAGACCGCCATCTTACCTATCAGTCCAGGCTGCACACTTTGCTCCAGTATCTGCTGTGTGCATGTCTCTTGCCTGATTGCTTAGGGCGGCGGCGCGGTTAATGTCTGATTCTTATAGTTACTGTGTGCGCACTCCTAATGCCTCCCCAGCCTATTGTTGTGAGTCACTGGATACTTAAACCCCCTCCACCCAGTAGGAGGTGCCAGAGCAATACTCTCTTTCAGTGTGTTCTGTGCAACTGAGTTGCCAGGTCCTGTCCTGTATCTTGTCTGTTCTGCCACCCTAGGGGCTGTATACCCAGGCCTGTTACCTGTATCTGTGACTTCTAGTCTGTTTCTGCCACCCTGGGGGCTGTATACCCTGGCCCGTTACCTGTATCTGTGACTTCTAGTCTGTTTCCGCCACCCTGGGGGCTGAGTTCCCAGGCTTGTTCCTGTATCTTATTTCTGGTTCAGTTCCTGTCTGAACAGTGTTCTAGCCCGTTACTTGTTTGTCTCTATGTTCGTATCTTCCCTTTTCCTGCAGTGTCTGAACCTGCACCTAACTCCAACTCGTTGTCTCTGTACTTCTGTTTGTGAGTTTAGTGTTCACTCGCTACTCGATCCACCACAGTACTACGGGGATCCAAAACAAAGCTGTGCATTTGTGGAGCAATGTATGCTGCATTTCAAATTCTATGCTCACTATTTTCCCACTGATCGGGTTAAAGTAGCATTTATGATGTCCTACTTAGCGGGTGATGCCTTGAATTGGATCACCCCCCTATGGGAAGAATGGTATCCTATCTTCTCTGACCTGCAGGCCTTCCTGGTGGCCTTTCTAATGGTCTTCAATGACCCTAACCCTGAGGCTTCTGCTAAAGCTTCCCTTCCCAATATCCTGGAGCAGTCCCGATGGGTGATGCATGTAGTTAGCCCACCAGCTCTCCAGCCTGAAGAGACTGCTGCCCATACAGACTCCACACAGGATGACAATGCTCCACAGAATTCTTCTCTTCCCAGCCTCAAGAGGCAGTCCAGATGTGCTAGGCGTAGAGGTAAACCGTCACGCCAGATTCTGCCCTCCCAAAGACCTCCTGTTCCCCAGCCTGTATCGGCAGCTACCCGCACAGAATCCATGAAGGATGACCAAGTTCGTCAGGCAAAGCAGAGTCCGGAACTCAGTCACAAAATCGGATTACGGTCCCGCTGCGGTTGTTTGGGACACCCTGACGGTCTTTGTCCAGCGAAGGTTGGAGAATCCCAAGACATTAGACCTGTAGGAGAGGCTGCCCTTGGCGATAGTATTTCCTCTCCACAGATGACCGTGACTGTCTCCGAGGCAAGTGAAGGCCTCGGATTAACCGGAAATTTCGGGCGTATAGTCTTGAAGAGTCGGTGTCTGATTGCCATCCGACAACTCCAGAATCCAGTTTGGGCATTGTCAGCGGAAGGACGAGCCCTACTTAGAAACAGTCAAAATATGTCTGTACAAATTAAGCTCCAGATTGGAGCATTACACATGAAGAAGTTCACATTCCAGGTGCTGTCTGGTTTACCCACAGGTCGTCCAGAGCCGAGAGATCTAGTGCCCGCTCAGGTTTGGAGATCCTGCATGGTGTTTCCTGGGGGACTGCTGAGGTACAAGGGGTGTCCAGTCCCCATATCTTCAGGACAGTCAGCAGTTTCTTCTTCTTCACCAGATCTGCTAGTCGCTGACTCGCTGTGTGCTGAAGTCTCCGAAGGAAGGGAAGCGGAGGCGATGTCCCCACACAGTCTCGACTATTGTACCAATGATCTGGCTTCAGGTACCATCCCGCCTCGCAGACGTGTCATCTCAGAAACCAGACTGAAGTTGTTCCCTAAGCAAGGATCCTCCATCTCTAATAAATCTGGCAATAAGTCCATCAAGGCGGTGGCTACCTCCAAGTCTCTGCACCGCTCCAACCAGGCGGAGGACTTCCAGTTGTCTCTTGAATCTTCTGGGGTGATACCTGATAACAAATGGAGAGAGACTTTTCTGCACCCTGTACCTGTTACTTCGCCCACTTCATCCAGTAAGCTTGGCAAAGTGTACGTTAAGGTGGTGGTTACCCCCTAGTCTCTGAATCCCTCCAAGTTGGTGGAGGATCTCCAGTTGTCCCGTGAATCCTTTGGGGTGCTACCCGATATTAACAAATGGAGAGAGACTTTCCTGTGTCCTGTTCCTGGTACTTCACTCACTTCATCTGTTGCTGAGGATGGCTCGATGGGAGGAAGCATCCTAGTCACCAAGATGGTGAGACCAGTTTCATTCCATCTAGTGGACAGAAGAGGTAATCTTCTTGAGGAGATGGATTGGCCTCCAAATTCTCTGCAGAAAATCCTTGCAGGCTTGAAGAAGAGGGGGCGTAAAGGGGGGATACTGTCACATCCCTGGCGGCGTGCTGGCATGGCTTACCACCTCCCACCATGCAAGACCGCCATCTTACCTATCAGTCCAGGCTGCACACTTTGCTCCAGTATCTGCTGTGTGCATGTCTCTTGTCTGATTGCTTAGGGCGGCGGCGCGGTTACTGCCTGATTCTTATAGTTACTGTGTGCGCACTCCTAATGCGTCCCCAGCCTATTGTTGTGATTCACTGGATACTTAAACCCCCTCCACCCAGTAGGAGGTGCCAGAGCAACACTTTCTTTCAGTGTGTTCTGTGCAACTGAGTTGCCAGGTCCTGTCCTGTATCTTGTCTGTTCTGCCACCCTGGGGGCTGTATACCCAGGCCCGTTACCTGTATCTGTGACTTCTAGTCTGTTTCCGCCACCCTGGGGGCTGAGTTCCCAGGCTCGTTCCTGTATCTTGTTTCTGGTTCAGTTCCTGTCTGAACAGTGTCCTAGCCCGTTACTTGTTTTTCTCTATGTTCGTATCTTCCCTTTTCCTGCAGTGTCTGAACCTGCACCTAACTCCAATTCGTTGTCTCTGTACTTCTGTTTGTGAGTTTAGTGTTAACTCGCTACTGCATTGTAAGCACCTTGTGTGTATCTGCTCTGCTTGTCTACTGCACCTGCGGATTTTGCTCTGCTCTGCTTGTCTTCCGCACCTGCAGATTTTGCTCTAATCTGCTTGTCTACCGCACTTGCGGGTTTTGCTCTGCTCTGCTTGTTTACCGTACCTGTGGGTTTTGCTCTGCTCTGCTTGTCTACCGCACTTGTGGGTATTGCTCTGCTCTGCTTGTCTACCGCACTTGCGGGTTTTGCTCTGCTCTGCTTGTTTACCGCATCTGCGGGTTTTGCTCTGCTCTGCTCGTCTACCGCACCAGCTAGTTTTTCACTACTCTGCTTGTCTACCGCACCTGCGGGCTTTGCTCTGCTTGTCTACCGCATCTGCGGGTTTTGATCTGCTCTGCTTGTCATCCGCACCTGCGGGTTTTGCTCTGTTCTGCTCGTCTACCGCACTTGCGGGTTTTGCTCTGCTTTGCTTGTCTACCGCACCTGCTGGTTTTGCTCTGCTCTGCTTGTCTACCGCACCTGCGGGTTTTGCTCTGCTCTGCTTGTCCCCGCACCTGCAGGTTTTGCTCTGCTCTGCTTGTCTACCGCACTTGCGGGTTTTGCTCTGCTCTGCTTGTCTTCCGCACCTGCGAGTTTTGCTCTGCTCAGCGTGTCTACTGCACCTGCGGGTTTTGCTCTGCTCTGCTTGTCTACCGCACCTTCGGGTTTTGCTCTGCTCTGCTTGTCTACCGCACTTGCGGGTTTTGCTCTGCTCTGATTGTCTACTGCACCTGCGGGTTTGCTCTGCTCTGCTTGTTTACCACACCTGCGAGTTTTGCTCTGCTCTACTTGTCTACCGCACCTGCGGGTTTTGCTCTCCTGTGCTTGTCTACCGCACCTGCGGGTTTTGCTCTCCTCTGCTTGTCTACCGCACCTACGGGTTTGCTCTGCTCTGCTTGTTTACCGCACCTGCGAGTTTTGCTCTGCTCTGCTTGTCTACCGCACCTGCGTGTTTTGCTCTCCTCTGCTTGTCTACCGCACCTGCGGGTTTTGCTTTGCTCTGCTTGTCTACCACACCTGAGGGTTTTGCTCTTCTCTGCTTGTCTACCGCACCTGGGGGTTTTGCTCTGCTCTGCTTGTCTTCCGCACTTGCGGGTTTTGCTCTGCTCTGCTTGTCTACCACACTTGCGGGTTTTGCTCTTCTCTGCTTGTCTACCGCACCTGGGGGTTTTGCTCTGCTCTGCATGTCTTCCGCACTTGCGGGTTTTGCTCTGCTCTGCTTGTCTACCACACTTGCGGGTTTTGCTCTGCTTTGTTTGTCTACCGCACCTGTGGGTTTTGCTCTGCTCTGCTTTTCTACCGCACCTGCGGGTTTTGCTCTGCTCTGCTTGTCTACCGCACCTGATGGTTTTGCTCTGCTTGTCTACCGCACTTGCGGGTTTTGCTCTGCTCTGCTTGTCTACCGCACTTGCAGGTTTTGCTCTACTCTGCTTGTCTACCACATATACGGGTTTTGCTCTGCTCTGCTTGTCTACCGCACCTGATGGTTTTGCTGTACTCTGCTTTTCTACCGCAGCTGCGGGTTTTACTCTGCTCTGCTTGTCTACCGCACCTGCGGGTTTTGATCTGCGCTGCTCGTTTACTGCACCTGCGGGTTTTGCTCTGCTCTGCTTGTCTGCCGCACCTGCGGTTCTGTTCCTGTATCCCAGTTTGTACTGGTCCCTATCGTGCCTGCGTTCCTACCTGCCAGTACCCACCTGTCTGCATACCAGCCGAGCCTGTCAGTAACCACCTGTCTGCATACCAGCCGTGCCTGCCAGTACCCACCTGTCTGCATACCAGCAGTGACTGCCAGTACCCACCTGTCAGTATGCCAGCCTAACTTGTCTGTTCCTGCATTCCCCGGTGTGGGTCAACAGCTGTGACCAGGGTCTGACCTGGAGTAGCACCTGGTCCCTCTGCTCGGTTCCTCCCTGGTTCACGGAGTCGACTGAGCCGCCGTGCGACCTTGGTCGGACTGAGTTGATACTTAGTCACGCCCCTCCAGGTACTCCTTGGTTCATAGTCCAGTGGGATCATTAACCACGCTCACGCCAGACAGTCCGGGCGTGTGCGTAACAGTAGTTATATTCTTGTACATAGGGGGCAGTATTATATTAGTTATATTCTTGTACAAAGGGGCAGTATTATAATAGTTATATTCTTGTAGATGGGAGCAGTATTATAGTAGTTATATTCTTGTATATAGGGGGTAGTGTTATAGTAGTTATATTCTTGTCCATATGGGCGGTATTACAGTAGTTATACTCTTGTACATAGGAGCAGCATTATAGCAGTTATATTCTTGTACAAAGAATCATAGAATCATAGAATCATAGAATGGTAGAGTTGGAAGGGACCTCCTGGGTCATCTGGTCCAACCCCCTGCTCAAAGCAGGATTCACTAGATCATCTCAGACAGATGTCTGTCCAGCCTCTGTTTGAAGACGTCCATTGAAGGGGAACTCACCACCTCTCGTGGCAGCCTGTTCCACTCATTAATCACCCTAACTGTCAAAAAGTTTTTTCTAATATCTAATCTGTGTCTCCTCCCATTTAGTTTCATCCCATTGCTTCTAGTCTTTCCTTGTGCAAATGAGAATAAAGATGATCCTTCTACAATGTGACAGCCCTTGACATATTTGTAGACAGCTATTAAGTCTCCTCTCAGTCTTCTTTTTTGCAAGCTAAACATTCCCAAATCCTGCAACCGTTCCTCATAGGACATGGTTTGCAGACCAGTCACCATTCTGGTCGCTCTTCTCTGAACTTGCTCCAGTTTGTCTATGTCTTTTTTAAAATGTGGTGCCCAAAACTGTACACAGTACTCCAGATGAGGTCTGACCAAAGAGGAGTAAAGACCGATAATGACTTCACGTGATCTAGACTGTATGCTTCTGTTAATACATCCCAGAATTTTATTTGCCTTTTTTGCTGCTGCATCACACTGTTGACTCATGTTCAGTCTATGATCTATTAGTATACCTAAGTCTTTTTCACATGTACTGTTGCTTAGCTCTATTCCTCCCATTCTGTATATGCTTTTTTCATTTTTATTGCCCAGATGTAGTACTTTGCATTTTTCCCTGTTAAAAACCATTCTGTTGGTTGCTGCCCACTGCTCCAGTTTATTTAGGTCTTTTTGAATCCTCTCTCTCTTCTCTAGTATTAGCTATCCCTCCTAGCTTTGTGTCATCAGCAAATTTAATCAGTTTACCCTCAATTCCTTCATCTAAATCATTGATAAAGATGTTGAACAATACAGGTCCCAGGACGGAGCCCTGTGGTACCCCACTTGAGACATTCATCCAGCTGGATGTGAAGCCATTTACAACCACCCTTTGAGTCCGATCACTAAGCCAGTTATGAATCCACCTAACAGTTGCCTGGTCCATTGCATACTTGGTCATTTTTTCAATAAGGATGGTGTGAGATACTTTGTCAAATGCTTTGCTGAAGTCAAGATATACTATATCTACAGCATTTCCCTGATCCACCCAGTCAGTGATTCTGTCATAGAAGGAAATTAAGTTAGTCTGACATGACTTGTTAGTTACAAACCCATGCTGACTCTGGTTAATCACTTCATTCTTATCCATGTACTTACATACATGTTGTTTAATAATTTGTTCAAATATCTTTCCTGGTATAGAAGTCAGACTCACCGGCCTATAGTTCCCTGGGTCCACCTTCTTCCCCTTTTTGAAGATAGGAACAACATTTGCTCTTCTCCAGTCTTCTGGGACTTCTCCTGTTCTCCAAGAATTTTCAAAGATTATGGAGAGTGGTTCTAAAATTTCTTCTACGATCTCCTTCAGTACTCTGGGGTGTAATTCATCTGGACCTGGAGACTTGAACTCATTTATGTTAGCTAAATATTCCCTCACAATCTTTCTGTTTACAGATAACTTGGATTCCTCTATTCCTTTAAAAGGACAGTGAAGATCAGTTGATGTTACATTTTCTTTCTGAGAGAAAACAGATGCAAAATAGGAAATAAAAAGTTCGGCCTTCTCAACATCCTCTCTTACCATTTCTCCATTTTCATCCTGTAAAAATCCTATAGCATCTTTGACTTTTATTTTACTTTTGACATACCCCCAAAATCCTTTTTTATTGCTTTTGACATCTCTTGCAAGCCTTAATTCATTGTCAGCTTTAGCTAACCTGATACGTGCCCTGCAGGATCTGCAGACTGCATTATAATCTTCTTTAGTTATGCCTCCCTCTTTCCATTTAATAAACATTTCTTTCTTTCTTTTTAGCATGTGTTTAAGTTCTGTGTTCATCCATCCTGGTTTCCTTAAATGCTTCCCATTCTTCCTACTTTTCGGGATTGTTAACGATTGTGCTTTGAGAATCTCATTTTTAAAAATTTCCCATCCTTCCTGGACATTTTTGTCCTTAAGGACATCCAGCCATTGGATCCCTCCTATTCTCTTTCTGATTCTCTTAAAATCTGCCTTTCTAAAATCTAACCTTGAAGTCTGAGTCTTCACATGTCTTCCTCCTCTAGTTATCCAAAATTCTATAATAGCATGATCGCTGCCTCCTAGGGTCCCAGCCACCTTTACCTCCTCAACCATTTCCTCCCTGTTTATAAGGATTAGATCCAAAGTAGCAGATCCCCTTGTTTTCTCCCCTACCTTTTGGAAGATAAAGTTGTCAGCAAGAGAGGATAAGAATTTGCTTGACCTGTTAGTTTTACTTGAGAGAGATTCCCAACAAATGTCTGGATAGTTGAAATCTCCCATGACCACTACGTCATATTTTTTGGAGAACTTGGTCATTTGATACATAAAGAGTTCATCCATATCTTCAGCTTGCCCAGGTGGCCTGTAGGAAATGCCTACAATGGTGTCCTTTCCGCTGTTCTCTCCTTGTATTCTTACCCAAACAGTTTCCACAGAACTCCCAGTCTCTGAAGCTTCAATCTCTGTGCAGATATACGCTTTTCTAACATAAAAAGCGACACCTCCTCCTCGTTTATCAAGTCTGTTTCTGGCAAATAAGTTGTATCCTTTTAGCCTTTTATTCCAATCATGTGTATCGTTCCACCAAGTTTCAGTGATTCCAATGACATCATATTCCTTTTCCTGCATTAGTAGTTCCAATTCTCCTTGTTTGTTGCCCATGCTTTGTGCATTTGTATAAAAACATTTTAGTTTGTGATTGGTTTCTCTTCCTCCCATATTTTTATTATTTAGATTTTTTTGTCTTTGTTCTTCCTTTCCACTTCCAGTAGCAGAGATCTCAATAGTATTTGTCAGCTGTATGGCTTTTTCTGGCCTTTTGCTTCCCTTCCCACATTGTTCTAGTTTAAAGCTCTTCTGATGAGTGTAGCAAGGCGACTTCCAAATACATGTTTTCCAGTCTTCGTAAGGTGCACCCCATCTCTAGCAAGTAGTCCATCGTATAGGTAATTCATTCCGTGATCCAGAAATCCAAATCCTTGTTGACGGCACCATCGACGTAGCCAGTTGTTCACCTGTAGAATCTTATTCCACCTCATTGTTCCATGGCCATCCACTGGGAGGATGGATGAGAAGACCACCTGCGCTCCCAATTCTTTCACTTTCTTGCCTAAGTCTTCAAAGTCACTGCAGATGGTTTCCAGGTCCTTTCTTGCGGTGTCATTTGTCCCCACATGTATTAGCAGGAATGGGTAGTGATCTGTAGGTCTGAAGAGTCTTGATATCCTGTCAGACACATCTTTAATTTTTGCTCCTGGAAGACAGCACATTTCTCTTGAGGTTATGTCTGGTCTGCAGATAGCGGCCTCTGTTCCTCTTAACAGGGAATCCCCCATGACCAGTATTATAGTAGTTATATTCTTGTACATAGGGGGCAGTATTATAGTAGTTATATTCTTGTACATAGGGGGCTGTATTATAGTAGTTATAGTCTTGTACATAGAGGGAAGTATTATAGTAGTTATATTCTTGTACATAGGAGCAGTATTATAGTAGTTATATTCTTGTACATAGGGGGCAGTATTATAGTAGTTATATTCTTGTACATAGGGGCAGTATTATAATAGTTATATTCTTGCACATACGGGCAGTATTATAGTAGTTATATTCTTGTACATAGGAGCAGTATTATAGTATTTATATTCTTGTACATAGGGGGCAGTATTATAGTAGTTATATTCTTGTACATAGGGGCAGTATTATAGTAGTTATATTCTTGTACATATGGGCAGTATTATAGTAGTTATATTCTTGTACATAGGAGCAGTATTATAGCAGTTATATTCTTGTACATAGGAGCAGTATTATAGTAGTTATATTCTTGTACATAGGGAGCAGTATTATAGCAGTTATATTCTTGTACATAGGGGCAGTATTATAGTAGTTATATTCTTGTACATATGGGCAGTATTATAGTAGTTATATTCTTGTACACAGGAGCAGTATTATAGTAGTTATATTCTTGTACATAGGGGCAGTATTATAGTAGTTAAATTATTGTACATAGGGGCAGTATTATAGTAGTTATATTCTTGTAGATAAGAGCAGTATTATAGTAGTTACAGTGCTGGCCAAAAGTATTGGCACCCCTGCAATTCTGTCAGATAATACTCAGTTTCTTCCTGAAAATGATTGCAATCACAAATTCTTTGGTCTTATTCTCTTCATTTAATTTGCTTACAAGGAAAAAACACAAAAGAGAATGAAGCAAAAATCAAATCATTGATCATTTCACACAAAACTCCAAAAAAGGGCCGGACAAAAGTATTGGCACCCTCAGCCTAATACTTGGTTGCACAACCTTTAGCCAAAATAATTGCGAACAACCGCTTCCGGTAACCATCAATGAGTTTCTTACAATGCTCTGCTGGAATTGTAGACCATTCTTCTTTGGCAAACTGCTCCAGGTCCCTGATATTTGAAGGGTGCCTTCTCCAAACTGCCATTTTGAGATCTCTCCACAGGTGTTCTATGGGATTCAGGTCTGGACTCATTGCTGGCCACCTTAGAAGTCTCCAGTGCTTTCTCTCAAACCATTTTATAGTGCTTTTGGAAGTGTGTTTTGGGTCATTGTCCTGCTGGAAGACCCATGACCTCTGAGGGAGACCCAGCTTTCTCACACTGGGCCCTACATTATGCTGCAAAATTTGTTGGTAGTCTTCAGACTTCATAATGCCATGCACACGGTCAAGCAGTCCAGTGCCAGAGGCAGCAAAGCAACCCCAAAACATCAGGGAACCTCCGCCATGTTTGACTGTAGGGACTGTGTTCTTTTCTTTGAATGCCTCTTTTTTTTCCTGTACACTCTATGTTGATGCTTTTTCCCATCTACTTTTGTCTCATCTGACCAGAGAACATTCTTCCAAAACGTTTTAGGCTTTCTCAGGTAAGTTTTGGCAAACTCCAGCCTGGCTTTTTTATGTCTCGGGGTAAGAAGTGGGGTCTTCCTGGGTATCCTACCATACAGTCCCTTTTCATTCAGACGTCGACGGATAGTACGGGTTGACACTGTTGTACCCTCGGACTGCAGGGCAGCTTGAACTTGTTTGGATGTTAGTCGAGTTTCTTTATCCACCATCCGCACAATCTTGCGTTGAAATCTCTCGTCAATTTTTCTTTTCCGTCCACATCTAGGGAGGTTAGCCACAGTGCCATGGGCTTTACACTTCTTGATGACACTGCGCACGGAAGACACAGGAACATTCAGGTCTTTGGAGATGGACTTGTAGCCTTGAGATTGCTCATGCTTCCTCACAATTTGGTTTCTCAAGTCCTCAGACAGTTCTTTGGTCTTCTTTCTTTTCTCCATGCTCAATGTGGTACACACAAGGACACAGGACAGAGGTTGAGGCAACTTTAATCCATGTTAACTGGCTGCAAGTGTGATTTAGTTATTGCCAACACCTGTCAGGTGCCACAGGTAAGTTACAGGTGCTGTTAATTACACGAATTAGAGAAGCATCACATGATTTTTCAAAGGGTGCCAATACTTTTGTCCACCCCCTTTTTTAGGTTTGGTGTGGAATTATATCCAATTTGGCTTTAGGACAATTCTTTTTGTGTTTTTTTCATTGAAGACAAATTAAATGAAGAGAATAATACCAAAGAATTTGTGATTGCAATCATTATCAGGAAGAAACTGAGTATTATCTGACAGAATTGCAGGGGTGCCAATACTTTTGGCCAGCACTGTATATTCTTGTACATAGGGGCAGTATTATAGTAGTTATATTCTTGTACATAGGAGCAGTATTATAGTAGTTATATTCTTGTACATAGGAGCAGTATTATAGTAGTTATATTCTTGTACATAGGAGCAGTATTATAGTAGTTATATTCTCGTACATAGGGGGCAGTATTATAGTAGTTATATTCTCGTACACAGGGGCAGTATTATAGTAGTTATATTCTTGTACATAGGGGCAGTATTATAGTAGTTATATTCTTGTACATAGGAGCAGTATTATAGTAGTTATATTCTTGTACATAGGAGCAGTATTATAGTAGTTATATTCTTGTACATAGGAGCAGTATTATAGTAGTTATATTCTTGTACATAGGGGGCAGTATTATAGTAGTTATATTCTTGTACATAGGGGGCAGTATTATAGTAGTTATATTCTTGTACATAGGAGCAGTATTATAGTAGTTATATTCTTGTACATAGGAGCAGTATTATAGTAGTTATATTCTTGTACATAGGAGCAGTATTATAGTAGTTATATTCTTGTACATAGGGGGCAGTATTATAGTAGTTATATTCTTGTACATAGGAGCAGTATTATAGTAGTTATATTCTTGTACATAGGAGCAGTATTATAGTAGTTATATTCTTGTACATAGGGGGCAGTATTATAGTAGTTATATTCTTGTACATAGGAGCAGTATTATAGTAGTTATATTCTTGTACATAGCAGCAGTATTATAGTAGTTATATTCTTGTACATAGAGGGCAGTATTATAGTAGTTATATTCTTGTACATAGGGGGCAGTATTATAGTAGTTATATTCTTGTACATAGGAGCAGTATTATAGTAGTTATATTCTTGTACATAGGAGCAGTATTATAGTAGTTATATTCTTGTACATAGGGGGCAGTATTATAGTAGTTATATTCTTGTACATAGGAGCAGTATTATAGTAGTTATATTCTTGTACATAGGAGCAGTATTATAGTAGTTATATTCTTGTACATAGGAGCAGTATTATAGTAGTTATATTCTTGTACATAGGGGCAGTATTATAGTAGTTATATTCTCGTACATAGGGGGCAGTATTATAGTAGTTATATTCTCGTACACAGGGGCAGTATTATAGTAGTTATATTCTTGTACATAGGGGCAGTATTATAGTAGTTATATTCTTGTACATAGGAGCAGTATTATAGTAGTTATATTCTTGTACATAGGAGCAGTATTATAGTAGTTATATTCTTGTACATAGGAGCAGTATTATAGTAGTTATATTCTTGTACATAGGGGGCAGTATTATAGTAGTTATATTCTTGTACATAGGGGGCAGTATTATAGTAGTTATATTCTTGTACATAGGAGCAGTATTATAGTAGTTATATTCTTGTACATAGGAGCAGTATTATAGTAGTTATATTCTTGTACATAGGAGCAGTATTATAGTAGTTATATTCTTGTACATAGGGGGCAGTATTATAGTAGTTATATTCTTGTACATAGGAGCAGTATTATAGTAGTTATATTCTTGTACATAGGAGCAGTATTATAGTAGTTATATTCTTGTACATAGGGGGCAGTATTATAGTAGTTATATTCTTGTACATAGGAGCAGTATTATAGTAGTTATATTCTTGTACATAGCAGCAGTATTATAGTAGTTATATTCTTGTACATAGAGGGCAGTATTATAGTAGTTATATTCTTGTACATAGGGGCAGTATTATAGTAGTTATATTTTTGTACATAGGGGGCAGTATTATAGTAGTTATATTCTTGTACATAGGGGCAGTATTATAGTAGTTATATTCTTGTACATAGGAGCAGTATTATAGTAGTTATATTCTTGTACATAGGAGCAGTATTATAGTAGTTATTATATTCTTGTACAGAGGGGCAGTATTATAGTAGTTATATTCTTGTACATAGGAGCAGTATTATAGTAGTTATTATATTCTTGTACATAGGGGCAGTATTATAGTAGTTATATTTTTGTACATAGGGGCAGTATTATAGTAGTTATATTCTTGTACATAGGAACAGTATTATAGTAGTTATATTCTTGTACATAGGGGCAGTATTATAGTAGTTATATTCTTGTACATAGGGGCAGTATTATAGTAGATATATTCTTGTACATAGGAGCAGTATTATAGTAGTTATTTTCTTGTACATAGGAGCAGTATTATAGTAGTTATATTCTTGTACATAGGAGCAGTATTATAGTAGTTATATTCTTGTACATAGGGGACAGTATTATAGTAGTTATATTCTTGTACATAAGGGCAGTATTATAGTAGTTAGATTCTTGTACGTAGGAGCAGTGATATAGTAGTTATATGCTTGCATATAGGGGCAGTATTATAGGATATCAGCTGAAACTGAGGCTTGAATGTTTCCTGAATGCTTATTATTGACCTGTGTGAACAGATTCTTGTTGGTTTTGCAGTTTATCTTTCCATCAGCAGGGGGCAGGCTGTGCACACACCTGTGCTGTTGTGAGGCCCCTGTTTGCAGGTGATTCACTCTCACTTTCTCTGTAACTTTACTTTTGCAGGGAGCATCATTACTGATTATCTGCGGGATTTACCTTACGGCCCCAGTAATGACGATGGATAAAGACAGTAATGCAGGTCACACGGTTTGGTAACCCGATTAGTAAAGACGCCAGACACGGACATCTGCTGCTCCTCTGCTGGCATCAGTAGAACTTTCCTGCTTATAAAGGCAGCACTTAAAAATGTTTTTAGGAATTGTTATTTAAGCATTTGTCTAATATACACGTAGAATATACAGGTGAACTTCACTGCTCAAAAAAATAAAGGCAACACTTAAACAACAGAATATAACTGCAAGTAAATGAAACTTCTGTGAAATCAAACTGTCCACTTAGGAAGCAACACTGATTGACAATCAATTTCACATGTTGTTGTGCAAATGGAATAGACAATACATGGAAATTATTGGCAATTATCAAGACACCCTCAATAAAGGAGTGGTTCT
Source organism: Phyllobates terribilis (assembly GCF_046119375.1). Lineage (NCBI taxonomy): Eukaryota > Metazoa > Chordata > Amphibia > Anura > Dendrobatidae > Phyllobates > Phyllobates terribilis. The sequence goes on from NW_027362774.1 coordinate 16,653,697, forward strand.
GCAGCTGGGGACCACAGACCACATCTCAGTACCAATGCTTTCTGGCTGATGGTTTGGTGACTTTTGAATGTTGGTTGTGCTTTCACACTCGTGGTAGCATGAGACGGACTCTACAACCCACAGAAGTTGCTCAGGTAGTGCAGCTCATCCAGGATGGCACATCAATGCGAGCTGTGGCAAGAAGGTTTGCTGTGTCTGTCAGCGTAGTGTCCAGAGGCTGGAGGCACTACCAGGAGACAGGCCAGTACACCAGGAGACGTGGAGGGGGCCGTAGGAGGGCAACAACCCAACAGCAGGACCGCTACCTCCACCTTTGTGCAAGGAGGAACAGGAGGAGCACTGCCAGAGCCCTGCAAAATGACCTCCAGCAGGCCACAAATGTGCATGTGTCTGCACAAACGGTTAGGAACCAACTCCATGAGGGTGGTATGAGGGCCCGATGTCCACAGATGGGGGTTGTGCTCACAGCCCAACACAGTGCAAGACGCTTGGCATTTGCCACAGAACACCAGGATTGGCAAAGTCACCACTGGCGCCCTGTGCTCTTCACAGATGAAAGCAGGTTCACACTGAGCACATGTGACAGACGTGACAGAGTCTGGAGACGCCGTGGAGAGCGATCTGTTGCCTGCAACATCCTTCAGCATGACCGGTTTGGCAGTGGGTCAGTAATGGTGTGGGGTGGCATTTCTTTGGAGGGCCGCACAGCCCTCCATGTGCTCGCCAGAGGTAGCCTGACTGCCATTAGGTACCGAGATGAGATCCTCAGACCCCTTGTGAGACCATATGCTGGTGCGGTTGGCCCGCGGTTCCTCCTAAAGCATGATAATGCCAGACCTCATGTGGCTGGAGTGTGTCAGCAGTTCCTGCAAGATGAAGGCATTGAAGCTATGGACCGGCCGCCCGTTCCCCAGACCTGAATCCGATTGAGCACATCTGGGACATCATGTCTCGCTCCATCCACCAACGTCACGTTGCACCACAGACTGTCCAGGAGTTGGCGGATGCTTTAGTCAAGATCTGGGAGGAGATCCCACAGGAGACCATCCACAACCTCATCAGGAGCATGCCCAGGCGTTGTAGGGAGGTCATACAGGCACGTGGAGGCCACACACAATACTCAGCCTCATCAGGAGCATGCCCAGGCGTTGTAGGGAGGTCATACAGGCACGTGGAGGCCACACACAATACTCAGCCTCATCAGGAGCATGCCCAGGCGTTGTAGGGAGGTCATACAGGCACGTGGAGGCCACACACAATACTCAGCCTCATCAGGAGCATGCCCAGGCGTTGTAGGGAGGTCATACAGGCACATGGAGGCCACACACAATACTCAGCCTGATCAGGAGCATGCCCAGGTGTTGTAGGGAGGTCATACAGGCACGTGGAGGCCACACACAATATTCAGCCTGATCAGGAGCATGCCCAGGCGTTGTAGGGAGGTCATACAGGCACATGGAGGCCACACACAATACTCAGCCTCATCAGGAGCATGCCCAGGCGTTGTAGGGAGGTCATACAGGCACGTGGAGGCCACACACAATACTCAGCCTCATCAGGAGCATGCCCAGGTGTTGTAGGGAGGTCATACAGGCACGTGGAGGCCACACACAATATTCAGCCTGATCAGGAGCATGCCCAGGCGTTGTAGGGAGGTCATACAGGCACATGGAGGCCACACACAATACTCAGCCTCATCAGGAGTATGCCCAGGCGTTGTAGGGAAGTCATACAGGCACGTGGAGGCCACACACAATACTCAGCCTCATCAGGAGCATGCCCAGGCATTGTAGGGAGGTCATACAGGCACGTGGAGGCCACACACAATACTCAGCCTCATCAGGAGCATGCCCAGGCGTTGTAGGGAGGTCATATAGGCACGTGGAGGCCACACACAATACTCAGCCTCATCAGAAGCATGCCTGGGCGTTGTAGGGAGGTCATACAGGCACGTGGAGGCCACACACAATACTCAGCCTCATCAGGAGCATGCCCAGGCGTTGTAGGGAGGTCATACAGTCACGTGGAGGCCACACACAATACTCAGCCTCATCAGGAGCATGCCCAGGCGTTGTAGGGAGGTCATAGAGGCACGTGAAGGCCACACACAATACTCAGCCTCATCAGGAGCATGCCCAGGCGTTGTAGGGGGGTCATACAGGCACGTGGAGGCCACACACAATACTCAGCCTCATCAGGAGCATGCCCAGGCATTGTAGGGAGGTCATACAGGCACGTGGAGGCCACACACAATACTGAGCCTCATCAGGAGCATGCCCAGGCGTTGTAGGGAGGTCATACAGGCACGTGGAGGCCACACACAATACTCAGCCTCATCAGGAGCATGCCCAGGCGTTGTAGGGAGGTCATACAGGCACGTGGAGGCCACACACAATACTCAGCCTCATCAGGAGCATGCCCAGGCGTTGTAGGGAGGTCATACAGGCACGTGGAGGCCACACACAATACTGAGCCTCATCAGGAGCATGCCCAGGCGTTGTAGGGAGGTCACACAGGCACGTGGAGGTCACACACAATACTCAGCCTCATCAGGAGCATGCCCAGGCGTTGTAGGGAGGTCATACAGGCATGTGGAGGCCACACACAATGCTCAGCCTCATCAGGAGCATGCCCAGGCGTTGTAGGGAGGTCACACAGGCACGTGGAGGTCACACACAATACTCAGCCTCATCAGGAGCATGCCCAGGCATTGTAGGGAGGTCATACAGGCACGTGGAGGCCACACACAATACTCAGCCTCATCAGGAGCATGCCCAGGCGTTGTAGGGAGGTCATAGAGGCACGTGGAGGCCACACACAATACTCAGCCTCATCAGGAGCATGCCCAGGCGTTGTAGGGAGGTCATACAGGCACGTGGAGGCCACACACAATACTCAGCCTCATCAGGAGCATGCCCAGGCGCTGTAGGGAGGTCATACAGGCACGTGGAAGCCACACACAATACTCAGTGTAGTGCCGGCGTCCCTGCCCTCTGCTAGGCAGGGACGCTGCTCCCCTCACCGCTCTGCCCCGTGCCAGGCGTCCCTCTCCCGCTCTGCTGTCAGCGCGCGCTCCTTCCCGGCGTCCTCCTCCCGCTCTGCTCTCAGCGCGCGCTCCTTCCCGGCTCCTGTGCTTAGGGCGCACGCGCGCGCGCTCCCCTCCTCTTAAAGGGGCCGCGCGCGTCGTCCTAAGGAGTCCCCGGCCAATGGCCGGAGGACTTCATCATATATAAGGCACCTCCTCCAAAATGGAGGTGCCCGAGCAATGTTGTTTGCACCAGTGTCTCACCTGTGCTTCAGCCCTCAGGTCCCGTTGCCAGATACCTGCCAGTTACCTGCCAGATTCCTTCCTGATTACTTGTTACCTGCCTGCTAGTCTGAGGTCCGACGGTCTGCCTTACCATTCCTGTCAGTCTGTCTAAGGACCAGCCTGCCCGCTCACCTGGGAGCGCACATCAGCTACCTGCCTGCTTGCCTGAGGTCCGACGGTCTGCCTTCCAACTCCTGTCAGTCTGTCTATGGACCAGCTTGCCCGCTCACCTGGGAGCGCACATCTGCTACCTGCCTGCTAGCCTACCTGGAGGCTCCGCCGTCACGTGCTGTGACCACCTGCCTGTCCAGTGACTCCTGCCCGCTCACCTGGGAGCGCTCATCTGCTACCTGTCTGCTAGCCTACCTGGAGTCTCCGCCGTCACGTGCTGTGACCACCCGCCTGTCCAGAGACTTCTGTCCGCTCACCTGGGAGCGCTCATCTGCCGCCTGTCTGTTGGTCTTCCTGGAGGCTCCGCCGTCACATGCTGTGACCACCCGTTCATCCAGAGACTCTCTCCTGCTCACCTGGGAGCTCACGTCTATCTTCAGCCGCCACAGGTCGTACCAACCCTTTACCTAGAGACTGTCCCGGTCACTTGCCGTGACCACCAGCCCGTTCATCCAGAGACTGCCTCGGTCACTTACCGTGACCTCCAGCCCGTTCACTCAGAGACTGTCCCGTTCACCTACCGTGACCACCAGCCCGTTCATCCAGAGACTGCCTCGGTCACTTGCCGTGACCTCCAGCCCGTTCACTCAGAGACTATCCCGTTCTCCTGCTGTGACTTCCAGCCCGTCTTTCCTGGTCGCCACCCGCTCCCTTACAAGGGCCGCCCCCTTGTATAGTAGCTCAGAGGTTCCGCCTCCCAGACCCGTTACAGTTTGCTCGGGCCATGGAACCCGGTGGCACCCAAGCTCCCTCGCTCTCGGACCTGTGTCATGAACTGTCCCGTCAAAGGTCCCAACAGGAGTCCATCCTGGGTCACCTGCGGAATGTCAATACTCGCCTGGACACTCTGACTGCTCCACCGACAACCTCCGCCAGTGCCATGTCTCGCAATCCGGCAGCTCCGCTGCCCACTAATACCATGGTATCCTACCCCGGACCCCGGCTTTCTGCACCTCCTCGCTTCGGAGGCGACTCCGTCCAGGCTCGGGGCTTCATAAATCAGTGCACCCTGCACTTTGAACTATTGTCCCACCAGTTTAACTCCGACCGAGCCAAAATTGCATTCATCATGTCCCATCTCACCGGGGAGGCTCTGGCCTGGCTAAATCCTCTATGGGAGAGAGGAGACCCCCTGGTGTCCAACTTGCCTGCTTTTCTCACGGCTTTCCGGAAAGTCTTCGACGAACCCGGACGGAAGACCTCATCCGCATCATCATTGCTACGCCTCCGTCAGGAAAGCCTCACCGTGGGCCAATATGCCATACGGTTCCGTACCCTTGCCTCGGAGCTGGCCTGGGATAACGACGCTCTGGTTTCCGTCTTCTGGGAGGGTCTGTCCGGCCGTATTAAAGATGAATTTGCCGGTCGGGACATTCCTACCACTCTCGATGACTTAATAACTCTTGCCACCCGGATTGACCTACGGTTCCAGGAGCGTGCCAGAGAGGTCACCCGTGAGAGGAGGTTACTACGTCTAGCTCCTACTTTTCAGAAACCCGTCACTCCTTCTGTCTCTAACCAGGTACACCCTCCTGAGCCTATGCAGGTCGACCAGACCAAGATGGTCAAGACCCGTCAGGACTTACGCCGTGCCGAGGGGACCTGCTTCTACTGTGGCAGTAAGGAGCACCGGATCCGTGCCTGCCCGGAGAGGTCGGGAAACGCCTGTGTCTAGGTTCGCTCAGAGAGGTCCACCTAGACAAGAATAAATCCTCTCCATCCCTGCTGTTGTCAGTTTCAATCGTCTACGGGGAGAACCGTTATTTCGAACTAGCCCAACTGGACTCTGGAGCAGCCGGGAATCTTATTTCACAGTCCCTGGTAGAGAAATACCGCATCCCCACCAAACCTCTGGCTGTACCCTTGTCTGTGGCTGCGGTGGATGGGGGGCTCTTACCACGCCCCATCCAACTCATCACCGAATCCATTACTCTGCAGGTGGGAATGCTGCATTCTGAAAGTATCTCCTTTCATGTTCTGCCTGGACTCTCTCACGCCCTCTTGCTAGGTCTGCCTTGGCTCCAGAAACATGCACCCGTGCTTGACTGGCAAACCGGAGAAGTCCTTCGCTGGGGACAAGACTGTCATAAGACCTGCCTGGTCCCCGTCCATCCCGTCCGTCCCTCTCCTACCCCAGCTAATCTACCTGGACTTCCGATTCCTTATTGGTCTTATGCTGATGTCTTTAATAAAAAGGAGGCAGAGACATTACCCCCTCATAGACCATACGACTGTCCCATCGACCTGTTACCCGGTACTACTCCTCCCCGTGGGCGTATTTATCCTTTATCCGCTGCTGAGACCCGGTCGATGTCCGAATATATTGAGGAGAATCTGGCCAGGGGATTCATCCGGAAATCTACCTCCCCGGCGGGAGCAGGCTTCTTTTTCGTCAAAAAGAAGGACGGCTCTCTCCGTCCCTGTATAGACTATAGAGGCCTAAACCAGATCACGGTGAAGAATAAGTACCCCCTTCCGCTCATTCCAGAATTATTTGATCGTCTGAGGGGGGCTAGAATCTTCACCAAACTAGACCTCCGTGGGGCGTACAACCTGGTTCGTATCCGTCAGGGGGATGAATGGAAGACGGCATTCAACACCCGGGACGGCCACTATGAATACCTGGTAATGCCCTTTGGTCTCTGTAACGCTCCTGCCGTCTTTCAAGAGTTGGTCAATGACATCTTCCGGGACCTTCTCTACTCCTGCGTAGTGGTGTACCTGGACGACATCTTGGTCTTCTCTCCGGATCTCCAGACTCACCGGAGGGACGTTCGTCAGGTCCTGCTCAGGCTCAGGCAGAATCACCTCTTCGCTAAATACGAGAAGTGCCTCTTTGAGCAGACCTCGCTTACGTTTTTGGGCTACATTATTTCTCAGACCGGCCTACGAATGGATCCAGAGAAACTGTCTGCCATCGAGAAATGGCCCCGACCGGAGGGGTTGAAAGCCATTCAGCGGTTCCTGGGCTTCGCCAACTACTACCGCCTCTTCATACCACACTTCTCTTCCCGGACTGCCCCAATTTCCGCGCTCACCCGTAAGGGTACTAATCCCAAACAGTGGCCGCCCGAAGCAGAAGAAGCCTTTCTTTCTTTAAAACAGGCCTTCTCTTCCGCCCCGGTGCTGCATCGCCCGGACGGCAACAAGCAGTTCTTCCTGGAAGTGGACGCCTCCTCCTCTGGAGCTGGAGCGGTACTTACTCAAAAATCTTCTTCCGGGAGGATGGTAACTTGCGGCTTCTTCTCTAAACTCTTCTACTCCTCAGAGCGCAATTATTCCATAGGAGATCGAGAGTTATTGGCCATCAAACTGGCATTGGAGGAGTGGCGTTACCTGCTTGAGGGGGCTCTTCACCCGGTAATAATTTACACTGACCACAAGAACTTGGCTTACCTCCAGCATGCCCAGAGACTTAACCCGCGCCAAGCCCGGTGGTCCTTGTTTTTTGCTCGTTTTGATTTTGTCCTTCATTTTCGCCCGGCTGACAAAAACGTCAAGGCGGACGCCTTGTCTCGATCCTTTCTGGTATCTGATCTCGAGGAAGATCCGAAACACATCATCGATCCCGCCAGAGTAATGCAGGTGGCTCCCGTGAGTCTAAATCGTCTCCCTCCCGGAAAGACGTTCGTATCAGTACCTGATCGGGAGAAGATCCTTCACTGGGGTCACTCGTCTAAACTGGCTGGCCACGCTGGTCAGAAGAAGACCCTCCAGCTTATTTCCCGTCACTACTGGTGGCCTACCCTGCACAAGGATGTAATAGACTTTGTTTCTGCCTGTGTGTCCTGCGCCCGCAACAAGGTTCCGAGACATCTGCCAGCCGGTCGCCTCCTTCCGCTCCCAGTACCTGCTGCCCCCTGGCAGCATATTGCAATGGACTTCATAACTGACCTCCCACTCTCTGCCGGTTGTACGGTCATTTGGGTGGTCGCTGACCGCTTCTCCAAGATGGCTCATTTCGTTCCCCTACCAGGCCTCCCGTCTGCACCCGAGCTAGCTAGAGACTTTATTCGTCACATCTTCCGTCTTCATGGCCTGCCCCTCCACATCGTGTCGGATCGTGGGGTACAGTTCACCTCACGCTTCTGGAGAGCCACTTGTAAACTACTAGACGTCACCCTGGACTTCTCTTCCGCTTACCACCCACAGTCCAATGGTCAAGTGGAGCGGATCAATCAGAACCTGACCAGTTACCTCCGGCACTTCGTTAATGCCCACCATTCTGACTGGGTGGATCTCCTACCATGGGCCGAGTTCTCTTACAATAATCACGAGAGCGAATCCTCCTCCAAATCCCCGTTTTTTGTAGTCTTTGGTCAGCATCCTCGGATTCCTTTTCCTGTCTCCACCTCGGTGGACAACCCGGCTGCGGAATCTCTCGTTAGCAAATTTTCCTCCATTTGGGAGAGTACCCGATCCACACTCCTTCAGTCGTCCGAACGGATGAAAAGACACGCTGACAAAAAACGCCTGGATCCTCCTCAATTTCGTCCAGGAGATAAGGTCTGGCTCTCATCTAAATATGTTCGACTCAAGATACCTTCTTACAAGTTAGGGCCTCGGTTCATCGGACCTCTGGAAGTCACCAGTCAGATTAACCCGGTGGCCTATAAATTGAAACTCCCGGCCAACTTACGGATCCCTAACTCCTTCCATGTATCTCTCCTCAAACCTGTGGTACTTAACTCTTTTTCCAAGTCTACAGGTACGCCTCCTGCTCCGGTTTCTGCTGAGGACGAGTTTGAGGTAGAGAACATTCTTGCCACCAAAAGGGTAAGAGGAAAGACCTTTTTTCTGGTAGATTGGAAGGGGTTTGGTCCTGAGGAGAGAACGTGGGAGCCCCGGGAGAACATCCATGCCCCTCTCATCCTAGCTAAATTTCTGTCTGGCCTAAAAAAGGGGGGGCCTAAAGGGGGGGGTACTGTAGTGCCGGCGTCCCTGCCCTCTGCTAGGCAGGGACGCTGCTCCCCTCACCGCTCTGCCCCGTGCCCGGCGTCCCTCTCCCGCTCTGCTGTCAGCGCGCGCTCCTTCCCGGCGTCCTCCTCCCGCTCTGCTCTCAGTGCGCGCTCCTTCCCGGCCCCTGTGCTTAGGGCGCGCGCGCGCGCGCTCCCCTCCTCTTAAAGGGGCCGCGCGCGTCGTCCTAAGGAGTCCCCGGCCAATGGCCGGAGGACTTCATCATATATAAGGCACCTCCTCCAAAATGGAGGTGCCCGAGCAATGTTGTTTGCACCAGTGTCTCACCTGTGCTTCAGCCCTCAGGTCCCGTTGCCAGATACCTGCCAGTTACCTGCCAGATTCCTGCCTGATTACTTGTTACCTGCCTGCTAGTCTGAGGTCCGACGGTCTGCCTTACCATTCCTGTCAGTCTATCTAAGGACCAGCCTGCCCGCTCACCTGGGAGCGCACATCAGCTACCTGCCTGCTTGCCTGAGGTCCGACGGTCTGCCTTCCAAACTCCTGTCTGTCTGTCTATGGACCAGCTTGCCCGCTCACCTGGGAGCGCACATCTGCTACCTGCCTGCTAGCCTACCTGGAGGCTCCGCCGTCACGTGCTGTGACCACCTGCCTGTCCAGTGACTCCTGCCCGCTCACCTGGGAGCGCTCATCTGCTACCTGTCTGCTAGCCTACCTGGAGGCTCCGCAGTCACGTGCTGTGACCACCCGCCTGTCCAGAGACTTCTGTCCACTCACCTGGGAGCGCTCATCTGCCGCCTGTCTGTTGGTCTTCCTGGAGGCTCCGCCGTCACATGCTGTGACCACCCGTTCATCCAGAGACTCTCGCCTGCTCACCTGGGAGCTCACGTCTATCTTCAGCCGCCACAGGTCGTACCAACCCTTTACCTAGAGACTGTCCCGGTCACTTGCCGTGACCACCAGCCCGTTCATCCAGAGACTGCCTCGGTCACTTACCGTGACCTCCAGCCCGTTCACTCAGAGACTGTCCCGTTCACCTGCCGTGACCACCAGCCCGTTCATCCAGAGACTGCCTCGGTCACTTGCCGTGACCTCCAGCCCGTTCACTCAGAGACTATCCCGTTCTCCTGCTGTGACTTCCAGCCCGTCTTTCCTGGTCGCCACCCGCTCCCTTACAAGGGCCGCCCCCTTGTATAGTAGCTCAGAGGTTCCGCCTCCCAGACCCGTTACACTCAGCCTCATCAGGAGCATGCCCAGGCGTTGTATGGAGGTCATACAGGCACGTGGAGGCCACACACAATACTCAGCCTCATCAGGAGCATCCCCAGGCGTTGTAGGGAGTTCATACCGGCACGTGGAGGCCACACACAATACAGAGCCTCATCAGGAGCATGCCCAGGTGTTGTAGGGAGGTCATACAGGCACGTGGAGGCCACACACAATACTGTGCCTCATCAGGAGCATGCCCAGGCATTGTAGGGAGGTCATACAGGCACGTGGAGGCCACACACAATACTCAGCCTCATTAGGAGCATGCCCAGGCGTTGTAGGGAGGCATACAGGCACTTGGAGGCCACACATAATACTCAGCTTCATCAGGAGCATGCCCAGGCATTGTAGGGAGGTCATACAGGCACGTGGAGGCCGCACACAATAGTCAGCCTCATCAGGAGCATGCCCAGGCGTTGTGGGGAGGTCATACAGGCACGTGGAGGCCACACACAATACTCAGCCTCATCAGGAGCATGCCCAGGTGTTGTAGGGAGGTCATACAGGCACGTGGAGGCCACACACAATACTCAGCCTCATCAGGAGCATGCCCAGGCTTTGTAGGGAGGTCATACAGACACGTGGAGGCCACACACAATACTCAGCCTCATCAGGAGCATGCCCAGGCGTTGTAGGGAGGTCATACAGGCACGTGGAGGCCACACACAATACTCAGCCTCATCAGGAGCATGCCCAGGCGTTGTATGGAGGTCATACAGGCACGTGGAGGCCACACACAATACTCAGCCTGATCAGGAGCATGCCCAGGCGTTGTAGGGAGGTCATACAGGCACATGGAGGCCACACACAATACTCAGCCTCATCAGGAGCATGCCCAGGCGTTGTAGGGAGGTCATACAGGCACGTGGAGGCCACACACAATACTCAGCCTCATCAGGAGCATGCCCAGGCATTGTAGGGAGGTCATACAGGCACGTGGAGGCCACACACAATACTCAGCCTCATCAGGAGCATGCCCAGGCGTTGTAGGGAGGTCATACAGGCACGTGGAGGCCACACACAATACTCAGCCTCATCAGGAGCATGCCCAGGCGTTGTAGGGAGGTCATACAGGCACGTGGAGGCCACACACAATACTCAGCCTCATCAGGAGCATGCCCAGGCGTTGTAGGGAGGTCATACAGGCACATGGAGGCCACACACAATACTCAGCCTGATCAGGAGCATGCCCAGGCGTTGTAGGGAGGTCATACAGGCACGTGGAGGCCACACACAATACTCAGCCTCATCAGGAGCATGCCCAGGTGTTGTAGGGAGGTCATACAGGCACGTGGAGGCCACACACAATACTCAGCCTGATCAGGAGCATGCCCAGGCGTTGTAGGGAGGTCATACAGGCACATGGAGGCCACACACAATACTCAGCCTCATCAGGAGCATGCCCAGGCGTTGTAGGGAGGTCATACAGGCACGTGGAGGCCACACACAATACTCAGCCTCATCAGGAGCATGCCCAGGCATTGTAGGGAGGTCATACAGGCACGTGGAGGCCACACACAATACTCAGCCTAATCAGGAGCATGCCCAGGCGTTGTAGGGAGGTCATATAGGCACGTGGAGGCCACACACAATACTCAGCCTCATCAGAAGCATGCCTGGGCGTTGTAGGGAGGTCATACAGGCACGTGGAGGCCACACACAATACTCAGCCTCATCAGGAGCATGCCCAGGCGTTGTAGGGAGGTCATACAGTCACGTGGAGGCCACACACAATACTCAGCCTCATCAGGAGCATGCCCAGGCGTTGTAGGGAGGTCATAGAGGCACGTGAAGGCCACACACAATACTCAGCCTCATCAGGAGCATGCCCAGGCGTTGTAGGGGGGTCATACAGGCACGTGGAGGCCACACACAATACTCAGCCTCATCAGGAGCATGCCCAGGCGTTGTAGGGAGGTCATACAGGCACGTGGAGGCCACACACAATACTGAGCCTCATCAGGAGCATGCCCAGGCGTTGTAGGGAGGTCATACAGGCACGTGGAGGCCACACACAATACTGAGCCTCATCAGGAGCATGCCCAGGCGTTGTAGGGAGGTCATAGAGGCACGTGGAGGCCACACACAATACTCAGCCTCATCAGGAGCATGCCCAGGCGTTGTAGGGAGGTCATACAGACACGTGGAGGCCACACACAATACTCAGCCTCATCAGGAGCATGCCCAGGCGTTGTAGGGAGGTCATACAGGCACGTGGAGGCCACACACAATACTCAGCCTCATCAGGAGCATGCCCAGGCGTTGTAGGGAGGTCATACAGGCACGTGGAGGCCACACACAATACTCAGCCTCATCAGGAGCATGCCCAGGCGTTGTAGGGAGGTCATACAGGCACGTGGAGGCCACACACAATACTGAGCCTCATCAGGAGCATGCCCAGGCGTTGTAGGGAGGTCATCCAGGCACGTGGAGGCCACACACAATACTCAGCCTCATCAGGAGCATGCCCAGGCGTTGTAGGGAGGTCATACAGTCACGTGGAGGCCACACACAATACTCAGCCTCATCAGGAGCATGCCCAGGCGTTGTAGGGAGGTCATAGAGGCACGTGAAGGCCACACACAATACTCAGCCTCATCAGGAGCATGCCCAGGCGTTGTAGGGGGGTCATACAGGCACGTGGAGGCCACACACAATACTCAGCCTCATCAGGAGCATGCCCAGGCGTTGTAGGGAGGTCATACAGGCACGTGGAGGCCACACACAATACTGAGCCTCATCAGGAGCATGCCCAGGCGTTGTAGGGAGGTCATAGAGGCACGTGGAGGCCACACACAATACTCAGCCTCATCAGGAGCATGCCCAGGCGTTGTAGGGAGGTCATACAGGCACGTGGAGGCCACACACAATACTCAGCCTCATCAGGAGCATGCCCAGGCGTTGTAGGGAGGTCATACAGGCACGTGGAGGCCACACACAATACTCAGCCTCATCAGGAGCATGCCCAGGCGTTGTAGGGAGGTCATACAGGCACGTGGAGGCCACACACAATACTCAGCCTCATCAGGAGCATGCCCAGGCGTTGTAGGGAGGTCATACAGGCACGTGGAGGCCACACACAATACTGAGCCTCATCAGGAGCATGCCCAGGCGTTGTAGGGAGGTCATCCAGGCACGTGGAGGCCACACACAATACTCAGCCTCATCAGGAGCATGCCCAGGCGTTGTAGGGAGGTCATACAGGCACGTGGAGGCCACACACAATACTGAGCCTCATCAGGAGCATGCCCAGGCGTTGTAGGGAGGTCATAGAGGCACGTGGAGGCCACACCCAATACTCAGCCTCATCAGGAGCATGCCCAGGCATTGTAGGGAGGTCATACAGGCACGTGGAGGCCGCACACAATACTCAGCCTCATCAGGAGCATGCCCAGGCATTGTAGGGAGGTCATACAGGCACGTGGAGGCCACACACAATACTCAGCCTCATCAGGAGCATGCCCAGGCGTTGTAGGGAGGTCATACAGGCACGTGGAGGCCACACACAATACTGAGCCTCATCAGGAGCATGCCCAGGCTTTGTAGGGAGGTGTCACGGGTGTGTTGCCACGAAGATCGTCACGAGTACACAGCCTGACTTCTCGCAGCTGACTTGTTGGTGCTTTGTGTTTTCTCGGCAGTGAAGGAGTTAATTCTCTCTCTCTCTGGGCTAGCTGAGGTCCAGCCTCGCCCAGCTGCAATCAATGCTTCGTTAGTGAGACTCCTTTATATTCCTGCAGGTCTGTTTGTGAGGTGTCGGTGAAAGCTTTTCATTCAGACTTACAGAGCGGATCGTGGTGTTTGGAGTTTCTGAGATAAGTGTATTTGAAAGTGTTATTTCCCTTTCCTCGCTTTATCATTTATCTCCTTTCCCGTTGGTGTTCCCTCTGTTGTAGTTTTGTTGAAGTTGTATGCAAGGTGGTTTTGGTTTTTCCCTTGTACTGTCTCGTTCGTCTAAATACTGTGTGTGGGCATATTATCGCTGGTTCCCAATTGTTGTGATCGGGGTCCTTCTCAGGACTAGATTACTGTGGTGCAGGGATCCTCAGGAGGTAGGGGTTACGCTGGCGGCCTGGACCTCTGTACCTTTAACAGTACCTCCAGGATGAGGGATTAGTCAGGGCCCCAGCTTAGGGTCAGCTTAGGCCCCCTACCTCCAGTATTCTGTGACAGTGTGACAGGAGGTCATACAGGCACTTGGAGGCCACACACAATACTCAGCCTCATCAGGAGCATGCCCAGGCGTTGTAGGGAGGTCATAGAGGCACTTGGAGGTCACACACAATACTCAGCCTCCACAGGAGCATGCCCAGGCGTTGTAGGGAGGTCATACAGGCACTTGGAGGCCACACACAATACTCAGCCTCATCAGGAGCATGCCCAGGCGTTGTAGGGAGGTCATACAGGCACGTGGAGGCCACACACAATACTGAGCCTCATCAGGAGCATGCCCAGGCGTTGTAGGGAGGTCATACAGGCACGTGGAGGCCACCGCGCAATACTCAGCCTCATCAGGAGCATGCCCAGGCGTTGTAGGGAGGTCATACAGGCACGTGGAGGCCACACACAATACTCAGCCTCATCAGGAGCATGCCCAGGCGTTGTAGGGAGGTCATACAGGCACGTGGAGGCCACACACAATACTTAGCCTCATCAGGAGCATGCCCAGGTGTTGTAGGGAGGTCATACAGGCACGTGGAGGCCACACACAATACTCAGCGTCATCGGGAGCATGCCCAGGCGTTGTAGGGAGGTCATACAGGCACGTGGAGGCCACACACAATACTGAGCCTCATCAGGAGCATGCCCAGGCGTTGAAGGGAGGTCATACAGGCACGTGGAGGCCACACACAATACTCAGCCTCATCAGGAGCATGCCCAGGCGTTGTAGGGAGGTCATACAGGCACGTGGAGGCCACACACAATACTCAGCCTCCTCAGGAGCATGCCCAGGCGTTGTAGGGAGGTCATACAGGCACTTGGAGGCCACACACAATACTCAGCCTCATCAGGAGCATGCCCAGGCGTTGTAGGGGGGGTCATACAGGCACGTGGAGGCCACACACAATACTCAGCCTCATCAGGAGCATGCCCAGGCGTTGTAGGGAGGTCATACAGTCACGTGGAGGCCACACACAATACTCAGCCTCATCAGGAGCATGCCCAGGCGTTGTAGGGAGGTCATAGAGGCACGTGGAGGCCACACACAATACTCAGCCTCATCAGGAGCATGCCCAGGCGTTGTAGGGAGGTCATACAGGCACATGGAGGCCACACACAATACTCAGCCTCATCAGGAGCATGCCCAGGCGTTGTAGGGAGGTCATACAGGCACATGGAGGCCACACACAATACTGAGCCTCATCAGTAGCATGCCCAGGCGTTGTAGGGAGGTCATACAGGCACGTGGAGGCCACACACAATACTCAGCCTCATCAATAGCATGCCCAGGCGTTGTAGGGAGGTCATACAGGCACATGGAGGCCACACACAATACTGAGCCTCATCAGGAGCATGCCCAGGCGTTGTAGGGAGGTCATACAGGCACGTGGAGGCCACCGCACAATACTCAGCCTCATCAGGAGTATGCCCAGGCGTTGTAGGGAGGTCATACAGGCACGTGGAGGCCACACACAATACTCAGCCTCATCAGGAGCATGCCCAGGCGTTGTAGGGAGGTCATACAGGCACGTGGAGGCCACACACAATACTCAGCCTCATCAGGAGCATGCCCAGGCGTTGTAGAGAGGTCATACAGGCACGTGGAGGCCACACACAATACTGAGCCTCATCAGGAGCATGTCCAGGCATTGTAGGGAGGTCATACAGGCACTTGGAGGCCACACACAATACTCAGCCTCATCAGGAGCATGCCCAGGCGTTGTAGGAAGGTCACAGAGGCACGTGGAGGCCACACACAATACTCAGCCTCATCAGGAGCATGCCCAGGCGTTGTAGGGAGGTCATACAGGCACGTGGAGGCCACACACAATACTCAGCCTCATCAGGAGCATGCCCAGGCGTTGTAGGGAGGTCATACAGGCACGTGGAGGCCACACACAATACTCAGCCTCATCAGGAGCATGCCCAGGCGTTGTAGGGAGGTCATACAGGCACGTGGAGGCCACACACAATACTCAGCCTCATCAGGAGCATGCCCAGGCGTTGTAGGGAGGTCATACAGGCACGTGGAGGCCACACACAATACTGAGCCTCATCAGGAGCATGCCCAGGCGTTGTAGGGAGGTCATCCAGGCACGTGGAGGCCACACACAATACTCAGCCTCCACAGGAGCATACCCAGGCGTTGTAGGGAGGTCATAGAGGCACGTGGAGGCCACACACAATACTCAGCCTCATCAGGAGCATGCCCAGGCGTTGTAGGGAGGTCATACAGGCACGTGGAGGCCACACACAATACTGAGCCTCATCAGGAGCATGCCCAGGCGTTGTAGGGAGGTCATAGAAGCACGTGGAGGCCACACCCAATACTCAGCCTCATCAGGAGCATGCCCAGGCATTGTAGGGAGGTCATACAGGCACGTGGAGGCCGCACACAATACTCAGCCTCATCAGGAGCATGCCCAGGCGTTGTAGGGAGGTCATTCAGGCACGTGGAGGCCACACACAATACTCAGCCTCATCAGGAGCATGCCCAGGCGTTGTAGGGAGGTCATACAGACACGTGGAGGCCACACACAATACTGAGCCTCATCAGGAGCATGCCCAGGCTTTGTAGGGAGGTCATACAGGCACTTGGAGGCCACACACAATACTCAGCCTCATCAGGAGCATGCCCAGGCGTTGTAGGGAGGTCATAGAGGCACTTGGAGGTCACACACAATACTCAGCCTCCACAGGAGCATGCCCAGGCGTTGTAGGGAGGTCATACAGGCACTTGGAGGCCACACACAATACTCAGCCTCATCAGGAGCATGCCCAGGCGTTGTAGGGAGGTCATACAGGCACGTGGAGGCCACACACAATACTGAGCCTCATCAGGAGCATGCCCAGGCGTTGTAGGGAGGTCATACAGGCACGTGGAGGCCACCGCGCAATACTCAGCCTCATCAGGAGCATGCCCAGGCGTTGTAGGGAGGTCATACAGGCACGTGGAGGCCACACACAATACTCAGCCTCATCAGGAGCATGCCCAGGCGTTGTAGGGAGGTCATACAGGCACGTGGAGGCCACACACAATACTTAGCCTCATCAGGAGCATGCCCAGGTGTTGTAGGGAGGTCATACAGGCACGTGGAGGCCACACACAATACTCAGCGTCATCGGGAGCATGCCCAGGCGTTGTAGGGAGGTCATACAGGCACGTGGAGGCCACACACAATACTGAGCCTCATCAGGAGCATGCCCAGGCGTTGAAGGGAGATCATACAGGCACGTGGAGGCCACACACAATACTCAGCCTCATCAGGAGCATGCCCAGGCGTTGTAGGGAGGTCATACAGGCACGTGGAGGCCACACACAATACTCAGCCTCCTCAGGAGCATGCCCAGGCGTTGTAGGGAGGTCATACAGGCACTTGGAGGTCACACACAATACTCAGCCTCATCAGGAGCATGCCCAGGCGTTGTAGGGGGGGTCATACAGGCACGTGGAGGCCACACACAATACTCAGCCTCATCAGGAGCATGCCCAGGCGTTGTAGGGAGGTCATACAGTCACGTGGAGGCCACACACAATACTCAGCCTCATCAGGAGCATGCCCAGGCATTGTAGGGAGGTCATAGAGGCACGTGGAGGCCACACACAATACTCAGCCTCATCAGGAGCATGCCCAGGCGTTGTAGGGAGGTCATACAGGCACATGGAGGCCACACACAATACTCAGCCTCATCAGGAGCATGCCCAGGCGTTGTAGGGAGGTCATACAGGCACATGGAGGCCACACACAATACTGAGCCTCATCAGGAGCATGCCCAGGCGTTGTAGGGAGGTCATACAGGCACGTGGAGGCCACACACAATACTCAGCCTCATCAATAGCATGCCCAGGCGTTGTAGGGAGGTCATACAGGCACATGGAGGCCACACACAATACTGAGCCTCATCAGGAGCATGCCCAGGCGTTGTAGGGAGGTCATACAGGCACGTGGAGGCCACCGCACAATACTCAGCCTCATCAGGAGTATGCCCAGGCGTTGTAGGGAGGTCATACAGGCACGTGGAGGCCACACACAATACTCAGCCTCATCAGGAGCATGCCCAGGCGTTGTAGGGAGGTCATACAGGCACGTGGAGGCCACACACAATACTCAGCCTCATCAGGAGCATGCCCAGGCGTTGTAGAGAGGTCATACAGGCACGTGGAGGCCACACACAATACTGAGCCTCATCAGGAGCATGTCCAGGCATTGTAGGGAGGTCATACAGGCACTTGGAGGCCACACACAATACTCAGCCTCATCAGGAGCATGCCCAGGCGTTGTAGGGAGGTCATACAGGCACATGGAGGCCACACACAATACTGAGCCTCATCAGGAGCATGCCCAGGCGTTGTAGGGAGGTCATACAGGCATGTGGAGGCCACCGCACAATACTCAACCTCATCAGGAGCATGCCCAGGCTTTGTAGGGAGGTCATACAGGCACGTGGATGCCACACACAATACTGAGCCTCATCAGGATCATGTCCAGGCGTTGTATGGAGGTCATAGAGGCACGTGAAGGCCACACACAATACTCAGCCTCATAAGGAGCATGCCCAGGCATTGTAGGGAGGTCATACAGGCACGTGGAGGCCACAAACAATAGTCAGCCTCATCAGGAGCATGCCCAGGCGTTGTAGGGAGGTGATACAGTCACGTGGAGGCCACACACAATACTCAGACTCATCAGGAGCATGCCCAGGCGTTGTAGGGAGGTCATAGAGGCACGTGGAGGCCACACACAATACTCAGCCTCATCAGGAGCATGCCCAGGCGTTGTAGGGATGTCATACAGGCACTTGGAGGCCACACACAATACTCAGCCTCATCAGGAGCATGCCCAGGCGTTGTAGGGAGGTCATACAGGCACATGGAGGCCACACACAATACTGAGCCTCATCAGGAGCATGCCCAGGCGTTGTAGTGTGGCACCCCAGGGGTCTGGTTTCCACAGTAACGGCAATGTTATGTCTGAGAGCAGGTGGGAGGTCTCTTGGTCAGGGATCCTGTGCATGCCACACCTCCTGCCCAGTCCTGGGAGGGGAAGAACTTCCCCTATATAAACCTAGGGCTGAGGCAGGGTTAGTGAGTAGAGAAGAAGTAGAGACAGAGAAGAGAAGCAGATATAGGAAAGAACATCAGGAGCTCTGTGGGAGCAGTGCTACAAGGAGTCAGGGGCTGGCAGCTGCAGAGCTCGCCCTGACTGAGAAGTTATCACCGGACCCGGAGTCCGAGGCTGTGGGGACTAACTCCTATCCAGCAGCAGAAACCGACCGGTAGGGGATTGCAGGTCCTCTGGCCCAGAAACCCGAAGGCACGGTCACACGCGTGGTACCAGCACCGCCGTCGTGGAGCGGAAGCTACTAGAAGGCCCCGAGTCACCGGCCATACGGGTGAGCACCACACGGTACACTCAGGGACGTGGGCTACTTATACCCTCTTCTAGCAAGGTAGCCAGAAGAGTATCGTTAGTTTGGGAGGCCTACAACTCCGCCTGGCCAGGGGAGATCCCATCTGCTCAAGGACTGACCAGGCCCCAATCGCTAGCCAGTACTCCGGGAGGGTCTATCGTTGTCACCAGTAAAGACCCTGAACTACACCGTACCGTCTCTGAGTGGTTCCTGCTACCCCCATCATCCACGTCGGCTGCCCTGAGGCCATACCCCTCCCGTTGGGGGTTATACTATCACGCTGCACAATCCTACTACCGGCCTCAGCGGTCTGCCCTGCAGCAGCAGCTCCTTAGCTGTACTCAACGGGTGGCGTAGTCGTCCAACATCTACCGCTAATACAGCGCCACTTAGTCTGACTCCCTGGGCACGGACCGGATCACCGCCACGAGACTACAACCCTCAAGAGATCCGGCTCCGGGTAAGCTCCCGCATGCGCAACGCAGCGCGACACAGGCCCAGGGGCGCGTCAACTTTTGGCGTAGTCGGCAGGATTTCGTGCCCGCAACCACCGGGTACTGCGTGCCTGAAAAAGACTGTTCAAACTTACCTGTGGTGAAGATTCCCGCCATCCGGCGCCATCTTCCGCTTCCTTCCCGCCATCGGTGGAGTTTTCCCGCCATCCGGCGCCATCTTCGGCCTTCTTCCCGCCATACGTGGAGTTTTCCCGCCATTGGACGCCATCTTGAGGACGCCGCGCGGGAAGAAGAGGGGCGTGGACTCTGAAAGCGCGCGAGAACTGAAGCCCCGCCTCACGTCCGGACGTTGCGTAAGGTCCTGGAAGGAGCCCAGCAGACGCCGACGTCACAGGAGCGCGACGGAAGGTCCTCAACCCTGACGATCCACTGCGGAGCCGCGGCCTACGGAAGAGGATCATCGCAAGGTAGGCCACGGTCCACTAGGGGGGAGAAGGATGTCGGATACGGAGGAGAGCTTCACCGCTTCAATCCCCGCTAGCGCCACCGCTGTTGCGGTCATGCCTTTCACCATGCCCTATATCCCGGGGGCAGCCTGGCTACCCCAGTACTCAGGGGAGTCACATACCCTGCATGACTTTAGAGAAAAGCTGGATAGCCTCTTCCAGGTGTACCCCCTCACAGAGGAGCAAAAAGTGAGCATCCTGGTGGCCCAATTAACCGGAGCAGCCCAAAGGGAGGTAAAGTCCTGGCCACCTTGGGGGAGGACTGTCGCAGGGATACTAACCCGGCTGAGGGACACCTTGCTTTTCTTCAAAGACTGCACCCGGTTGCGGACACGCCGTAACCATCTTTATGTGTTTTTCTTATTGTATTATTATTGTTTATACCTTGTTATGTTTTTCTAAAAATATGTTTAGTCCCGGAGTACTAAATTTCACTAGGGGGGAATGTGGCACCCCAGGGGTCTGGTTTCCACAGTAACGGCAATGTTATGTCTGAGAGCAGGTGGGAGGTCTCTTGGTCAGGGATCCTGTGCATGCCACACCTCCTGCCCAGTCCTGGGAGGGGAAGAACTTCCCCTATATAAACCTAGGGCTGAGGCAGGGTTAGTGAGTAGAGAAGAAGTAGAGACAGAGAAGAGAAGCAGATATAGGAAAGAACATCAGGAGCTCTGTGGGAGCAGTGCTACAAGGAGTCAGGGGCTGGCAGCTGCAGAGCTCGCCCTGACTGAGAAGTTATCACCGGACCCGGAGTCCGAGGCTGTGGGGACTAACTCCTATCCAGCAGCAGAAACCGACCGGCAGGGGATTGCAGGTCCTCTGGCCCAGAAACCCGAAGGCACGGTCAAACGCGTGGGACTAGCACCGCCGTCGTGGAGCGGAAGCTACTAGAAGGCCCCGAGTCACCGGCCATACGGGTGAGCACCACACGGTACACTCAGGGACGTGGGCTACTTATACCCGCTTCTAGCACGGTAGCCAGAAGAGTATCGTTAGTTTGGGAGGCCTACAACTCCGCCTGGCCAGGGGAGATCCCATCTGCTCAAGGACTGACCAGGCCCCAATCGCTAGCCAGTACTCCGGGAGGGTCTATCGTTGTCACCAGTAAAGACCCTGAACTACACCGTACCGTCTCTGAGTGGTTCCTGCTACCCCCATCATCCACGTCGGCTGCCCTGAGGCCATACCCCTCCCGTTGGGGGGTTATACTATCACGCTGCACAATCCTACCACCGGCCTCAGCGGTCTGCCCTGCAGCAGCAGCTCCTTAGCTGTACTCAATGGGTGGCGTAGTCGTCCAACATCTACCGCTAATACAGCGCCACTTAGTCTGACTCCCTGGGCACGGACCGGATCACCGCCACGAGACTACAACCCTCAAGAGATCCGGCTCCGGGTAAGCTCCCGCATGCGCAACGCAGCGCGACACAGGCCCAGGGGCGCGTCAGTAGGGAGGTCATACAGGCACGTGGAGGCCACCGCACAATACTCAGCCTCATCAGGAGCATGCCCAGGCGTTGTAGGGAGGTCATACAGGCACGTGGAGGCCACACACAATACTCAGCCTCATCAGGAGCATGCCCAGGCGTTGTAGGGAGGTCATACAGGCACGTGGAGGCCACACACAATACTCAGCCTCATCAGGAGCATGCCCAGGTGTTGTAGGGAGGTCATACAGGCACGTGGAGGCCACACACAATACTGAGCCTCATCAGGAGCATGCCCAGGCGTTGTAGGGAGGTCATACAGGCACGTGGAGGCCACACACAATACTCAGCCTCATCAGGAGCATGCCCAGGCGTTGTAGGGAGGTCATACAGGCACGTGGAGGCCACACACAATACTCAGCCTCATCAGGAGCATGCCCAGCCTTCTAGGGAGGTCATACAGGCACGTGGAGGCCACACACAATACTCTGCCTCATCAGGAGCGTGTCCAGGCATGGTAGGGAGGTCATAGAGGCACGTGGAGGCCACACACAATACTGAGCCTCATCAGGAGCATGCCCAGGCGTTGTAGGGAGGTCATACAGGCACGTGGAGGCCACACACAATACTCAGCCTCATCAGGAGCATGCCTAGGCGTTGTAGGGAGGTCATACAGGCACGTGGAGGCCACACGCAATACTCAGCCTCATCAGGAGCATGCCCAGCCTTCTAGGGAGGTCATACAGGCACGTGGAGGCCATACACAATACTCTGCCTCATCAGGAGCGTGTCCAAGCATGGTAGGGAGGTCATAGAGGCACGTGGAGGCCACACACAATACTCAGCCTCATCAGGAGCATGCCCAGGCATTGTAGGGAGGTCATACAGGCACGTGGAGGCCACACACAATAGTCAGCCTCATCAGGAGCATGCCCAGGCGTTGTAGGGAGGTCATACAGGCACGTGGAGGCCACACACAATACTCAGCCTCATCAGGAGCATGCCCAGGCGTTGTAGGGAGGTCATACAGGCACGTGGAGGCCACACACAATACTCAGCCTCATCAGGAGCATGCCCAGGTGTTGTAGGGAGGTCATACAGGCACGTGGAGGCCACACACAATACTCAGCCTCACCAGGAGCATGCCCAGGCGTTGTAGGGGGGGTCATACAGGCACGTGGAGGCCACACACAATACTCCGCCTCATCAGGAGCATGCCCAGGCGTTGTAGGGAGGTCATACAGGCACGTGGAGGCCACACACAATACTCAGCCTCATCAGGAGCATGCCCAGGCGTTGTAGGGAGGTCATACAGGCACGTGGAGGCCACACACAATACTCAGCCTCATCAGGAGCATGCCCAGGCGTTGTAGGGAGGTTAAAAGGGCACGTGGAGGCCACACACAATACTGAGCCTCATCAGGAGCATGCCCAGGCGTTGTAGGGAGGTCATACAGGCACGTGGAGGCCACACACAATACTCAGCCTCATCAGGAGCATGCCCAGGCGTTGTAGGGAGGTCATACAGGCACGTGGAGGCCACACACAATACTCAGCCTCATGAGGAGCATGCCCAGGCGTTGTAGGGGGGGTCATACAGGCACGTGGAGGCCACACACAATACTCAGCCTCATCAGGAGCATGCCCAGGCGTTGTAGGGGGGGTCATACAGGCACGTGGAGGCCACACACAATACTCAGCCTCATCAGGAGCATGCCCAGGCGTTGGAGGGAGGTCATACAGGCACGTGGAGGCCACACACAATACTCAGCCTCATCAGGAGCATGCCCAGGCGTTGTATGGAGGTCATACAGACACGTGGAGGCCACACACAATACTCAGCCTCATCAGGAGCATGCCCAGGCGTTGTAGGGAGGTTAAAAGGTCACGTGGAGGCCACACACAATACTGAGCCTCATCAGGAGCATGCCCAGGCGTTGTAGGGAGGTCATACAGGCACGTGTAGGCCACACACAATACTCAGCCTCATCAGGAGCATGCCCAGGCGTTGTAGGGAGGTCATACAGGCACGTGGAGGCCACACACAATACTCAGCCTCATGAGGAGCATGCCCAAGCGTTGTAGGGGGGGTCATACAGGCACGTGGAGGCCACACACAATACTCAGCCTCATCAGGAGTATGCCCAGGCGTTGTAGGGGGGGTCATACAGGCACGTGGAGGCCACACACAATACTCAGCCTCATCAGGAGCATGCCCAGGCGTTGTAGGGAGGTCATACAGTCACGTGGAGGCCACACACAATACTCAGCCTCATCAGGAGCATGCCCAGGCGTTGTAGGGAGGTCATAGAGGCACGTGGAGGCCACACACAATACTCAGCCTCATCAGGAGCATGCCCAGGCGTTGTAGGGAGGTCATACAGGCACATGGAGGCCACACACAATACTCAGCCTCATCAGGAGCATGCCCAGGCGTTGTAGGGAGGTCATACAGGCACATGGAGGCCACACACAATACTGAGCCTCATCAGGAGCATGCCCAGGCGTTGTAGGGAGGTCATACAGGCACGTGGAGGCCACACACAATACTCAGCCTCATCAATAGCATGCCCAGGCGTTGTAGGGAGGTCATACAGGCACATGGAGGCCACATACAATACTGAGCCTCATCAGGAGCATGCCCAGGCGTTGTAGGGAGGTCATACAGGCACATGGAGGCCACCGCACAATACTCAGCCTCATCAGGAGCATGCCCAGGCGTTGTAGGGAGGTCATACAGGCACGTGGAGGCCACACACAATACTCAGCCTCATCAGGAGCATGCCCAGGCGTTGTAGGGAGGTCATACAGGCACGTGGAGGCCACACACAATACTCAGCCTCATCAGGAGCATGCCCAGGCGTTGTAGAGAGGTCATACAGGCACGTGGAGGCCACACACAATACTGAGCCTCATCAGGAGCATGTCCAGGCATTGTAGGGAGGTCATACAGGCACTTGGAGGCCACACACAATACTCAGCCTCATCAGGAGCATGCCCAGGCGTTGTAGGGAGGTCATACAGGCACATGGAGGCCACACACAATACTGAGCCTCATCAGGAGCATGCCCAGGCGTTGTAGGGAGGTCATACAGGCATGTGGAGGCCACCGCACAATACTCAACCTCATCAGGAGCATGCCCAGGCTTTGTAGGGAGGTCATACAGGCACGTGGAGGCCACACACAATACTCAGCCTCATCAGGAGCATGCCCAGGCGTTGTAGGGAGGTCATACAGGCACGTGGAGGCCACACACAATACTCAGCCTCATCAGGAGCATGCCCAGGTGTTGTAGGGAGGTCATACAGGCACGTGGAGGCCACACACAATACTCAGCCTCACCAGGAGCATGCCCAGGCGTTGTAGGGGGGGTCATACAGGCACGTGGAGGCCACACACAATACTCAGCCTCATCAGGAGCATGCCCAGGCGTTGTAGGGAGGTCATACAGGCACGTGGAGGCCACACACAATACTCAGCCTCATCAGGAGCATGCCCAGGCGTTGTAGGGAGGTCATACAGGCACGTGGAGGCCACACACAATACTCAGCCTCATCAGGAGCATGCCCAGGCGTTGTAGGGAGGTTAAAAGGGCACGTGGAGGCCACACACAATACTGAGCCTCATCAGGAGCATGCCCAGGCGTTGTAGGGAGGTCATACAGGCACGTGGAGGCCACACACAATACTCAGCCTCATCAGGAGCATGCCCAGGCGTTGTAGGGAGGTCATACAGGCACGTGGAGGCCACACACAATACTCAGCCTCATGAGGAGCATGCCCAGGCGTTGTAGGGGGGGTCATACAGGCACGTGGAGGCCACACACAATACTCAGCCTCATCAGGAGCATGCCCAGGCGTTGTAGGGGGGGTCATACAGGCACGTGGAGGCCACACACAATACTCAGCCTCATCAGGAGCATGCCCAGGCGTTGGAGGGAGGTCATACAGGCACGTGGAGGCCACACACAATACTCAGCCTCATCAGGAGCATGCCCAGGCGTTGTATGGAGGTCATACAGACACGTGGAGGCCACACACAATACTCAGCCTCATCAGGAGCATGCCCAGGCGTTGTAGGGAGGTTAAAAGGGCACGTGGAGGCCACACACAATACTGAGCCTCATCAGGAGCATGCCCAGGCGTTGTAGGGAGGTCATACAGGCACGTGGAGGCCACACACAATACTCAGCCTCATCAGGAGCATGCCCAGGCGTTGTAGGGAGGTCATACAGGCACGTGGAGGCCACACACAATACTCAGCCTCATGAGGAGCATGCCCAAGCGTTGTAGGGGGGGTCATACAGGCACGTGGAGGCCACACACAATACTCAGCCTCATCAGGAGTATGCCCAGGCGTTGTAGGGGGGGTCATACAGGCACGTGGAGGCCACACACAATACTCAGCCTCATCAGGAGCATGCCCAGGCGTTGTAGGGAGGTCATACAGTCACGTGGAGGCCACACACAATACTCAGCCTCATCAGGAGCATGCCCAGGCGTTGTAGGGAGGTCATAGAGGCACGTGGAGGCCACACACAATACTCAGCCTCATCAGGAGCATGCCCAGGCGTTGTAGGGAGGTCATACAGGCACATGGAGGCCACACACAATACTCAGCCTCATCAGGAGCATGCCCAGGCGTTGTAGGGAGGTCATACAGGCACATGGAGGCCACACACAATACTGAGCCTCATCAGGAGCATGCCCAGGCGTTGTAGGGAGGTCATACAGGCACGTGGAGGCCACACACAATACTCAGCCTCATCAATAGCATGCCCAGGCGTTGTAGGGAGGTCATACAGGCACATGGAGGCCACATACAATACTGAGCCTCATCAGGAGCATGCCCAGGCGTTGTAGGGAGGTCATACAGGCACATGGAGGCCACCGCACAATACTCAGCCTCATCAGGAGCATGCCCAGGCGTTGTAGGGAGGTCATACAGGCACGTGGAGGCCACACACAATACTCAGCCTCATCAGGAGCATGCCCAGGCGTTGTAGGGAGGTCATACAGGCACGTGGAGGCCACACACAATACTCAGCCTCATCAGGAGCATGCCCAGGCGTTGTAGAGAGGTCATACAGGCACGTGGAGGCCACACACAATACTGAGCCTCATCAGGAGCATGTCCAGGCATTGTAGGGAGGTCATACAGGCACTTGGAGGCCACACACAATACTCAGCCTCATCAGGAGCATGCCCAGGCGTTGTAGGGAGGTCATACAGGCACATGGAGGCCACACACAATACTGAGCCTCATCAGGAGCATGCCCAGGCGTTGTAGGGAGGTCATACAGGCATGTGGAGGCCACCGCACAATACTCAACCTCATCAGGAGCATGCCCAGGCTTTGTAGGGAGGTCATACAGGCACGTGGAGGCCACACACAATACTCAGCCTCATCAGGAGCATGCCCAGGCGTTGTAGGGAGGTCATACAGGCACGTGGAGGCCACATACAATACTCAGCCTCATCAGGAGCATGCCCAGGCGTGGTAGGGAGGTCATACAGGCACGTGGAGGCCACACACAATACTGAGCCTCATCAGGAGCATGCCCAAGCGTTGTAGGGGGGGTCATACAGGCACGTGGAGGCCACACACAATACTCAGCCTCATCAGGAGTATGCCCAGGCGTTGTAGGGGGGGTCATACAGGCACGTGGAGGCCACACACAATACTCAGCCTCATCAGGAGCATGCCCAGGCGTTGTAGGGAGGTCATACAGTCACGTGGAGGCCACACACAATACTCAGCCTCATCAGGAGCATGCCCAGGCGTTGTAGGGAGGTCATAGAGGCACGTGGAGGCCACACACAATACTCAGCCTCATCAGGAGCATGCCCAGGCGTTGTAGGGAGGTCATACAGGCACATGGAGGCCACACACAATACTGAGCCTCATCAGGAGCATGCCCAGGCGTTGTAGGGAGGTCATACAGGCACGTGGAGGCCACACACAATACTCAGCCTCATCAATAGCATGCCCAGGCGTTGTAGGGAGGTCATACAGGCACATGGAGGCCACATACAATACTGAGCCTCATCAGGAGCATGCCCAGGCGTTGTAGGGAGGTCATACAGGCACATGGAGGCCACCGCACAATACTCAGCCTCAACAGGAGCATGCCCAGGCGTTGTAGGGAGGTCATACAGGCACGTGGAGGCCACACACAATACTCAGCCTCATCAGGAGCATGCCCAGGCGTTGTAGGGAGGTCATACAGGCACGTGGAGGCCACACACAATACTCAGCCTCATCAGGAGCATGCCCAGGCGTTGTAGAGAGGTCATACAGGCACGTGGAGGCCACACACAATACTGAGCCTCATCAGGAGCATGCCCAGGCGTTGTAGGGAGGTCATACAGGCATGTGGAGGCCACCGCACAATACTCAACCTCATCAGGAGCATGCCCAGGCTTTGTAGGGAGGTCATACAGGCACGTGGAGGCCACACACAATACTCAGCCTCATCAGGAGCATGCCCAGGCGTTGTAGGGAGGTCACACAGGCACGTGGAGGCCACATACAATACTGAGCCTCATCAGGAGCATGCCCAGGCGTTGTAGGGAGGTCATACAGGCACATGGAGGCCACCGCACAATACTCAGCCTCAACAGGAGCATGCCCAGGCGTTGTAGGGAGGTCATACAGGCACGTGGAGGCCACACACAATACTCAGCCTCATCAGGAGCATGCCCAGGCGTTGTAGGGAGGTCATACAGGCACGTGGAGGCCACACACAATACTCAGCCTCATCAGGAGCATGCCCAGGCGTTGTAGAGAGGTCATACAGGCACGTGGAGGCCACACACAATACTGAGCCTCATCAGGAGCATGTCCAGGCATTGTAGGGAGGTCATACAGGCACTTGGAGGCCACACACAATACTCAGCCTCATCAGGAGCATGCCCGGGCGTTGTAGGGAGGTCATACAGGCACATGGAGGCCACACACAATACTGAGCCTCATCAGGAGCATGCCCAGGCGTTGTAGGGAGGTCATACAGGCATGTGGAGGCCACCGCACAATACTCAACCTCATCAGGAGCATGCCCAGGCTTTGTAGGGAGGTCATACAGGCACGTGGAGGCCACACACAATACTCAGCCTCATCAGGAGCATGCCCAGGCGTTGTAGGGAGGTCACACAGGCACGTGGAGGCCACATACAATACTCAGCCTCATCAGGACCATGCCCAGGCGTGGTAGGGAGGTCATACAGGCACGTGGAGGCCACACACAATACTGAGCCTCATCAGGATCATGTCCAGGCGTTGTATGGAGGTCATAGAGGCAAGTGGAGGCCACACACAATACTCAGCCTCATCAGGAGCATGCCCAGGCATTGTAGGGAGGTCATACAGGCACGTGGAGGCCACACACAATAGTCAGCCTCATCAGGAGCATGCCCAGGCGTTGTAGGGAGGTGATACAGTCACGTGGAGGCCACACACAATACTCAGACTCATCAGGAGCATGCCCAGGCGTTGTAGGGAGGTCATAGAGGCACGTGGAGGCCACACACAATACTCAGCGTCATCAGGAGCATGCCCAGGCGTTGTAGGGAGGTCATACAGGCACTTGGAGGCCACACACAATACTCAGCCTCATCAGGAGCATGCCCAGGCGTTGTAGGGAGGGCATACAGGCACATGGAGGCCACACACAATACTGAGCCTCATCAGGAGCATGCCCAGGCGTTGTAGTGTGGCACCCCAGGGGTCTGGTTTCCACAGTAACGGCAATGTTATGTCTGAGAGCAGGTGGGAGGTCTCTTGGTCAGGGATCCTGTGCATGCCACACCTCCTGCCCAGTCCTGGGAGGGGAAGAACTTCCCCTATATAAACCTAGGGCTGAGGCAGGGTTAGTGAGTAGAGAAGAAGTAGAGACAGAGAAGAGAAGCAGATATAGGAAAGAACATCAGGAGCTCTGTGGGAGCAGTGCTACAAGGAGTCAGGGGCTGGCAGCTGCAGAGCTCGCCCTGACTGAGAAGTTATCACCGGACCCGGAGTCCGAGGCTGTGGGGACTAACTCCTATCCAGCAGCAGAAACCGACCGGCAGGGGATTGCAGGTCCTCTGGCCCAGAAACCCGAAGGCACGGTCACACGCGTGGGACCAGCACCGCCGTCGTGGAGCGGAAGCTACTAGAAGGCCCCGAGTCACCGGCCATACGGGTGAGCACCACACGGTACACTCAGGGACGTGGGCTACTTATACCAGTTTCTAGCAAGGTAGCCAGAAGAGTATCGTTAGTTTGGGAGGCCTACAACTCCGCCTGGCCAGGGGAGATCCCATCTGCTCAAGGACTGACCAGGCCCCAATCGCTAGCCAGTACTCCGGGAGGGTCTATCGTTGTCACCAGTAAAGACCCTGAACTACACCGTACCGTCTCTGAGTGGTTCCTGCTACCCCCATCATCCACGTCGGCTGCCCTGAGGCCATACCCCTCCCGTTGGGGGTTATACTATCACGCTGCACAATCCTACCACCGGCCTCAGCGGTCTGCCCTGCAGCAGCAGCTCCTTAGCTGTACTCAACGGGTGGCGTAGTCGTCCAACATCTACCGCTAATACAGCGCCACTTAGTCTGACTCCCTGGGCACGGACCGGATCACCGCCACGAGACTACAACCCTCAAGAGATCCGGCTCCGGGTAAGCTCCCGCATGCGCAACGCAGCGCGACACAGGCCCAGGGGCGCGTCAACTTTTGGCGTAGTCGGCAGGATTTCGTGCCCGCAACCACCGGGTACTGCGTGCCTGAAAAAGACTGTTCAAACTTACCTGTGGTGAAGATTCCCGCCATCCGGCGCCATCTTCCGCTTCCTTCCCGCCATCGGTGGAGTTTTCCCGCCATCCGGCGCCATCTTCGGCCTTCTTCCCGCCATACGTGGAGTTTTCCCGCCATTGGACGCCATCTTGAGGACGCCGCGCGGGAAGAAGAGGGGCGTGGACTCCGAAAGCGCGCGAGAACTGAAGCCCCGCCTCACGTCCGGACGTTGCGTAAGGTCCTGGAAGGAGCCCAGCAGACGCCGACGTCACAGGAGCGCGACGGAAGGTCCTCAACCCTGACGATCCACTGCGGAGCCGCGGCCTACGGAAGAGGATCATCGCAAGGTAGGCCAAGATCCACTAGGGGGGAGAAGGATGTCGGATACGGAGGAGAGCTTCACCGCTTCAATCCCCGCCAGCGCCACCGCTGTTGCGGTCATGCCTTTCACCATGCCCTATATCCCGGGGGCAGCCTGGCTACCCCAGTACTCAGGGGAGTCACATACCCTGCATGACTTTAGAGAAAAGCTGGATAGCCTCTTCCAGGTGTACCCCCTCACAGAGGAGCAAAAAGTGAGCATCCTGGTGGCCCAATTAACCGGAGCAGCCCAAAGGGAGGTAAAGTCCTGGCCACCTGGGGGGAGGACTGTCGCAGGGATACTAACCCGGCTGAGGGACACCTTGCTTTTCTTCAAAGACTGCACCCGGTTGCGGACACGCCGTAACCATCTTTATGTGTTTTTCTTATTGTATTATTATTGTTTATACCTTGTTATGTTTTTCTAAAAATATGTTTAGTCCCGGAGTACTAAATTTCACTAGCAGGGAATGTGGCACCCCAGGGGTCTGGTTTCCACAGTAACGGCAATGTTATGTCTGAGAGCAGGTGGGAGGTCTCTTGGTCAGGGATCCTGTGCATGCCACACCTCCTGCCCAGTCCTGGGAGGGGAAGAACTTCCCCTATATAAACCTAGGGCTGAGGCAGGGTTAGTGAGTAGAGAAGAAGTAGAGACAGAGAAGAGAAGCAGATATAGGAAAGAACATCAGGAGCTCTGTGGGAGCAGTGCTACAAGGAGTCAGGGGCTGGCAGCTGCAGAGCTCGCCCTGACTGAGAAGTTATCACCGGACCCGGAGTCCGAGGCTGTGGGGACTAACTCCTATCCAGCAGCAGAAACCGACCGGCAGGGGATTGCAGGTCCTCTGGCCCAGAAACCCGAAGGCACGGTCACACGCGTGGGACCAGCACCGCCGTCGTGGAGCGGAAGCTACTAGAAGGCCCCGAGTCACCGGCCATACGGGTGAGCACCACACGGTACACTCAGGGACGTGGGCTACTTATACCCGCTTCTAGCAAGGTAGCCAGAAGAGTATCGTTAGTTTGGGAGGCCTACAACTCCGCCTGGCCAGGGGAGATCCCATCTGCTCAAGGACTGACCAGGCCCCAATCGCTAGCCAGTACTCCGGGAGGGTCTATCGTTGTCACCAGTAAAGACCCTGAACTACACCGTACCGTCTCTGAGTGGTTCCTGCTACCCCCATCATCCACGTCGGCTGCCCTGAGGCCATACCCCTCCCGTTGGGGGGTTATACTATCACGCTGCACAATCCTACCACCGGCCTCAGCGGTCTGCCCTGCAGCAGCAGCTCCTTAGCTGTACTCAACGGGTGGCGTAGTCGTCCAACATCTACCGCTAATACAGCGCCACTTAGTCTGACTCCCTGGGCACGGACCGGATCACCGCCACGAGACTACAATCCTCAAGAGATCCGGCTCCGGGTAAGCTCCCGCATGCGCAACGCAGCGCGACACAGGCCCAGGGGCGCGTCAGTAGGGAGGTCATACAGGCACGTGGAGGCCACCGCACAATACTCAGCCTCATCAGGAGCATGCCCAGGCGTTGTAGGGAGGTCATACAGGCACGTGGAGGCCACACACAATACTCAGCCTCATCAGGAGCATGCCCAGGCGTTGTAGGGAGGTCATACAGGCACGTGGAGGCCACACACAATACTCAGCCTCATCAGGAGCATGCCCAGGCGTTGTAGGGAGGTCATACAGGCACGTGGAGGCCACACACAATACTGAGCCTCATCAGGAGCATGCCCAGGCGTTGTAGGGAGGTCATACAGGCACGTGGAGGCCACACACAATACTCAGCCTCATCAGGAGCATGCCCAGGCGTTGTAGGGAGGTCATACAGGCACGTGGAGGCCACACACAATACTCAGCCTCATCAGGAGCATGCCCAGCCTTCTAGGGAGGTCATACAGGCACGTGGAGGCCACACACAATACTCTGCCTCATCAGGAGCGTGTCCAGGCATGGTAGGGAGGTCATAGAGGCACGTGGAGGCCACACACAATACTGAGCCTCATCAGGAGCATGCCCAGGCGTTGTAGGGAGGTATACAGGCACGTGGAGGCCACACACAATACTCAGCCTCATCAGGAGCATGCCTAGGCGTTGTAGGGAGGTCATACAGGCACGTGGAGGCCACACACAATACTCAGCCTCATCAGGAGCATGCCCAGCCTTCTAGGGAGGTCATACAGGCACGTGGAGGCCACACACAATACTCTGCCTCATCAGGAGCGTGTCCAGGCATGGTAGGGAGGTCATAGAGGCACGTGGAGGCCACACACAATACTCAGCCTCATCAGGAGCATGCCCAGGCATTGTAGGGAGGTCATACAGGCACGTGGAGGCCACACACAATAGTCAGCCTCATCAGGAGCATGCCCAGGCGTTGTAGGGAGGTCATACAGGCACGTGGAGGCCACACACAATACTCAGCCTCATCAGGAGCATGCCCAGGCGTTGTAGGGAGGTCATACAGGCACGTGGAGGCCACACACAATACTCAGCCTCATCAGGAGCATGCCCAGGCGTTGTAGGGAGGTCATACAGGCACGTGGAGGCCACACACAATACTCAGCCTCATCAGGAGCATACCCGGGCGTTGTAGGGAGGTCATACAGGCACGTGAAGGCCACACACAATACTCAGCCTCATCAGGAGCATGCCCAGGCGTTGTAGGGAGGTCATACAGGCACGTGGAGGCCACACACAATACTCAGCCTCATCAGGAGCATGCCCAGGCGTTGTAGGGAGGTCATACAGGCACGTGGAGGCCACACACAATACTCAGCCTCATCAGGAGCATGCCCAGGCGTTGTAGGGAGGTCATACAGGCACGTGGAGGCCACACACAATACTGAGCCTCATCAGGAGCATGCCCAGGCGTTGTAGGGAGGTCATCCAGGCACGTGGAGGCCACACACAATACTCAGCCTCCACAGGAGCATACCCAGGCGTTGTAGGGAGGTCATAGAGGCACGTGGAGGCCACACACAATACTCAGCCTCATCAGGAGCATGCCTAGGCGTTGTAGGGAGGTCATACAGGCACATGGAGGCCACACACAATACTGAGCCTCATCAGGAGCATGCCCAGGCGTTGTAGGGAGGTCATAGAGGCACGTGGAGGCCACACCCAATACTCAGCCTCATCAGGAGCATGCCCAGGCATTGTAGGGAGGTCATACAGGCACGTGGAGGCCGCACACAATACTCAGCCTCATCAGGAGCATGCCCAGGCGTTGTAGGGAGGTCATACAGGCACGTGGAGGCCACACACAATACTCAGCCTCATCAGGAGCATGCCCAGGCGTTGTAGGGAGGTCATACAGGCACGTGGAGGCCACACACAATACTGAGCCTCATCAGGAGCATGCACAGGCTTTGTAGGGAGGTCATACAGGCACTTGGAGGCCACACACAATACTCAGCCTCATCAGGAGCATTCCCAGGCGTTGTAGGGAGGTCATAGAGGCACTTGGAGGTCACACACAATACTCAGCCTCCACAGGAGCATGCCCAGGCGTTGTAGGGAGGTCATACAGGCACGTGGAGGCCACACACAATACTCAGCCTCATCAGGAGCATGCCCAGGCGTTGTAGGGAGGTCATACAGGCACGTGGAGGCCACACACAATACTGAGCCTCATCAGGAGCATGCCCAAGCGTTGTAGGGAGGTCATACAGGCACGTGGAGGCCACAGCGCAATACTCAGCCTCATCAGGAGCATGCCCAGGCGTTGTAGGGAGGTCATACAGGCACGTGGAGGCCACACACAATACTCAGCCTCATCAGGAGCATGCCCAGGCGTTGTAGGGAGGTCATACAGGCACGTGGAGGCCACACACAATACTCAGCCTCATCAGGAGCATGCCCAGGCGTTGTAGGGAGGTCATACAGGCACGTGGAGGCCACACACAATACTCAGCCTCATCAGGAGCATGCCCAGACGTTGTAGGGAGGTCATACAGGCACGTGGAGGCCACACACAATACTGAGCATCATCAGGAGCATGCCCAGGCGTTGAAGGGAGGTCATACAGGCACGTGGAGGCCACACACAATACTCAGCCTCCACAGGAGCATACCCAGGCGTTGTAGGGAGGTCATAGAGGCACGTGGAGGCCACACACAATACTCAGCCTCATCAGGAGCATGCCCAGGCGTTGTAGGGAGGTCATACAGGCACGTGGAGGCCACACACAATACTCAGCCTCATCAGGAGCATGCCCAGGCGTTGTAGGGAGGTGATACAGTCACGTGGAGGCCACACACAATACTCAGACTCATCAGGAGCATGCCCAGGCGTTGTAGGGAGGTCATACAGGCACGTGGAGGCCACACACAATACTCAGCCTCATCAGGAGCATGCCCAGGCGTTGTAGGGAGGTCATACAGGCACGTGGAGGCCACACACAATAGTCAGCCTCATCAGGAGCATGCCCAGGCGTTGTAGGGAGGTCATATAGGCACGTGGAGGCCACACACAATACTCAGCCTCATCAGGAGCATGCCTGGGCGTTGTAGGGAGGTCATACAGGCACGTGGAGGCCACACACAATACTCAGCCTCATCAGGAGCATGCCCAGGCGTTGTAGGGAGGTCATACAGTCACGTGGAGGCCACACACAATACTCAGCCTCATCAGGAGCATGCCCAGGCGTTGTAGGGAGGTCATAGAGGCACGTGAAGGCCACACACAATACTCAGCCTCATCAGGAGCATGCCCAGGCGTTGTAGGGGGGTCATAGAGGCACGTGGAGGCCACACACAATACTCAGCCTCATCAGGAGCATGCCCAGGCGTTGTAGGGAGGTCATACAGGCACGTGGAGGCCACACACAATACTGAGCCTCATCAGGAGCATGCTCAGGCGTTGTAGGGAGGTCATAGAGGCACGTGGAGGCCACACACAGTACTCAGCCTCATCAGGAGCATGCCCAGGCGTTGTAGGGAGGTCATACAGGCACGTGGAGGCCACACACAATACTCAGCCTCATCAGGAGCATGCCCAGGCGTTGTAGGGAGGTCATACAGGCACGTGGAGGCCACACACAATACTCAGCCTCATCAGGAGCATGCCCAGGCGTTGTAGGGAGGTCATACAGGCACGTGGAGGCCACACACAATACTCAGCCTCTTCAGGAGCATGCCCAGACGTTGTAGGGAGGTCATACAGGCACGTGGAGGCCACACACAATACTGAGCATCATCAGGAGCATGCCCAGGCGTTGTAGGGAGGTCATCCAGGCACGTGGAGGCCACACACAATACTCAGCCTCCACAGGAGCATACCCAGGCGTTGTAGGGAGGTCATAGAGGCACGTGGAGGCCACACACAATACTCAGCCTCATCAGGAGCATGCCCAGGCGTTGTAGGGAGGTCATACAGGCACGTGGAGGCCACACACAATACTGAGCCTCATCAGGAGCATGCCCAGGCGTTGTAGGGAGGTCATAGAGGCACGTGGAGGCCACACTCAAGACTCAGCCTCATCAGGAGCATGCCCAGGCATTGTAGGGAGGTCATACAGGCACGTGGAGGCCGCACACAATACTCAGCCTCATCAGGAGCATGCCCAGGCGTTGTAGGGAGGTCATACAGGCACGTGGAGGCCACACACAATACTCAGCC
Organism: Phyllobates terribilis; assembly: GCF_046119375.1. Classification (NCBI taxonomy): domain Eukaryota; kingdom Metazoa; phylum Chordata; class Amphibia; order Anura; family Dendrobatidae; genus Phyllobates; species Phyllobates terribilis. The sequence continues at coordinate 16,690,089 of NW_027362774.1, forward strand.
TCATCAGGAGCATGCCCAGGCGTTGTAGGGAGGTCATACAGGCACGTGGAGGCCACACACAATACTGAGCCTCATCAGGAGCATGCCCAGGCTTTGTAGGGAGGTCATACAGGCACTTGGAGGCCACACACAATACTCAGCCTCATCAGGAGCATGCCCAGGCGTTGTAGGGAGGTCATAGAGGCACTTGGAGGTCACACACAATACTCAACCTCCACAGGAGCATGCCCAGGCGTTGTAGGGAGGTCATACAGGCACTTGGAGGCCACACACAATACTCAGCGTCATCGGGAGCATGCCCAGGCGTTGTAGGGAGGTCATACAGGCACGTGGAGGCCACACACAATACTGAGCCTCATCAGGAGCATGCCCAGGCGTTGAAGGGAGGTCATACAGGCACGTGGAGGCCACACACAATACTCAGCCTCATCAGGAGCATGCCCAGGCGTTGTAGGGAGGTCATACAGGCACGTGGAGGCCACACACAATACTCAGCCTCCTCAGGAGCATGCCCAGACGTTGTAGGGAGGTCATACAGGCACTTGGAGGCCACACACAATACTCAGCCTCATCAGGAGCATGCCCAGGCGTTGTAGGGAGGTCATACAGGCACATGGAGGCCACACACAATACTGAGCCTCATCAGGAGCATGCCCAGGCGTTGTAGGGAGGTCATACAGGCACGTGGAGGCCACCGCACAATACTCAGCCTCATCAGGAGCATGCCCAGGCGTTTTAGGGAGGTCATACAGGCACGTGGAGGCCACACACAATACTCAGCCTCATCAGGAGCATACCCAGGCGTTGTAGGGAGGTCATACAGGCACGTGGAGGCCACACACAATACTCAGCCTCATCAGGAGCATGCCCAGGCGTTGTAGGGAGGTCATACAGGCACGTGGAGGCCACACACAATACTGAGCCTCATCAGGAGCATGTCCAGGCGTTGTAGGGAGGTCATAGAGGCACGTGGAGGCCACACACAATACTCAGCCTCATCAGGAGCATGCCCAGGCATTGTAGGGAGGTCATACAGGCACGTGGAGGCCACACACAATAGTCAGCCTCATCAGGAGCATTCCCAGGCATTGTAGGGAGGTCATACAGGCACGTGCAGGCCACACACAATAGTCAGCCTCATCAGGAGCATTCCCAGGCATTGTAGGGAGGTCATACAGGCACGTGGAGGCCACACCCAATACTCAGCCTCATCAGGAGCATGCCCAGGCGTTGTAGGAAGGTCATACAGGCACGTGGAGGCCACACACAATACTTAGCCTCATCAGGAGCATGCCCAGGCGTTGTAGGAAGGTCATACAGGCACGTGGAGGCCACACACAATACTCAGCCTCATCAGGAGCATGCCCAGTCATTGTAGGAAGGTCATACAGGCACGTGGAGGCCACACACAATACTTAGCCTCATCAGGAGCATGCCCAGGCGTTGTATGGAGGTCATACAGACACGTGGAGGCCACACACAATACTCAGCCTCATCAGGAGCATGCCCAGGCTATGTAGGGAGGTCATACAGGCACGTGGAGGCCACACACAATACTCAGCCTCATAAGGAGCATGCCCAGGCGTTGTAGGGAGGTCATACAGGCACGTGGAGGCCACACACAATACTCAGCCTCATCAGGAGCATGCCGGGGTGTTGTAGGGAGGTCATACAGGCACGTGGAGGCCACACACAATACTCAGCCTCATCAGGAGCATGCCCGGGCGTTGTAGGGAGGTCATACAGGCACGTGGAGGCCACACACAATACTCAGCCGCGTCAGGAGCATGCCCAGGCGTTGTAGGGAGGTCATACAGGCACGTGGAGGCCGCACACAATGCTCAGCCTCATCAGGAGCATGCCCAGGCATTGTAGGGAGGTCATACAGGCACATGGAGGCCACACACAATACTGAGCCTCATCAGGAGCATGCCCAGGCGTTGTAGGGAGGTCATAGAGGCACGTGGATGTGTCACCCTGACCTGGATGCCACAAGTGTAAATAAAGCTGTGTCTGAGAGCAAGGGGGAGGTTCTCTGGTCAGGGGAACATTAGCATGCAGTACCTCCTGTCTCAGGCCAGTAGGGGGAGCAGGCTGCCCCTATAAAAGCTGGTACTGGGGACAGGGTTAGGGAGAACTGGATTGCCTGTCTCAGCACTGAGACGTGTCCCAGAGTGGAGCAGGGACAGAAAGTTGCATTGTAACCTAAGAGGAAGTGTGGCAGGAGAAGAGCCACAAGCCAGAGACAAGAGGCGAAGAGAGCCTGTCTTGGCAGAGAAAAGACTTAACTTTACCAGACTTTGGTGTCTGAGGCTGGAAGGATTCCACATCCCCCAGCAGAGAACCAGTCCGCAAGGGACTGTACATTCCTTGGCCTAAGAAGCCTGGAGGCCCTGCCACAACCGAAGGGACCAGTAAAGCCGTACAAGGCTGGGAGCAGAAAGGAACCCACGTCGCAGGTCATACAGGCGAGAATACACGGAGAGCTCGGAAACATGGGCTGTTACCCTATCAGGAGGAGATAGCCAGAAGGAGCACAGAAAGCACGGTAGGCCTACACCCTCACCCTGACCAGGGCCAACTTCCCCGTTGCTCTCAGACATCCAGGTCCCCTCCTAGCTGGGACTGTTTGTGGGTCAGTTTACCTGTTTAGTAAAGACCCTGGACTGCAACCTGTGTGCTCCTTGCTTCTCCAGCACTATCAGCACTGGGACCCTCACTACCATCACTCCCACCATCCACTATACTGCCCTGGGGCCGCACTCTTCCCGTGGGGAGTCACACTACCCTAGCTGCACACCTCATCAGCCCCAGCGGTCTGCATGCAGCGGCGGTTCCTAATAACCGCAAATCCAAGGGTGGCGTAGTCGGACATAAACATCAGCACATAACGGACTACCACTGGCGTGACCACCCTGAGCCACGGAACCGGGTTGCCACTACTACTCCCATCGTTCCCCCTATGGCCCGATCCGAGTGCCCCACGGCCCAGGGGGCGAGTCATGGAGGCCACACACAATACTCAGCCTCATCAGGAGCATGCCCAGGCGTTGTAGGGAGGTCATACAGGCACTTGGAGGCCACACACAATACTCAGCCTCCTCAGGAGCATGCCCAGGCGTTGTAGGGAGGTCATACAGGCACTTGAAGGCCACACACAATACTCAGCCTCATCAGGAGCATGCCCAGGCGTTGTAGGGAGGTCATACAGGCACATGGAGGCCACACACAATACTGAGCCTCATCAGGAGCATGCCCAGGCGTTGTAGGGAGGTCATACAGGCACGTGGAGGCCACCGCACAATACTCAGCCTCATCAGGAGCATGCCCAGGCGTTGTAGGGAGGTCATACAGGCATGTGGAGGCCACACACAATACTCAGCCTCATCAGGAGCATGCCCAGGCGTTGTAGGGAGGTCATACAGGCACGTGGAGGCCACACACAATACTCAGCCTCATCAGGAGCATGCCCAGGCGTTGTAGGGAGGTCATACAGGCACGTGGAGGCCACACACAATACTCAGCCTCATCAGGAGCATGCCCAGGCGTTGTAGGGAGGTCATACAGGCACGTGGAGGCCACACACAATACTCAGCCTCATCAGGAGCATGCCCAGGCGTTGTAGGGAGGTCATACAGGCACGTGGAGGCCACACACAATACTCAGCCTCATCAGGAGCATGCCCAGGCGTTGTAGGGAGGTCATACAGGCACGTGGAGGCCACACACAATACTGAGCCTCATCAGGAGCATGTCCAGGCGTTGTAGGGAGGTCATACAGGCACATGGAGGCCACACACAATACTCGGCCTCATCAGGAGCATACCCAGGCATTGTAGGGGGGTCATACAGGCAAGTGGAGGCCATACACAATACTGAGCCTCATCAGGAGCATGTCCAGGCGTTGTAGGGAGGTCATACAGGCACATTGAGGCCACACACAATACTCAGCCTCATCAGGAGCATGCCCAGGCATTGTAGGGAGGTCATACAGGCACGTGAAGGCCACACACAATAGTCAGCCTCATCAGGAGCATGCCCAGGCATTGTAGGGAGGTCATACAGGCACGTGGAGGCCACACACAATACTCAGCCTCATCAGGAGCATGCCCAGGCGTTGTAGGGAGGTCATACAGGCACGTGGAGGCCACACACAATACTCAGCCTCATCAGGAGCATGCCCAGGCATTGTATGGAGGTCATACAGGCACGTGGAGGCCACACACAATACTCAGCCTCATCAGGAGCATGCCCAGGCGTTGTAGGGAGGTCATACAGGCACGTGGAGGCCACACACAATACTCTGCCTCATCAGGAGCGTGTCCAGGCATTGTAGGGAGGTCATAGAGGCACGTGGAGGCCACACACAATACTCAACCTCATCAGGAGCATGCCCAGGCATTGTAGGGAGGTCATACAGGCACGTGGAGGCCACACACAATACTCAGCCTCATCAGTAGCATGCCCAGGCATTGTAGGGAGGTCATACAGGCACATGGAGGCCACACACAATAATCAGCCTGATCAGAAGCATGCCCAGGCGTTGTAGGGAGGTCATACAGGCACGTGGAGGCCACACACAATACTCAGCCTCATCAGGAGCATGCCCAGGTGTTGTAGGGAGGTCATACAGGCACGTGGAGGCCACACACAATACTCAGCCTGATCAGGAGCATGCCCAGGCGTTGTAAGGAGGTCATACAGGCACATGGAGGCCACACACAATACTCAGCCTCATCAGGAGCATGCCCAGGCGTTGTAGGGAGGTCATACAGGCACGTGGAGGCCACACACAATACTCAGCCTCATCAGGAGCATGCCCAGGCATTGTAGGGAGGTCATACAGGCACGTGGAGGCCACACACAATACTCAGCCTCATCAGGAGCATGCCCAGGCGTTGTAGGGAGGTCATATAGGCACGTGGAGGCCACACACAATACTCAGCCTCATCAGGAGCATGCCTGGGCGTTGTAGGGAGGTCATACAGGCACGTGGAGGCCACACACAATACTCAGCCTCATCAGGAGCATGCCCAGGCGTTGTAGGGAGGTCATACAGTCACGTGGAGGCCACACACAATACTCAGCCTCATCAGGAGCATGCCCAGGCGTTGTAGGGAGGTCATAGAGGCACGTGAAGGCCACACACAATCACAATACTCAGCCTCATCAGGAGCATGCCCAGGCGTTGTAGGGGGGTCATACAGGCACGTGGAGGCCACACACAATACTCAGCCTCATCAGGAGCATGCCCAGGCGTTGTAGGGAGGTCATACAGGCACGTGGAGGCCACACACAATACTCAGCCTCATCAGGAGCATGCCCAGGCGTTGTAGGGAGGTCATACAGGCACGTGGAGGCCACACACAATACTGAGCCTCATCAGGAGCATGCCCAGGCGTTGTAGGGAGGTCATCCAGGCACGTGGAGGCCACACACAATACTCAGCCTCCACAGGAGCATACCTAGGCGTTGTAGGGAGGTCATAGAGGCACGTGGAGGCCACACACAATACTCAGCCTCATCAGGAGCATGCCCAGGCGTTGTAGGGAGGTCATACAGGCACGTGGAGGCCACACACAATACTGAGCCTCATCAGGAGCATGCCCAGGCGTTGTAGGGAGGTCATAGAGGCACGTGGAGGCCACACCCAATACTCAGCCTCATCAGGAGCATGCCCAGGCATTGTAGGGAGGTCATACAGGCACGTGGAGGCCGCACACAATACTCAGCCTCATCAGGAGCATGCCCAGGCATTGTAGGGAGGTCATACAGGCACGTGGAGGCCACACATAATACTCAGCCTCATCAGGAGCATGCCCAGGCGTTGTAGGGAGGTCATACAGGCACGTGGAGGCCACACACAATACTGAGCCTCATCAGGATCATGCCCAGGCTTTGTAGGGAGGTCATACAGGCACTTGGAGGCCACACACAATACTCAGCCTCATCAGGAGCATTCCCAGGCGTTGTAGGGAGGTCATAGAGGCACTTGGAGGTCACACACAATACTCAGCCTCCACAGGAGCATGCCCAGGCGTTGTAGGGAGGTCATACAGGCACTTGGAGGCCACACACAATACTCAGCCTCATCAGGAGCATGCCCAGGCGTTGTAGGGAGGTCATACAGGCACGTGGAGGCCACACACAATACTGAGCCTCATCAGCAGCATGCCCAGGCGTTGTAGGGAGGTCATACAGGCACGTGGAGGCCACAGCGCAATACTCAGCCTCATCAGGAGCATGCCCAGGCGTTGTAGGGAGGTCATACAGGCACGTGGAGGCCACACACAATACTCAGCCTCATCAGGAGCATGCCCAGGCGTTGTAGGGAGGTCATACAGGCACGTGGAGGCCACACACAATACTTAGCCTCATCAGGAGCATGCCCAGGTGTTGTAGGGAGGTCATACAGGCACGTGGAGGCCACACACAATACTCAGCGTCATCGGGAGCATGCCCAGGCGTTGTAGGGAGGTCATACAGGCACGTGGAGGCCACACACAATACTGAGCCTCATCAGGAGCATGCCCAGGCGTTGAAGGGAGGTCATACAGGCACGTGGAGGCCACACACAATACTGAGCCTCATCAGGAGCATGCCCAGGCATTGTAGGGAGGTCATACAGACACGTGGAGGCCACACACAATACTCAGCCTCATCAGGAGCATGCCCAGGCGTTGTAGGGAGGTCATACAGGCACGTGGAGGCCACACACAATACTCAGCCTCATCAGGAGCATGCCCAGGCGTTGTAGGGAGGTCATACAGGCACGTGGAGGCCACACACAATACTCAGCCTCATCAGGAGCATACCCGGGCGTTGTAGGGAGGTCATACAGGCACGTGAAGGCCACACACAATATTCAGCCTCATCAGGAGCATGCCCAGGCGTTGTAGGGAGGTCATACAGTCACGTGGAGGCCACACACAATACTCAGCCTCATCAGGAGCATGCCCAGGCGTTGTAGGGAGGTCACAGAGGCACGTGGAGGCCACACACAATACTCAGCCTCATCAGGAGCATGCCCAGGCGTTGTAGGGAGGTCATACAGGCACGTGGAGGCCACACACAATACTCAGCCTCATCAGGAGCATGCCCAGGCGTTGTAGGGAGGTCATACAGGCACGTGGAGGCCACACACAATACTGAGCCACATCAGGAGCATGCCCAGGCGTTGTAGGGAGGTCATACAGGCACATGGAGGCAACACACAATACTGAGCCTCAACAGGAGCATGCCCAGGCGTTGTAGGGAGGTCATAGAGGCACGTTGAGGCCACACACAATACTCAGCCTCATCAGGAGCATGCCCAGGCGTTGTAGGGAGGTCATACAGGCACGTGGAGGCCACCGCACAATACTCAGCCTCATCAGGAGCATGCCCAGGCATTGTAGGGAGGTCATACAGGCACGTGGAGGCCACACACAATACTCAGCCTCATCAGGAGCATGCCCAGGCGTTGTAGGGAGGTCATACAGGCACGTGGAGGCCACACACAATACTCTGCCTCATCAGGAGCGTGTCCAGGCATTGTAGGGAGGTCATAGAGGCACGTGGAGGCCACACACAATACTCAGCCTCATCAGGAGCATGCCCAGGCATTGTAGGGAGGTCATACAGGCACGTGGAGGCCACACACAATACTCAGCCTCATCAGGAGCATGCCCAGGCGTTGTAGGGAGGTCATACAGGCACATGGAGGCCACACACAATACTCAGCCTGATCAGGAGCATGCCCAGGCGTTGTAGGGAGGTCATACAGGCACGTGGAGGCCACACACAATACTCAGCCTCATCAGGAGCATGCCCAGGTGTTGTAGGGAGGTCATACAGGCACGTGGAGGCCACACACAATACTCAGCCTGATCAGGAGCATGCCCAGGCGTTGTAAGGAGGTCATACAGGCACATGGAGGCCACACACAATACTCAGCCTCATCAGGAGCATGCCCAGGCGTTGTAGGGAGGTCATACAGGCACGTGGAGGCCACACACAATACTCAGCCTCATCAGGAGCATGCCCAGGCGTTGTAGGGAGGTCACAGAGGCACGTGGAGGCCACACACAATACTCAGCCTCATCAGGAGCATGCCCAGGCGTTGTAGGGAGGTCATACAGGCACGTGGAGGCCACACACAATACTCAGCCTCATCAGGAGCATGCCCAGGCGTTGTAGGGAGGTCATACAGGCACGTGGAGGCCACACACAATACTGAGCCACATCAGGAGCATGCCCAGGCGTTGTAGGGAGGTCATACAGGCACATGGAGGCAACACACAATACTGAGCCTCAACAGGAGCATGCCCAGGCGTTGTAGGGAGGTCATAGAGGCACGTTGAGGCCACACACAATACTCAGCCTCATCAGGAGCATGCCCAGGCGTTGTAGGGAGGTCATACAGGCACGTGGAGGCCACCGCACAATACTCAGCCTCATCAGGAGCATGCCCAGGCATTGTAGGGAGGTCATACAGGCACGTGGAGGCCACACACAATACTCAGCCTCATCAGGAGCATGCCCAGGCGTTGTAGGGAGGTCATACAGGCACGTGGAGGCCACACACAATACTCTGCCTCATCAGGAGCGTGTCCAGGCATTGTAGGGAGGTCATAGAGGCACGTGGAGGCCACACACAATACTCAGCCTCATCAGGAGCATGCCCAGGCATTGTAGGGAGGTCATACAGGCACGTGGAGGCCACACACAATACTCAGCCTCATCAGGAGCATGCCCAGGCGTTGTAGGGAGGTCATACAGGCACATGGAGGCCACACACAATACTCAGCCTGATCAGGAGCATGCCCAGGCGTTGTAGGGAGGTCATACAGGCACGTGGAGGCCACACACAATACTCAGCCTCATCAGGAGCATGCCCAGGTGTTGTAGGGAGGTCATACAGGCACGTGGAGGCCACACACAATACTCAGCCTGATCAGGAGCATGCCCAGGCGTTGTAAGGAGGTCATACAGGCACATGGAGGCCACACACAATACTCAGCCTCATCAGGAGCATGCCCAGGCGTTGTAGGGAGGTCATACAGGCACGTGGAGGCCACACACAATACTCAGCCTCATCAGGAGCATGCCCAGGCATTGTAGGGAGGTCATACAGGCACGTGGAGGCCACACACAATACTCAGCCTCATCAGGAGCATGCCCAGGCGTTGTAGGGAGGTCATATAGGCACGTGGAGGCCACACACAATACTCAGCCTCATCAGGAGCATGCCTGGGCGTTGTAGGGAGGTCATACAGGCACGTGGAGGCCACACACAATACTCAGCCTCATCAGGAGCATGCCCAGGCGTTGTAGGGAGGTCATACAGTCACGTGGAGGCCACACACAATACTCAGCCTCATCAGGAGCATGCCCAGGCGTTGTAGGGAGGTCATAGAGGCACGTGAAGGCCACACACAATCACAATACTCAGCCTCATCAGGAGCATGCCCAGGCGTTGTAGGGGGGTCATACAGGCACGTGGAGGCCACACACAATACTCAGCCTCATCAGGAGCATGCCCAGGCGTTGTAGGGAGGTCATACAGGCACGTGGAGGCCACACACAATACTCAGCCTCATCAGGAGCATGCCCAGGCGTTGTAGGGAGGTCATAGAGGCACGTGGAGGCCACACACAATACTCAGCCTCATCAGGAGCATGCCCAGGCGTTGTAGGGAGGTCATACAGGCACGTGGAGGCCACACACAATACTCAGCCTCATCAGGAGCATGCCCAGGCGTTGTAGGGAGGTCATACAGGCACGTGGAGGCCACACACAATACTCAGCCTCATCAGGAGCATGCCCAGGCGTTGTAGGGAGGTCATACAGGCACGTGGAGGCCACACACAATACTCAGCCTCATCAGGAGCATGCCCAGGCGTTGTAGGGAGGTCATACAGGCACGTGGAGGCCACACACAATACTGAGCCTCATCAGGAGCATGCCCAGGCGTTGTAGGGAGGTCATCCAGGCACGTGGAGGCCACACACAATACTCAGCCTCCACAGGAGCATACCCAGGCGTTGTAGGGAGGTCATAGAGGCACGTGGAGGCCACATGTAGCACCCTGAGGATTCGGCTGCTACAGGGGTATTGCACCTCAACCCAGAGGTGTGATATTCCACTCCCGGGTAAGGATGGAGTGTGGAACTGAGCTCGGTAGGCTGCATGCACTACACACATCCCATTTCCGAGGAGCAGACCGACGGTACTCCCACTTAGAAATGTGCAGGTACGACCGAGTCTGTTCCTGGCTGGAGTGGGAGGGGGGTGGTACATCCCAAGTAGTGTAGGGGCAGATAGGGGGAGCAGCCTGGGTAAAGATAGGAGCTCATTGGGTGCTGGTCACCTGAGCTCACACATAGAGGGTGTATATAAGGTGGGCACCAACTAAGAACAGGGTCAGTTGCAGAGAGAAAGTCAGGAGCAGAGGAGAAGAGAGACCCAGAGTGAGAGAGGAGAAGAGAGAGAGACCCAGAGGGGGAAACAGCAGAAAAGGACTCCAAGATCCCAACTTAAATCCCCGGGTGAAGAGTCGGCATCAGGGTACCGGAACCCAAGCTGGTGGGGGTAAAAACACTCCCCAGCCAGAGACCGGAGACCGTGGGCAGCGTTTGCCACGGTCACCCACCACATCCACCACGAAGGCATACCACGAGGAGGGTCAGGGAACCCAAGGCCAAGGGTGTCCCAACAGAAGGCCCGAGGGAGCTGGACCTGGGTGGATCAATAGTGGGGACGGCCAGAGAAAGGACTGAAGGAGAGCTCAGGGTCACGCTCCGGACTTATTTGGGAGTTGGCTGGATCCAGAACCTGGTGGACGCAGCACGGCTCGGGAGGTCACTCGAAGCTGGAGTGACCAGAACATCAGCAGTGAGTAAACATCCTAAACTGCATAACCCGACTCTGTCTCTGATTGCCGTCTACACTGCATCACCACAACTCCCATCCTCTGCACCTGATCCCACTGAGGCTATACCCCTCCCGTTGGGGGTTATCCTATCAAGCTGCACCAACACCACCAGCCTCGGCGGACCCTGCTGCAGCGGCGGCCATAGTGACCGCAACACAACGGGTGGCGTAGTCGACAAATAAAGAACTTATAACATCTGTAGGACTGCCACATACAACTCAGTTTGACACCCTGGGCACGGACCGGGTCACAGCCACTCGGAAGACTACAACCCCCATCTGATCCGGCTCCGGATATTCCCCCTAAAAGAATATGGCCCAGGGGGCGCGTCAACTTTGGCGTAGTCGGCAGGATTACGTGCCCGCAACACCCGGGTACTGCGTGCCTGAAGAAAAGAACGAGTTTACCTCAAAAAGAAGTCTCCTGCCGGTTCCGGAGGGTCCCCGCCATCGGACCCCATCACCAGTCGATTCCAGCCGGTTGTCCGCCATTAACAACTTTTTCCCGCCATCTGCAGAGTTTCCCGCCACTGGGAAGCGATTCCCGCCATTTCCAAAGGTTTCCCGCCTTGGAAGAGCGGACGCCATTATGGGCGTGCCAGAGGGTGGTGAGAGGCCGCCTCCCATCGTGGGCCAGGACCGAAAATGGCGCCAAAAGTGGAAACCGCCCCCACCAACAGAGACTGTGATGTTAGAGGTGTCTGTCAGCGTGAAAGAACCGCCCCTGGAGCTGAAAGTCACCCAGTGGCCCCGGGACCGCCCTCAAAGGGGGAGGAGACGAAAGGAGAGAACAAAGATGGGTGCCGCCTGGAGCAGTCTGGAGCGAGCGCACCCGGAGGCAAGAAGCCTGGAGAGGAGTAGCAGAGAAGCTCACCCGGAGATGGCCAGAGAGCAGAGCAGCACCGGCCCGCTGGCCAGGAGCCTGCTGGAAGAAGAGCAGAGCAGCACCGACCCGTTGGTCAGGAGCCTGCTGGAAACCACGACCCCACTAGGCCTAGTGGAGGTCCTCGCACAGCTCCCCCGAGACCGGGAGTGTGCACAGACTGCCCTGGAGGGCCTCGCACGGAGGATGGCCCGGGTACAGCGAGAGACATTGGCGGAGTGGAGCCGAGAGATGGCCCAGCAAACCAAGACCCGGAGCACGCCAGCCAAGATGAGGAGACAGACCGCCTCTGAGGATGGCGCGGGAGGACCCAAGGCCGGAGACGGCGCCGAGAAGGGAGCCGAACGCATGGAGGCAGGTAAAGGGGACGTCTATACCCCAAACAAGGACACCGCTTACCTGCCCCAGCTCCCCGTCGCAGAGCCCGAAAGTCCCCCTGCTGTGCCCGAAAACGCCATGTCACCGACGCAGACTAGGCCCCAACCGGAAGCCGCCGCCGCGACCCCTGTGACGTCACACGCCTCGACCCCGAGCGTGACCAAGCAGGAAGTACCACCAGCCTGGTCGCAAGGCCTAGTACCCCCGGGCGTCGCATCACCAACAGCGCCCCCTACCTCCGCGGAGCCTCCGGCCTGGCCGCAAGGCCAGGTAGCCCAGGGCGCCGCCGTCCTAACGGTGCCCTTCACCTTCCAGGTGCCCCAGGCCTGGCCGCAAGGCCTGGGCAACCCGGGCGCCACCACCACCGCGCCCGCACCCGTAAAACCAAGGGTGCCGCGTCTGGGAGAGGACTTGTTTGCCCAGCACACGTGGCCGGACGGGCAGCCTTTCATCTGGCCCCAGAAATATTATGAACTGGAGCACCAGAGGAGAGTTGGGGCCATGTGTGCACCCCTGATTCCGGCTCCGAAGCCCGTGATAAGGATCTCGCCCCCGCTTGAAGAGACCCAATTTGAGTGGGACCCCACCGGAGAAGACCTAATGGGGTTCACTCAAGAAACCAGGGCAGCTGCAGCGGAGCGTGCTGAGTGCTGCCGACAGCAGCTCGAGGAGTTTGCGAGGGAGCGGAGAGAGAGGCGGGTCCGGGAACAACAGGCCCAAATAAGGAGCGCCGAGCAGAAGAGCCGAACCAGGAGGGACCCCCGTGCAGCGCACAGTCCCCGCACCACCGGGACTGTAATTAAGTTCAACATGCAGCATGGGTGGGGCTTCATCAGAGACCACAACACCCCCGGCGACGTCTTTGTCACGCGCAGAGATGTGGAGTCCCATCTGCCGGAGGGGCACAGAGGTCGTGACCTTTATATCGGGGACGAGGTCACCTTTACCCGGCACAAGTGTGCCAAAGGACCTTACGCCCTCCATGTGCATCGCCTGACAGAGGAGGAGCTGCGATGTGAGGAGGAAGAGCAAGAGGATCCGGACGGGTCTGAAGCTGAGATCCCCAAAGAAGGAGCAGGAGGAAGACGTTGTTGAGTACAGCGGAGTAGGTGCTGTAAATAGTTACCCGATCGGGGTATAAAGAAACTGTTACTGCAAATATAGTCCCCGTTGGGACCAGCTGAGTGAACTGTTTACCCGTTTAACCCCTAAATCCCACAGGCTGAGGACTGTGAGCAGCCGTTCCCTTTCCCTCCTTAACTGGCTGAGGACTGAGAGCGGCCATATCCCTGTATATAGTTGCGCGTCCTAAAGCGCCCCCTACCGGTTTTATAGGAAAACCAGTTTTCCAGAGAGACTGTCGCACTTTACCCGGTCACACGTTGCACAGTGACCGGAGGAGGAGCCAGAGGCGACGAGAATGTTTTATATTGATATATATATATATATTGTTTTATATGTTTATATGAAAAATTTGTATGTTTTGGTGTTTTGTCTTACAGCCCGAGGACGTGCTGTGATTTACCAGGGGGGAATGTAGCACCCTGAGGATTCGGCTGCTACAGGGGTATTGCACCTCAACCCAGAGGTGTGATATTCCACTTCCGGGTAAGGATGGAGTGTGGAACTGAGCTCGGTAGGCTGCATGCACTACACACATCCCATTTCCGAGGAACAGGCCGACGGTACTCCCACTTAGAAATGTGCAGGTACGACCGAGTCTGTTCCTGGCTGGAGTGGGAGGGGGGTGGTACATCCCAAGTAGTGTAGGGGCAGATAGGGGGAGCAGCCTGGGTAAAGATAGGAGCTCATTGGGTGCTGGTCACCTGAGCTCACACATAGAGGGTGTATATAAGGTGGGCACCAACTAATAACAGGGTCAGTTGCAGAGAGAAAGTCAGGAGCAGAGGAGAAGAGAGACCCAGAGTGAGAGAGGAGAAGAGAGAGAGACCCAGAGGGGGAAACAGCAGAAAAGGACTCCAAGATCCCAACTTAAATCCCCGGGTGAAGAGTCGGCATCAGGGTACCGGAACCCAAGCTGGTGGGGGTAAAAACACTCCCCAGCCAGAGACCGGAGACCGTGGGCAGCGTTTGCCACGGTCACCCACCACATCCACCACGAAGGCATACCACGAGGAGGGTCAGGGAACCCAAGGCCAAGGGTGTCCCAACAGAAGGCCCGAGGGAGCTGGACCTGGGTGGATCAATAGTGGGGACGGCCAGAGAAAGGACTGAAGGAGAGCTCAGGGTCACGCTCCGGACTTATTTGGGAGTTGGCTGGATCCAGAACCTGGTGGACGCAGCACGGCTCGGGAGGTCACTCGAAGCTGGAGTGACCAGAACATCAGCAGTGAGTAAACATCCTAAACTGCATAACCCGACTCTGTCTCTGATTGCTGTCTACACTGCATCACCACAACTCCCATCCTCTGCACCTGATCCCACTGAGGCTATACCCCTCCCGTTGGGGGTTATCCTATCAAGCTGCACCAACACCACCAGCCTCGGCGGACCCTGCTGCAGCGGCGGCCATAGTGACCGCAACACAACGGGTGGCGTAGTCGACAAATAAAGAACTTATAACATCTGTAGGACTGCCACATACAACTCAGTTTGACACCCTGGGCACGGACCGGGTCACAGCCACTCGGAAGACTACAACCCCCATCTGATCCGGCTCCGGATATTCCCCCTAAAAGAATATGGCCCAGGGGGCGCGTCACACACACAATACTCAGCCTCATCAGGAGCATGCCCAGGCGTTGTAGGGAGGTCATACAGGCACGTGGAGGCCACACACAATACTGAGCCTCATCAGGAGCATGCCCAGGCGTTGTAGGGAGGTCATAGAGGCATGTGGAGGCCACACCCAATACTCAGCCTCATCAGGAGCATGCCCAGGCATTGTAGGGAGGTCATACAGGCACGTGGAGGCCGCACACAATACTCAGCCTCATCAGGAGCATGCCCAGGCGTTGTAGGGAGGTCATACAGGCACGTGGAGGCCACACACAATACTCAGCCTCATCAGGAGCATGCCCAGGCGTTGTAGGGAGGTCATACAGGCACGTGGAGGCCACACACAATACTGAGCCTCATCAGGAGCATGCCCAGGCTTTGTAGGGAGGTCATACAGGCACTTGGAGGCCACACACAATACTCAGCCTCATCGGGAGCATTCCCAGGCGTTGTAGGGAGGTCATAGAGGCACTTGGAGGTCACACACAATACTCAGCCTCCACAGGAGCATGCCCAGGCGTTGTAGGGAGGTCATACAGGCACTTGGAGGCCACACACAATACTCAGCCTCATCAGGAGCATGCCCAGGCGTTGTAGGGAGGTCATACAGGCACGTGGAGGCCACACACAATACTGAGCCTCATCAGGAGCATGCCCAGGCGTTGTAGGGAGGTCATACAGGCACGTGGAGGCCACCGCGCAATACTCAGCTTCATCAGGAGCATGCCCAGGCGTTGTAGGGAGGTCATACAGGCACGTGGAGGCCACACACAATACTTAGCCTCATCAAGAGCATGCCCAGGTGTTGTAGGGAGGTCATACAGGCACGTGGAGGCCACACACAATACTCAGCGTCATCGGGAGCATGCCCAGGCGTTGTAGGGAGGTCATACAGGCACGTGGAGGCCACACACAATACTGAGCCTCATCAGGAGCATGCCCAGGCGTTGAAGGGAGGTCATACAGGCACGTGGAGGCCACACACAATACTCAGCCTCATCAGGAGCATGCCCAGGCGTTGTAGGGAGGTCATACAGGCACGTGGAGGCCACACACAATACTCAGCCTCATCAGGAGCATGCCCAGGCGTTGTAGGGAGGTCATACAGGCACGTGGAGGCCACACACAATACTGAGCCACATCAGGAGCATGCCCAGGCGTTGTAGGGAGGTCATACAGGCACATGGAGGCCACACACAATACTGAGCCTCAACAGGAGCATGCCCAGGCGTTGTAGGGAGGTCATAGAGGCACGTGGAGGCCACACACAATACTCAGCCTCATCAGGAGCATGCCCAGGCGTTGTAGGGAGGTCATACAGGCACGTGGAGGCCACCGCACAATACTCAGCCTCATCAGGAGCATGCCCAGGCATTGTAGGGAGGTCATACAGGCACGTGGAGGCCACACACAATACTCAGCCTCATCAGGAGCATGCCCAGGCGTTGTAGGGAGGTCATAGAGGCACGTGGAGGCCACACACAATACTCTGCCTCATCAGTAGCGTGTCCAGGCATTGTAGGGAGGTCATACAGGCACTTGGAGGCCACACACAATACTCAGCCTCATCAGGAGCATGCCCAGGCATTGTAGGGAGGTCATACAGGCACGTGGAGGCCACACACAATACTCAGCCTCATCAGGAGCATGCCCAGGCGTTGTAGGGAGGTCATACAGGCACGTGGAGGCCACACACAATACTCAGCCTCATCAGGAGCATGCCCAGGCGTTGTAGGGAGGTCATACAGGCACGTGGAGGCCACACACAATACTCAGCCTCTTCAGGAGCATGCCCAGACGTTGTAGGGAGGTCATACAGGCACGTGGAGGCCACACACAATACTGAGCATCATCAGGAGCATGCCCAGGCGTTGTAGGGAGGTCATCCAGGCACGTGGAGGCCACACACAATACTCAGCCTCCACAGGAGCATACCCAGGCGTTGTAGGGAGGTCATAGAGGCACGTGGAGGCCACACACAATACTCAGCCTCATCAGGAGCATGCCCAGGCGTTGTAGGGAGGTCATACAGGCACGTGGAGGCCACACACAATACTGAGCCTCATCAGGAGCATGCCCAGGCGTTGTAGGGAGGTCATAGAGGCACGTGGAGGCCACACTCAAGACTCAGCCTCATCAGGAGCATGCCCAGGCATTGTAGGGAGGTCATACAGGCACGTGGAGGCCGCACACAATACTCAGCCTCATCAGGAGCATGCCCAGGCGTTGTAGGGAGGTCATACAGGCACGTGGAGGCCACACACAATACTCAGCCTCATCAGGAGCATGCCCAGGCGTTGTAGGGAGGTCATACAGGCACGTGGAGGCCACACACAATACTGAGCCTCATCAGGAGCATGCCCAGGCTTTGTAGGGAGGTCATACAGGCACTTGGAGGCCACACACAATACTCAGCCTCATCAGGAGCATGCCCAGGCGTTGTAGGGAGGTCATAGAGGCACTTGGAGGTCACACACAATACTCAGCCTCCACAGGAGCATGCCCAGGCGTTGTAGGGAGGTTATACAGGCACTTGGAGGCCACACACAATACTCAGCCTCATCAGGAGCATGCCCAGGCATTGTAGGGAGGTCATACAGGCACGTGGAGGCCACACACAATACTGAGCCTCATCAGGAGCATGCCCAGGCGTTGTAGGGAGGTCATACAGGCACGTGGAGGCCACCGCGCAATACTCAGCCTCATCAGGAGCATGCCCAGGCGTTGTAGGGAGGTCATACAGGCACGTGGAGGCCACACACAATACTCAGCCTCATCAGGAGCATGCCCAGGCGTTGTAGGGAGGTCATACAGGCACGTGGAGGCCACACACAATACTTAGCCTCATCAGGAGCATGCCCAGGCGTTGTAGGAAGGTCATACAGGCACGTGGAGGCCACACACAATACTCAGCCTCATCAGGAGCATGCCCAGGCATTGTAGGAAGGTCATACAGGCACGTGGAGGCCACACACAATACTTAGCCTCATCAGGAGCATGCCCAGGCGTTGTATGGAGGTCATACAGACACGTGGAGGCCACACACAATACTCAGCCTCATCAGGAGCATGCCCAGGCTATGTAGGGAGGTCATACAGGCACGTGGAGGCCACACACAATACTCAGCCTCATAAGGAGCATGCCCAGGCGTTGTAGGGAGGTCATACAGGCACGTGGAGGCCACACACAATACTCAGCCTCATCAGGAGCATGCCCGGGTGTTGTAGGGAGGTCATACAGGCACGTGGAGGCCACACACAATACTCAGCCTCATCAGGAGCATGCCCGGGCGTTGTAGGGAGGTCATACAGGCACGTGGAGGCCACACACAATACTCAGCCGCGTCAGGAGCATGCCCAGGCGTTGTAGGGAGGTCATACAGGCACGTGGAGGCCACACACAATACTCAGCCTCATCAGGAGCATGCCCAGGCGTTGTAGGGAGGTCATACAGGCACATGGAGGCCACACACAATACTGAGCCTCATCAGGAGCATGCCCAGGCGTTGTAGGGAGGTCATAGAGGCACGTGGATGTGTCACCCTGACCTGGATGCCACAAGTGTAAATAAAGCTGTGTCTGAGAGCAAGGGGGAGGTTCTCTGGTCAGGGGAACATTAGCATGCAGTACCTCCTGTCTCAGGCCAGTAGGGGGAGCAGGCTGCCCCTATAAAAGCTGGTACTGGGGACAGGGTTAGGGAGAACTGGATTGCCTGTCTCAGCACTGAGACGTGTCCCAGAGTGGAGCAGGGACAGAAAGTTGCATTGTAACCTAAGAGGAAGTGTGGCAGGAGAAGAGCCACAAGCCAGAGACAAGAGGCGAAGAGAGCCTGTCTTGGCAGAGAAAAGACTTAACTTTACCAGACTTTGGTGTCTGAGGCTGGAAGGATTCCACATCCCCCAGCAGAGAACCAGTCCGCAAGGGACTGTACATTCCTTGGCCTAAGAAGCCTGGAGGCCCTGCCACAACCGAAGGGACCAGTAAAGCCGTACAAGGCTGGGAGCAGAAAGGAACCCACGTCGCAGGTCATACAGGCGAGAATACACGGAGAGCTCGGAAACATGGGCTGTTACCCTATCAGGAGGAGATAGCCAGAAGGAGCACAGAAAGCACGGTAGGCCTACACCCTCACCCTGACCAGGGCCAACTTCCCCGTTGCTCTCAGACATCCAGGTCCCCTCCTAGCTGGGACTGTTTGTGGGTCAGTTTACCTGTTTAGTAAAGACCCTGGACTGCAACCTGTGTGCTCCTTGCTTCTCCAGCACTATCAGCACTGGGACCCTCACTACCATCACTCCCACCATCCACTATACTGCCCTGGGGCCGCACTCTTCCCGTGGGGAGTCACACTACCCTAGCTGCACACCTCATCAGCCCCAGCGGTCTGCATGCAGCGGCGGTTCCTAATAACCGCAAATCCAAGGGTGGCGTAGTCGGACATAAACATCAGCACATAACGGACTACCACTGGCGTGACCACCCTGAGCCACGGAACCGGGTTGCCACTACTACTCCCATCGTTCCCCCTATGGCCCGATCCGAGTGCCTCACGGCCCAGGGGGCGAGTCATGGAGGCCACACACAATACTCAGCCTCATCAGGAGCATGCCCAGGCGTTGTAGGGAGGTCATACAGGCACGTGGAGGCCACCGCACAATACTCAGCCTCATCAGGAGCATGCCCAGGCGTTGTAGGGAGGTCATACAGGCATGTGGAGGCCACACACAATACTCAGCCTCATCAGGAGCATGCCCAGGCGTTGTAGGGAGGTCATACAGGCACGTGGAGGCCACACACAATACTCAGCCTCATCAGGAGCATGCCCAGGCGTTGTAGGGAGGTCATACAGGCACGTGGAGGCCACACACAATACTCAGCCTCATCAGGAGCATGCCCAGGCGTTGTAGGGAGGTCATACAGGCACGTGGAGGCCACACACAATACTCAGCCTCATCAGGAGCATGCCCAGGCGTTGTAGGGAGGTCATACAGGCACGTGGAGGCCACACACAATACTCAGCCTCATCAGGAGCATGCCCAGGCGTTGTAGGGAGGTCATACAGGCACGTGGAGGCCACACACAATACTGAGCCTCATCAGGAGCATGTCCAGGCGTTGTAGGGAGGTCATACAGGCACATGGAGGCCACACACAATACTCAGCCTCATCAGGAGCATGCCCAGGCGTTGTAGGGAGGTCATACAGGCACATGGAGGCCACACACAATACTCGGCCTCATCAGGAGCATACCCAGGCGTTGTAGGGGGGTCATACAGGCAAGTGGAGGCCATACACAATACTGAGCCTCATCAGGAGCATGTCCAGGCGTTGTAGGGAGGTCATACAGGCACATTGAGGCCACACACAATACTCAGCCTCATCAGGAGCATGCCCAGGCATTGTAGGGAGATCATACAGGCACGTGAAGGCCACACACAATAGTCAGCCTCATCAGGAGCATGCCCAGGCGTTGTAGGGAGGTCATACAGGCACGTGGAGGCCACACACAATACTCAGCCTCATCAGGAGCATGCCCAGGCGTTGTAGGGAGGTCATACAGGCACGTGGAGGCCACACACAATACTCAGCCTCATCAGGAGCATGCCCAGGCGTTGTATGGAGGTCATACAGGCACGTGGAGGCCACACACAATACTCAGCCTCATCAGGAGCATGCCCAGGCGTTGTAGGGAGGTCATACAGGCACGTGGAGGCCACACACAATACTCAGCCTCATCAGGAGCATGCCCAGGCGTTGTAGGGGGGGTCATACAGGCACGTGGAGGCCACACACAATACTCAGCCTCATCAGGAGCATGCCCAGGCGTTGTAGGGAGGTCATACAGGCACGTGGAGGCCACACACAATACTCAGCCTCATCAGGAGCATGCCCAGGCGTTGTAGGGGGGGTCATACAGGCACGTGGAGGCCACACACAATACTCAGCCTCATCAGGAGCATGCCCAGGCGTTGTAGGGAAGGTCATACAGGCACGTGGAGGCCACACACAATACTCAGCCTCATCAGGAGCATGCCCAGGCGTTGTAGGGAGGTCATACAGGCACGTGGAGGCCACACACAATACTCAGCCTCATCAGGAGCATGCCCAGGCGTTGTATGGTGGTCATACAGACACGTGGAGGCCACACACAAAACTCAGCCTCATCAATAGCATGCCCAGGCGTTGTAGGGAGGTCATACAGGCACATGGAGGCCACACACAATACTGAGCCTCATCAGGAGCATGCCCAGGCGTTGTAGGGAGGTCATACAGGCACGTGGAGGCCACCGCACAATACTCAGCCTCATCAGGAGCATGCCCAGGCGTTGTAGGGAGGTCATACAGGCACGTGGAGGCCACACACAATACTCAGCCTCATCAGGAGCATGCCCAGGCGTTGTAGGGGGGGTCATACAGGCACGTGGAGGCCACACACAATACTCAGCCTCATCAGGAGCATGCCCAGGCATTGTAGGGGGGGGTCATACAGGCACGTGGAGGCCACACACAATACTCAGCCTCATCAGGAGCATGCCTAGGCGTTGTAGGGAGGTCATACAGTCACGTGGAGGCCACACACAATACTCAGCCTCATCAGGAGCATGCCCAGGCGTTGTAGGGAGGTCATAGAGGCACGTGGAGGCCACACACAATACTCAGCCTCATCAGGAGCATGCCCAGGCGTTGTAGGGAGGTCATACAGGCACTTGGAGGCCACACACAATACTCAGCCTCATCAGGAGCATGCCCAGGCGTTGTAGGGAGGTCATACAGGCACATGGAGGCCACACACAATACTGAGCCTCATCAGGAGCATGCCCAGGCGTTGTAGGGAGGTCATACAGGCACGTGGAGGCCACACACAATACTCAGCCTCATCAATAGCATGCCCAGGCGTTGTAGGGAGGTCATACAGGCACATGGAGGCCACACACAATACTGAGCCTCATCAGGAGCATGCCCAGGCGTTGTAGGGAGGTCATACAGGCACGTGGAGGCCACCGCACAATACTCAGCCTCATCAGGAGCATGCCCAGGCGTTGTAGGGAGGTCATACAGGCACGTGGAGGCCACACACAATACTCAGCCTCATCAGGAGCATGCCCAGGCGTTGTAGGGAGGTCATACAGGCACGTGGAGGCCACACACAATACTCAGCCTCATCAGGAGCATGCCCAGGCGTTGTAGAGAGGTCATACAGGCACGTGGAGGCCACACACAATACTGAGCCTCATCAGGAGCATGTCCAGGCATTGTAGGGAGGTCATACAGGCACTTGGAGGCCACACACAATACTCAGCCTCATCAGGAGCATGCCCAGGCGTTGTAGGGAGGTCATACAGGCACATGGAGGCCACACACAATACTGAGCCTCATCAGGAGCATGCCCAGGCGTTGTAGGGAGGTCATACAGGCACGTGGAGGCCACACACAATACTCAGCCTCATCAGGAGCATGCCCAGGCGTTGTAGGGAGGTCATACAGGCACGTGGAGGCCACACACAATACTCAGCCTCATCAGGAGCATGCCCAGGCGTTGTAGGGGGGGTCATACAGGCACGTGGAGGCCACACACAATACTCAGCCTCATCAGGAGCATGCCCAGGCGTTGTAGGGGGGGTCATACAGGCACGTGGAGGCCACACACAATACTCAGCCTCATCAGGAGCATGCCCAGGCGTTGTAGGGAGGTCATACAGTCACGTGGAGGCCACACACAATACTCAGCCTCATCAGGAGCATGCCCAGGCGTTGTAGGGAGGTCATAGAGGCACGTGGAGGCCACACACAATACTCAGCCTCATCAGGAGCATGCCCAGGCGTTGTAGGGAGGTCATACAGGCACTTGGAGGCCACACACAATACTCAGCCTCATCAGGAGCATGCCCAGGCGTTGTAGGGAGGTCATACAGGCACATGGAGGCCACACACAATACTGAGCCTCATCAGGAGCATGCCCAGGCGTTGTAGGGAGGTCATACAGGCACGTGGAGGCCACACACAATACTCAGCCTCATCAATAGCATGCCCAGGCGTTGTAGGGAGGTCATACAGGCACATGGAGGCCACACACAATACTGAGCCTCATCAGGAGCATGCCCAGGCGTTGTAGGGAGGTCATACAGGCACGTGGAGGCCACCGCACAATACTCAGCCTCATCAGGAGCATGCCCAGGCGTTGTAGGGAGGTCATACAGGCACGTGGAGGCCACACACAATACTCAGCCTCATCAGGAGCATGCCCAGGCGTTGTAGAGAGGTCATACAGGCACGTGGAGGCCACACACAATACTGAGCCTCATCAGGAGCATGTCCAGGCATTGTAGGGAGGTCATACAGGCACTTGGAGGCCACACACAATACTCAGCCTCATCAGGAGCATGCCCAGGCGTTGTAGGGGGGGTCATACAGGCACGTGGAGGCCACACACAATACTCAGCCTCATCAGGAGCATGCCCAGGCGTTGTAGGGAGGTCATACAGTCACGTGGAGGCCACACACAATACTCAGCCTCATCAGGAGCATGCCCAGGCGTTGTAGGGAGGTCATAGAGGCACGTGGAGGCCACACACAATACTCAGCCTCATCAGGAGCATGCCCAGGCGTTGTAGGGAGGTCATACAGGCACTTGGAGGCCACACACAATACTCAGCCTCATCAGGAGCATGCCCAGGCGTTGTAGGGAGGTCATACAGGCACATGGAGGCCACACACAATACTGAGCCTCATCAGGAGCATGCCCAGGCGTTGTAGGGAGGTCATACAGGCACGTGGAGGCCACACACAATACTCAGCCTCATCAATAGCATGCCCAGGCGTTGTAGGGAGGTCATACAGGCACATGGAGGCCACACACAATACTGAGCCTCATCAGGAGCATGCCCAGGCGTTGTAGGGAGGTCATACAGGCACGTGGAGGCCACCGCACAATACTCAGCCTCATCAGGAGCATGCCCAGGCGTTGTAGGGAGGTCATACAGGCACGTGGAGGCCACACACAATACTCAGCCTCATCAGGAGCATGCCCAGGCGTTGTAGAGAGGTCATACAGGCACGTGGAGGCCACACACAATACTGAGCCTCATCAGGAGCATGTCCAGGCATTGTAGGGAGGTCATACAGGCACTTGGAGGCCACACACAATACTCAGCCTCCTCAGGAGCATGCCCAGGCGTTGTAGGGAGGTCATACAGGCACTTGGAGGCCACACACAATACTCAGCCTCATCAGGAGCATGCCCAGGCGTTGTAGGGAGGTCATACAGGCACATGGAGGCCACAAACAATACTGAGCCTCATCAGGAACATGCCCAGGCGTTGTAGGGAGGTCATACAGGCACGTGGAGGCCACCGCACAATACTCAGCCTCATCAGGAGCATGCCCAGGCGTTGTAGGGAGGTCATACAGGCATGTGGAGGCCACACACAATACTCAGCCTTATCAGGAGCATGCCCAGGCGTTGTAGGGAGGTCATACAGGCACGTGGAGGCCACACACAATACTCAGCCTCATCAGGAGCATGCCCAGGCGTTGTAGGGAGGTCATACAGGCACGTGGAGGCCACACACAATACTCAGCCTCATCAGGAGCATGCCCAGGCGTTGTAGGGAGGTCATACAGGCACGTGGAGGCCACACACAATACTCAGCCTCATCAGGAGCATGCCCAGGCGTTGTAGGGAGGTCATACAGGCACGTGGAGGCCACACACAATACTCAGCCTCATCAGGAGCATGCCCAGGCGTTGTAGGGAGGTCATACAGGCACGTGGAGGCCACACACAATACTGAGCCTCATCAGGAGCATGTCCAGGCGTTGTAGGGAGGTCATACAGGCACATGGAGGCCACACACAATACTCAGCCTCATCAGGAGCATGCCCAGGCGTTGTAGGGAGGTCATACAGGCACATGGAGGCCACACACAATACTCGGCCTCATCAGGAGCATGCCCAGGCATTGTAGGGAGGTCATACAGGCACGTGGAGGCCATACACAATACTCAGCCTCATCAGGAGCATGCCCAGGCGTTGTAGGGAGGTCATACAGGCACATTGAGGCCACACACAATACTCAGCCTCATCAGGAGCATGCCCAGGCATTGTAGGGAGGTCATACAGGCACGTGAAGGCCACACACAATAGTCAGCCTCATCAGGAGCATGCCCAGGCGTTGTAGGGAGGTCATACAGGCACGTGGAGGCCACACACAATACTCAGCCTCATCAGGAGCATGCCCAGGCATTGTAGGGGGGGTCATACAGGCACGTGGAGGCCACACACAATACTCAGCCTCATCAGGAGCATGCCCAGGCGTTGTAGGGAGGTCATACAGTCACGTGGAGGCCACACACAATACTCAGCCTCATCAGGAGCATGCCCAGGCGTTGTAGGGAGGTCATAGAGGCACGTGGAGGCCACACACAATACTCAGCCTCATCAGGAGCATGCCCAGGCGTTGTAGGGAGGTCATACAGGCACTTGGAGGCCACACACAATACTCAGCCTCATCAGGAGCATGCCCAGGCGTTGTCGGGAGGTCATACAGGCACATGGAGGCCACACACAATACTGAGCCTCATCAGGAGCATGCCCAGGCGTTGTAGGGAGGTCATACAGGCACGTGGAGGCCACACACAATACTCAGCCTCATCAATAGCATGCCCAGGCGTTGTAGGGAGGTCATACAGGCACATGGAGGCCACACACAATACTGAGCCTCATCAGGAGCATGCCCAGGCGTTGTAGGGAGGTCATACAGGCACGTGGAGGCCACCGCACAATACTCAGCCTCATCAGGAGCATGCCCAGGCGTTGTAGGGAGGTCATACAGGCACGTGGAGGCCACACACAATACTCAGCCTCATCAGGAGCATGCCCAGGCATTGTAGGGAGGTCATACAGGCACGTGGAGGCCACACACAATACTCAGCCTCATCAGGAGCATGCCCAGGCGTTGTAGAGAGGTCATACAGGCACGTGGAGGCCACACACAATACTGAGCCTCATCAGGAGCATGTCCAGGCATTGTAGGGAGGTCATACAGGCACTTGGAGGCCACACACAATACTCAGCCTCCTCAGGAGCATGCCCAGGCGTTGTAGGGAGGTCATACAGGCACTTGGAGGCCACACACAATACTCAGCCTGATCAGGAGCATGCCCAGGCGTTGTAGGGAGGTCATACAGGCACATGGAGGCCACAAACAATACTGAGCCTCATCAGGAGCATGCCCAGGCGTTGTAGGGAGGTCATACAGGCACGTGGAGGCCACCGCACAATACTCAGCCTCATCAGGAGCATGCCCAGGCGTTGTAGGGAGGTCATACAGGCATGTGGAGGCCACACACAATACTCAGCCTTATCAGGAGCATGCCCAGGCGTTGTAGGGAGGTCATACAGGCACGTGGAGGCCACACACAATACTCAGCCTCATCAGGAGCATGCCCAGGCGTTGTAGGGAGGTCATACAGGCACGTGGAGGCCACACACAATACTCAGCCTCATCAGGAGCATGCCCAGGCGTTGTAGGGAGGTCATACAGGCACGTGGAGGCCACACACAATACTCAGCCTCATCAGGAGCATGCCCAGGCGTTGTAGGGAGGTCATACAGGCACGTGGAGGCCACACACAATACTCAGCCTCATCAGGAGCATGCCCAGGCGTTGTAGGGAGGTCATACAGGCACGTGGAGGCCACACACAATACTGAGCCTCATCAGGAGCATGTCCAGGCGTTGTAGGGAGGTCATACAGGCACATGGAGGCCACACACAATACTCAGCCTCATCAGGAGCATGCCCAGGCGTTGTAGGGAGGTCATACAGGCACATGGAGGCCACACACAATACTCGGCCTCATCAGGAGCATGCCCAGGCGTTGTAGGGAGGTCATACAGGCACGTGGAGGCCATACACAATACTCAGCCTCATCAGGAGCATGTCCAGGCGTTGTAGGGAGGTCATACAGGCACATTGAGGCCACACACAATACTCAGCCTCATCAGGAGCATGCCCAGGCATTGTAGGGAGGTCATACAGGCACGTGAAGGCCACACACAATAGTCAGCCTCATCAGGAGCATGCCCAGGCGTTGTAGGGAGGTCATACAGGCACGTGGAGGCCACACACAATACTCAGCCTCATCAGGAGCATGCCCAGGCGTTGTAGGGAGGTCATACAGGCACGTGGAGGCCACACACAATACTCAGCCTCATCAGGAGCATGCCCAGGCGTTGTAGGGAGGTCATACAGGCACTTGGAGGCCACACACAATACTCAGCCTCATCAGGAGCATGCCCAGGCGTTGTCGGGAGGTCATACAGGCACATGGAGGCCACACACAATACTGAGCCTCATCAGGAGCATGCCCAGGCGTTGTAGGGAGGTCATACAGGCACGTGGAGGCCACACACAATACTCAGCCTCATCAATAGCATGCCCAGGCGTTGTAGGGAGGTCATACAGGCACATGGAGGCCACACACAATACTGAGCCTCATCAGGAGCATGCCCAGGCGTTGTAGGGAGGTCATACAGGCACGTGGAGGCCACCGCACAATACTCAGCCTCATCAGGAGCATGCCCAGGCGTTGTAGGGAGGTCATACAGGCACGTGGAGGCCACACACAATACTCAGCCTCATCAGGAGCATGCCCAGGCGTTGTAGGGAGGTCATACAGGCACGTGGAGGCCACACACAATACTCAGCCTCATCAGGAGCATGCCCAGGCGTTGTAGAGAGGTCATACAGGCACGTGGAGGCCACACACAATACTGAGCCTCATCAGGAGCATGTCCAGGCATTGTAGGGAGGTCATACAGGCACTTGGAGGCCACACACAATACTCAGCCTCCTCAGGAGCATGCCCAGGCGTTGTAGGGAGGTCATACAGGCACTTGGAGGCCACACACAATACTCAGCCTCATCAGGAGCATGCCCAGGCGTTGTAGGGAGGTCATACAGGCACATGGAGGCCACAAACAATACTGAGCCTCATCAGGAGCATGCCCAGGCGTTGTAGGGAGGTCATACAGGCACGTGGAGGCCACCGCACAATACTCAGCCTCATCAGGAGCATGCCCAGGCGTTGTAGGGAGGTCATACAGGCATGTGGAGGCCACACACAATACTCAGCCTTATCAGGAGCATGCCCAGGCGTTGTAGGGAGGTCATACAGGCACGTGGAGGCCACACACAATACTCAGCCTCATCAGGAGCATGCCCAGGCGTTGTAGGGAGGTCATACAGGCACGTGGAGGCCACACACAATACTCAGCCTCATCAGGAGCATGCCCAGGCGTTGTAGGGAGGTCATACAGGCACGTGGAGGCCACACACAATACTCAGCCTCATCAGGAGCATGCCCAGGCGTTGTAGGGAGGTCATACAGGCACGTGGAGGCCACACACAATACTCAGCCTCATCAGGAGCATGCCCAGGCGTTGTAGGGAGGTCATACAGGCACGTGGAGGCCACACACAATACTGAGCCTCATCAGGAGCATGTCCAGGCGTTGTAGGGAGGTCATACAGGCACATGGAGGCCACACACAATACTCAGCCTCATCAGGAGCATGCCCAGGCGTTGTAGGGAGGTCATACAGGCACATGGAGGCCACACACAATACTCGGCCTCATCAGGAGCATGCCCAGGCGTTGTAGGGAGGTCATACAGGCACGTGGAGGCCATACACAATACTCAGCCTCATCAGGAGCATGTCCAGGCGTTGTAGGGAGGTCATACAGGCACATTGAGGCCACACACAATACTCAGCCTCATCAGGAGCATGCCCAGGCATTGTAGGGAGGTCATACAGGCACGTGAAGGCCACACACAATAGTCAGCCTCATCAGGAGCATGCCCAGGCGTTGTAGGGAGGTCATACAGGCACGTGGAGGCCACACACAATACTCAGCCTCATCAGGAGCATGCCCAGGCGTTGTAGGGAGGTCATACAGGCACGTGGAGGCCACACACAATACTCAGCCTCATCAGGAGCATGCCCAGGCGTTGTAGGGGGGGTCATACAGGCACGTGGAGGCCACACACAATACTCAGCTTCATCAGGAGCATGCCCAGGCATTGTAGGGGGGGTCATACAGGCACGTGGAGGCCAAACACAATACTCAGCCTCATCAGGAGCATGCCCAGGCGTTGTAGGGAGGTCATACAGGCACGTGGAGGCCACACACAATACTCAGTCTCATCAGGAGCATGCCCAGGCGTTGTAGGGAGGTCATACAGGCACGTGGAGGCCACACACAATACTCAGCCTCATCAGGAGCATGCCCAGGCGTTGTATGGTGGTCATACAGACACGTGGAGGCCACACACAATACTCAGCCTCATCAGGAGCATGCCCAGGCGTTGTAAGGGGGTCATACAGGCACGTGGAGGCCACACACAATACTGAGCCTCATCAGGAGCATGCCCAGGCGTTGTAGGGAGGTCAAACAGGCACGTGGAGGCCACACACAATACTCAGCCTCATCAGGAGCATGCCCAGGCGTTGTAGGGAGGTCAAACAGGCACGTGGAGGCCACACACAGTACTCAGCCTCATCAGGAGCATGCCCAGGCGTTGTAGGGAGGTCATACAGGCACATGGAGGCCACACACAATACTCAGTCTCATCAGGAGCATGCCCAGGCGTTGTAGGGAGGTCATACAGGCACGTGGAGGCCACACACAATACTCAGCCTCATCAGGAGCATGCCCAGGCGTTGTAGGGAGGTCATACAGGCACGTGGAGGCCACACACAATACTCAGCCTCATCAGGAGCATGCCCAGGCGTTGTAGGGAGGTCATACAGGCACCTGGAGGCCACACACAATACTCAGCCTCATCAGGAGCATGCCCAGGCGTTGTAGGGAGGTCATACAGGCACGTGGAGGCCGCACACAATACTCAGCCTCATCAGGAGCATGCCCAGGCGTTGTAGGGAGGTCATACAGGCACGTGGAGGCCACACACAATACTCAGCCTCATCAGGAGCATGCCCAGGCGTTGTAGGGAGGTCATACAGGCACGTGGAGGCCACACACAATACTCAGCCTCATCAGGAGCATGCCCAGGTGTTGTAGGGAGGTCATACAGGCACGTGGAGGCCACACACAATACTCAGCCTCATCAGGAGCATGCCCAGGCGTTGTAGGGAGGTCATACAGGCACGTGGAGGCCACACACAATACTCAGCCTCATCAGGAGCATGCCCAGGTGTTGTAGGGAGGTCATACAGGCACCTGGAGGCCACACACAATACTCAGCCTCATCAGGAGCATGCCCAGGCGTTGTAGGGAGGTCATACAGGCACGTGGAGGCCGCACACAATACTCAGCCTCATCAGGAGCATGCCCAGGCGTTGTAGGGAGGTCATACAGGCACGTGGAGGCCACACACAATACTCAGCCTCATCAGGAGCATGCCCAGGCGTTGTAGGGAGGTCATACAGGCACGTGGAGGCCACACACAATACTCAGCCTCATCAGGAGCATGCCCAGGTGTTGTAGGGAGGTCATACAGGCACGTGGAGGCCGCACACAATACTCAGCCTCATCAGGAGCATGCCCAGGCGTTGTAGGGAGGTCATACAGGCACGTGGAGGCCACACACAATACTGAGCCTAATCAGGAGCATGCCCAGGCGTTGTAGGGAGGTCATACAGGCACGTGGAGGCCACACACAATACTCAGCCTCATCAGGAGCATGCCCAGGTGTTGTAGGGAGGTCATACAGGCACGTGGAGGCCACACACAATACTCAGCCTCATCAGGAGCATGCCCAGGCGTTGTAGGGAGGTCATACAGGCACGTGGAGGCCACACACAATACTCAGCCTCATCAGGAGCATGCCCAGGCGTTGTAGGGAGGTCATACAGGCATGTGGAGGCCACACACAATACTCAGCCTCATCAGGAGCATGCCCAGGCGTTGTAGGGAGGTCATACAGTGTTAGAGACGGGAGGGGATCTCACTTCTTCTCAGGTAGCTAAAAGAGATTAGCTATATAGATATCCTATAGGAATGACGCTTCAAATAAGACACTCACTACAGACTGTCTCAAGAGAAAATGATCTAGTTTATTTTAAGATGTAATGTAATTATATACCCCAATCAACGTGGGTTGTGCTTCGGTTCATGCGTATGAGATTATGTAAATAATATGTTGTCCTTGGCGTAAAATAATTAAATAACAGCTGCTTGTCAATACGTCTGCAGGATATTCATGATGTATTATACTCCCAACATCCTTTCTCACTGATAATCCTGAATACAGTCCAGGTCATGGTGAACTTAGGGAGTTTCCTAGTGGTGATATATTGGGACTTTATTTTGTGTACAGACATAGGACAAGTATGATAATTATAAACCAATGAGCCAATTCTTATAAAGGTCATGAGGACATTACAAGAAAACAGAACAGACAAAAGTATTGCTACATAAGGATTATCTGAAAAACAAGTCTTCTTAAAGGCAATAATTTGAAGCTGAACCATTATTTTAACAATTCCCCTCTTTTTATCATCTTGTCATAATGTCTATCCCTCATGTCCCTACCTAAATTCTAGGCCTGCAAATTAACCCTACTTCACGACATCACGGGGCTTACCCTCCGTATGTAGTGGGATGCCAGTCCTGCTGCGCATCCGTTCAAATTAATTTGTTATCAGACCCACTGTCCCTTACTTTTCCTACCATTTTCTGAATATAGTTGCTATATGTATAGAGGGATTGTGAGGTATATGTCTACCTTAATATAATAGATTACTGTGTATATAAAACTATAGGTTATATGTTTTGTATCTTGAGTAAATAGTAGCAGAGAGTTCAGCATATATCAGGTTCCATCCTCTGCTGGTAGGATTTGCTTTTCAGACCAATGGCTTTGCGCAGAACATACAATCCGATAAGTCTGCTGCAGTCATCTTGTTGCAGAAGATGCATTCTCGCTGTGCTGTGGTTATTATTGTAGTCAGGACTTGGGTTTGTTTCACTTCAGTGTCTGTATCAATTTTATGTTGGGATTTACCTGGAAAACACTTACAATTAGAAGCAAGAATTTTCTTTATCATTATTACAAAAAGTTTTATAATTATTGCAACTACCACTATTACAAACACAGCCTGGATCAAGAAGTGTATGACCCCACTTATCCATCCTCCAATTCCCCTAAATAAATTTAAAGGATTTATCCAAGCGAGCCACTCGGGTAGTGGTAAATTATCTAAGGCATTTGCCTTCCGCACACCTTCCTTGATCCGCTGTGCTTGTTTTATATCATGTGTAACTTGCATTAAACCAGTGGGATTTATAAAATGGCAACATGCTGGTCCCACTACCTGACAGAAACCTCCTTGTGAGGCAGTAAGATAGTCCAGCACCATAGAATGTTGATTGGTTATCATTATCAGTTGTTTCATGTAGGCAGATTCTATATTGATTGCATCAAATAAATAATCAGTTATATTATCAAAAACGTCCCCCAGTTCTTCTATCATCTGGGCATTTCTCATTGTACCAAAGGTTACCCCCAAGGGACCAGTTAAAACCATTCCTGCCTTGAGATACCAAGGTGTTCCCATGAGATGTTTTCTTGGTGGGGGAGTTATACTTCTTTTTGCAAGCATATGGTTGGGCACATTTTTATAGGGAAAGTCCTTATCTTCCCAAACCCATGTGGCAGGCTCTAATCTAGCCAATGTACAGGTACCTTCTGCACCCTTGGGTATCTGACGCGCCCCCTGGGACATATTCCTTTTTGAGGGGAATACCCGGCACCGGATCAGATGGGGGTTGTAGTCTTCCGAGTGGCTGTGACCCGGTCCGTGCCCAGGGTGTCAAGCTCAGTGTTATGTGGCAGTCCTACAGATGTTATTAAGTTCTTAATGTCGACTACGCCACCCGTTGTGTTGCGGTCACTATGGCCGCCGCTGCAGCAGGGTCCGCTGAGGCTGATGGTGTAGGTGCAGCTTGTGATGGTATAACCCCCAACGGGTGGGGTATAGCCTCAGGGGGTCAGGTGCAGAGGATGGGGGTTGTAGTGGTGCAGCATAGATGTTAAAGGAAGACAGAGTCGGGTTGTGCAGTTTAGGGTATTTACTCACTGCTGATGTTCCGGTCACTCCAGCTGCTAGTGACCACCCGAGCCGTGCTGCGTCCACCAGGTCCTGGATCCAGCCAACCCCCAAGCGAGTCCGGAGCGTGACCCTGAGCTCTCCTTCTGTCCTTTCTCTGGCCGTCCCCACTATTGATCCACCCAGGTCCAGCTCCCTCGGGCCTTCTGTTGGGTGACCCTTGGCCTTGGGTTCCCTGACCCTCCGTGTGGTATGCCTTCGTGGTGGATGTGGTGGGTGGCCGTGGCAGACGCTGCCCACGGCCTCCGGTCTCTGGCTGGGGTGTGTTTTTGCCCCCACCAGCTTGGGTTCCGGTACCCTGATGCCGACTCTTCACCCGGTGCTTTTAGTTGGGGTCTTAGAGTCCTTTCTTCTGTTTCCCCCTCTGGGTCTCTCTTTCTTTCTCCTCTCTCTCTCTCTCTGGATCTGCTCTGCTCCTCTTCCTGTGACTCCTCTGCAAAGACTGACAGACTGACCCTGATCTTAGTTGGTGCCCACCTTATATACACCCTCTATGTGTGAGCTCAGGTGACCAGCACCCAATGAGCTCCTATCTTTACCCAGGCTGCTCCCCCTATCTGCCCCTACACTACTTGGGATGTACCACCCCCCTCCCACTCCAGCCAGGAACAGACTCGGTCGTACCTGCACATTTCTAAGTGGGAGTACCGTTGGTCTGTTCCTCGGAAATGGGATGTGTGTAGTGCATGCAGCCTACCGAGCTCAGTTCCACACTCCATCCTTACCCGGGAGTGGAATATCACACCTCTGGGTTGAGGTGCAATACTCCTGTAGCAGCCGAATCCTCAGGGTGCTACATTCCCCCCTGGTAAATCACAGCACGTCCTCGGGCTGTAAGACATAAAACACCAAAACATACAAAATTTTTTTTTTTTTTTCATAAACATAAACATATAAAACATCATATAAAACTTTTCATATAAACATTCTCGTAGTCGTTTCTTGTTTCAGGTTCCTCCTCCGGACACTGTGCAACGTGTGTCCGGGAAAAGTACGACAGTCTCTTAGAAAAACTGGTTTTCCTATAAAACCGGTAGGGGGCGCTTTAGGAAGCGCAACTATATACAGGGGAAGTTGGCCGCTCTCAGTCCTCGGCCAGGTAGAGGGAAGGGAATGGCTGCTCACAGTCCTCAGCCTGTGGGATTAAGGGGTTAACGGGTAAACAGTTCACTCTTGCTGGTCCCAACGGGGACTATATGTATATATATCAACAGTTTCTTTGGTACCCGGTCGGGTAACTATTTACATCACTTGCTCTGCCGCACTCAACGGCGTCTTCCTCCTGCTCTTTGCTTACAGCTGGTTGTTACTTCAGACCCGTCCGGCCATGTGAGCTGGCTGAACAAGTCCTCCCCCAGGTGTGGCACCCTTGGTTTTACGGGCACGGGCGCGGTGGTGGTGGCGCCCGGGTTGCCCAGGCCTTGCGGCCAGGCCTGGGGCACCTGGAAGGTGAAGGGCACCGTTAGGACGGCGGCGCCCTGGGCTACCTGGCCTTGCGGCCAGGCCGGAGGCTCCGCGGAGGTAGGGGGCGCTGTTGGTGATGCGGCGCCCGGGGGTACTAGGCCTTGCGACCAGGCTGGTGGTATTTCCTGCTTTGTCACGCTCCGGGTCGAGGCGCGTGACGTCACAGGGGTCGCTGCGGCGGCTTCCGGTCGGGGCCTAGTCTGCGTCGGTGACATGGCGTTTTCGGGCACAGCAGGGGGACTTTCGGGCTCTGCGACGGGGAGCTGGGGCAGGTAAGCGGTGTCACGGCTTGGGGTATAGGCGTCCCCTTTACCTGCCTCCATGCGTTCGGCTCCCTCCTCGGCGCCGTCTCCGGCCTTGGGTCCTCCCGCGCCATCCTCAGAGGCGGTCTCCTTCCTCATCTCGGCTGGCGTGCTCCGGGTCTTGGTTTCAGCTTGCGTCTTGGTTTCAGCTTGCTGGGCCATCTCCCGGCTCCATTCTGCCAATATCTCGCGCTGTACCCGGGCCATCCTCCGTGCGAGGCCCTCCAGGGCAGTCTGTGCACACTCCCGGTCTCGGGGGAGCTGTGCAAGGACCTCCACTAGGCCTAGTGGGGTCGTGGTGTCCAGCAGGCTCCTGACCAACGGGTCGGTGCTGCTCTGCTCTTCTTCCAGCAGGCTCCTGGCCAGCGGGCCGGTGCTGCTCTGCTCTCCTTCCTCGGTCTTTAGCAGACTCCTGGCCAGCGGGCCGGTGCTGTTCTGCTTTCTCTCCATATCCGGGTAAACTTCTCCGCTACTCCTCGTTAGACTTCTTGTCTCCGGGTGCGCTCGCTCCAGACTGCTCCAGGCGGCACCCATCTTTGCTCTTTTCTTTCGTCTCCTCCCACTTCGAGGGCGGTCCCGGGGCAACTCGGTGACTGTCAGCTCCAGGGGTAGTTCTTTCACGCTGACAGACACCTCCAGCATCACAGTCTCTGTTGGTGGGGGCGGTTTCCACTTTTGGCGCCATTTTCTGTCCTGGCCCACGATGGGAGGTGGCCTCTTGCCCTCCTTTGGCACGCCCATAATGGCGTCCGCTGCTCTTCCAAGGCGGGAAATCTGCGGTTTTGGCGGGAAGCGTCGCCCAGTGGCGGGAAACTCTGCAGATGGCGGGAACAAGTTGGAAATGGCGGACAATCGGCGGGAAACGACTGGTGATGGAGTCCGATGGCGTGGACCCTCCGGAACCGGCGGGAGACTTCTTTTTGAGGTAAACTTGTTCTTTTCTTCAGGCACGCAGTACCCGGTTGTTGTGGGCACGTAATCCTGCCGACTACGCCAAAGTTGACGCGCCCCCTGGGACATATTCCTTTTTGAGGGGAATACCCGGCACCGGATCAGATGGGGGTTGTAGTCTTCCGAGTGGCTGTGACCCGGTCCGTGCCCAGGGTGTCAAGCTCAGTGTTATGTGGCAGTCCTACAGATGTTATTAAGTTCTTAATGTCGACTACGCCACCCGTTGTGTTGCGGTCACTATGGCCGCCGCTGCAGCAGGGTCCGCTGAGGCTGATGGTGTAGGTGCAGCTTGTGATGGTATAACCCCCAACGGGTGGGGTATAGCCTCAGGGGGTCAGGTGCAGAGGATGGGGGTTGTAGTGGTGCAGCATAGATGTTAAAGGAAGACAGAGTCGGGTTGTGCAGTTTAGGGTATTTACTCACTGCTGATGTTCCGGTCACTCCAGCTGCTAGTGACCACCCGAGCCGTGCTGCGTCCACCAGGTCCTGGATCCAGCCAACCCCCAAGCGAGTCCGGAGCGTGACCCTGAGCTCTCCTTCTGTCCTTTCTCTGGCCGTCCCCACTATTGATCCACCCAGGTCCAGCTCCCTCGGGCCTTCTGTTGGGTGACCCTTGGCCTTGGGTTCCCTGACCCTCCGTGTGGTATGCCTTCGTGGTGGATGTGGTGGGTGGCCGTGGCAGACGCTGCCCACGGCCTCCGGTCTCTGGCTGGGGTGTGTTTTTGCCCCCACCAGCTTGGGTTCCGGTACCCTGATGCCGACTCTTCACCCGGTGCTTTTAGTTGGGGTCTTAGAGTCCTTTCTTCTGTTTCCCCCTCTGGGTCTCTCTTTCTTTCTCCTCTCTCTCTCTCTCTGGATCTGCTCTGCTCCTCTTCCTGTGACTCCTCTGCAAAGGCTGACAGACTGACCCTGATCTTAGTTGGTGCCCACCTTATATACACCCTCTATGTGTGAGCTCAGGTGACCAGCACCCAATGAGCTCCTATCTTTACCCAGGCTGCTCCCCCTATCTGCCCCTACACTACTTGGGATGTACCACCCCCCTCCCACTCCAGCCAGGAACAGACTCGGTCGTACCTGCACATTTCTAAGTGGGAGTACCGTTGGTCTGTTCCTCGGAAATGGGATGTGTGTAGTGCATGCAGCCTACCGAGCTCAGTTCCACACTCCATCCTTACCCGGGAGTGGAATATCACACCTCTGGGTTGAGGTGCAATACTCCTGTAGCAGCCGAATCCTCAGGGTGCTACATATCCATCGGTAGGCCTTGTCTCCACATACTATATACACACCCTTTGGTAACTGAAATTGAAACTCGTTTAGGAAGGCCATAACAATAGTTACTAAACGTACTGTTTTTGGGTATAAACACCAAGAATCCTCTAAATCAGTAGTGACTGCTCTATAGTATTGGAGAACTAAACATTGGGGTTGGGTGTTAATACTTATGGACATTTCGGATGCACCATCTCCCATTTGGCCTTCCCTTGTTTCTTCATCAATATATATAGCTCCCCTCTCTGTACATTGGTGGGTATCTCCTATAGCAAAAAGATACTCCTTTGTCCAATTGCTATGAATATGCCTTTCCAGGCAAGTCGGTTTACATTGCTGACCACCTG
Source organism: Phyllobates terribilis (assembly GCF_046119375.1). Taxonomy (NCBI): domain Eukaryota; kingdom Metazoa; phylum Chordata; class Amphibia; order Anura; family Dendrobatidae; genus Phyllobates; species Phyllobates terribilis. Next base: position 16,727,471 of record NW_027362774.1, read on the forward strand.
TACTGACAACATAAGGGACAGGGTTTTTTGCTGCGAAGCTGAGCTTCAATTGCTGATCAGGTATTTTTCCTAAGTAATGTCTATTACTTTCCTTGTTTCTCCAGGTACCATCAAATTCTGCAAATTCATATAAATTATTTTTATCCTTGTTAGTTAGTGGCTTGGTCAAATTGACCTGAAACCAAGGCTGTTTAGTCCATCCCGTAATTGGAAGAGCTGCCAAAGTTTTACTCTCCTGGGATGGTAAATTTAATGCGTACATGTTCCAACATCTTTCCCTAAGGATTTCATCTTCAGGGATGGGGGTTGCAAAATAGGGCATAGTTTTGGCAGCTATGGGGGCATGTGTGCAAATCCAACAGTTTGAAAGATTCCTAGCACGGGCTACATAATCGTGATATTTTACAAACTTATTACTCCATTGTTTTGTTTGTTCATCCTCCCACTCTATTGGTATTTGGGCACCTCCTTTTTCTTGGAATGACACAAGTAATATAAACACATGGAAAAAGAAATACTTCCCAAAGCCCATTTTGGTTTAATTCTTGTGGAACTTCTTGCAATGTGAGGCGTGGATCCAGGTGGGTTTTCCTTCCACCTTCACTGACGTAGGTGTTGTCAGTTGGATTTGGTAAGGCCCTTCGAATCGTGGATCCAAGCTTTTTCTTATGTGTTTTCGTATCGTTACCCAATCCCCAGGGTTGAGGCTGTGCGTGCCTTGTAAAGAGGAAGGATCTGGAATGGAACTGAAAACACGGTCATGAATCTGTTGTAACACAATTTGTAAAGCTCCCACATATGATGTCATATTTGAATGTAAGGCCTGCAACTGTTGAGGGAAGTAAAGCCCAGTCTTTGGTGGTCCCCCAAACAATATCTCATATGGACTGAGACTAGTTCTCCTCATTGGGGTTACTCTAACAGAGTACAACGCTATGGGGAGGCACTCAGTCCAGGGTTTTCCTGTCTCTGCCATTGCCTTTTGTATTTTTGATTTGAGTGTACCATTCAGCCTTTCCACCCTACCACTGCTCTGTGGGTGATAGGGAGTGTGGAAGGACTGTTGGATCCCTAAGGCGTCCAAAATTTCCTGACAAACTTGAGAGGTGAAATGGCTGCCTCTGTCACTTTCTATCACCTCAGGGACTCCATATCTGCATACTACTTCAGAGAGTAGTTTCTTGGCTACTGTTTTAGCATTAGCTTTTGCAACTGGCCAGGCCTCTGGCCATGATGAGAATAAATCGATACAAACAAGCACATACTCATAAATGCCTACCTTCGGGAGCTGAATGAAATCTATCTGAAGTCGCTGAAACGGGTATAATGGTCTCACGGTGCACTTTGGTGGCACTTTCACCGTTCTTCCCACATTGTGACATGCACAGATTATGCATCCCTGTATGAATTTAACAGCAGCATAGTGGAATCCTGGTGCTACCCAATAGATTTTTACCTGACTTACCATTGCATCTTTGGACTGATGGGTTGGTCCATGAGAAAGAGTGCACATCATAGAGTACAGGGATCTTGGCAGACAGTATTTGCCATCTGCTCTCCACAGTCCATCCTTTCCCTGTTTAGCTGAGCGTTTAGTCCATTCTTCCCTTTCTGGTGCAGAGGCCTGATCCTGTAGGCTCTGCAAGAGGTCCAAGTCCACACTCCCAGACACTTGCACAGTGTATGTTTCTACTGGGAGGGGCAACAGGGCTGCCGCTTTTGCAGCTGCATCCGCCCTCCTGTTTCCCTCAGCCTCTTTTGTGCACTCTTTGGTATGAGCTTGTACTTTTACAATAGCAACTTGCTTTGGCAACTCCAGTGCTCTGAGGAGTTGTGCTACTGCTTCCGCATTTTTTATGGGTTTGCCAGAAGAACCAATAAACTTTCTGCTTTTCCATATGGGACCATAATCATGGCAAATGCCAAATGCGTAGCGACTGTCTGTAAAAACATTCGCAATTCTGTTTTCTGCAATTATACATGCTTCAGCGAGTGCTTTTAACTCAGCTTCCTGGGCAGACATTCTAGGGGACAATGCTTCGCCCTTCAATACTTCATTTTGACTGACTATGGCATAGCCTGTATGGGGCTTCCCATCTAGGTAGTATCGGGAGCCATCTACATATAGTTCTAGATCCGCCCCGGACATTGGTGTTTCTTGCACATTGGCCAGTGGCTTTGTTTCTGCGTCCATTAACTCAAAGCAGTTATGCTCAAAGTATAATGTTTCATCATCAATTGGTTCAGGTATTAGCGCGGCAGGGTTAAGAGTTGTACATCTTCTGATAGTGACATTTGGGGGAGTCAATAATGCCACCTCGTATTTGGTCAATCTGCTCATGGACAGATGTTTTGTCCTGGCCTGGAGCAGAAGTTCCTGTACTGAATGGGGAGCTTGAATTTCCAGTGCATTGTCTAGCACTATATCAGCCACTTTTTCCTTCAAGATGGCACACGCGGCTACCGCTCTGATGCACGAGGGTGCCCCCTTTGCAACAACGTCTAGCTGAGTAGAGTAGTACCCTAGGGGACGATATCTGCCTCCATGTTTTTGAGTAAGCACACCTTTGGCATGCCCCCCTGATTCACAACAGAAAAGGGAAAATGGCAAAAAGTAGTTAGGGATTCCCAGTGCTGGTGCTGAGAGAATGGCGTCCTTGAGCATTTGGAACCCCTGTTTTGCTTCTAGGGTCAGCAAATAAAGCTGACCCTTATTGCATGCAGAGAGCACGTCAAATAGGGGCTGCATCATGGCAGATGCAGAAGGAATCCACTCTCTACAGTAGCTGACCAACCCCAGGAATGTTCTTAGTGTGCTGGAAGTAGTTGGTTCTACAGCCTGGCTGATTGCTTTTTTTCTCTCTGCAGTGATGTGTTTGAGTTGGAAGGAGATACAATGTCCCAGGAATACCACTCTTTCTTTTGCAATTTGTAGCTTTTCCTTAGATACCTTGCAACCTTCGTGGTACAAGAAAATCAGCAAGGATAATGTCTCTTTTAAACATACATCCTTACTTGGGGTGCACAACAGTAGATCATCCACATACTGAAGTAGCTGGATGTCCTTATTCTCAGGATGCCAAGAAAGGAGCACTCCTGCCATTGCCTCAGAAAACACGGAGGGAGAGGTTGCTCCCCCTTGAGGCAATCGGGTCCAGCAATACTGTTTTCCTCCATGTGTGAAGGCAAACAGCAGCTGGCTGTCATCATCAATTGGCACTGAGAAGAAGGCATTACTGAGGTCAATTACCGTGAAAAATTTTGCATTGGATGGAATTTGATTCAAAAGAGTATGCGGATTCGGGACTATAGGTGTATCTATAACCATCAATTTATTTATCTCTCTCAAATCATGGACCATACGGTATCCTACCGGTTGGCCCACAATTTGCTTTTTCCTTACTGGAAACATCGGAAAATTAAAAGGGGATCTGCATTCCTTAATTATACCTTTCTCTAGGTATTTATTCACCTGCTGTCCAATTGCTTCTGTTTGCTCCTTGCTCAGGGGATACTGTTTCATACGTACCGGTACAACACCATGTTTTAGCTTAATCGTGACTGGAGTTATTTTTAGCAGTCCAACATCTGTTTTATCCTGTACCCACAGTGCAGTTGGTACCTTACCAAGCATTTTCCGTGTTTCATCGTCAATACCTGTATCCGTTTCTTTTTCAAGTTGGATTATTGACATCATTGTTGATATTGTTGTTTCAGATAATGGACCTGCAACGGTAACACCTTTCTTCCCAAATTTAATGATTGCTTTTACTGCATTAAGAATGTCTGCACCTATCAAATTTTTAGGACATTTATCTGAAACAAGTAGATGAGAACATAGATCAATGGTATGACCTATCTTAATTTTCACAGGATCAGTTTCCTGCAAGGGGTCTATTGTCCCTCCAGCTCCTATCCCTTGGATGATTCTGCCTGTTGTGAATCCTTGTGGCATATCTTCTTTTCTTATGATAGTACGGCTCGCCCCCGTGTCGATCAAACATTCAATTTGTTTCCCATTGGGAAATTCTAGTTGGGTTACTGCCATCGGACCTTCCCGTGGGGGAACCACTATCATAGAATTGAATCGGGGGCTGCCAGTTTCCTAATCTGAAAAATCTTCCTCTGGTCCAGTGTTTGAAATGGCCACATAAGCCTGTCCTGTCCTTACACCTTGTCTGTGGGGGCAGTTCCTTTTGATGTGACCTTTCCCACCACACCCAAAACAGAGACCCTTAAGCTTACAGTTTTCTGGGTCTATTGTCTTTTTATTTTTCTCTATCCTTCCTCCTGAAGTAGTTTGAGCAACTGATTTTACTACATCCTTAATTGTATTCTGAAAGGCATCTGGATGTATATTTACCATGATTGGGGTTACCTTGTCCTTCTTTTTATCTTTCCTTTTAAGGATGGCTTGTTCTAACCCTCTAAATGTGGAGATTGATTGCTCCAAGGGGGCATACAAACATTCTGGGCGTAATTTAAACACTTCTGTCCTGAGGTCTTCTCTGAGACCTGTGATAAACATATTTTTCAGAAAACCTAACTCCCTGGGATTGTTCAAATTATAATCATGATCTTTAAACACAGCTACACACCTAGCATGGAATTTATCAACCGTTTCCTCAGGTTCTTGGAATATCTCTGGCATCCCTGAGATAAGGCTTTCTGCCATTATTTTAGTGACTGCATTTAACCGGAGAATAAACTGTTTCCCTGATTCTAGGGTCTTAGTGTCACCCGGTAGCGCTCCTATTCCGTCTCCTATGTGGACTTGTTTAACCTTTTCCACAACTGGGACTCCACCATTGAGACTACAGAGCGGTACCAAATCACTCCAAGTGGCATCATAGTTCTCAGCTACCCCTTTTACAGCCTTATAATATCCTATCGGATTCTTATACATGTCTGGAAAACTATTTGCCATAGACAATTGTTCTGACCTAGACCACGGTTTATACCAAGTAGTGGTATCAGTTTTCACTTGTTGTTCACCCTGTGTGCCCGTGGTTGTCTGTGTAATAACTGGGAATGCAGCAGTCTCTGGTTGTCCTCTAACAAAGTTACAATTTTTACACTCGGACTCTGCATTGCTGTTACTATCCTGACATCCAGGGCAAATCCATGTTCTAGAGCGTAGTGCTATCGCCCCCCTTAGCTGCTGAGTGTGGGGAGGGGCTGTGGGCTGCATGTGTGTGCCTGCGTTCTCCTCTCCACCATCCTCCTCACTGGGAATCGAGCTGATAGCTAAATTCTCCCTTTCTCTCTCTTTATCCTCAACCCCCCAAGTTCCGTCCTTGCCTACTTTTAGTTTTAATACTATTGTCTCACGTGGAGTCCTTGATGGGGATGGTGTCATACGCAGGTGAAGGGATCGGTCACTATCTGCAGTAGATGCAGTACTATGCGGGGGAGAGAATTGGTAGGGGTCGTTCTCGGGAGGACCTTGTTCCCTCTTTGTTGGGGTGGAAAAACTGTCAGTAGACCTAGATGGGATCCCTGGAAAATGGTTTCCTATAGCATACGCGGGGGGGTTCTCAGGTGTGCCTGGACTGACTGGGAGTGGCGGATACAAAACGTGAGAATACTGATAGCCCTGTTGCTGTGGCATCAGGACGGGTGTCTGATACTGCGGCATCAGAACGGGTTGTTGGGCATAAGTGTAATGAGGTGAATATTGTGGCTGTGATGGTGTAAAGGGTTGCATCATGGGTGGTGGTGTAGAGTGTAGGGCCTGGCCGGTTGAATCATCCATATACGGGATGGTGCTAGCACTATGCGTGGTTGCTGGGGAGGTAAAAATCTCGGACGATGATTTTTCTTTTTCAACACTTATACTTGACTCTGACCTATCGCTTAGCTCTAATCTTTTCTCTGACGGAGCAGAGGGCGCAGCCTGGATTGGACCTTGTTCCCGACTGGGTGTCGGGGGTTGTATAGCATGAGATCTGCTTCTGATCACTGCCTGATCAGTTTCATCATCATCATCAGAAATTAAAAGGGGATGATGTCTCTCACTAGTTCTCAACCAGGCAGCAACCTGTGCTCCGTAACCATGCTTATCAATCCATTGTGAATGTTCCTGACTGAACCGTCTCCATCTCTCAGCATCTAAGCATCCCTTGGCTGGCATACCAGCCCTTTTCAATATCTTTGTTGCATCCTTTACAGCTGCCCTGCCATGCTCCATTCTCACCAGATCACACATGGTGCACCTCGGATCCTTGTTCCTTGATCTGGAGATTCGAGCACCCATAACAGGATTTGTCAAGGGTTGCGATCCCTATCTTCAGAATCCTGCTATATAATCAGCTGGGTCAACCAGTCAGATACGTTAGCTGGTTACCCCTGATTCAATCAGCTGGGTCAACCGGTCAAGTACGTTAGCCAGTTACCCCTGATTCGAGGGCCTTAAGCTGAACTGCAACTCTTTGCTCTGCTCTGATGCTGAGACAAATCTGTCTAAACAAATAAATGTAGACTATTATAAATGTAACTGTTCCAAAGGCAATTGCTATATATTCTTCATACATCTGGCTCAGAGTCCCCACTTGATAAATATCCGATATCTATTCCTGAATCTATGTCAATATCGGCAATATAATTATCATGCGTAATAATATTCTGCCATGCAGGCATATAAAATCTGCTTTGTATAATATATTGCCACTCTTGCCCAATAGCGTGTGGATGTGGCACAATATGGCAGGAGAAAACTCGGCACGTAAGGTTGTTTCTTCTATATTGATGTGTATTAACAGGGTACAAATGTATCCTTTCTAGAAACCAAGCGGTGTACCTGCGATGAGGTACTCGCTTTTTCACTACTGTAACTGAACACAAACACTTTTCACAAACCATGTATATATTTTTCAATCACCATTTCATCACCGTTTCAATCACTATCACTTCCTCATTTTCAACCTCAGTAGTTCTGATATTCCAATTATGATAAAAACTATCTAAGGCCATTGGGCAGAACCATGTTATATTCCCTGGAATATAAAGTCTATGTATTATTACCGCTAAATCAGCATAAGAATAGTCATAAAGAGTACACGGCTGAACGTAAGAATGACTATTAATACAGAGATATTCCAATGTACAGCATGAATTATCTTCCTCCCATAGCCCCCACCCTGTTGATTCTCTACTAACACCACAGTTACCCAAAATACGTGTGATAGTTCCGTACTGGTAATGGCAAATAAGTGTACTACATATACATTGGGTACACGTCATATAATCACTTATATCTCATACATTTTTGCCATAATAAACATACAAATGTGGCACCCCAGGGGTCTGGTTTTCCACAGTAATGTAATGTTATGTCTGAGAGCAGGTGGGAGGTCCTTTGGTCAGGGATCCTGTGCATGCCACACCTCCTGCCCAGTCTTGGGAGGGGAAGAACTTCCCCTGTATAAACCCGGGGCTGAGGCAGGGTGAGTGAGACAAGGAGAGTGGAGAAGAGAAGCAGCATAGCAAACAGCAGAGTTACAAGGAGTCAGGGGCTGGCAGCCGCAGAGCTCGCCCTGACTAAGAAGACTTCTTTCCGGACCCGGAGTCCGAGGCTGTGGGGACTAACTCTTACCCAGCAGCAGAATCCGTCAGGCAGGGGATTTCAGGTCCTCTGGCCCAGAAGCCCGAAGGCACGGTCACACGCGTGGGACCAGCACCGCCATCGTGGAGCGGAAGCCATTAGAAGGCCCCGAGTCACCGGCCATACGGGTGAGCACCACACGGTACACTCAGGGACGTGGGCTACTTACATCAGCTTCTAGCAAGGTAGCCAGAAGAGTACAGTCAGTTTGGGAGGCCTACAACTACGCCTGGCCAGGGGAGATCCCATCTGCTCAAGGACTGACCAGGCCCCGTTCGCTAGCAAGTACTCCGGGAGGGTCTATCATTGTCACCAGTAAAGACCCTGAACTACACCGTACCGTCTCTGAGTGGTTCCTGCTACCCCCATCATCCACGTCGGCTGCCCTGAGACCATACCCCTCCCGTTGGGGGTTATACTATCACGCTGCATAATCCTACCATCGGCCTCAGCGGTCTGCCCTGCAGCAGCAGCTCCCTGGCTGCACTCAACGGGTGGCGTAGTCATCAACTATTTACTACTAGTAGACTGCCGTCCAGTTTGACTCCCTGGGCACGGACCGGGTCACCGCCACGAGACTACAACCCTCCACGGATCCGGCTCCGGGTAAGCTCCCGCGTGCGCACCGCAGCGCGACACAGGCCCAGGGGCGCGTCAACTTTGGCGTAGTCGGCAGGATTTCGTGCCCGCAACCACCGGGTACTGCGTGCCTGAAAAGCAAAGACTGTTCAAACTTACCAGTGGTGAAGATTCCCGCTATCCGTGGAAGTTTCCCGCCATCCGGCGCCATCTTCTACCTTCTTCCCGCCATCCGCGAAGTTTTCCCGCCATCCGGCGCCATCTTCGACCTTCTTCCCGCCATCCGTGGAGTTTTCCCGCCATTGGACGCCATCTTGAGGACGCCGCGCGGGAAGAAGAGGGGCGTGGACTCCGAAAGCGCGCGAGAACTGAAGCCCCGCCTCACGTCCGGACGTTGCATAAGGTCCTGGAAGGAGCCCAGCAGACGCCGACGTCACAGGAGCGCGACGGAAGGTCCTCAACCCTGACGATCCACTGCGGAGCCGCGGCCTACGGAAGAGGATCATCGCAAGGTAGGCCACGGTCCACTAGGGGGGAGGAAGATGTCGGATACGGAGGAGAGCTTCACTGCCTCAACCCCCGCCAGCGCTACCGCTGCTGCAGTTATGCCCTTCACCATGCCCTATATCCCTGGAGCAGCTTGGCTACCCCAGTACTCAGGGGAGTCACATACCCTGCATGACTTTAGAGAAAAGCTGGATAGCCTCTTCCAGGTGTACCCCCTCACAGAAGAGCAAAAAGTGAGCATCCTGGTGGCCCAACTAACAGGGGCAGCCAAAAGGGAAGTAAAATCCTGGCCACCTGGGAGGAAGACTGTCGCAGGGATACTAACCCGGCTGAAGGACACCTTTGATACCCGCACCTCAGCCGAGATTAAGCTTAGATTCTACGGGTGCAAGCAGCGAGCGCATGAGAGTATAAGGGACTATGCACTAAACCTACAAGAGGCCCTGAGGGCCATAAAGCAGACCGACCCTGATGGGGTGGGAAACGAGGACAGGCTGTTGACTGAACAATTTATAGAGGGTTTATATTGCAATGCCCACCGAACCCAGTTGCGGGCAATGGCCTTACAGGATCCCCATCTGGACTTTGCACAGTTCAAGGACAGAGCCATCCGGGTGCTCCGAGAACCGGCACCAGGTGGCGTTGTGACCCACAGACGCCCCACTACCACTTACTACCAGGAGGCGGCGCCCTTGTCAGCAGGGCCTGTGGGAGCTGATGCGCAGGCTTTGGACAATGACCCGGCTCCAGACCTACACCATCAGGTCCAAGAGCTAGCTAAGAGCGTTGCTGCGCTAACCCGAACTGTGCAGTCTTTACAGGTTTCCACCCCAGGGAAGATCCAGCTGGCATCCGGACCGGAGGACATCCCGTGGCGTCGACCAAGGAGGACCCCACCGGCCAGAGGAAGACCCAGTGACCGATACAGTGAGGACGGACGACCCATCTGCCGCCGCTGCAATCAACCCGGACATATGGCAAGGTACTGTTCTTTAAACGGGCACAACCTGGGGTAGAGGGCCAACCCCCAGGAAAAAGATCACCAGGCCCATCGAACTGGCGCGACAGATATGTGGGAGGACGTCCAGTCTTGCCTGTGGTACTGGATGGCATTCCCATGAGTGCCCTACTGGACACCGGGTCACAGGTCACCACCATCCCGTACGTGCTCTTCAAGCAGTACTGGAATGACTCGGATATTACCCGCTACCCCGACGACGACTTGAGTATCATCGCCAGCAATGGTCAGCCCGTGCCACAGATCGGATTTAAAGAGGTGAACATCAAAATTGGTAGAGTCGAACTGGCCGCACAGGGACTGATCATTGTAGATATTGATAAACATGAGAGTCACCCAAAAATAACTCTAGGAACTAATGTAATTGAAAATTGTCTTGCAGAGGTGATTTTCCTTTTACAGCAGGTTGCCAAGAATGCCAGCTCCGGCGAGCAGCGGGTGCTCCAGAAAGAGATCCGGGCACTGATGCAACGGCAACAAGTGGAACTCTCCGGCGGTGAGATTGGTAGCGTAAGAATGTGTGACCCTTTTCCTATTGCCATGCCCCCAAAAAGTGAAATGATGATTTGGTGCCGGGCAGCTATTGGTCTGAGAGGTAGAGATTACCAGGCAATGGTAGAACCAGTTTACTCAGACAGTAGGCCCACCATTTTGACAGCACGGGGGGTCGTCAATGTACGCCATGGGAGGGTGCCCGTTCGCATAATAAATATCGGGGAGAGGGAAGTGTACCTGCCCCGGTATGCCACGCTAGCCAAATTATATATCACTAATCAAAATTCTATACAATCTGTGGAACCCTTGCCTCCATCTCACCCGGAGGAAGGTAACGGCTCTAAGAAAGACATGGAGGACTGGTGTCAGCAACTACATCTGGGTACTGACTCCACTCCCTCACATCAGAAACAAGGAGTCTATCGGGTGGTTCAAGAGTATGAGAGAGTGTTTAGTAAACACCCGTTAGACTTCGGGCGAGTCAAGGGGGTAGAACATCGCATCCCCACGGGAGATCATCCTCCCATAAAAGAGAGGTATCGACCCGTACCCCCTGCACATTACCAACACGCCAAGGGGATGCTTAGAGACATGAAGGAGGCTGGGGTAATCCGGGATAGTTGTAGCCCCTGGGCAGCCCCATTAGTTTTAGTCAAAAAGAAAGACAACACCATGAGGATGTGTGTAGATTACCGGAAAATCAACCGTATCACACACAAGGATGCGTACCCCTTACCAAGGATAGAGGAGTCATTGGCTGCTTTAAGATCTGCTAACTTCTTCTCTACCTTGGATCTCACTAGCGGGTACTGGCAGGTTCCTGTAGCAGAGGCGGACCGGGAGAAGACCGCATTCACCACCCCGATGGGACTTAGCGAGTTCACCTGCATGCCGTTCGGACTCTGCAACGCACCAGGAACCTTCCAACGCCTAATGGAGTGTTGTCTGGGCCACAGAAACTTCGAGACGGTCCTGTTGTACCTGGACGATGTCATCGTATATTCCAAGACGTATGAGGACCACCTGAAACACCTGGCGGAAGTGTTCGAGGCTCTGGCGAGTTACGGCCTAAAGGTGAAACCCTCCAAGTGTCACCTCCTGAAACCAAAGGTGCAGTACCTGGGACACGTAGTGAGCGCTGACGGAGTGGCTCCCGACCCTGATAAAATCACCGCAATTAAGGAATGGCCAAGCCCCTCCAGCGTAAAAGAAGTGCGGCAGTTCCTCGGGTTGGTAGGCTACTACCGAAGGTTTATTCCCGGTTTCACCAAAAAGGCAGCACCTATGCAGGACCTCCTGATAGGCCAGTCCCGGAAGGCCAAGAACCAGAAGCCGCCCTTCAAATGGGAAGAGCTGGAAGAAGAGTCCTTCCGCCAGCTGAAGATGGCCCTCACGGGGGACGAAATCCTGGCGTACCCGGATTATAGCCAGCCCTTTATCCTCTACACCGACGCCAGTAACATCGGGCTAGGAGCCGTACTGTCCCAGATCCAGCAGGGGAAGGAACGAGTAATCGCCTACGCCAGCCGAAAACTGCGACCCACCGAAAGGAACCCCGAGAATTACAGCTCATTTAAGTTAGAGTTCCTGGCCGTAGTATGGGCAATCACTGAGCGCTTTAAGCATTACCTCGCTTCTTCCCGGTTCACCGTGTACACGGATAACAACCCGCTGACACACCTGGACACAGCAAGACTCGGTGCCCTGGAGCAGAGGTGGATGGCCCGTCTGTCCAACTACGAGTTCACAATTAAATACCGGGCAGGACGCTCCAATACCAACGCGGACGCCCTGTCCAGGATGCCCAACCTGCCGGACGGAGGAGAAGATCCGGAGGGACTGGAAGAAGTTGAACTCCCTGCGTTCCACCGTCATGGGACTATTCAGTATTCCCACCGGGTAAGGAGTAAGCAGGCTGCTACGTTGAACCCCTTACCCCACTACAACTGGGCGGAAACGCAAGACAGCGACCCTGCCGTCCGACTGGTGAAGGAGATGCTGACTCGGCCGGAGGCTCGCCTTGAACCAGACGCTCCGGAGGAAGCCAAACAACTATGGGCAGAGAAGAGTCGACTGTTCCTTTACAAAGGGAAGTTGTGCCGCAGAATGGTTAACTCCCGGACGCATGAATTACTCTGGCAAGTAGTGGTGCCACGAAGAGACGCAGCCATGGTGATGGAGGCATACCACGACGGAGCTGGACACTTTGGGTGGAAAAAGCTGGAGTTCCTGCTGCGCGAGCGGTTCCACTGGGTAGGCATGAGGGGAACCATCGAGAAGTGGTGCAGAGATTGTGGCCCGTGCAACCTGAGAAGGAAGGACCGAGCCAGCCAGAAGACTCCCCTGCAGTCCATCGTCACCCGGCAACCGTTGGAACTGGTAGCCTTGGATCATGTAAAACTGACCCCAAGCAGAAGTGGCTACGTCTACGCGTTAACCATCGTGGATCATTACTCCCGGTTCTTGGTTGTCGTCCCCGTCAAGGACTTAACGGCTCAAACAGCAGCTAGAGCCTTCCAGCAGCACTTCTGCCGTCCACACGGGTACCCGGACCAAGTGCTGACGGACCAGGGACCTGCCTTTGAAGCGGAGGTCTTTCAGGAATTCTGCAATCTGTATGGCTGCCGGAAGATAAGGACGACACCCTACCATCCGCAGACTAATGGACTTTGTGAAAAAATGAACCAGGTGGTAATGGATCTTCTAAAAACGTTGCCCCTGGAAGAACGCAGTCTGTGGCCTGAAAAGTTGCCCGATCTGGTGGACCTATACAACCACATCCCGGTAGGTTCCACCAACTGTACCCCGGCTTACCTAATGAGGGCAAGACCTGGTAAGTTACCTGTTGACCTGGAAATGGGAGTCCTGACCCCCGAGGACACTTCACCAGAAACAGACTGGGACACAGAGAGGCAGCAGCAGTACCGGAGAGTACAGGAGAGCGTGGAGCGAAGTCTCTGTCAGGCTAGGGAAAGACAAGAGAAAACTTACAACCAGTATGCTCCCGCTGTTCCCCTGGTACCCGGAGAGCAGGTCTTGAAGAGGAAGAGACGGCTCCACAAGTTGGACGACCAGTGGGAGAAGGACCCGTACACCGTACTGCCTTCAAGCCACGAGAACCCGAAGGTCTGTACCATCAGTAAAGACGGAGGGGAAACCACAGCCATTGTATCCCGGGACCACCTGAAGAAGTGTCCCGAACAACTGAGGAACCCTGAAGAGGAACAAGAAGACCATCGACCCGTGGAAGAAAGGGAAGATATGGTTAGTACCGTGCTCGGGGACTTCCCTCAGTCTTGGACTCAAGTCAATGGTGCAGTTGTGGTACCCGTACTCACCTTCCTCCAACCATCATCCCAAGAACCTACGGAGCAACGGGTAGAGCTGGAAGAACAGCCGGTCCAGGAGGCAGAAGACTCCACACAAGCAGAACAGGAGAATCAACCCTCTGCTTATAGTGAGCCTGCCGTACCCCTAGTGAGACAAAGAGCCGGTAGACAGCTGCCCAGTTTACCCTTGACAGCTCCTACACCCTGTAGTTCAGGGCCAGACAGTCAGCTCCGTAGGTCCACTCGGGCCACTAGAGGCCAGTTACCCGCACGCTGGAGAATTTAAAGTGTATAAATTGTTTTATTTATGTTTTTCTGTGTCTTGTTGCTTGTGTATAATTTTGTGTTTCTAGTTATTTTTAGGAATCCTTGGTGGATTTACCGGGAATCCTTGTACATAGTTGGAGCGTAACCCAGGATGGACTAGAGACTGTTAAGGACTCGGGGTAGGACAGACCCCTACCTGGTTACGTCTCCCTGTGTTGGTGAAATGGACACCTTGCTCTCTTCAGAGACTGCACCCGGTTGCGGACACGCCGTAACCATCTTTATATGTTTTCTTATTGTATTATTAATGTTTTTGCCTTGTTATGTTTTTCTAAATGTGTTTAGTCCCGGAGTACTAAATTTCACTAGGGGGGAATGTGGCACCCCAGGGGTCTGGTTTTCCACAGTAATGTAATGTTATGTCTGAGAGCAGGTGGGAGGTCCTTTGGTCAGGGATCCTGTGCATGCCACACCTCCTGCCCAGTCTTGGGAGGGGAAGAACTTCCCCTGTATAAACCCAGGGCTGAGGCAGGGTGAGTCAGACAAGTGGAGTAGAGACAAGAAGCAGCATAGGAAACAGCAGAGTTACAAGGAGTCAGGGGCTGGCAGCCGCAGAGCTCGCCCTGACTAAGAAGACTTCTTTCCGGACCCGGAGTCCGAGGCTGTGGGGACTAACTCCTACCCAGCAGCAGAATCCGTCAGGCAGGGGATTTCAGGTCCTCTGGCCCAGAAGCCCGAAGGCACGGTCACACGCGTGGGACCAGCACCGCCATCGTGGAGCGGAAGCCATTAGAAGGCCCCGAGTCACCGGCCATACGGGTGAGCACCACACGGTACACTCAGGGACGTGGGCTACTTACATCAGCTTCTAGCAAGGTAGCCAGAAGAGTACAGTCAGTTTGGGAGGCCTACAACTACGCCTGGCCAGGGGAGATCCCATCTGCTCAAGGACTGACCAGGCCCCGTTCGCTAGCAAGTACTCCGGGAGGGTCTATCATTGTCACCAGTAAAGACCCTGAACTACACCGTACCGTCTCTGAGTGGTTCCTGCTACCCCCATCATCCACGTCGGCTGCCCTGAGACCATACCCCTCCCGTTGGGGGTTATACTATCACGCTGCATAATCCTACCATCGGCCTCAGCGGTCTGCCCTGCAGCAGCAGCTCCCTGGCTGCACTCAACGGGTGGCGTAGTCATCAACTATTTACTACTAGTAGACTGCCGTCCAGTTTGACTCCCTGGGCACGGACCGGGTCACCGCCACGAGACTACAACCCTCCACGGATCCGGCTCCGGGTAAGCTCCCGCGTGCGCACCGCAGCGCGACACAGGCCCAGGGGCGCGTCACAAACATGAATTCAGCACAGTTACACTTAGTAGGAACATTAATTAAGTGGGAAGCAGCAATGATTGGGGATTAATTGAGGTAGAAGTACTATATATATTATATGTATTAGATAATGCATGCAAAAGTGCAGAAATATGATATAGTATTTGAATTAGTAATTTTCCAGTTATGTGAAATTGTTAGTAATAATATATAGTAAGAAATTAATAATAATGATAATAAAATTGCTACCTGAGTGTTTCCCGTTCAAGATCCCCGGAGACTGACCTAGGTCGACCCCACCTCTCCCGGAGAGAAATTTGTTCAGAGTGTTAAGGCCACTCACTTACCCGGCCGGGGTTTGTTTCTGTTCGGGATAGGGGTAAAGCTGTTGTTCAGTCTCAGATGAAATTAAAAGGAAAATAGATCTCGCTGAAGGGCCTCCAGCTGTTAGAGACGGGAGGGGATCTCACTTCTTCTCAGGTAGCTAAAAGAGATTAGCTATATAGATATCCTATAGGAATGACGCTTCAAATAAGACACTCACTACAGACTGTCTCAAGAGAAAATGATCTAGTTTATTTTAAGATGTAATGTAATTATATACCCCAATCAACGTGGGTTGTGCTTTGGTTCATGCGTATGAGATTATGTAAATAATATGTTGTCCTTGGCGTAAAATAATTAAATAACAGCTGCTTGTCAATACGTCTGCAGGATATTCATGATGTATTATACTCCCAACATCCTTTCTCACTGATAATCCTGAATACAGTCCAGGTCATGGTGAACTTAGGGAGTTTCCTAGTGGTGATATATTGGGACTTTATTTTGTGTACAGACATAGGACAAGTATGATAATTATAAACCAATGAGCCAATTCTTATAAAGGTCATGAGGACATTACAAGAAAACAGAACAGACAAAAGTATTGCTACATAAGGATTATCTGAAAAACAAGTCTTCTTAAAGGCAATAATTTGAAGCTGAACCATTATTTTAACAACAGGCACGTGGAGGCCACACACAATACTCAGCCTCATCAGGAGCATGCCCAGGCGTTGTAGGGAGGTCATACAGGCACGTGGAGGCCACACACAATACTCAGCCTCATCAGGAGCATGCCCAGGCGTTGTAGGGAGGTTATACAGTCACGTGGAGGCCACACACAATACTCAGCCTCATCAGGAGCATGCCCAGGCGTTGTAGGGAGGTCATAGAGGCACGTGGAGGCCACACACAATACTCAGCCTCATCAGGAGCATGCCCAGGCGTTGTAGGGAGGTCATACAGGCACTTGGAGGCCACACACAATACTCAGCCTCATCAGGAGCATGCCCAGGCGTTGTAGGGAGGTCATACAGGCACATGGAGGCCACACACAATACTGAGCCTCATCAGGAGCATGCCCAGGCGTTGTAGGGAGGTCATACAGGCACGTGGAGGCCACCGCACAATACTCAGCCTCATCAGGAGCATGCCCAGGCGTTGTAGGGAGGTCATACAGGCACGTGGAGGCCACACACAATACTCAGCCTCATCAGGAGCATGCCCAGGCGTTGTAGAGAGGTCATACAGGCACGTGGAGGCCACAGACAATACTGAGCCTCATCAGGAGCATGTCCAGGCATTGTAGGGAGGTCATACAGGCACTTGGAGGCCACACACAATACTCAGCCTCATCAGGAGCATGCCCAGGCGTTGTAGGGAGGTCATACAGGCACGTGGAGGCCACACACAATACTCAGCCTCATCAGGAGCATGCCCAGGCGTTGTAGGGGGGGTCATACAGGCACGTGGAGGCCACACACAATACTCAGCCTCATCAGGAGCATGCCCAGGCGTTGTAGGGAGGTCATAGAGGCACGTGGAGGCCACACACAATACTCAGCCTCATCAGGAGCATGCCCAGGCGTTGTAGGGAGGTCATACAGGCACTTGGAGGCCACACACAATACTCAGCCTCATCAGGAGCATGCCCAGGCGTTGTAGGGAGGTCATACAGGCACATGGAGGCCACACACAATACTGAGCCTCATCAGGAGCATGCCCGGGCGTTGTAGGGAGGTCATACAGGCACGTGGAGGCCACACACAATACTCAGCCTCATCAGGAGCATGCCCAGGCGTTGTAGGGGGGGTCATACAGGCACGTGGAGGCCACACACAATACTCAGCCTCATCAGGAGCATGCCCAGGCGTTGTAGGGAGGTCATACAGTCACGTGGAGGCCACACACAATACTCAGCCTCATCAGGAGCATGCCCAGGCGTTGTAGGGAGGTCATAGAGGCACGTGGAGGCCACACACAATACTCAGCCTCATCAGGAGCATGCCCAGGCGTTGTAGGGAGGTCATACAGGCACATGGAGGCCACACACAATACTGAGCCTCATCAGGAGCATGCCCAGGCGTTGTAGGGAGGTCATACAGGCACGTGGAGGCCACACACAATACTCAGCCTCATCAATAGCATGTCCAGGCGTTGTAGGGAGGTCATACAGGCACATGGAGGCCACACACAATACTGAGCCTCATCAGGAGCATGCCCAGGCGTTGTAGGGAGGTCATACAGGCACGTGGAGGCCACCGCACAATACTCAGCCTCATCAGGAGCATGCCCAGGCGTTGTAGGGAGGTCATACAGGCACGTGGAGGCCACACACAATACTCAGCCTCATCAGGAGCATGCCCTGGCGTTGTAGGGAGGTCATACAGGCACGTGGAGGAAACACACAATACTCAGCCTCATCAGGAGCATGCCCAGGCGTTGTAGGGAGGTCATACAGGCACGTGGAGGCCACACACAATACTGAGCCTCATCAGGAGCATGTCCAGGCATTGTAGGGAGGTCATACAGGCACTTGGAGGCCACACACAATACTCAGCCTCATCAGGAGCATGCCCAGGCGTTGTAGGGAGGTCATACAGGCACATGGAGGCCACACACAATACTGAGCCTCATCAGGAGCATGCCCAGGCGTTGTAGGGAGGTTATACAGGCATGTGGAGGCCACCGCACAATACTCAACCTCATCAGGAGCATGCCCAGGCTTTGTAGGGAGGTCATACAGGCACGTGGAGGCCACACACAATACTCAGCCTCATCAGGAGCATGCCCAGGCGTTGTAGGGAGGTCATACAGGCACGTGGAGGCCACACACAATACTGAGCCTCATCAGGATCATGTCCAGGCGTTGTATGGAGGTCATAGAGGCACGTGGAGGCCACACACAATACTCAGCCTCATCAGGAGCATGCCCAGGCATTGTAGGGAGGTCATACAGGCACATGGAGGCCACACACAATAGTCAGCCTCATCAGGAGCATGCCCAGGCGTTGTAGGGAGGTCATACAGTCACGTGGAGGCCACACACAATACTCAGCCTCATCAGGAGCATGCCCAGGCGTTGTAGGGAGGTCATACAGGCACGTGGAGGCCACACACAATACTCAGACTCATCAGGAGCATGCCCAGGCGTTGTAGGGAGGTCATAGAGGCACGTGGAGGCCACACACAATACTCAGCCTCATCAGGAGCATGCCCAGGCGTTGTAGGGAGGTCATACAGGCACTTGGAGGCCACACACAATACTCAGCCTCATCAGGAGCATGCCCAGGCGTTGTAGGGAGGTCATACAGGCACATGGAGGCCACACACAATACTGAGCCTCATCAGGAGCATGCCCAGGCGTTGTAGGGAGGTCATACAGGCACGTGGAGGCCACACACAATACTCAGCCTCATCAGGAGCATGCCCAGCCTTCTAGGGAGGTCATACAGGCACGTGGAGGCCACACACAATACTCTGCCTCATCAGGAGCGTGTCCAGGCATGGTAGGGAGGTCATAGAGGCACGTGGAGGCCACACACAATACTCAGCCTCATCAGGAGCATGCCCAGGCATTGTAGGGAGGTCATACAGGCACGTGGAGGCCACACACAATAGTCAGCCTCATCAGGAGCATGCCCAGGCGTTGTAGGGAGGTCATACAGGCACGTGGAGGCCACACACAATACTCAGCCTCATCAGGAGCATGCCCAGGCGTTGTAGGGAGGTCATACAGGCACGTGGAGGCCACACACAATACTCAGCCTCATCAGGAGCATGCCCAGGCATTGTAGGGAGGTCATACAGACACGTGGAGGCCACACACAATACTCAGCCTCATCAGGAGCATGCCCAGGCATTGTAGGGAGGTCATACAGGCACGTGGAGGCCACACACAATACTCAGCCTCATCAGGAGCATGCCCAGGCGTTGTAGGGAGGTCATACAGGCACGTGGAGGCCACACACCATACTCAGCCTCATCAGGAGCATGCCCGGGCGTTGTAGGGAGGTCATACAGGCACGTGGAGGCCACACAATACTCAGCCTCATCAGGAGCATGCCCAGGCGTTGTAGGGAGGTCATACAGTCACGTGGAGGCCACACACAATACTCAGCCTCATCAGGAGCATGCCCAGGCGTTGTAGGGAGGTCACAGAGGCACGTGGAGGCCACACACAATACTCAGCCTCATCAGGAGCATGCCCAGGCGTTGTAGGGAGGTCATACAGGCACGTGGAGGCCACACAGAATACTCAGCCTCATCAGGAGCATGCCCAGGCGTTGTAGGGAGGTCATACAGACACGTGGAGGCCAAACACAATACTGAGCCACATCAGGAGCATGCCCAGGCGTTGTAGGGAGGTCATACAGGCACATGGAGGCCACACACAATACTGAGCCTCAACAGGAGCATGCCCAGGCGTTGTAGGGAGGTCATAGAGGCACGTGGAGGCCACACACAATACTCAGCCTCATCAGGAGCATGCCCAGGCGTTGTAGGGAGGTCATACAGGCACGTGGAGGCCACCGCACAATACTCAGCCTCATCAGGAGCATGCCCAGGCATTGTAGGGAGGTCATACAGGCACGTGGAGGCCACACACAATACTCAGCCTCATCAGGAGCATGCCCAGGCGTTGTAGGGAGGTCATACAGGCACGTGGAGGCCACACACAATACTCAGCCTCATCAGGAGCATGCCCAGGCGTTGTAGGGAGGTCACAGAGGCACGTGGAGGCCACACACAATACTCAACCTCATCAGGAGCATGCCCAGGTGTTGTAGGGAGGTCATACAGGCACGTGGAGGCCACACACAATACTCAGCCTCATCAGGAGCATGCCCAGGCGTTGTAGGGAGGTCATACAGGCACGTGGAGGCCACACACAATACTGAGCCACATCAGGAGCATGCCCAGGCGTTGTAGGGAGGTCATACAGGCACATGGAGGCCACACACAATACTGAGCCTCAACAGGAGCATGCCCAGGCGTTGTAGGGAGGTCATAGAGGCACGTGGAGGCCACACACAATACTCAGCCTCATCAGGAGCATGCCCAGGCGTTGTAGGGAGGTCATACAGGCACGTGGAGGCCACCGCACAATACTCAGCCTCATCAGGAGCATGCCCAGGCATTGTAGGGAGGTAATACAGGCACGTGGAGGCCACACACAATACTCAGCCTCATCAGGAGCATGCCCAGGCGTTGTAGGGAGGTCATACAGGCACGTGGAGGCCACACACAATACTCTGCCTCATCAGGAGCGTGTCCAGGCATTGTAGGGAGGTCATAGAGGCACGTGGAGGCCACACACAATACTCAGCCTCATCAGGAGCGTGTCCAGGCATTGTAGGGAGGTCATACAGGCACGTGGAGGCCACACACAATACTCAGCCTCATCAGGAGCATGCCCAGGCGTTGTAGGGAGGTCATACAGACACGTGGAGGCCACACACAATACTCAGCCTCATCAGGAGCATGCCCAGGCATTGTAGGGAGGTAATACAGGCACGTGGAGGCCACACACAATACTCTGCCTCATCAGGAGCATGCCCAGGCGTTGTAAGGAGGTCATACAGTCACGTGGAGGCCACACACAATACTCAGCCTCATCAGGAGCATGCCCAGGCGTTGTAGGGAGGTCACAGAGGCACGTGGAGGCCACACACAATACTCAGCCTCATCAGGAGCATGCCCAGGCGTTGTAGGGAGGTCATACAGGCACGTGGAGGCCACACACAATACTCAGCCTCATCAGGAGCATGCCCAGGCGTTGTAGGGAGGTCATACAGGCACGTGGAGGCCACACACAATACTGAGCCACATCAGGAGCATGCCCAGGCGTTGTAGGGAGGTCATACAGGCACATGGAGGCCACACACAATACTGAGCCTCAACAGGAGCATGCCCAGGCGTTGTAGGGAGGTCATAGAAGCACGTGGAGGCCACACACAATACTCAGCCTCATCAGGAGCATGCCCAGGCGTTGTAGGGAGGTCATACAGGCACGTGGAGGCCACCGCACAATACTCAGCCTCATCAGGAGCATGCCCAGGCATTGTAGGGAGGTCATACAGGCACGTGGAGGCCACACACAATACTCAGCCTCATCAGGAGCATGCCCAGGCGTTGTAGGGAGGTCATACAGGCACGTGGAGGCCACACACAATACTCAGCCTCATCAGGAGCATGCCCAGGCGTTGTATGGAGGTCACAGAGGCACGTGGAGGCCACACACAATACTCAGTCTCATCAGGAGCATGCCCAGGTGTTGTAGGGAGGTCATACAGGCACGTGGAGGCCACACACACAATACTCAGCCTCATCAGGAGCATGCCCAGGTGTTGTAGGGAGGTCATACAGGCACGTGGAGGCCACACACAATACTCAGCCTCATCAGGAGCATGCCCAGGCGTTGTAGGGAGGTCATACAGGCACGTGGAGGCCACACACAATACTCAGCCTCATCAGGAGCATGCCCAGGCGTTGTAGGGAGGTCATACAGGCACGTGGAGGCCACACACAATACTCAGCCTCATCAGGAGCATGCCCAGGCGTTGTAGGGAGGTCATATAGGCACATGGAGGCCACACACAATACTGAGCCTCAACAGGAGCATGCCCAGGCGTTGTAGGGAGGTCATAGAGGCACGTGGAGGCCACACACAATGCTCAGCCTCATCAGGAGCATGCCCAGGCGTTGTAGGGAGGTCATACAGGCACGTGGAGGCCACACACAATACTCAGCCTCATCAGGAGCATGCCCAGGCATTGTAGGGAGGTAATACAGGTACGTGGAGGCCACACACAATACTCAGCCTCATCAGGAGCATGCCCAGGCGTTGTAGGGAGGTCATACAGGCACGTGGAGGCCACACACAATACTCTGCCTCATCAGGAGCGTGTCCAGGCATTGTAGGGAGGTCATAGAGGCACGTGGAGGCCACACACAATACTCAGCCTCATCAGGAGCATGCCCAGGCGTTGTCGGGAGGTCATAGAGGCACGTGGAGGCCACACACAATACTCAGCCTCATCAGGAGCATGCCCAGGCGTTGTAGGGAGGTCATACAGGCACGTGGAGGCCACCGCACAATACTCAGCCTCATCAGGAGCATGCCCAGGCGTTGTAGGGAGGTCATAGAGGCACGTGGAGGCCACACACAATACTCAGCCTCATCAGGAGCATGCCCAGGCGTTGTAGGGAGGTCATACAGGCACGTGGAGGCCACCGCACAATACTGAGCCTCAACAGGAGCATGCCCAGGCGTTGTAGGGAGGTCATAGAGGCACGTGGAGGCCACACACAATACTCAGCCTCATCAGGAGCATGCCCAGGCGTTGTAGGGAGGTCATACAGGCACGTGGAGGCCACCGCACAATACTCAGCCTCATCAGGAGCATGCCCAGGCATTGTAGGGAGGTAATACAGGCACGTGGAGGCCACACACAATACTCAGCCTCATCAGGAGCATGCCCAGGCGTTGTAGGGAGGTCATACAGGCACGTGGAGGCCACACACAATACTCTGCCTCATCAGGAGCGTGTCCAGGCATTGTAGGGAGGTCATACAGGCACGTGGAGGCCACACACAATACTCAGCCTCATCAGGAGCATGCCCAGGCGTTGTAGGGAGGTCATACAGGCACGTGGAGGCCACACACAATACTCAGCCTCATCAGGAGCATGCCCAGGCATTGTAGGGAGGTCATACAGAAACGTGGAGGCCACACACAATACTCAGCCTCATCAGGAGCATGCCCAGGCATTGTAGGGAGGTCATACAGACACGTGGAGGCCACACACAATACTCAGCCTCATAAGGAGCATGCCCAGGCGTTGTAGGAAGGTCATACAGGCACGTGGAGGCCACACACAATACTCAGCCTCATCAGGAGCATGCCCAGGCATTGTAGGGAGGTCATACAGGCACGTGGAGGCCACACACAATACTCAGCCTCATCAGGAGCATGCCCGGGCGTTGTAGGGAGGTCATACAGGCACGTGGAGGCCACACACAATACTCAGCCTCATCAGGAGCATGCCCAGGCGTTGTAGGGAGGTCACAGAGGCACGTGGAGGCCACACACAATACTCAGCCTCATCAGGAGCATGCCCAGGCGTTGTAGGGAGGTCATACAGGCACGTGGAGGCCACACACAATACTCAGCCTCCTCAGGAGCATGCCCAGGCGTTGTAGGGAGGTCATACAGGCACGTGGAGGCCACACACAATACTGAGCCTCATCAGGAGCATGCCCAGGCGTTGTAGGGAGGTCATACAGGCACATGGAGGCCACAAACAATACTGAGCCTCAACAGGAGCATGCCCAGGCATTGTAGGGAGGTCATAGAGGCACGTGGAGGCCACACACAATACTCAGCCTCATCAGGAGCATGCTCAGGCGTTGTAGGGAGGTCATACAGGCACGTGGAGGCCACCGCACAATACTCAGCCTCATCAGGAGCATGCCCAGGCATTGTAGGGAGGTCATACAGGCACGTGGAGGCCACACACAATACTCAGCCTCATCAGGAGCATGCCCAGTCGTTGTAGGAAGGTCATACAGGCACGTGGAGGCCACACACAATACTCAGCCTCATCAGGAGCATGCCCAGGCGTTGTAGGGAGGTCACAGAGGCACGTGGAGGCCACACACAATACTCAGCCTCATCAGGAGCATGCCCAGGCGTTGTAGGGAGGTCATACAGGCACGTGGAGGCCACACACAATATTCAGCCTCATCAGGAGCATGCCCAGGCGTTGTAGGGAGGTCATACAGGCACGTGGAGGCCACACACAATACTGAGCCACATCAGGAGCATGCGCAGGCGTTGTAGGGAGGTCATACAGGCACGTGGAGGCCACACACAATACTCAGCCTCATCAGTAGCATGCCCAGGCTTTGTAGGGAGGTCACAGAGGCACGTGGAGGCCACACACAATACTCAGCCTCATCAGGAGCATGCCCAGGCGTTGTAGGGAGGTCATACAGGCACGTGGAGGCCACACACAATACTCAGCCTCATCAGGAGCATGCCCAGGCATTGTAGGGAGGTCATACAGGCACGTGGAGGCCACACACAATACTGAGCCACATCAGGAGCATGCGCAGGCGTTGTATGGAGGTCATACAGGCACATGGAGGCCACACACAATACTGAGCCTCAACAGGAGCATGCCCAGGCGTTGTAGGGAGGTCATAGAGGCACGTGGAGGCCATACACAATACTCAGCCTCATCAGGAGCATGCCCAGGAGTTGTAGGGAGGTCATACAGGCACGTGGAGGCCACCGCACAATACTCAGCCTCATCAGGAGCATGCCCAGGCATTGTAGGGAGGTCATACAGGCACGTGGAGGCCACACACAATACTCAGCCTCATCAGGAGCATGCCCAGGCATTGTAGGGAGGTCATACAGGCACGTGGAGGCCACACACAATACTCTGCCTCATCAGGAGCGTGTCCAGGCATTGTAGGGAGGTCATAGAGGCACGTGGAGGCCACACACAATACTCAGCCTCATCAGGAGCATGCCCAGGCATTGTAGGGAGGTCATACAGGCACGTGGAGGCCACACACAATAGTCAGCCTCATCAGGAGCATGCCCAGGCGTTGTAGGGAGGTCATACAGGCACGTGGAGGCCACACACAATACTCAGCCTCATCAGGAGCATGCCCAGGCGTTGTAGGGAGGTCATACAGGCACGTGGAGGCCACACACAATACTCAGCCTCATCAGGAGCATGCCCAGGCATTGTAGCGAGGTCATACAAACACGTGGAGGCCACACACAATACTCAGCCTCATCAGGAGCATGCCCAGGCATTGTAGGGAGGTCATACAGACACGTGGAGGCCACACACAATACTCAGCCTCATCAGGAGCATGCCCAGGCGTTGTAGGGAGGTCATACAGGCAAGTGGAGGCCACACACAATACTCAGCCTCATCAGGAGCATGCCCAGGCGTTGTAGGGAGGTCATACAGGCACGTGGAGGCCACACACAATACTCAGCCTCATCAGGAGCATGCCCAGGCATTGTAGGGAGGTCATACAGGCACGTGGAGGCCACACACAATACTGAGCCTCATCAGGAGCATGCCCAGGCGTTGTAGGGAGGTCATACAGGCACATGGAGGCCACACACAATACTCAGCCTCATCAGGAGCATGCCCAGGCGTTGTAGGGAGGTCATACAGGCACGCGGAGGCCACACACAATACTCAGCCTCATCAGGAGCATGCCCAGGCGTTGTAGGGAGGTCATACAGGCACGTGGAGGCCACACACAATACTCAGCCTCATCAGGAACATGCCCAGGCGTTGTAGGGAGGTCATCCAGGCACGTGGAGGCCACACACAATACTCAGCCTCCACAGGAGCATGCCCAGGCGTTGTAGGGAGGTCATAGAGGCACGTGGAGGCCACACACAATACTCAGCCTCATCAGGAGCATGCCCAGGCGTTGTAGGGAGGTCATACAGGCACGTGGAGGCCACACACAATACTCAGCCTCATCAGGAGCATGCCCAAGGGCTGTAGGGAGGTCATACAGGCACGTGGAGGCCACACTCAATACTCAGCCTCATCAGGACCATGCCCAGGCATTGTAGGGAGGTCATACAGGCACGTGGAGGCCACACACAATACTGAGACTCATCAGGAGCATGCCCAGGCATTGTAGGGAGGTCATAACGGCACGTGGAGGCCACACACAATACTCAGCCTCATCAGGAGCATGCCGAGGCGTTGTAGGGAGGTCATACAGGCACGTGGAGGCCACACACAATACTCAGCCTCATCAGGAGCATGCCCAGGCGTTGTAGGGAGGTCATACAGGCACGTGGAGGCCACACACAATACTCAGCCTCATCAGGAGCATGCCCAGGCGTTGTAGGGAGGTCATACAGGCACGTGGAGGCCACACACAATACTCAGCCTCATCAGGAGCATGCCCAGGCGTTGTAGGGAGGTCATACAGGCACGTGGAGGCCACACACAATACTCAGCCTAATCAAGAGCATGCCCAGGCGTTGTAGGGAGGTCATACAGGCACGTGGAGGCCACACACAATACTCAGCCTCATCAGGAGCATGCCCAGGCGTTGTAGGGAGGTCTTACAGGCACGTGGAGGCCACACACAATACTCAGCCTCATCAGGAGCATGCCCAGGCGTTGTAGGGAGGTCATACAGGCACGTGGAGGCCACACACAATACTCAGCCTCATCAGGAGCATGCCCAGGCTTTGTAGGGAGGTCATACAGGCACGTGGAGGCCACGTGACGCGCCCCTGGGCCTGTGTCGCGCTGCGTTGCGCATGCGGGAGCCTACCCGGAGCCGGATCAGTGGAGGGTTGTAGTCTCGTGGCGGTGACCCGGTCCGTGCCCAGGGAGTCAAACTAGACGGCAGTCTATTAGTAGTAAATAGTTGATGACTACGCCACCCGTTGAGTGCAGCCAGGGAGCTGCTGCTGCAGGGCAGACCGCTGAGGCCGGTGGTAGGATTGTGCAGCGTAGATAGTATAACCCCCAACGGGAGGGGTATGGCCTCAGGGCAGCCGACGTGGATGATGGGGGTAGCAGGAACCACTCAGAGACGGTATGGTAGCGTTCAGGGTCTTTACTGGTAACAACGATAGACCCTCCCGGAGTACTTGCTAGCGAACGGGGCCTGGTCAGTCTTTGAGCAGATGGGATCTCCCCTGGCCAGGCGTAGTTGTAGGCCTCACAAACTGACTGTAGTCTTCTGGCTACCTTGCTAGAAGCTGATGTAAGTAGCCCACGTCCCTGAGTGTACCGTGTGGTGCTCACCCGTATGGCCGGTGACTCGGGGCCTTCTAATGGCTTCCGCTCCACGATGGCGGTGCTGGTCCCACGCGTGTGACCGTGCCTTCGGGCTTCTGGGCCAGAGGACCTGAAATCCCCTGCCTGACGGATTCTGCTGCTGGGTAGAAGTTAGTCCCCACAGCCTCGGACTCCGGGTCCGGTAAAGAATCTTCTTAGTCAGGGCGAGCTCTGTAGCTGCCAGCCCCTGACTCGTTGGAACTCTCCTGTTTCCTATGCTGCTTCTTGTCTCCACTCTCCTTGTCTCACTCACTCTGCCTCAGCCCCGGGTTTATACAGGGGAAGTTCTTCCCCTCCCAAGACTGGGCAGGAGGTGTGGCATGCACAGGATCCCTGACCAAAGGACCTCCCACCTGCTCTCAGACATAACATTACATTACTGTGGAAAACCAGACCCCTGGGGTGCCACATTCCCCCCTAGTGAAATTTAGTACTCCGGGACTAAACACATTTAGAAAAACATAACAAAGTATAACAATAACAACACAATAAGAAAAACACAGAAGATGGTTGCGGCGTGTCCGCAACCGGGTGCAGTCTTTGAAGAAAAGCAAAGGTGTCCATTTCACCAACACAGGGAGACGTAACCAGGTAGGGGTCTGTCCTACCCCGAGTCCTTAACAGTCTCTAGTCCATCCTGGGTTACGCTCCAACTATATACAAGGATTCCCGGTAAATCCACCAAGGTTTCCTAAAAACAACTGGAAACACAAAATTATTCACAAGCAACAATACACAGAAAAACATAAATAAAACAATTTATACACTTTAAATTCTCCAGCGTGCGGGTAACTGGCCTCTAGTGGCCCGAGTGGACCTACGGAGCTGACTGTCTGGCCCTGAACTACAGGGTGTAGGAGCTGTCGAGGGTAAACTGGGCAGCTGTCTACCGGCTCTTTGTCTCACTAGGGGTACGGCAGGCTCACTATAAGCAGAGGGTTGATTCTCCTGTTCTGCTTGTGTGGAGTCTTCTGCCTCCTGGACCGGCTGTTCTTCCAGCTCTACCCGTTGCTCCGTAGGTTCTTGGGATGATGGTTGGAGGAAGGTGAGTACGGGTACCACAACTGCACCATTGACTTGAGTCCAAGACTGAGGGAAGTCCCCGAGCACGGTACTAACCATATCTTCCCTTTCTTCCACGGGTCGATGGTCTTCTTGTTCCTCTTCAGGGTTCCTCAGTTGTTCGGGACACTTCTTCAGGTGGTCCCGGGATACAATGGCTGTGGTTTCCCCTCCGTCTTTACTGATGGTACAGACCTTCGGGTTCTCGTGGCTTGAGGGCAGTACGGTGTACGGGTCCTCCTCCCACTGGTCATCCAACTTGTGGAGCCGTCTTTTCCTCTTCAAGACCTGCTCTCCGGGTACCAGGGGAACAGCGGGAGCATACTGGTTGTAAGTCTTCTCTTGTCTTTCCCTAGCCTGACAGAGACTTCGCTCCACGCTCTCTTGTACTCTCCGGTACTGCTGCTGCCTCTCTGTGTCCCAGTCTGTTTCTGGTGAAGTGTCCTCAGGTGTCAGGACTCCCATTTCCAGGTCAACAGGTAACTTACCAGGTCTCGCCCTCATTAGGTAAGCCGGGGTACAGTTGGTGGAACCTACCGGGATGTGGTTGTATAGGTCCACCAGATCGGGCAACTTCTCAGGCCACAGACTGCGTTCTTCCAGGGGCAATGTTTTTAGCAGATCCATTACCACCTGGTTCATTTTTTCACAAAGTCCATTAGTTTGCGGATGGTAGGGTGTCGTCCTTATCTTCCGGCAGCCATACAGATTGCAGAATTCCTGGAAGACCTCCGCTTCAAAGGCAGGTCCCTGGTCCGTCAGCACTTGGTCCGGGTACCCGTGTGGACGGCAGAAGTGCTGCTGGAAGGCTCTAGCTGCTGTTTGAGCCGTTAAGTCCTTGACGGGGACGACAACCAAGAACCGGGAGTAATGATCCACGATGGTTAACGCGTAGACGTAGCCACTTCTGCTTGGGGTCAGTTTTACATGATCCAAGGCTACCAGTTCCAACGGTTGCCGGGTGACGATGGACTGCAGGGGAGTCTTCTGGCTGGCCCGGTCCTTCCTTCTCAGATTGCACGGGCCACAGTCTCTGCACCACTTCTCGATGGTTCCCCTCATGCCTACCCAGTGGAACCGCTCGCGCAGCAGGAACTCCAGCTTTTTCCACCCGAAGTGTCCAGCTCCGTCGTGGTATGCCTCCATCACCATGGCTGCGTCTCTTCGTGGCACCACTACTTGCCAGAGTAGTTCATGCGTCCGGGAGTTGACCATTCTGCGGCACAACTTCCCCTTGTAAAGGAATAGTCGACTCTTCTCCGCCCATAGTTGTTTGGCTTCCTCCGGAGCGTCTGGTTCAAGTCGAGCCTCCGGCCGAGTCAGCATCTCCTTCACCAGTCGGACGGCAGGGTCGCTGTCTTGCGTTTCCGCCCAGTTGTAGTGGGGTAAGGGGTTCAACGTAGCAGCCTGTTTACCCCTTACCCGGTGGGAATACTGGATAGTCCCATGACGGTGGAACGCAGGGAGTTCAACTTCTTCCAGTCCCTCCGGATCTTCTCCTTCGTCCGGCAGGTTGGGCATCCTGGACAGGGCATCCGCGTTAGTATTGGAGCGTCCTGCCCGGTATTTGATTGTGAACTCGTAGTTGGACAGACGGGCCATCCACCTCTGCTCCAGGGCACCGAGTCTTGCCGTGTCCAGGTGTATCAACGGGTTGTTATCCGTGTATACGGTGAACCGGGAAGAAGCGAGGTAATGCCTAAAGCGCTCGGTGACTGCCCATACCACGGCCAGGAACTCTAGCTTAAATGAGCTGTAATTCGCGGGGTTCCTTTCGGTGGGTCGCAGTTTTCGGCTGGCATAGGAGATCACTCGTTCTCTCCCCTGCTGAATCTGGGATAGTACGGCTCCTAGCCCGATGTTACTGGCGTCGGTGTAGAGGATGAAGGGCTGGCTATAGTCTGGGTACGCCAAGATTTCATCCCCCGTGAGGGCCATCTTCAGCTGGCGGAAGGACTCTTCTTCTAGCTCTTCCCATTTGAAGGGCGGCTTCTGGTTCTTGGCCTTCCGGGACTGGCCTATCAGGAGGTCCTGCATAGGCGCTGCCTTTTTGGTGAAACCGGGAATAAACCTTCGGTAGTAGCCTACCAACCCTAGGAACTGCCGCACTTCTTTTACGCTGGAGGGGCTTGGCCATCCCTTAATTGCGGTGATCTTATCGGGGTCGGGAGCCACTCCGTCAGCGCTCACCACGTGTCCCAGGTATTGCACCTTTGGTTTCAGGAGGTGACACTTGGAGGGTTTCACCTTTAGGCCGTAACTCGCCAGAGCTTCGAACACCTCCGCCAGGTGTTTCAGGTGGTCCTCATAAGTTTTGGAGTATACGATGACATCGTCCAGGTACAACAGGACCGTCTCGAAGTTTCTGTGGCCCAGACAGCACTCCATTAATCGTTGGAAGGTTCCTGGGGCGTTGCAGAGTCCGAACGGCATGCAGGTGAACTCACTAAGTCCCATCGGGGTGGTGAATGCGGTCTTCTCCCGGTCCGCCTCTGCTACAGGAACCTGCCAGTACCCACTAGTGAGATCCAAGGTAGAGAAGAAGTTAGCAGATCTTAAAGCAGCCAATGACTCCTCTATCCTTGGTAAGGGGTACGCATCCTTGTGTGTGATACGGTTGATTTTCCGGTAATCTACACACATCCTCATGGTGTTGTCTTTCTTTTTGACTAAAACTAGTGGGGCTGCCCAGGGGCTACAGCTATCCCGGATTACCCCAGCCTCCTTCATGTCTCTAAGCATCCCCTTGGCGTGTTGGTAATGTGCAGGGGGTACGGGTCGATACCTCTCTTTTATGGGAGGATGATCTCCCGTGGGGATGCGGTGTTCTACCCCCTTGACTCGCCCGAAGTCTAACGGGTGTTTACTAAACACTCTCTCATACTCTTGAACCACCCGATAGACTCCTTGTTTCTGATGTGAGGGAGTGGAATCAGTACCCAAATGTAGTTGCTGACACCAGTCCTCCATGTCTTTCTTAGAGCCGTTACCTTCCTCCGGGTGAGATGGAGGCAAGGGTTCCACAGATTGTATAGAATTTTGATTAGTGGTATATAATTTGGCTAGCGTGGCATACCGGGGCAGGTACACTTCCCTCTCCCCGATATTTATTATGCGAATGGGCACCCTCCCATGGCGTACATTGACCACCCCCCGTGCTGTCAAAATGGTGGGCCTACTGTCTGAGTAAACTGGTTCTACCATTGCCTGGTAATCTCTTCCTCTCAGACCAATAGCTGCCCGGCACCAAATCATCATTTCACTTTTTGGGGGCATGGCAATAGGAAAAGGGTCACACATTCTTACGCTACCAATCTCACCGCCGGAGAGTTCCACTTGTTGCCGTTGCATCAGTGCCCGGATCTCTTTCTGGAGCACCCGCTGCTCGCCGGAGCTGGCGTTCTTGGCAACCTGCTGTAAAAGGAAAATCACCTCTGCAAGACAATTTTCAATTACGTTAGTTCCTAGAGTTATTTTTGGGTGACTCTCATGTTTATCAATATCTACAATGATCAGTCCCTGTGCGGCCAGTTCGACTCTACCGATTTTGAGGGCCACCTCCTTAAATCCGATCTGTGGCACGGGCTGGCCATTGCTGGCGATGATACTCAAGTCGTCGTCAGGGTAGTGGGTAATATCCGAGTCATTCCAGTACTGCTTGAAGAGCACGTACGGGATGGTGGTGACCTGTGACCCGGTATCCAGTAGGGCACTCATGGGAATGCCATCCAGTACCACAGGCAAGACTGGACGTCCTCCCACATATCTGTCGCGCCAGTTCGATGGGCCTGGTGATCTTTTTCCTGGGGGTTGGCCCTCTACCCCAGGTTGTGCCCGTTTAAAGAACAGTACCTTTCCATATGTCCGGGTTGATTGCAGCGGCGGCAGATGGGTCGTCCGTCCTCGCTGTATCGGTCACTGGGTCTTCCTCTGGCCGGTGGGGTCCTCCTTGGTCGACGCCACGGGATGTCCTCCGGTCCGGATGCCAGCTGGATCTTCCCTGGGGTGGAAACCTGTAAAGACTGCACAGTTCGGGTTAGCGCAGCAACGCTCTTAGCTAGCTCTTGGACCTGATGGTGTAGGTCTGGAGCCGGGTCATTGTCCAAAGCCTGCGCATCAGCTCCCACAGGCCCTGCTGACAAGGGCGCCGCCTCCTGGTAGTAAGTGGTAGTGGGGCGTCTGTGGGTCACAACGCCACCTGGTGCCGGTTCTCGGAGCACCCGGATGGCTCTGTCCTTGAACTGTGCAAAGTCCAGATGGGGATCCTGTAAGGCCATTGCCCGCAACTGGGTTCGGTGGGCATTGCAATATAAACCCTCTATAAATTGTTCAGTCAACAGCCTGTCCTCGTTTCCCACCCCATCAGGGTCGGTCTGCTTTATGGCCCTCAGGGCCTCTTGTAGGTTTAGTGCATAGTCCCTTATACTCTCATGCGCTCGCTGCTTGCACCCGTAGAATCTAAGCTTAATCTCGGCTGAGGTGCGGGTATCAAAGGTGTCCTTCAGCCGGGTTAGTATCCCTGCGACAGTCTTCCTCCCAGGTGGCCAGGATTTTACTTCCCTTTTGGCTGCCCCGGTTAGTTGGGCCACCAGGATGCTCACTTTTTGCTCTTCTGTGAGGGGGTACACCTGGAAGAGGCTATCCAGCTTTTCTCTAAAGTCATGCAGGGTATGTGACTCCCCTGAGTACTGGGGTAGCCAAGCTGCTCCCGGGATATAGGGCATGGTGAAGGGCATAACTGCAGCAGCGGTAGCACTGGCGGGGGTTGGGGCAGTGAAGCTCTCCTCCGTATCCGACATCTTCCTCCCCCCTAGTGGACCGTGGCCTACCTTGCGATGATCCTCTTCCGTAGGCCGCGGCTCCGCAGTGGATCGTCAGGGTTGAGGACCTTCCGTCGCGCTCCTGTGACGTCGGCGTCTGCTGGGCTCCTTCCAGGACCTTACGCAACGTCCGGACGTGAGGCGGGGCTTCAGTTCTCGCGCGCTTTCGGAGTCCACGCCCCTCTTCTTCCCGCGCGGCGTCCTCAAGATGGCGTCCAATGGCGGGAAAACTCCACAGATGGCGGGAAGAAGGTCGAAGATGGCGCCGGATGGCGGGAAAACTTCGCGGATAGCGGGAATCTTCACCACTGGTAAGCTTGAACAGTCTTTGCTTTTCAGGCACGCAGTACCCGGTGGTTGCGGGCACGAAATCCTGCCGACTACGCCAAAGTTGACGCGCCCCTGGGCCTGTGTCGCGCTGCGTTGCGCATGCGGGAGCCTACCCGGAGCCGGATCAGTGGAGGGTTGTAGTCTCGTGGCGGTGACCCGGTCCGTGCCCAGGGAGTCAAACTAGACGGCAGTCTATTAGTAGTAAATAGTTGATGACTACGCCACCCGTTGAGTGCAGCCAGGGAGCTGCTGCTGCAGGGCAGACCGCTGAGGCCGGTGGTAGGATTGTGCAGCGTAGATAGTATAACCCCCAACGGGAGGGGTATGGCCTCAGGGCAGCCGACGTGGATGATGGGGGTAGCAGGAACCACTCAGAGACGGTATGGTAGCGTTCAGGGTCTTTACTGGTAACAACGATAGACCCTCCCGGAGTACTTGCTAGCGAACGGGGCCTGGTCAGTCTTTGAGCAGATGGGATCTCCCCTGGCCAGGCGTAGTTGTAGGCCTCACAAACTGACTGTACTCTTCTGGCTACCTTGCTAGAAGCTGATGTAAGTAGCCCACGTCCCTGAGTGTACCGTGTGGTGCTCACCCGTATGGCCGGTGACTCGGGGCCTTCTAATGGCTTCCGCTCCACGATGGCGGTGCTGGTCCCACGCGTGTGACCGTGCCTTCGGGCTTCTGGGCCAGAGGACCTGAAATCCCCTGCCTGACGGATTCTGCTGCTGGGTAGAAGTTAGTCCCCACAGCCTCGGACTCCGGGTCCGGTAAAGAATCTTCTTAGTCAGGGCGAGCTCTGTAGCTGCCAGCCCCTGACTCGTTGGAACTCTCCTGTTTCCTATGCTGCTTCTTGTCTCCACTCTCCTTGTCTCACTCACTCTGCCTCAGCCCCGGGTTTATACAGGGGAAGTTCTTCCCCTCCCAAGACTGGGCAGGAGGTGTGGCATGCACAGGATCCCTGACCAAAGGACCTCCCACCTGCTCTCAGACATAACATTACATTACTGTGGAAAACCAGACCCCTGGGGTGCCACACACGCACAATACTCAGCCTCATCAGGAGCATGCCCAGGCGTTGTAGGGAGGTCATACAGGCTCGTGGAGGCCACACACAATACTCAGCCTCATCAGGAGCATGCCTAGGCGTTGTAGGGAGGTCATACAGGCACGTTGAGGCCACACACAATACCCAGCCTCATCGGGAGCATGCCCAGGCGTTGTAGGGAGGTCATACAGGCACGTGGAGGCCACACACAATACTCAGCCTCATCAGGAGCATGCCTAGGCGTTGTAGGGAGTTCATACAGGCACGTGGAGGCCACACACAATACTTAGCCTCATCAGGAGCATGCCCAGGCGTTGTAGGGAGGTCATACAGGCACGTGGAGGCCACACACAATACTGAGCCTCATCAGGAGCATGCCCAGGCGTTGCAGGGAGGTCATACAGGCACGTGGAGGCCACACACAATACTCAGCCTCATCAGGAGCATGCCCAGGCGTTGTAGGGAGGTCATACAGGCACGTGGAGGCCACACACAATACTCAGCCTCATCAGGAGCATGCCCAGGCGTTGTAGGGAGGTCATACAGGCACGTGGAGGCCACACACAATACTCAGCCTCATCAGGAGCATGCCCAGGCGTTGTAGAGGGGTCATACAGGCACGTGGAGGCCACACACAATACTGAGCCTCATCAGGAGCATGCCCAGGCGTTGTAGGGAGGTCATCCAGGGATGTGGAGGCCACACACAATACTCAGCCTCCACAGGAGCATGCCCAGGCGTTGTAGGGAGGTCATAGAGGCACGTGGAGGCCACACACAATACTCAGCCTCATCAGGAGCATGCCCAGGCGTTGTAGGGAGGTCATACAGGCACGTGGAGGCCAAACACAATACTCAGCCTCATCAGGAGCATGCCCAGGCGTTGTAGGGAGGTCACAGAGGCACGTGGAGGCCACACACAATACTCAGCCTCATCAGGAGCATGCCCAGGCGTTGTAGGGAGGTCATACAGGCACGTGGAGGCCACACACAATACTCAGCCTCATCAGGAGCATGCCCAGGCATTGTAGGGAGGTCATACAGGCACGTGGAGGCCACACACAATACTGAGCCTCATCAGGAGCATGCCCAGGCGTTGTAGGGAGGTCATACAGGCACATGGAGGCCACACACAATACTCAGCCTCATCAGGAGCATGCCCAGGCGTTGTAGGGAGGTCATACAGGCACATGGAGGCCACACACAATACTCAGCCTCATCAGGAGCATGCCCAGACGTTGTAGGGAGGTCATACAGGCACGCGGAGGCCACACACAATACTCAGCCTCATCAGGAGCATGCCCAGGCGTTGTAGGGAGGTCATACAGGCACGTGGAGGCCACACACAATACTCAGCCTCATCAGGAGCATGCCCAGGCGTTGTAGGGAGGTCATACAGGCACGTGGAGGCCACACACAATACTCAGCCTCATCAGGAGCATGCCCAGGCGTTGTAGGGAGGTCATACAGGCACGTGGAGGCCACACACAATACTGAGCCTCATCAGGAGCATGCCCAGGCGTTGTAGGGAGGTCATCCAGGCACGTGGAGGCCACACACAATACTCAGCCTCCACAGGAGCATGCCCAGGCGTTGTAGGGAGGTCATAGAGGCACGTGGAGGCCACACACAATACTCAGCCTCATCAGGAGCATGCCCAGGCGTTGTAGGGAGGTCATACAGGCACGTGGAGGCCACACACAATACTCAGCCTCATCAGGAGCATGCCCAAGGGTTGTAGGGAGGTCATACAGGCACGTGGAGGCCACACACAATACTCAGCCTCATCAGGACCATGCCCAGGCATTGTAGGGAGGTCATACAGGCACGTGGAGGCCACACACAATACTGAAACTCATCAGGAGCATGCCCAGGCGTTGTAGGGAGGTCATAACGGCACGTGGAGGCCACACACAATACTCAGCCTCATCAGGAGCATGCCGAGGCGTTGTAGGGAGGTCATACAGGCACGTGGAGGCCACACACAATACTCAGCCTCATCAGGAGCATGCCCAGGCGTTGTAGGGAGGTCATACAGGCACGTGGAGGCCACACACAATACTCAGCCTCATCAGGAGCATGCCCAGGCGTTGTAGGGAGGTCATACAGGCACGTGGAGGCCACACACAATACTCAGCCTCATCAGGAGCATGCCCAGGCTTTGTAGGGAGGTCATACAGGCACGTGGAGGCCACGCACAATACTCAGCCTCATCAGGAGCATGCCCAGGCGTTGTAGGGAGGTCATACAGGCTCGTGGAGGCCACACACAATACTCAGCCTCATCAGGAGCATGCCTAGGCGTTGTAGGGAGGTCATACAGGCACGTGGAGGCAACACACAATACTCAGCCTCATCGGGAGCATGCCCAGGCGTTGTAGGGAGGTCATACAGGCACGTGGAGGCCACACACAATACTCAGCCTCATCAGGAGCATGCCTAGGCGTTGTAGGGAGTTCATACAGGCACGTGGAGGCCACACACAATACTCAGCCTCATCAGGAGCATGCCCAGGCGTTGTAGGGAGGTCATACAGGCACGTGGAGGCCACACACAATACTGAGCCTCATCAGGAGCATGCCCAGGCGTTGTAGGGAGGTCATACAGGCACGTGGAGGCCACACACAATACTCAGCCTCATCAGGAGCATGCCCAGGCGTTGTAGGGAGGTCATACAGGCACGTGGAGGCCACACACAATACTCAGCCTCATCAGGAGCATGCCCAGGCGTTGTAGGGAGGTCATACAGGCACGTGGAGGCCACACACAATACTCAGCCTCATCAGGAGCATGCCCAGGCGTTGTAGAGGGGTCATACAGGCACGTGGAGGCCACACACAATACTCAGCCTCATCAGGAGCATGCCGAGGCATTGTAGGGAGGTCATAACGGCACGTGGAGGCCACACACAATACTCAGCCTCATCAGGAGCATGCCGAGGCGTTGTAGGGAGGCCATACAGGCACGTGGAGGCCACACACAATACTCAGCCTCATCAGGAGCATGCCCAGGCGTTGTAGGGAGGTCATACAGGCACGTGGAGGCCACACACAATACTCAGCCTCATCAGGAGCATGCCCAGGCGTTGTAGGGAGGTCATACAGGCACGTGGAGGCCACACACAATACTCAGCCTCATCAGGAGCATGCCCAGGCGTTGTAGGGAGGTCATACAGGCACGTGGAGGCCACACACAATACTCAGCCTAATCAAGAGCATGCCCAGGCGTTGTAGGGAGGTCATACAGGCACGTGGAGGCCACACACAATACTCAGCCTCATCAGGAGCATGCCCAGGCGTTGTAGGGAGGTCATACAGGCACGTGGAGGCCACACACAATACTCAGCCTCATCAGGAGCATGCCCAGGCGTTGTAGGGAGGTCATACAGGCACGTGGAGGCCACACACAATACTCAGCCTCATCAGGAGCATGCCCAGGCTTTGTAGGGAGGTCATACAGGCACGTGGAGGCCACGCACAATACTCAGCCTCATCAGGAGCATGCCCAGGCGTTGTAGGGAGGTCATACAGGCTCGTGGAGGCCACACACAATACTCAGCCTCATCAGGAGCATGCCTAGGCGTTGTAGGGAGGTC
This sequence comes from Phyllobates terribilis, assembly GCF_046119375.1. Taxonomy (NCBI): domain Eukaryota; kingdom Metazoa; phylum Chordata; class Amphibia; order Anura; family Dendrobatidae; genus Phyllobates; species Phyllobates terribilis. The sequence continues at coordinate 16,765,626 of NW_027362774.1, forward strand.
ATACAGGCACGTGGAGGCCACACACAATACTCAGCCTCATCGGGAGCATGCCCAGGCGTTGTAGGGAGGTCATACAGGCACGTGGAGGCCACACACAATACTCAGCCTCATCAGGAGCATGCCTAGGCGTTGTAGGGAGTTCATACAGGCACGTGGAGGCCACACACAATACTCAGCCTCATCAGGAGCATGCCCAGGCGTTGTAGGGAGGTCATACAGGCACGTGGAGGCCACACACAATACTCAGCCTCATCAGGAGCATGCCTAGGCGTTGTAGGGAGTTCATACAGGCACGTGGAGGCCACACACAATACTCAGCCTCATCAGGAGCATGCCCAGGCGTTGTAGGGAGGTCATACAGGCTCGTGGAGGCCACACACAATACTGAGCCTCATCAGGAGCATGCCCAGGCGTTGTAGGGAGGTCATACAGGCACGTGGAGGCCACACACAATACTCAGCCTCATCAGGAGCATGCCCATGCGTTGTAGGGAGGTCATACAGGCACGTGGAGGCCACACACAATACTCAGCCTCATCAGGAGCATGCCCAGGCGTTGTAGGGAGGTCATACAGGCACGTGGAGGCCACACACAATACTCAGCCTCATCAGGAGCATGCCCAGGCGTTGTAGAGGGGTCATACAGGCACGTGGAGGCCACACACAATACTGAGCCTCATCAGGAGCATGCCCAGGCGTTGTAGGGAGGTCATACAGGCACGTGGAGGCCACACACAATACTCAGCCTCCACAGGAGCATGCCCAGGCGTTGTAGGGAGGTCATAGAGGCACGTGGAGGCCACACACAATACTCAGCCTCATCAGGAGCATGCCCAGGCGTTGTAGGGAGGTCATACAGGCACGTGGAGGCCACACACAATACTCAGCCTCATCAGGAGCATGCCCAGGCATTGTAGGGAGGTCACAGAGGCACGTGGAGGCCACACACAATACTCAGCCTCATCAGGAGCATGCCCAGGCGTTGTAGGGAGGTCATACAGGCACGTGGAGGCCACACACAATACTCAGCCTCATCAGGAGCATGCCCAGGCATTGTAAGGAGGTCATACAGGCACGTGGAGGCCACACACAATACTGAGCCTCATCAGGAGCATGCCCAGGCGTTGTAGGGAGGTCATACAGGCACATGGAGGCCACACACAATACTCAGCCTCATCAGGAGCATGCCCAGGCGTTGTAGGGAGGTCATACAGGCACATGGAGGCCACACACAATACTCAGCCTCATCAGGAGCATGCCCAGGCGTTGTAGGGAGGTCATACAGGCACGCGGAGGCCACACACAATACTCAGCCTCATCAGGAGCATGCCCAGGCGTTGTAGGGAGGTCATACAGGCACGTGGAGGCCACACACAATACTCAGCCTCATCAGGAGCATGCCCAGGCGTTGTAGGGAGGTCATACAGGCACGTGGAGGCCACACACAATACTCAGCCTCATCAGGAGCATGCCCAGGCGTTGTAGGGAGGTCATACAGGCACGTGGAGGCCACACACAATACTGAGCCTCATCAGGAGCATGCCCAGGCGTTGTAGGGAGGTCATCCAGGCACGTGGAGGCCACACACAATACTCAGCCTCCACAGGAGCATGCCCAGGCGTTGTAGGGAGGTCATAGAGGCACGTGGAGGCCACACACAATACTCAGCCTCATCAGGAGCATGCCCAGGCGTTGTAGGGAGGTCATACAGGCACGTGGAGGCCACACACAATACTCAGCCTCATCAGGAGCATGCCCAAGGGTTGTAGGGAGGTCATACAGGCACGTGGAGGCCACACACAATACTCAGCCTCATCAGGACCATGCCCAGGCATTGTAGGGAGGTCATACAGGCACGTGGAGGCCACACACAATACTGAAACTCATCAGGAGCATGCCCAGGCGTTGTAGGGAGGTCATAACGGCACGTGGAGGCCACACACAATACTCAGCCTCATCAGGAGCATGCCGAGGCGTTGTAGGGAGGTCATACAGGCACGTGGAGGCCACACACAATACTCAGCCTCATCAGGAGCATGCCCAGGCGTTGTAGTAAGGTCATACAGGCACGTGGAGGCCACACACAATACTCAGCCTCATCAGGAGCATGCCCAGGCGTTGTAGGGAGGTCATACAGGCACGTGGAGGCCACACACAATACTCAGCCTCATCAGGAGCATGCCCAGGCTTTGTAGGGAGGTCATACAGGCACGTGGAGGCCACGCACAATACTCAGCCTCATCAGGAGCATGCCCAGGCGTTGTAGGGAGGTCATACAGGCTCGTGGAGGCCACACACAATACTCAGCCTCATCAGGAGCATGCCTAGGCGTTGTAGGGAGGTCATACAGGCACGTAGAGGCCACACACAATACTCAGCCTCATCGGGAGCATGCCCAGGCGTTGTAGGGAGGTCATACAGGCACGTGGAGGCCACACACAATACTCAGCCTCATCAGGAGCATGCCTAGGCGTTGTAGGGAGTTCATACAGGCACGTGGAGGCCACACACAATACTCAGCCTCATCAGGAGCATGCCCAGGCGTTGTAGGGAGGTCATACAGGCACGTGGAGGCCACACACAATACTGAGCCTCATCAGGAGCATGCCCAGGCGTTGTAGGGAGGTCATACAGGCATGTGGAGGCCACACACAATACTCAGCCTCATCAGGAGCATGCCCAGGCGTTGTAGGGAGGTCATACAGGCACGTGGAGGCCACACACAATACTCAGCCTCATCAGGAGCATGCCCAGGCGTTGTAGGGAGGTCATACAGGCACGTGGAGGCCACACACAATACTCAGCCTCATCAGGAGCATGCCCAGGCGTTGTAGAGGGGTCATACAGGCACGTGGAGGCCACACACAATACTCAGCCTCATCAGGAGCATGCCGAGGCATTGTAGGGAGGTCATAACGGCACGTGGAGGCCACACACAATACTCAGCCTCATCAGGAGCATGCCGAGGCATTGTAGGGAGGTCATACAGGCACGTGGAGGCCATACACAATACTCAGCCTCATCAGGAGCATGCCCAGGCGTTGTAGGGAGGTCATACAGGCACGTGGAGGCCACACACAATACTCAGCCTCATCAGGAGCATGCCCAGGCGTTGTAGGGAGGTCATACAGGCACGTGGAGGCCACACACAATACTCAGCCTCATCAGGAGCATGCCCAGGCGTTGTAGGGAGGTCATACAGGCACGTGGAGGCCACACACAATACTCAGCCTAATCAAGAGCATGCCCAGGCGTTGTAGGGAGGTCATACAGGCACGTGGAGGCCACACACAATACTCAGCCTCATCAGGAGCATGCCCAGGCGTTGTAGGGAGGTCATACAGGCACGTGGAGGCCACACACAATACTCAGCCTCATCAGGAGCATGCCCAGGCGTTGTAGGGAGGTCATACAGGCACGTGGAGGCCACACACAATACTCAGCCTCATCAGGAGCATGCCCAGGCTTTGTAGGGAGGTCATACAGGCAACTGGAGGCCACGCACAATACTCAGCCTCATCAGGAGCATGCCCAGGCGTTGTAGGGAGGTCATACAGGCTCGTGGAGGCCACACACAATACTCAGCCTCATCAGGAGCATGCCTAGGCGTTGTAGGGAGGTCATACAGGCACGTGGAGGCCACACACAATACTCAGCCTCATCGGGAGCATGCCCAGGCGTTGTAGGGAGGTCATACAGGCATGTGGAGGCCACACACAATACTCAGCCTCATCAGGAGCATGCCCAGGCGTTGTAGGGAGGTCATACAGGCACGTGGAGGCCACACACAATACTCAGCCTCATCAGGAGCATGCCCAGGCGTTGTAGGGAGGTCATACAGGCACGTGGAGGCCACACACAATACTCAGCCTCATCAGGAGCATGCCCAGGCGTTGTAGAGGGGTCATACAGGCACGTGGAGGCCACACACAATACTCAGCCTCATCAGGAGCATGCCGAGGCATTGTAGGGAGGTCATAACGGCACGTGGAGGCCACACACAATACTCAGCCTCATCAGGAGCATGCCGAGGCATTGTAGGGAGGTCATACAGGCACGTGGAGGCCACACACAATACTCAGCCTCATCAGGAGCATGCCCAGGCGTTGTAGGGAGGTCATACAGGCACGTGGAGGCCACACACAATACTCAGCCTCATCAGGAGCATGCCCAGGCGTTGTAGGGAGGTCATACAGGCACGTGGAGGCCACACACAATACTCAGCCTCATCAGGAGCATGCCCAGGCGTTGTAGGGAGGTCATACAGGCACGTGGAGGCCACACACAATACTCAGCCTAATCAAGAGCATGCCCAGGCGTTGTAGGGAGGTCATACAGGCACGTGGAGGCCACACACAATACTCAGCCTCATCAGGAGCATGCCCAGGCGTTGTAGGGAGGTCATACAGGCACGTGGAGGCCACACACAAAACTCAGCCTCATCAGGAGCATGCCCAGGCGTTGTAGGGAGGTCATACAGGCACGTGGAGGCCACACACAATACTCAGCCTCATCAGGAGCATGCCCAGGCTTTGTAGGGAGGTCATACAGGCAACTGGAGGCCACGCACAATACTCAGCCTCATCAGGAGCATGCCCAGGCGTTGTAGGGAGGTCATACAGGCTCGTGGAGGCCACACACAATACTCAGCCTCATCAGGAGCATGCCTAGGCGTTGTAGGGAGGTCATACAGGCACGTGGAGGCCACACACAATACTCAGCCTCATCGGGAGCATGCCCAGGCGTTGTAGGGAGGTCATACAGGCACGTGGAGGCCACACACAATACTCAGCCTCATCAGGAGCATGCCTAGGCGTTGTAGGGAGTTCATACAGGCACGTGGAGGCCACACACAATACTCAGCCTCATCAGGAGCATGCCCAGGCGTTGTAGGGAGGTCATACAGGCACGTGGAGGCCACACACAATACTCAGCCTCATCAGGAGCATGCCTAGGCGTTGTAGGGAGTTCATACAGGCACGTGGAGGCCACACACAATACTCAGCCTCATCAGGAGCATGCCCAGGCGTTGTAGGGAGGTCATACAGGCACGTGGAGGCCACACACAATACTGAGCCTCATCAGGAGCATGCCCAGGCGTTGTAGGGAGGTCATACAGGCACGTGGAGGCCACACACAATACTCAGCCTCATCAGGAGCATGCCCAGGCGTTGTAGGGAGGTCATACAGGCACGTGGAGGCCACACACAATACTCAGCCTCATCAGGAGCATGCCCAGGCGTTGTAGGGAGGTCATACAGGCACGTGGAGGCCACACACAATACTCAGCCTCATCAGGAGCATGCCCAGGCGTTGTAGAGGGGTCATACAGGCACGTGGAGGCCACACACAATACTGAGCCTCATCAGGAGCATGCCCAGGCGTTGTAGGGAGGTCATCCAGGCACGTGGAGGCCACACACAATACTCAGCCTCCACAGGAGCATGCCCAGGCGTTGTAGGGAGGTCATAGAGGCACGTGGAGGCCACACACAATACTCAGCCTCATCAGGAGCATGCCCAGGCGTTGTAGGGAGGTCATACAGGCACGTGGAGGCCACACACAATACTCAGCCTCATCAGGAGCATGCCCAGGCGTTGTAGGGAGGTCACAGAGGCACGTGGAGGCCACACACAATACTCAGCCTCATCAGGAGCATGCCCAGGCGTTGTAGGGAGGTCATACAGGCACGTGGAGGCCACACACAATACTCAGCCTCATCAGGAGCATGCCCAGGCATTGTAAGGAGGTCATACAGGCACGTGGAGGCCACACACAATACTGAGCCTCATCAGGAGCATGCCCAGGCGTTGTAGGGAGGTCATACAGGCACATGGAGGCCACACACAATACTCAGCCTCATCAGGAGCATGCCCAGGCGTTGTAGGGAGGTCATACAGGCACATGGAGGCCACACACAATACTCAGCCTCATCAGGAGCATGCCCAGGCGTTGTAGGGAGGTCATACAGGCACGCGGAGGCCACACACAATACTCAGCCTCATCAGGAGCATGCCCAGGCGTTGTAGGAAGGTCATACAGGCACGTGGAGGCCACACACAATACTCAGCTTCATCAGGAGCATGCCCAGGCGTTGTAGGGAGGTCATACAGGCACGTGGAGGCCACACACAATACTCAGCCTCATCAGGAGCATGCCCAGGCGTTGTAGGGAGGTCATACAGGCACGTGGAGGCCACACACAATACTGAGCCTCATCAGGAGCATGCCCAGGCGTTGTAGGGAGGTCATCCAGGCACGTGGAGGCCACACACAATACTCAGCCTCCACAGGAGCATGCCCAGGCGTTGTAGGGAGGTCATAGAGGCACGTGGAGGCCACACACAATACTCAGCCTCATCAGGAGCATGCCCAGGCGTTGTAGGGAGGTCATACAGGCACGTGGAGGCCACACACAATACTCAGCCTCATCAGGAGCATGCCCAAGGGTTGTAGGGAGGTCATACAGGCACGTGGAGGCCACACACAATACTCAGCCTCATCAGGACCATGCCCAGGCATTGTAGGGAGGTCATACAGGCACGTGGAGGCCACATGTAGCACCCTGAGGATTCGGCTGCTACAGGGGTATTGCACCTCAACCCAGAGGTGTGGTATTCCACTCCCGGGTAAGGATGGAGTGTGGAACTGAGCTCAGAAAGCTGCATGCACTACACACATCCCATTTCCGAGGAGCAGACCAACGGTACTCCCACTTAGAAATGTGCAGGTACGACCGAGTCTGTTCCTGGCTGGAGTGGGAGGGGGGTGGTACATCCCAGTAGTGTAGGGGCAGATAGGGGGAGCAGCCTGGGTAAAGTTAGGAGCTCATTGGGTGCTGGTCACCTGAGCTCACACATAGAGGGAGTATTTAAGGTGGGCACCATCTAAGATCAGGGTCAGTCAGTCAGTCAGTCTGTGAGAAGTCAGTGAGACATCAGACTTTGCAGAGCAGTGGAAGAGAGCAGAGGAGCAGAGCAGCCCCAGAGCAAGAGTGAGAGAGGAGTTTGAAAGACCCAGAGGGGGAGAAAGAAGGAACTCTGAGAACCCGAATACAATCACAGGGTGAAGAGTTGGCAACAGGGTACCGGATCCCAAACTGGTGGGGGCTACAGCATACCTCAGCCAGAGACCGGAGGCCGTGGGCAGCATCTGCCACGGCCACCCACCATATCCACCCGGAAGGCAGACCACGCGTAGGGTCAGGGAACCCAGAGTCAAGGGTTACCAACAGAAGGCCCGAGGGAGCCGGACATAGGTGGATCCCTGGTGGGGAAGGCCAGAGACGAGGACAGGTCAGAACGGGAGCTCAGAACCACGCTCCAGAACTACTTGGGGGTTGGCCGAGTCCAGGACCTGGTGGACGCAGCACGGCTCGGGTGGTCACTCAAGGCCGGAGTGACCGGAACATCTGCAGTAAGTAAAGAATCCTGAACTGCACAACCCGACTCTGTCTCTGATTACCATCATCCCTGCACTTCCACAACCACCATCCTCTGCACCTGACCCCCTGAGGCTATACCCCTCCCGTTGGGGGTTATACTACCTAAGCTGCACAAACACCATCAGCCTCAGTGGACCCTGCTGCAGCGGCGGCCGTAGTGACCGCAATTCAACGGGTGGCGTAGTCGACATAAAGAACATCCAGTAACATCAGTAAGGACTGCCACACACTGAGCTTGACACCCTGGGCACGGACCGGGTCACAGCCACTCGGAGACTACAACCCCCATCTGATCCGGCTCCGGGTATCCCCAACAACACTGGCCCAGGGGGCGCGTCAACTTTGGCGTAGTCGGCAGGATAACGTGCCCGCAACAACCGGGTACTGCGTGCCTGAAGAAAAGTACACCGTTACCTCAAAAAGAAGTCTCCTGCCGGTTCCGGAGGGTCCCCGCCATCGGGCCCCATCACAGGTCGTTTCCCGCCGGTTGTCCGCCATTTGCAGCTTTTTCCCGCCATCCATGGAGTTTCCCGCTACTGGGAGACGATTCCCGCCATTTCTGAAGATTTCCCGCCTTGGGGGAGCGGACGCCATTATGGGCGTGCCAGAGGGTGGCAAGAGGCCACCTCCCATCGTGGGCCAGGTCGAAGAATGGCGCCAAAAGCGGAAACCGCGCCCACCAACAGAGACTGTGATGCTAGAGGTGTCTGTCAGCGTGAAAGAACTGCCCCTGGAGCTGACAATCACCAAGTTGCCCCGGGACCACCCTCGATGTGGGCGGAGACAGAACAAGAGAACGAAGATGGGTGCAGCCTGGAGGAGTCTGGAGAGAGCGCACCCGGAGACAAGACGTCTGGAAGAGAGTCCAGAAAGAGCCTACCCGGAGATGGAGGGAGAGCCAGGTAGCACCGACCCAGTGGTCAGGAACCTGATGCGGGCCGCCACTCCAGGCAGCACCGACCCAGTGGTCAGGAGCCTGTTGCCGGTCGCCACTCCAGAAGGCCTGCTGGAGACAACGAGAGGAGAGCAGAGCAGCACCGACCCATTGGTCAGGAGCCTGCTAGAAGCAACGACCCCACTAGGCTTAGTGGAGGTCCTGGCACAGCTCCCCCGAGATCGGGAGTGTGCACAGACTGCGCTGGAGGGCCTCGCACGGAGGATGGCCCGGGTGCAGCGAGAGACGTTAGCGGAGTGGAGCCGAGAGATGGCCCAGCAGACAAGAACCCGTCAGCGGAGCACGCCACCCGAGACGAGGAGACAGACCGCCTCTGAGGATGGCGCAGGAGGACTGAAGGCCGGAGACGGCGCCGAGAAGGGAGCCGAACGAAAGGAGGCAGGTAAAGGGGACGTCTCTACCCCAAACCGGGAAACCGCGTACCTGCCCCAGCTCCCCGTCGCAGAGCCCGAAGTATCCCCTGCCGTGCCCGTCGCTGCAACGTCACCGCCGCAGACTAGGCCTCAAACGGGAGCCGCGACCCCTGTGACGTCACACGCCTCGACCCCGAGCGTGACCAAGCAGGAAGTACCATCGGCCTGGTCGCAAGGCCTAGTACCCCCGGGCGACGCAATACCAACAGCGCCCCCTACCTCCGCGGAGCCACCGGCCTGGTCGCAGGGCCAAGTAGCCCAGGGCGCCGCCGTCCTTACGGTGCCCTTCACTTTCCAGGTGCCCCAGGCCTGGCCGCAAGGCCTGGGCAACCCGGGCGCCACCACCACCGCGCCCATAAAACCAAGAGTGCCGCATCTGGGAGAAGATCTGTTCGCCCAACATACGTGCCCGGATGGGCAGCCCTTCATATGGCCACCGGAGTTTCACCATCCTCGACTCCGGAAAGAGAGACCCCTAGACGAACCCCTGATCCCGGCTCCAAAGCCCATAAAGAGGATCTCGCCCCCGCTAGAGGAGGCACAGTTTGAGTGGGACCCCACTGGAGAAGATCTCATGGGGTTCACTCAGGAGACCCGGGCAGCTGCAGCGGAGCGTGCAGAGTGCTGCCGGCAGCAGCTCGAGGTCTTTGAGAGGGAGCGGAGAGAGAGGCGGGTCCGGGAACAACAAGCCCAAATAAAGAGCGCGGAGCAGAAGAGCCGGGCCAGGAGGAGTCCCCGTGCAGCTCATGGTCCCCCTTCCACCGGGACTGTGATCAAGTTTAATATGCAGCACGGGTGGGGCTTCATCCGAGATCACCGCACCCCAGGCGACGTCTTCGTGACAAGAAGAGACGTTGAGTCCCACCTACCGGAGGGACACAGAGGACGTGACCTGTATGTAGGGGACGAGGTCACCTTCACCCGGCACAAGTGTGCCAAAGGACCCTACGCCCTCCATGTGCATCGCCTGACGGAGGAGGAGCTGCGGTGTGAGGAGGAGCAAGAGGACCCGGGCGGGTCTGAAGCTAAAGGTAACCACAAAGAAAGAGCAGGAGGACGTCGTCGTTGAGTACAGCAGAGTAGAAGCTGTATATAGTTGCCCGTCGGGGCACAGTGAACCGTTGCTGCTAATATAGTCCCCGTTGGGACCAGAGAACTGAACTGTTAACCCGTGTGTCCCTATTCCCACTGACTGAGGACTGAGAGCGGTCATCCCTATTCCCATTACCTGGCCGAGGACTGAGAGCGGCCCTACCTCCCCTTGTATATAGTTGCGCTTCCTAAAGCGCCCCCTACCGGTTTTATAGGAAACTGTTGTTTTTACTAAAAGAGACTGTCGCACTTTACCCGGTCACAAGTTGCACCGTGACCGGAGGAACCAGAAGATAAGAAAGTTTATATGAAAAGTTTATGCTGATATATATGGTGTTTTATATGTTTTATATGTTTATGTTTATGAAAAAAAAAAAAAATGTATGTTTTGGATGTTTTATATCTTACAGCCCGAGGACGTGCTGTGATTTACCAGGGGGGAATGTAGCACCCTGAGGATTCGGCTGCTACAGGGGTATTGCACCTCAACCCAGAGGTGTGGTATTCCACTCCCGGGTAAGGATGGAGTGTGGAACTGAGCTCAGAAAGCTGCATGCACTACACACATCCCATTTCCGAGGAGCAGACCAACGGTACTCCCACTTAGAAATGTGCAGGTACGACCGAGTCTGTTCCTGGCTGGAGTGGGAGGGGGGTGGTACATCCCAGTAGTGTAGGGGCAGATAGGGGGAGCAGCCTGGGTAAAGTTAGGAGCTCATTGGGTGCTGGTCACCTGAGCTCACACATAGAGGGAGTATTTAAGGTGGGCACCATCTAAGATCAGGGTCAGTCAGTCAGTCAGTCTGTGAGAAGTCAGTGAGACATCAGACTTTGCAGAGCAGTGGAAGAGAGCAGAGGAGCAGAGCAGCCCCAGAGCAAGAGTGAGAGAGGAGTTTGAAAGACCCAGAGGGGGAGAAAGAAGGAACTCTGAGAACCCGAATACAATCACAGGGTGAAGAGTTGGCAACAGGGTACCGGATCCCAAACTGGTGGGGGCTACAGCATACCTCAGCCAGAGACCGGAGGCCGTGGGCAGCATCTGCCACGGCCACCCACCATATCCACCCGGAAGGCAGACCACGCGTAGGGTCAGGGAACCCAGAGTCAAGGGTTACCAACAGAAGGCCCGAGGGAGCCGGACATAGGTGGATCCCTGGTGGGGAAGGCCAGAGACGAGGACAGGTCAGAACGGGAGCTCAGAACCACGCTCCAGAACTACTTGGGGGTTGGCCGAGTCCAGGACCTGGTGGACGCAGCACGGCTCGGGTGGTCACTCAAGGCCGGAGTGACCAGAACATCTGCAGTAAGTAAAGAATCCTGAACTGCACAACCCGACTCTGTCTCTGATTACCATCATCCCTGCACTTCCACAACCACCATCCTCTGCACCTGACCCCCTGAGGCTATACCCCTCCCGTTGGGGGTTATACTACCTAAGCTGCACAAACACCATCAGCCTCAGTGGACCCTGCTGCAGGCGGCCGTAGTGACCGCAATTCAACGGGTGGCGTAGTCGACATAAAGAACATCCAGTAACATCAGTAAGGACTGCCACACACTGAGCTTGACACCCTGGGCACGGACAGGGTCACAGCCACTCGGAGACTACAACCCCCATCTGATCCGGCTCCGGGTATCCCCAACAACACTGGCCCAGGGGGCGCGTCACACACACAATACTGAAACTCATCAGGAGCATGCCCAGGCGTTGTAGGGAGGTCATAACGGCACGTGGAGGCCACACACAATACTCAGCCTCATCAGGAGCATGCCGAGGCGTTGTAGGGAGGTCATACAGGCACGTGGAGGCCACACACAATACTCAGCCTCATCAGGAGCATGCCCAGGCGTTGTAGGGAGGTCATACAGGCACGTGGAGGCCACACACAATACTCAGCCTCATCAGGAGCATGCCCAGGCGTTGTAGGGAGGTCATACAGGCACGTGGAGGCCACACACAATACTCAGCCTCATCAGGAGCATGCCCAGGCTTTGTAGGGAGGTCATACAGGCACGTGGAGGCCACGCACAATACTCAGCCTCATCAGGAGCATGCCCAGGCGTTGTAGGGAGGTCATACAGGCTCGTGGAGGCCACACACAATACTCAGCCTCATCAGGAGCATGCCTAGGCGTTGTAGGGAGGTCATACAGGCACGTGGAGGCCACACACAATACTCAGCCTCATCGGGAGCATGCCCAGGCGTTGTAGGGAGGTCATACAGGCACGTGGAGGCCACACACAATACTGAGCCTCATCAGGAGCATGCCCAGGCGTTGTAGGGAGGTCATACAGGCACGTGGAGGCCACACACAATACTCAGCCTCGTCAGGAGCATGCCCAGGCGTTGTAGGGAGGTCATACAGGCACGTGGAGGCCACACACAATACTCAGCCTCATCAGGAGCATGCGCAGGCGTTGTAGGGAGGTCATACAGGCACGTGGAGGCCACACACAATACTCAGCCTCATCAGGAGCATGCCCAGGCGTTGTAGAGGGGTCATACAGGCACGTGGAGGCCACACACAATACTGAGCCTCATCAGGAGCATGCCCAGGCATTGTAGGGAGGTCATCCAGGCACGTGGAGGCCACACACAATACTCAGCCTCCACAGGAGCATGCCCAGGCGTTGTAGGGAGGTCATAGAGGCACGTGGAGGCCACACACAATACTCAGCCTCATCAGGAGCATGCCCAGGCGTTGTAGGGAGGACATACAGGCACGTGGAGGCACACACAATACTGAGCCTCATCAGGAGCATGCCCAGGCGTTGTAGGGAGGTCATACAGGCACGTGGAGGCCACACACAATACTCAGCCTCATCAGGAGCATGCCCAGTCGTTGTAGGGAGGTCATACAGGCACGTGGAGACAACACACAATACTCAGCCTCATCAGGAGCATGCCCAGGCGTTGTAGGGAGGTTATAGAGGCACTTGGAGGTCACACACAATACTCAGCCTCCACATTAGCATGCCCAGGCGTTGTAGGGAGGTCATACAGGCACTTGGAGGCCACACAGAATACTCAGCCTCATCAGGAGCATGCCCAGGCATTGTAGGGAGGTCATACAGGCACGTGGAGGCCACACACAATACTGAGCCTCATCAGGAGCATGCCCAGGCATTGTAGGGAGGTCATACAGGCACGTGGAGGCCACCGCACAATACTCAGCCTCATCAGGAGCATGCCCAGGCATTGTAGGGAGGTCATACAGGCACGTGGAGGCCACACACAATGCTCAGCCTCATCAGGAGCATGCCCAGGCATTGTAGGGAGGTCATACAGGCACGTGGAGGCCACACACAATACTGAGCCTCATCAGGAGCATGCCCAGGCGTTGCAGGGAGGTCATACAGGCACGTGGATGCCACACACAATACTCAGCCTCATCAGGAGCATGCCCAGGCGTTGTAGGGAGGTCATACAGGCACGTGGAGGCCACACACAATACTCAGCCTCATCAGGAGCATGCCCAGGCGTTGTAAGGAGGTCATACAGGCACGTGGATGCCACACACAATACTCAGCCTCATCAGGAGCATGCCCAGGCGTTGTAAGGAGGTCATACAGGCACGTGGATGCCACACACAATACTCAGCCTCATCAGGAGCATGCCCAGGCGTTGTAGGGAGGTCATACAGGCACGTGGAGGCCACACACAATACTCAGCCTCCTCAGGAGCATGCCCAGGCGTTGTAGGGAGGTCATACAGGCACTTGGAGGCCACACACAATACTCAGCCTCATCAGGAGCATGCCCAGGCGTTGTAAGGAGGTCATACAGGCACGTGGATGCCACACACAATACTCAGCCTCATCAGGAGCATGCCCAGGCGTTGTAGGGAGGTCATACAGGCACGTGGAGGCCACACACAATACTCAGCCTCCTCAGGAGCATGCCCAGGCGTTGTAGGGAGGTCATACAGGCACGTGGAGGCCACACACAATACTCAGCCTCATCAGGAGCATGCCCAGGCATTGTAGGGAGGTCATATGTAGCACCCTGAGGATTCGGCTGCTACAGGGGTATTGCACCTCAACCCAGAGGTGTGATATTCCACTCCCGGGTAAGGATGGAGTGTGGATCTGAGCTCGGTAGGCTGCATGCACTACACACATCCCATTTCCGAGGAGCAGACCGACGGTACTCCCACTTAGAAATGTGCAGGTACGACCGAGTCTGTTCCTGGCTGGAGTGGGAGGGGGGTGGTACATCCCAAGTAGTGTAGGGGCAGATAGGGGGAGCAGCCTGGGTAAAGTTAGGAGCTCATTGGGTGCTGGTCACCTGAGCTCACACATAGAGGGTGTATATAAGGTGGGCACCAACTAAGAACAGGGTCAGATGCAGAGAACAAGTCAGGAGCAGAGGAGAAGGAAAGACCCAGAGTGAGAGAGGAGAGAGAGAGACCCAGAGGCACAGAAGAACAGGACTCTAAGATCCCAAATTAAAACCCCGGGTGAAGAGTCGGCATCAGGGTACCGGAACCCAAGCTGGTGGGGGTAAAAACATTCCCCAGCCAGAGACCGGAGACCGTGGGCAGCGTTTGCCACGGTCACCCACTACATCCACCCCGAAGGCACACCACATGAAGGGTCAGGGAACCCAAGGCCAAGGGTGTCCCAACAGAAGGCCCGAGGGAGCTGGACCTAGGTGGATCACTGGTGGGGACGGCCAGAGAACGGGACAGAAGGAGAGCTCAGGGCCACGCTCCGGACTTGTTTGGGGGTTGGCTGGATCCAGGACCTGGTGGACGCAGCACGGCTCGGGTGGTCACTCGGAGCTGGAGTGACCAGTACAACATCTGCAGTAAGTAAACACCCTTAACTGCATAACCCGACTCTGTCTTCACTGCCGTCTGCACTGCACCACCACAACCCCCATCCTCTGCACCTGTCCCCCCTGAGGCTATACCCCTCCCGTTGGGGGTTATCATCACAAGCTGCACCTGCATCATCAGCCTCAGCGGACCCTGCTGCAGCGGCGGCCACAGTGACCGCATCACAACGGGTGGCGTAGTCGACACGAAAGAACTCTTAATAACATCTGTAGGACTGCCACATAACACGGAGCTTGACGCCCTGGGCACGGGGCCGGGTCACAGCCGCTCGGAGACTACAACCCCCCATCTGATCCGGTGCCGGGTATTCCCCTCAAAAAGGAATATGTCCCAGGGGGCGCGTCAACTTTGGCGTAGTCGGCAGGATTACGTGCCCGCAACACCCGGGTACTGCGTGCCTGAAGAAAAGTGCAAGTTTACCTCAGAAAGAAGTCTCCCGCCGGTTCCGGAGGGTCCACACCATCGGACCCCATCACAGGTCGTGTCCCGCCGATTGTCCGCCATTTCCAGCTTGTTCCCGCCATCTGCAGAGTTTCCCGCCACTGGGCGACGCTTCCCGCCAAATCCGAAGATTTCCCGCCTTGGAAGAGCAGCGGACGCCATTATGGGCGTGCCAAAGGAGGGCAAGAGGCTGCCTCCCATCGTGGGCCGGGACAGAAAATGGCGCCAAAAGTGGAAACCGCCCCCACCAACAGAGACTGTGATGCTGGAGGTGTCTGTCAGCGTGAAAGAACTACCCCTGGAGCTGACAGTCACCGAGTTGCCCCGGGACCGCCCTCGAAGTGGGAGGAGACGAAAGGAGAGAACAAAGATGGGTGTCGCCTGGAGCAGTCTGGAGCGAGCACACCCGGAGGCAGGAAGCCTGGAGAGGAGCAGCAAAGAAGCTCACCCGGAGATGTCCAGAGAGCAGAGCAGCACCGGCCCGCTGGCCAGGAGCCTGCTGGAAGAAGAGCAGAGCAGCACCGACCCGTTGGTCAGGAGCCTGCTAGACACCACGACCCCGCTAGGCCTAGTGGAGGTCCTTGCACAGCTCCCCCGAGACCGGGAGTGTGCACAAACTGCCCTGGAGGGCCTCGCACGGAGGATGGCCCGGGTACAGCGAGAGATATTGGCGGAATGGAGCCGGGAGATGGCCCAGCAAGCTGAAACCAAGACCCGGAGCACGCCAGCCAAGATGAGGAAACAGACTGCCTCTGAGGATGGCGCGGGAGGACCAAAGGCCGGAGACGGCGCCGAGAAGGGAGCCGAACGCATGGAGGCAGGTAAAGGGGACGTCTACACCCCAAGCCGGGACACCGCTTACCTGCCCCAGCTCCCCGTCGCAGAGCCCGAAAGTCCCCCTGCTGTGCCCGAAAACGCCATGTCACCGACGCAGACTAGGCCCCAACCGGAAGCCGCCGCCGCGACCCCTGTGACGTCACACGCCTCGACCCCGAGCGTGACCAAGCAGGAAGTACCACCAGCCTGGTCGCAAGGCCTAGTACCCCCGGGCGCCGCAATACCAACAGCGCCCCCTACCTCCGCGGAGCCTCCGGCCTGGCCGCAAGGCCAGGTAGCCCAGGGCGCCGCCGTATTAACGGTGCCCTTCACCTTCCAGGTGCCCCAGACCTGGCCGCAAGGCCTGGGCAACCCGGGCGCCACCACCACCGCGCCCATAAAACCTAAAGTGCCGCATCTGGGAGAAGATCTGTTCGCCCAACACACATGGCCGGACGGGCAGCCCTTTGTCTGGCCCAGGGAGTACTACGAACAAGAGCTCCAAAAGAGGGCAAGGCCCATGTGTGAACCCCTGATCCCGGCTCCAAAGCCCGTTAAGAGGATCTCGCCCCCGCTAGCAGAAGCGCAGTTTGAGTGGGACCCCACCGGAGAAGATCTCATGGGGTTCACTCAAGAGACTCGGGCAGCCGCAGCGGAGCGTGCAGAGTGCTGCCGCCAGCAGCTCGAGGTCTTTGAGAGGGAGCGGAGAGAGAGGCGGGTCCGGGAACAACAAGCCCAGATAAGGAGCGCGGAGCAGAAGAGCCGGGCCAGGAGAGACCCCCGTGCAGCGCATTGTCCCCGCACCATCGGGACAGTGATCAAGTTCAACCAGCAGCATGGGTGGGGCTTCATCAGAGACCACAACACCCCCAGCGACGTTTTTGTAACGCGCAGAGACGTTGAGTCCCATCTGCCGGAGGGGCACAGAGGTCGTGACCTTTATATCGGGGACGAGGTCACCTTTACCCGGCACAAGTGTGCCAAAGGACCTTACGCCCTCCACGTACACCGCCTGACGGAGGAGGAGTTGCGGTGCGAGGAGGAGGAGCAAGAGGACCCGGACGGGTCTGAAGTTACCACCAGCTATAAGCAAAGAGCAGGAGGAAGACGCCGTTGAGTGCGGCAGAGCAGGTGCTGTAAATAAGTTACCCAATCGGGGTATAAAGAAACTGAAACTGTTGCTACATATATATAGTCCCCGTTGGGACCAGCTGAGTGAACTGTTTACCCGTTTACCCCTTAATCCCACAGGCTGAGGACTGTGAGCAGCCATTCCCTTTCCCTCCTTACCTGGCCGAGGACTGAGAGCGGCCAACTTCCCCTGTATATAGTTGCGCGTCCTAAAGCGCCCCCTACCGGTTTTATAGAAAACCTGTTTTTCTAAGAGACTGTCGCACTTTTCCCGGACACACGTTGCACAGTGTCCGGAGGAGGAGGAACCAGAAACAAGAGACGACGAGAATGTTATATGAAAAGTTTTATATATATATAATGTTTTATATGTTTTATATGTTTATAAAAATTTGTATGTTTTGGTGATGTTTTATGTCTTACAGCCCGAGGACGTGCTGTGGTTTACCAGGGGGGAATGTAGCACCCTGAGGATTCGGCTGCTACAGGGGTATTGCACCTCAACCCAGAGGTGTGATATTCCACTCCCGGGTAAGGATGGAGTGTGGATCTGAGCTCGGTAGGCTGCATGCACTACACACATCCCATTTCTGAGGAGCAGACCGACGGTACTCCCACTTAGAAATGTGCAGGTACGACCGAGTCTGTTCCTGGCTGGAGTGGGAGGGGGGTGGTACATCCCAAGTAGTGTAGGGGCAGATAGGGGGAGCAGCCTGGGTAAAGTTAGGAGCTCATTGGGTGCTGGTCACCTGAGCTCACACATAGAGGGTGTATATAAGGTGGGCACCAACTAAGAACAGGGTCAGATGCAGAGAACAAGTCAGGAGCAGAGGAGAAGGAAAGACCCAGAGTGAGAGAGGAGAGAGAGAGACCCAGAGGCACAGAAGAACAGGACTCTAAGATCCCAAATTAAAACCCCGGGTGAAGAGTCGGCATCAGGGTACCGGAACCCAAGCTGGTGGGGGTAAAAACATTCCCCAGCCAGAGACCGGAGACCGTGGGCAGCGTTTGCCACGGTCACCCACTACATCCACCCCGAAGGCACACCACATGAAGGGTCAGGGAACCCAAGGCCAAGGGTGTCCCAACAGAAGGCCCGAGGGAGCTGGACCTAGGTGGATCACTGGTGGGGACGGCCAGAGAACGGGACAGAAGGAGAGCTCAGGGCCACGCTCCGGACTTGTTTGGGGGTTGGCTGGATCCAGGACCTGGTGGACGCAGCACGGCTCGGGTGGTCACTCGGAGCTGGAGTGACCAGTACAACATCTGCAGTAAGTAAACACCCTTAACTGCATAACCCGACTCTGTCTTCACTGCCGTCTGCACTGCACCACCACAACCCCCATCCTCTGCACCTGTCCCCCCTGAGGCTATACCCCTCCCGTTGGGGGTTATCATCACAAGCTGCACCTGCATCATCAGCCTCAGCGGACCCTGCTGCAGCGGCGGCCACAGTGACCGCATCACAACGGGTGGCGTAGTCGACACGAAAGAACTCTTAATAACATCTGTAGGACTGCCACATAACACGGAGCTTGACGCCCTGGGCACGGGGCCGGGTCACAGCCGCTCGGAGACTACAACCCCCCATCTGATCCGGTGCCGGGTATTCCCCTCAAAAAGGAATATGTCCCAGGGGGCGCGTCACATACAGGCACTTGGAGGCCACACACAATACTCAGCCTCATCAGGAGCATGCCCAGGCGTTGTAGGGAGGTCATACAGGCACGTGGAGGCCACCGCACAATACTCAGCCTCATCAGGAGCATGCCCAGGCGTTGTAGGGAGGTCATACAGGCACGTGGAGGCCACACACAATACTCAGCCTCATCAGGAGCATGCCCAGGCGTTGTAGGGAGGTCATACAGGCATGTGGAGGCCACACGCAATACTCAGCCTCATCAGGAGCATGTCCAGGCGTTGTAGGGAGGTCATAGAGGCACGTGGAGGCCACACACAATACTCAGCCTCATCAGGAGCATGCCCAGGCATTGTAGGGAGGTCATAGAGGCACGTGGAGGCCACACACAATACTCAGCCTCATCAGGAGCATGCCCAGGCGTTGTAGGGAGGTCATAGAGGCACGTGGAGGCCACACACAATACTCAGCCTCATCAGGAGCATGCCCAGGCGTTGTAGGGAGGTCATACAGGCACGTGGAGGCCACCGCACGATACTCAGCCTCATCAGAAGCATGCCCAGGCGTTGTAGGGAGGTCATTCAGGCACGTGGAGGCCACACACAATACTCAGCCTCATCAGGAGCATGCCCAGGCATTGTAGGGAGGTCATACAGGCACGTGAAGGCCACACACAATACTCAGCCTCATCAGGAGCATGCCCAGGCGTTGTAGGGAGGTCATACAGGCACGTGGAGGCCACACACAATACTCAGCCTCATCAGGAGCATGCCCAGGCATTGTAGGGAGGTCTTACAGGCACGTGGAGGCCACACACAATACTCAGCCTTATCAGGAGCATGCCCAGGCGTTGTAGGGAGGTCATACAGGCACGTGGAGGCCACACACAATACTTAGCCTCATCAGGAGCATGCCCAGGCGTTGTAGGGAGGTCATACAGGCACGTGGAGGCAACACACAATACTCAGCCTCATCAGGAGCATGCCCAGGCATTGTAGGGAGGTCATACAGGCACGTGGAGGTCACACACAATACTCAGCCTCATCAGGAGCATGCCCAGGCATTGTAGGGAAGTCATACAGGCACGTGGAGGCCACACACAATACTGAGCCTCATCAGGAGCATGCCCATGAGTTGTAGGGAGGTCATACAGGCACGTGGAGGTCACACACAATACTCAGCCTCATCAGGAGCACGCCCAGGCGTTGTAGGGAGGTCATACAGGCACGTGGAGGCCACACACAATACTCAGCCTCATCAGGAGCACGCTCAGGCGTTGTAGGGAGGTCATACAGGCACGTGGAGGCCACACACAATACTCAGCCTCATCAGGAGCATGCCCAGGCGTTGTAGGGAGGTCATACAGGCACGTGGAGGCCACACACAATACTCAGCCTCATCAGGAGCATGCCCAGGCGTTGTAGGGAGGTCATAGAGGCACGTGGAGGCCACACACAATACTCAGCCTCATCAGGAGCATCCCCAGGCGTTGTAGGGAGGTCATACAGGCACGTGGAGGCCACACACAATACTCAGCCTCATCAGGAGCATGCCCAGGCATTGTAGGGAGGTCATACAGGCACGTGGAGGCCACACACAATACTGAGCCTCATCAGGAGAATGCCCAGGCGTTGTAGGGAGGTCATACAGGCACGTGGAGGCCACACACAATACTCAGCCTCATCAGGAGCATGCCCAGGCGTTGTAGGGAGGTCATAGAGGCACGTGGAGGCCACACACAATACTCAGCCTCATCAGGAGCATGCCCAGGCATTGTAGGGAGGTCATACAGGCACGTGAAGGCCACACACAATACTCAGCCTCATCAGGAGCATGCCCAGGCGTTGTAGGGAGGTCATACAGGCACGTGGAGGCCACACACAATACTCAGCCTCATCAGGAGCATGCCCAGGCATTGTAGGGAGGTCTTACAGGCACGTGGAGGCCACACACAATACTCAGCCTTATCAGGAGCATGCCCAGGCGTTGTAGGGAGGTCATACAGGCACGTGGAGGCCACACACAATACTTAGCCTCATCAGGAGCATGCCCAGGCGTTGTAGGGAGGTCATACAGGCACGTGGAGGCAACACACAATACTCAGCCTCATCAGGAGCATGCCCAGGCATTGTAGGGAGGTCATACAGGCACGTGGAGGTCACACACAATACTCAGCCTCATCAGGAGCATGCCCAGGCATTGTAGGGAAGTCATACAGGCACGTGGAGGCCACACACAATACTGAGCCTCATCAGGAGCATGCCCATGAGTTGTAGGGAGGTCATACAGGCACGTGGAGGTCACACACAATACTCAGCCTCATCAGGAGCACGCCCAGGCGTTGTAGGGAGGTCATACAGGCACGTGGAGGCCACACAAAATACTCAGCCTCATCAGGAGCACGCTCAGGCGTTGTAGGGAGGTCATACAGGCACGTGGAGGCCACACACAATACTCAGCCTCATCAGGAGCATGCCCAGGCGTTGTAGGGAGGTCCTACAGGCACGTGGAGGCCACACACAATACTCAGCCTCATCAGGAGCATGCCCAGGCGTTGTAGGGAGGTCATAGAGGCACGTGGAGGCCACACACAATACTCAGCCTCATCAGGAGCATCCCCAGGCGTTGTAGGGAGGTCATACAGGCACGTGGAGGCCACACACAATACTCAGCCTCATCAGGAGCATGCCCAGGCATTGTAGGGAGGTCATACAGGCACGTGGAGGCCACACACAATACTGAGCCTCATCAGGAGAATGCCCAGGCGTTGTAGGGAGGTCATACAGGCACGTGGAGGCCACACACAATACTCAGCCTCATCAGGAGCATGCCCAGGCGTTGTAGGGAGGTCATAGAGGCACGTGGAGGCCACACACAATACTCAGCCTCATCAGGAGCATGCCCAGGCGTTGTAGGGAGGTCATAGAGGCACGTGGAGGCCACACACAATACTCAGCCTCATCAGGAGCATGCCCAGGCATTGTAGGGAGGTCATAGAGGCACGTGGAGGCCACACACAATACTCAGCCTCATCAGGAGCATGCCCAGGCGTTGTAGGGAGGTCATACAGGCACGTGGAGGCCACACACAATGCTCAGCCTCATCAGGAGCATGCCCAGGCGTTTTAGGGAGGTCATACAGGCACGTGGAGGCCACACACAATACTCAGCCTCATCAGGAGCATGCCCAGGCGTTGTAGGGAGGTCATACAGGCACGTGGAGGCCACACACAATGCGCTCAGCCTCATCAGGAGCATGCCCAGGCGTTTTAGGGAGGTCATACAGGCACGTGGAGGCCACACACAATACTCAGCCTCATCAGGAGCATGCCCAGGCGTTGTAGGGAGGTCATACAGGCTCGTGGAGGCCACACACAATACTCAGCCTCATCAGGAGCATGCCTAGGCGTTGTAGGGAGGTCATACAGGCACGTGGAGGCCACACACAATACTGAGCCTCATCAGGAGCATGCCCAGGCGTTTTAGGGAGGTCATACAGGCACGTGGAGGCCACACACAATACTCAGCCTCATCAGGAGCATGCCCAGGCGTTGTAGGGAGGTCATACAGGCACGTGGAGGCCACACACAATACTCAGCCTCATCAGGAGCATGCCCAGGCATTGTAGGGAGGTCATACAGGCACGTGGAGGTCACACACAATACTCAGCCTCATCAGGAGCATGCCCAGGCATTGTAGGGAAGTCATACAGGCACGTGGAGGCCACACACAATACTGAGCCTCATCAGGAGCATGCCCATGAGTTGTAGGGAGGTCATACAGGCACGTGGAGGTCACACACAATACTCAGCCTCATCAGGAGCACGCCCAGGCGTTGTAGGGAGGTCATACAGGCACGTGGAGGCCACACACAATACTCAGCCTCATCAGGAGCACGCCCAGGCGTTGTAGGGAGGTCATACAGGCACGTGGAGGCCACACACAATACTCAGCCTCATCAGGAGCATGCCCAGGCGTTGTAGGGAGGTCATACAGGCACGTGGAGGCCACACACAATACTCAGCCTCATCAGGAGCATGCCCAGGCGTTGTAGGGAGGTCATAGAGGCACGTGGAGGCCACACACAATACTCATCCTCATCAGGAGCATGCCCAGGCGTTGTAGGGAGGTCATACAAGCTCGTGGAGGCCACACACAATACTCAGCCTCATCAGGAGCATGCCCAGGCGTTGTAGGGAGGTCATACAGGCACGTGGAGGCCACACACAATACTGAGCCTCATCAGGAGAATGCCCAGGCGTTGTAGGGAGGTCATACAGGCACGTGGAGGCCACACACAATACTCAGCCTCATCAGGAGCATGCCCAGGCGTTGTAGGGAGGTCATAGAGGCACGTGGAGGCCACACACAATACTCAGCCTCATCAGGAGCATGCCCAGGCGTTGTAGGGAGGTCATAGAGGCACGTGGAGGCCACACACAATACTCAGCCTCATCAGGAGCATGCCCAGGCATTGTAGGGAGGTCATAGAGGCACGTGGAGGCCACACACAATACTCAGCCTCATCAGGAGCATGCCCAGGCATTGTAGGGAGGTCTTACAGGCACGTGGAGGCCACACACAATACTCAGCCTTATCAGGAGCATGCCCAGGCGTTGTAGGGAGGTCATACAGGCACGTGGAGGCCACACACAATACTCAGCCTCATCAGGAGCATGCACAGGCGTTGTAGGGAGGTCATACAGGCACGTGGAGGCCACACACAATACTCAGCCTCATCAGGAGCATGCCCAGGCATTGTAGGGAGGTCATACAGGCACGTGGAGGTCACACACAATACTCAGCCTCATCAGGAGCATGCCCAGGCATTGTAGGGAAGTCATACAGGCACGTGGAGGCCACACACAATACTCAGCCTCATCAGGAGCATGCCCATGAGTTGTAGGGAGGTCATACAGGCACGTGGAGGTCACACACAATACTCAGCCTCATCAGGAGCACGCCCAGGCGTTGTAGGGAGGTCATACAGGCACGTGGAGGCCACACACAATACTCAGCCTCATCAGGAGCACGCCCAGGCGTTGTAGGGAGGTCATACAGGCACGTGGAGGCCACACACAATACTCAGCCTCATCAGGAGCATGCCCAGGCGTTGTAGGGAGGTCATACAGGCACGTGGAGGCCACACACAATACTCAGCCTCATCAGGAGCATGCCCAGGCGTTGTAGGGAGGTCATAGAGGCACGTGGAGGCCACACACAATACTCAGCCTCATCAGGAGCATGCCCAGGCGTTGTAGGGAGGTCATACAGGCACGTGGAGGCCACACACAATACTCAGCCTCATCTGGAGCATGCCCAGGCGTTGTAGGGAGGTCATACAGGCACGTGGAGGCCACACACAATACTGAGCCTCATCAGGAGAATGCCCAGGCGTTGTAGGGAGGTCATACAGGCACGTGGAGGCCACACACAATACTCAGCCTCATCAGGAGCATGCCCAGGCGTTGTAGGGAGGTCATAGAGGCACGTGGAGGCCACACACAATACTCAGCCTCATCAGGAGCATGCCCAGGCGTTGTAAGGAGGTCATAGAGGCACGTGGAGGCCACACACAATACTCAGCCTCATCAGGAGCATGCCCAGGCATTGTAGGGAGGTCATAGAGGCACGTGGAGGCCACACACAATACTCAGCCTCATCAGGAGCATGCCCAGGCGTTGTAGGGAGGTCATACAGGCACGTGGAGGCCACACACAATGCTCAGCCTCATCAGGAGCATGCCCAGGCGTTTTAGGGAGGTCATACAGGCACGTGGAGGCCACACACAATACTCAGCCTCATCAGGAGCATGCCCAGGCGTTGTAGGGAGGTCATACAGGCACGTGGAGGCCACACACAATACTCAGCCTCATCAGGAGCATGCCCACGCATTGTAGGGAGGTCATACAGGCACGTGGAGGTCACACACAATACTCAGCCTCATCAGGAGCATGCCCACGCATTGTAGGGAGGTCATACAGGCACGTGGAGGTCACACACAATACTCAGCCTCATCAGGAGCATGCCCAGGCGTTGTAGGGAGGTCATACAGGCACGTGGAGGCCACACACAATACTCAGCCTCATCAGGAGCATGCCCAGGCGTTGTAGGGAGGTCATACAGGCACGTGGAGGCCACACACAATACTCAGCCTCATCAGGAGCATGCCCAGGCGTTGTAGGGAGGTCATACAGGCTCGTGGAGGCCACACACAATACTCAGCCTCATCAGGAGCATGCCTAGGCGTTGTAGGGAGGTCATACAGGCACGTGGAGGCCACACACAATACTGAGCCTCATCAGGAGCATGCCCAGGCGTTGTAGGGAGGTCATACAGGCACGTGGAGGCCACACACAATACTCAGCCTCATCAGGAGCATGCCCACGCATTGTAGGGAGGTCATACAGGCACGTGGAGGCCACACACAATACTCAGCCTCATCAGGAGCATGCCCACGCATTGTAGGGAGGTCATACAGGCACGTGGAGGTCACACACAATACTCAGCCTCATCAGGAGCATGCCCACACATTGTAGGGAGGTCATACAGGCACGTGGAGGTCACACACAATACTCAGCCTCATCAGGAGCATGCCCAGGCGTTGTAGGGAGGTCATACAGGCACGTGGAGGCCACACAAAATACTCAGCCTCATCAGGAGCATGCCCAGGCGTTGTAGGGAAGTCATACAGGCACGTGGAGGCCACACACAATACTCAGCCTCATCAGGAGCATGCCCAGGCGTTGTAGGGAGGTCATACAGGCACGTGGAGGCCACACACAATACTCAGCCTCATCAGGAGCATGCCCAGGCGTTGTAGGGAGGTCATAGAGGCACGTGGAGGCCACACACAATACTCAGCCTCATCAGGAGCATGCGCAGGCGTTGTAGGGAGGTCATACAGGCACGTGGAGGCCACACACAATACTCAGCCTCATCAGGAGCATGCCCAGGCGTTGTAGGGAGGTCATACAGGCACGTGGAGGCCACACACAATAGTCAGCCTCATCAGGAGCATGCCCAGGCGTTGTAGGGAGGTCATACAGGCACGTGGAGGCCACACACAATACTCAGCCTCATCAGGAGCATGCCCAGGCGTTGTAGGGAGGTCATACTGACGCGCCCCCTGGGCCAGTGTTGTTGGGGATACCCGGAGCCGGATCAGATGGGGGTTGTAGTCTCCGAGTGGCTGTGACCCGGTCCGTGCCCAGGGTGTCAAGCTCAGTGTGTGGCAGTCCTTACTGATGTTACTAAAGTTCTTTATGTCGACTACGCCACCCGTTGAATTGCGGTCACTACGGCCGCCGCTGCAGCAGGGTCCGCTGAGGCTGATGGTGTTTGTGCAGCCCAGGTAGTATAACCCCCAACGGGAGGGGTATAGCCTCAGGGGGTCAGGTGCAGAGGATGGTGGTTGTGGAAGTGCAGGGAAGATGGTAATGAGAGTCAGAGTCGGGTTGTGCAGTTCAGGGTTCTTTACTTACTGCTGTTCTTGTACTGGTCACTCCGGCCTTGAGTGACCACCCGAGCCGTGCTGCGTCCACCAGGTCCTGGACTCGGCCAACCCCCAAGTAGTTCTGGAGCGTGGTTCTGAGCTCCCATTCTGTCCTGTCCTCGTCTCTGGCCTTCCCCACCAGGGATCCACCTATGTCCGGCTCCCTCGGGCCTCTTGTTGGCGAACCCTTGCCTCTGGGTTCCCTGACCCTATGCGTGGTCTGCCTTCCGGGTGGATTTGGTGGGTGGCCGTGGCAGATCCTGCCCACGACCTCCGGTCTCTGGCTGAGGTGTGCTGTAGCCCCCACCAGTTTGGGATCCGGTACCCTGTTGCCAACTCTTCACCCTGTGGTTGTATTTGGGCTCTCAGAGTTCCTTCTTTCTCCCCCTCTGGGTCTTTCTAACTCCTCTCTCACTCTTGGCTCTGGGGCTGCTCTGCTCCTCTGCTTTCTTCCACTGCTCTGCAAAGTCTGATGTCTCACTGACTTCTCACAGACTGACCCTGATCTTAGATGGTGCCCACCTTAAATACTCCCTCTATGTGTGAGCTCAGGTGACCAGCACCCAATGAGCTCCTAGCTTTACCCAGGCTGCTCCCCCTATCTGCCCCTACACTACTGGGATGTACCACCCCCCTCCCACTCCAGCCAAGGACAGACTCGGTCGTACCTGCACATTTCTAAGTGGGAGTACCGTTGGTCTGCCCTCCGGAAATGGGATGTGTGTAGTGCATGCAGCCTTCTGAGCTCAGCTCCACACTCCATCCTTACCCGGGAGTGGAATATCACACCTCTGGGTTGAGGTGCAATACCCCTGTAGCAGCCGAATCCTCAGGGTGCTACATTCCCCCCTGGTAAATCACAGCACGTCCTCGGGCTGTAAGATATAAACAACATCCAAAACATACAATTTTTTTATAAACATAAACATATAAAACATATAAAACATCATCATATATATCAGCATAAACTTTTCATATAAACTTTTCATAAAAACATTCTTGTCTTCTGGTACCTCCGGTCACGGTGCAACTTGTGACCGGGTAAAGTGCGACAGTCTCTTGAAGAAAAATGGTTTCCTATAAAACCGGTAGGGGGCGCTTTAGGAAGCGCAACTATATACAAGGGGATATGGCCGCTCTCAGTCCTCGGCCAGGTATTAGGGAGGATTGACCGTTCTCAGTCCTCGGTCAGTGGGAATAGGGACACACGGGTTAACAGTTCAGTTCTCTGGTCCCAACGGGGACTATATTAGCAGCAACGGTTCACTGTGCCCCGACGGGCAACTATATACAGTCTCTATACTACCGTACTCAACGACGGCGTCCTCCTGCTCTTTCTTTGTGATTGGTTCCAGGTTCTGGTTCAGACCCGTCCGGGTCCTCTTGCTCCTCCTCACACCGCAGCTCCTCCTCCGTCAGGCGATGCACATGGTGGGCGTAGGGTCCTTTGGCACACTTGTGCCGGGTGAAGGTGACCTCGTCCCCTAAATACAGGTCACGTCCTCTGTGTCCCTCCGGTAGGTGGGACTCAACGTCTCTCCTGGTCACGAAGACGTCGCCTGGGGTGCGGTGATCCCTGATGAAACCCCACCCATGCTGCAGATTGAACTTTATCACAGTCCCGATGGTACGGGGACCATGCGCTGCACGGGGGTTTCTCCTGGTCCGGCTCTTCTGCTCCGCGCTCCTTATTTGGGCTTGTTGTTCCCGGACCCGCCTCTCTCTACGCTCCCTCTCGAAGACCTCGAGCTGCTGCCGGCAGCACTCTGCACGCTCCACTGCGGCTGCCCGAGTCTCCTGAGTGAACCCCATGAGGTCTTCTCCGGTGGGATCCCACTCAAACTGGGTCTCTTCTAGCGGGGGCGAGATCCTCTTCATGGGCTTTGGAGCCGGGATCAGGGGTTCGCACATGGCCCTTGCTTTTTGCAGCTCCAGCTGGATGTATTCCTGGGGCCATACGAAGGGCTGCCCATCCGGGCACGTATGCTGGGCGAACAGGTCCTCACCCAGGTGCGGTACTTTAGGTGTTATGGGCGCCGTGGTGGTAGCGGCGCCCGGGTTAACCAGGCCTTGCGACCAGGCCTGGGGCACCTTGAAAGTAAAGGGCACCGTAAGAACGGCGGCGCCCTGTGTTACTTGGCCCTGCGACCAGGCCGGGGGCTCCGCGGAGGTAGGGGGCGCTGTTAGTATTGCGTCGCCCGGGGGTACTAGGCCTTGCGACCAGGCCGATGGTACTTCCTGCTTGGCCACGCTCGGGGTCGAGGCGTGTGACGTCACAGGGGTCGCGGCTCCCGTTTGAGGCCTAGTCTGCGGCGGTGACGTTGCAGCGACGGGCACGGCAGGGGATACTTCGGGCTCTGCGACGGGGAGCTGGGGCAGGTACGCGGTTTCCCGGTTTGGGGTAGAGACGTCCCCTTTACCTGCCTCCTTTCGTTCGGCTCCCTTCTCGGCGCCGTCTCCGGCCTTCAGTCCTCCTGCGCCATCCTCAGAGGCGGTCTGTCTCCTCGTCTCGGGTGGCGTGCTCCGCTGACGGGTTCTTGTCTGCTGGGCCATCTCTCGGCTCCACTCCGCCAACGTCTCTCGCTGTACCCGGGCCATCCTCCGTGCGAGGCCCTCCAGCGCAGTCTGTGCACACTCCCGATCTCGGGGGAGCTGTGCCAAGACCTCCACTAAGCCTAGTGGGGTCGTTGCTTCTAGCAGGCTCCTGACCAACGGGTCGGTGCTGCTCTGCTCTCCTCCCGTTGTCTCCAGCCGGCCTTCTGGAATGGCGACCGGCAACAGGCTCCTGACCACTGGGTCGGTGCTGCCTGGAGTGGCGGCCCGCATCAGGCTCCTGACCGCTGGGTCGGTGCTGCCTGGCTCTCCCTCCATCTCCGGGTAGGCTCTCTCTGGACTCTCTTCCAGACGTCTTGTCTCCGGGTGCGCTCTCTCCAGACTGCTCCAGGCGACACCCATCTTTGTTCTCTTCTTCTGTCTCCGCCCACATCGAGGGTGGTCCCGGGGCAACTTCAGTTCCAGGGGCAGTTCTCTTACGCTGATGGACACTTCCAGCATCACAGTCTCTGTTGGTGGGGGCGGTTTCCGCTTTTGGCGCCATTCTTCGACCTGGCCCACGATGGGAGGTGGCCTCTTGCCACCCTCTGGCACGCCCATAATGGCGTCCGCTCTTCCAAGGCGGGAAATCTTTGGAAATGGCGGGAATCGTCTCCCAGTGGCGGGAAACTCCATGGATGGCGGGAAAAAGCTGCAAATGGCGGACAACCGGCGGGAAACGACCTGTGATGGGGCCCGATGGCGGGGACCCTCCGGAACCGGCAGGAGACTTCTTTTTAAGGTAACGATGAACTTTTCTTCAGGCACGCAGTACCCGGTTGTTGCGGGCACGTAATCCTGCCGACTACGCCAAAGTTGACGCGCCCCCTGGGCCAGTGTTGTTGGGGATACCCGGAGCCGGATCAGATGGGGGTTGTAGTCTCCGAGTGGCTGTGACCCGGTCCGTGCCCAGGGTGTCAAGCTCAGTGTGTGGCAGTCCTTACTGATGTTACTAAAGTTCTTTATGTCGACTACGCCACCCGTTGAATTGCGGTCACTACGGCCGCCGCTGCAGCAGGGTCCGCTGAGGCTGATGGTGTTTGTGCAGCCCAGGTAGTATAACCCCCAACGGGAGGGGTATAGCCTCAGGGGGTCAGGTGCAGAGGATGGTGGCTGTGGAAGTGCAGGGAAGATGGTAATGAGAGTCAGAGTTGGGTTGTGCAGTTCAGGGTTCTTTACTTACTGCTGTTCTTGTACTTGTAGCACCCTGAGGATTCGGCTGCTACAGGGGTATTGCACCTCAACCCAGAGGTGTGATATTCCACTCCCGGGTAAGGATGGAGTGTGGAACTGAGCTCAGATAGACTGCATGCACTACATACATCCCATTCCAGAGGAGCAGGCCGACGGTACTCCCACTTAGAAATGTGCAGGTACAACCGAGCCTGTTCCTGGCTGGAGTGGGAGGGGGGTGGTACATCCCATGTAGTGTAGGGGCAGATAGGGGGAGCAGTCTGGGTAGTGATAGGAGCTCATTGGGTGCTGGTCACCTGAGCTCACACATAGAGGGATATATAAGGAGGGCACCAACTAGAATCAGGGTCAGACGCAGAGAGTCAGTCAGCTGCAGAGGACAAGTCTGATGCAGAGAGCAGGAAACAGCAGCCCTGGAGAGAGAGAGAGTGGAGCAGAGAAAGACCCAGAGGGGGAAGACTGAAGGGACCCAAGAACCCAAATTAGAGCACCGGGTGAGGAGTCAGCATCAGGGTACCGGAACCCAAGCTGGTGGGGGCAAAAACAATCCCCAGCCAGAGACCGGAGACCGTGGGCAGTGTCTGTCACGGTCACCCACCACATTCACCCCGAAGGCACACCACATGCAGGGTCAGGGAACCCAGGGCCAAGGGTGTCCCAAAAGAAGGCCCGAGGGAGCTGGACCTAGGTGAATCCCTGGTGGGGACGGCTGAAGAAAGGACAGAGGGAGAGCTCAGGGCCACGCTCCGGACTTGTTTGGGGGTTGGCTGTATCCAGGACCTGGTGGACGCAGCACGGCTCGGGTGGTCACTAGCAGCTGGAGTGACCGAAACATCAGCAGTAAGTAAACTCCCTTAACTGCACAACCCGAGTCTGTCTTCATTGCCGGCTGCACCACACCACCACAACCCCCATCCTCTGCGCCTGTCCCCTCTGAGGCTATACCCCTCCCGTTGGGGGTTATCCCACCAAGCTGCGCATCCACCATCAGCCTCAGCGGACCCTGCTGCAGCGGCGGCCACAGTGACCGCATCACAACGGGTGGCGTAGTCGACACAAAAGAACTTTAGTAACATCTGTAAAGCTGCCACATAACACTGAGCTTGAC
Organism: Phyllobates terribilis; assembly: GCF_046119375.1. Taxonomy (NCBI): domain Eukaryota; kingdom Metazoa; phylum Chordata; class Amphibia; order Anura; family Dendrobatidae; genus Phyllobates; species Phyllobates terribilis. The sequence continues at coordinate 16,796,783 of NW_027362774.1, forward strand.
GCCCTGGGCACGGGGCCGGGTCACAGCCGCTCGGAGACTACAACCCCCCATCTGATCCGGTGCCGGGTATTCCCCTCAAAAAGGAATATGTCCCAGGGGGCGCGTCAACTTTGGCGTAGTCGGCAGGATTACGTGCCCGCAACACCCGGGTACTGCGTGCCTGAAGAAAAGTGCAAGTTTACCTCAGAAAGAAGTCTCCCGCCGGTTCCGGAGGGTCCACGCCATCGGACTCCATCACCAGTCGTTTCCCGCCGATTGTCCGCCATTTCCAACTTGTTCCCGCCATCTGCAGAGTTTCCCGCCACTGGGCGACGCTTCCCGCCAAAACCGCAGATTTCCCGCCTTGGAAGAGCAGCGGACGCCATTATGGGCGTGCCAAAGGAGGGCAAGAGGCCACCTCCCATCGTGGGCCAGGACAGAAAATGGCGCCAAAAGTGGAAACCGCCCCCACCAACAGAGACTGTGATGCTGGAGGTGTCTGTCAGCGTGAAAGAACTCCCCCTGGAGCTGACAGTCACCGAGTTGCCCCGGGACCGCCCTCGAGGTGGGAGGAGACGAAAGAGAAGAGAAAAGATGGGTGTCGCTTGGAGCGGTCTGGAGCGAGCGCACCCGGAGGCAAGAGGTCTAACAAGGAGTAGCGGAGGAGCTCACCCGGAGATGGAGAGAAAGCAGAACAGCACCGGCCCGCTGGCCAGGAGTCTGCTAGAGACCGAGGAAGGAGGGCAGAGCAGCACCGGCCCGCTGGCCAGGAGCCTGCCGGAAGCCGAACAGAGCAGCACCGACCCGATGGTCAGGAGCCTGCTAGAGTCCACAACCCCGCTAGGTCTAGCGGAGATCCTAGCGCAGCTCCCCCGAGACCGGGAGTGTGCACAAACTGCCCTGGAGGGCCTCGCAAGGAGGATGGCCCGGGTACAGCGTGAGATACTGGCGGAGTGGAGCCGGGAGATGGCCCAGCAACCAGAGACCAGTCAACGGAGCACGCTACCCTGGAAGAGGAAGCAGACCGCCTCTGAGGATGGCGCGGGAGGACCCAAGGCCGGAGACGGCGCCGAGGAGGGAGCCGAACGCATGGAGGCAGGTAAAGGGGACGCCTATACCCCAAGCCGTGACACCGCTTACCTGGCCCAGCTCCCCGTCGCAGAGCCCGAAAGTCCCCCTGCTGTGCCCGAAAACGCCATGTCACCGACGCAGACTAGGCCCCAACCGGAAGCCGCCGCCGCGACCCCTGTGACGTCACACGCCTCGACCCCGAGCGTGACCAAGCAGGAAGTACCACCAGCCTGGTCGCAGGGCCTAGAATTCCCGGGCGTCGCATCACCAACAGCGCCCCCTACCTCCGCGGAGCCTCCGGCCTGGCCGCAAGGCCAGGTAGCCCAGGGCGCCGCCGTATTAACGGTGCCCTTCACCTTCCAGGTGCCCCAGGCCTGGCCGCAAGGCCTGGGCAACCCGGGCGCAACCACCACCGCGCCCGCACCCGTAAAACCAAGGGTGCCACGTCTGGGAGAGGACTTATTTGCCCAGCACACGTGGCCGGACGGGCAGCCTTTCATCTGGCCCCAGAAGTATTACGAACTGGAGCACCAGAGGAGGGTTGGGGCCATGTGTGCACCCCTGATTCCGGCTCCGAAGCCCGCAATAAGGATCTCGCCCCCGCTAGCGGAAGCGCAGTTTGAGTGGGACCCCACCGGAGAAGATCTAATGGGGTTCACTCAGGAAACTAGGGCAGCTGCAGCAGAGCGTGCGGAGTGCTGCCGCCAACAGCTCGAGGAGTTTGCGAGGGAGCGGAGAGAGAGGCGGGTCCGGGAACAACAGGCCCAAATAAGGAGCGCCGAGCAAAAGAGCCGGACCAGGAGGGACCCCCGTGCAGCGCATTGTCCCCGCACCATCGGGACAGTGATAAAGTTCAACCAGCAGCACGGGTGGGGCTTCATTAGAGACAACAACACCCCCGGCGACGTCTTTGTCACGCGCAGAGACGTGGAGTCCCATCTGCCGGAGGGGCACAGAGGTCGTGACCTCTACATCGGAGACGAGGTCACCTTCACCCGGCACAAGTGTGCCAAAGGACCTTACGCCCTCCACGTACACCGCTTGACGGAGGAGGAGTTGCGGTACGGAGAGGAGGAGCCAGAGGACCCGGACGGGTCTGAAGAAACATCATATCAAGAAAGAGCAGGAGGAAGACGCCGTTGAGTGCGGCAGAGCAGGAGCTGTAAATAGTTACCCAATCGGGGTATAAAGGAACTGAAACTGGAACTGTTGCTGCTGCTAAAATAGTCCCCGTTGGGACCAGTGAACTGTTTTACCCGTTAACCCCTTCATCCTACAGGCTGAGGACTGTGAGCAGCCATTCCCTTTCCTCTAACTGGCCGAGGACTGAGAGCGGCCAACTTCCCCTGTATATAGTTGCGCGTCCTAAAGCGCCCCCTACCGGTTTTATAAGAAAACCAGATTTTTCTAAGAGACTGTCGCACTTTTCCCGGACACACGTTGCACAGTGTCCGAAGGAGGAACCAGAGACAAGAGAAGTCTACGAGAAAGTTTTATATGTTATATATATAATGTCTTATATGTTTTATATGTTTATATGAAAAATTTTGTATGTTTTGGTGTTTTATGTCTTACAGCCCGAGGACGTGCTGTGATTTACCAGGGGGGAATGTAGCACCCTGAGGATTCGGCTGCTACAGGGGTATTGCACCTCAACCCAGAGGTGTGATATTCCACTCCCGGGTAAGGATGGAGTGTGGAACTGAGCTCAGATAGACTGCATGCACTACATACATCCCATTCCAGAGGAGCAGGCCGACGGTACTCCCACTTAGAAATGTGCAGGTACAACCGAGCCTGTTCCTGGCTGGAGTGGGAGGGGGGTGGTACATCCCATGTAGTGTAGGGGCAGATAGGGGGAGCAGTCTGGGTAGTGATAGGAGCTCATTGGGTGCTGGTCACCTGAGCTCACACATAGAGGGATATATAAGGAGGGCACCAACTAGAATCAGGGTCAGACGCAGAGAGTCAGTCAGCTGCAGAGGACAAGTCTGATGCAGAGAGCAGGAAACAGCAGCCCTGGAGAGAGAGAGAGTGGAGCAGAGAAAGACCCAGAGGGGGAAGACTGAAGGGACCCAAGAACCCAAATTAGAGCACCGGGTGAGGAGTCAGCATCAGGGTACCGGAACCCAAGCTGGTGGGGGCAAAAACAATCCCCAGCCAGAGACCGGAGACCGTGGGCAGTGTCTGTCACGGTCACCCACCACATTCACCCCGAAGGCACACCACATGCAGGGTCAGGGAACCCAGGGCCAAGGGTGTCCCAAAAGAAGGCCCGAGGGAGCTGGACCTAGGTGAATCCCTGGTGGGGACGGCTGAAGAAAGGACAGAGGGAGAGCTCAGGGCCACGCTCCGGACTTGTTTGGGGGTTGGCTGTATCCAGGACCTGGTGGACGCAGCACGGCTCGGGTGGTCACTAGCAGCTGGAGTGACCGAAACATTAGCAGTAAGTAAACTCCCTTAACTGCACAACCCGAGTCTGTCTTCATTGCCGGCTGCACCACACCACCACAACCCCCATCCTCTGCGCCTGTCCCCTCTGAGGCTATACCCCTCCCGTTGGGGGTTATCCCACCAAGCTGCGCATCCACCATCAGCCTCAGCGGACCCTGCTGCAGCGGCGGCCACAGTGACCGCATCACAACGGGTGGCGTAGTCGACACAAAAGAACTTTAGTAACATCTGTAAAGCTGCCACATAACACTGAGCTTGACGCCCTGGGCACGGGGCCGGGTCACAGCCGCTCGGAGACTAAACCCCCCATCTGATCCGGTGCCGGGTATTCCCCTCAAAAAGGAATATGTCCCAGGGGGCGCGTCATACTGGTCACTCCGGCCTTGAGTGACCACCCGAGCCGTGCTGCGTCCACCAGGTCCTGGACTCGGCCAATCCCCAAGTAGTTCTGGAGCGTGGTTCTGAGCTCCCTTTCTGTCCTGTCCTCGTCTCTGGCCTTCCCCACCAGGGATCCACCTATGTCCGGCTCCCTCGGGCCTCTTGTTGGCGAACCCTTGCCTCTGGGTTCCCTGACCCTATGCGTGGTCTGCCTTCCGGGTGGATTTGGTGGGTGGCCGTGGCAGATCCTGCCCACGACCTCCGGTCTCTGGCTGAGGTATGCTGTAGCCCCCACCAGTTTGGGATCCGGTACCCTGTTGCCAACTCTTCACCCTGTGGTTGTATTTGGGCTCTCAGAGTTCCTTCTTTCTCCCCCTCTGGGTCTTTCTAACTCCTCTCTCACTCTTGGCTCTGGGGCTGCTCTGCTCCTCTGCTTTCTTCCACTGCTCTGCAAAGTCTGATGTCTCACTGACTTCTCACAGACTGACCCTGATCTTAGATGGTGCCCACCTTAAATACTCCCTCTATGTGTGAGCTCAGGTGACCAGCACCCAATGAGCTCCTAGCTTTACCCAGGCTGCTCCCCCTATCTGCCCCTACACTACTGGGATGTACCACCCCCCTCCCACTCCAGCCAAGGACAGACTCGGTCGTACCTGCACATTTCTAAGTGGGAGTACCGTTGGTCTGCCCTCCGGAAATGGGATGTGTGTAGTGCATGCAGCCTTCTGAGCTCAGCTCCACACTCCATCCTTACCCGGGAGTGGAATATCACACCTCTGGGTTGAGGTGCAATACCCCTGTAGCAGCCGAATCCTCAGGGTGCTACAATACAGGCTCGTGGAGGCCACACACAATACTCAGCCTCATCAGGAGCATGCCTAGGCGTTGTAGGGAGGTCATACAGGCACGTGGAGGCCACACACAATACTGAGCCTCATCAGGAGCATGCCCAGGCGTTGTAGGGAGGTCATACAGGCACGTGGAGGCCACACACAATACTCAGCCTCATCAGGAGCATGCCCACGCATTGTAGGGAGGTCATACAGGCACGTGGAGGCCACACACAATACTCAGCCTCATCAGGAGCATGCCCACGCATTGTAGGGATGTCATACAGGCACGTGGAGGTCACACACAATACTCAGCCTCATCAGGAGCATGCCCACGCATTGTAGGGAGGTCATACAGGCACGTGGAGGTCACACACAATACTCAGCCTCATCAGGAGCATGCCCAGGCGTTGTAGGGAGGTCATACAGGCACGTGGAGGCCACACACAATACTCAGCCTCATCAGGAGCATGCCCAGGCGTAGTAGGGAAGTCATACAGGCACGTGGAGGCCACACACAATTCTCAGCCTCATCAGGAGCATGCCCAGGCGTTGTAGGGAGGTCATACAGGCACGTGGAGGCCACACACAATACTCAGCCTCATCAGGAGCATGCCCAGGCGTTGTAGGGAGGTCATAGAGGCACGTGGAGGCCACACACAATACTCAGCCTCATCAGGAGCATGCCCAGGCGTTGTAGGGAGGTCATACAGGCACGTGGAGGCCACACACAATACTCAGCCTCATCAGGAGCATGCCCAGGCGTTGTACGGAGGTCATACAGGCACGTGGAGGCCACACACAATAGTCAGCCTCATCAGGAGCATGCCCAGGCGTTGTAGGGAGGTCATACAGGCACGTGGAGGCCACACACAATACTCAGCCTCATCAGGAGCATGCCCAGGCGTTGTAGGGAGGTCATACAGGCACGTGGAGGCCACACACAATACTCAGCCTTATCAGGAGCATGCCCAGGCGTTGTATGGAGGTCATACAGACACGTGGAGGCCACATACAATACTCAGCCTCATCAGGAGCATGCCCAGGCGTTGTAGGGAGGTCATACAGGCACGTGGAGGCCACACACAATACTCAGCCTCATCAGGAGCATGCCCAGGCGTTGTAGGGAAGTCATACAGGCACGTGGAGGCCACACACAATACTCAGCCTCATCAGGAGCATGCCCAGGCGTTGTAGGGAGGTCATACAGGCACGTGGAGGCCACACACAATACTCAGCCTCATCAGGAGCATGCCCAGGCGTTGTAGGGAGGTCATGACGCGCCCCCTGGGCCATGTTCAGGGGATACCCGGAGCCGGATCTGGATAGGGGTAGTAGTCCTTGTGGCGGTGACCCGGTCCGTGCCCAGGGTGTCAAACTAAGTGTGTGGCAGTCTTGGTAGATGTTGTTTCTGTGTCGACTACGCCACCCGTTGATTTGCGGTCACAAGGCCGCCGCTGCAGAACAGTCCGCTGAGGCCGGTAGTATGTGTGCAGCAGTGATGATATAACCCCCAACGGGAGGGGTATGGCCTCAGGGCAGCTGGTGCGGATGATGGAGGTAGTGATAGTGCAGAAAGGAAAGTCAGAGACGTGAGATGCAGTTTCAGGGTTTTTACTCACTGGTGTTCCTTCAGTCACTCTGGCCTTGAGTGACCACCCGAGCCGTGCTGCATTCACCAGGTGTGGGACTCGGCTAACCCCCAGGCAGTTCCGGAGCGTGGTCCTGAGCTCCCTTCTCTCTCTCTTTCTCCTGGCCGTCCCCACCAGGGATCCACCTTTGTCCGGTTCCCTTGGGCCTTCTATGGTAAAACCTTCTCTGGCTTTCCTGACCCTACTCTTGGTGTACCTTCCTGGTGGATGTGGTGAGGGTCGTGGCAAAGCTTGCCCACGACCTCCGGTTCCTGGTTAAGGGTTACTTTTGCCTCCGCCAGCTTGGGATCCGGTGCCCTCTTCTGCCAACCCTTCACCCTTCTGGCTTAATTCTGGGATCTCAGGGTTCCCTCTGGCTCTGCGTCTCTGGGCCTTTCTTCTTCCTCTCTGCTTCAGGCCTGGCCCTGGAGCTGGGCCCAGCCGGAGCCACAGCTCCCTATCAGCCCTCCTGGCTGAGCTCCTCTGCTCTGCTTCTCCTCAGACTGACTGACCCTATCTCTAGATGGTGCCCACCATATATACTCCCTCTATGTGTGAGCCCAGGTGACCAGCACCCAATGGGCTCCTATCTCTATGCCCAGAGCCCCTCCCCTATCTGCCCCTACACTACTGGGATGTTCCACCCCCCCTCCCACTCCAGCCAGGGACAGACGCTGTCGTACCTCCACATCTACTTGGTGGGAGTACCGTAGTTCTGTCCCCCGGAAATGTGATGTATGTAGTGCATGCAGCCTACTGAGCTCAGTCCCACACTCCATCCTTACCCGGGAGTGGAATACCACACCTCTGGCTTGAGGTGTAATACCCCTGTAGCAGCGGAGTCCTCAGGGTGCTACAGTCATACAGGCACGTGGAGGCCACACACAATACTCAGCCTCATCAGGAGCATGCCCAGGCATTGTAGGGAGGTCATACAGGCACGTGGAGGCCACACACAATACTGAGCCTCATCAGGAACATGCCCAGGCGTTGTAGGGAGGTCATACAGGCACATGGAGGCCACACACAATACTCAGCCTCATCAGGAGCATGCCCAGGCGTTGTAGGGAGGTCATACAGGCACGCGGAGGCCACACACAATACTCAGCCTCATCAGGAGCATGCCCAGGCATTGTAGGGAGGTCATACAGGCACGTGGAGGCCACACACAATACTCAGCCTCATCAGGAGCATGCCCAGGCATTGTAGGGAGGTCATACAGGCACGTGGAGGCCACACACAATACTCAGCCTCATCAGGAGCATGCCCAGGCGTTGTAGGGAGGTCATACAGGCACATGGAGGCCACACACAATACTCAGCCTCATCAGGAGCATGCCCAGGCGTTGTAGGGAGGTCATACAGGCACGTGGAGGCCACACACAATACTCAGCCTCATCAGGAGCATGCCCAGGCGTTGTAGGGAGGTCATACAGGCACGTGGAGGCCACACACAATACTGTGCCTCATCAGGAGCATGCCCAGGCGTTGTAGGGAGGTCATCCAGGCACGTGGAGGCCACACACAATACTCAGCCTCCACAGGAGCATGCCCAGGCGTTGTAGGGAGGTCATAGAGGCATGTGGAGGCCACACACAATACTCAGCCTCATCAGGAGCATGCCCAGGCGTTGTAGGGAGGTCATACAGGCATGTGGAGGCCACACACAATACTCAGCCTCATCAGGAGCATGCCCAAGGGTTGTAGGGAGGTCATACAGGCACGTGGAGGCCACACACAATACTCAGCCTCATCAGGACCATGCCCAGGCATTGTAGGGAGGTCATACAGGCACGTGGAGGCCACACACAATACTGAGACTCATCAGGAGCATGCCCAGGCGTTGTAGGGAGGTCATAACGGCACGTGGAGGCCACACACAATACTCAGCCTCATCAGGAGCATGCCGAGGCGTTGTAGGGAGGTCATACAGGCACGTGGAGGCCACACACAATACTCCGCCTCATCAGGAGCATGCCCAGGCGTTGTGAGGAGGTCATACAGGCACGTGGAGGCCACACACAATACTCAGCCTCATCAGGAGCATGCCCAGGCGTTGTAGGGAGGTCATACAGGCACGTGGAGGCCACACACAATACTCAGCCTCATCAGGAGCATGCCCAGGCGTTGTAGGGAGGTCATACAGGCACGTGGAGGCCACACACAATACTCAGCCTAATCAAGAGCATGCCCAGGCGTTGTAGGGAGGTCATACAGGCACGTGGAGGCTACACACAATACTCAGCCTCATCAGGAGCATGCCCAGGCGTTGTAGGGAGGTCATACAGGCACGTGGAGGCCACACACAATACTCAGCCTCATCAGGAGCATGCCCAGGCGTTGTAGGGAGGTCATACAGGCACGTGGAGGCCACACACAATACTCAGCCTCATCAGGAGCATGCCCAGGCTTTGTAGGGAGGTCATACAGGCACGTGGAGGCCACGCACAATACTCAGCCTCATCAGGAGCATGCCCAGGCGTTGTAGGGAGGTCATACAGGCTCGTGGAGGCCACACACAATACTCAGCCTCATCAGGAGCATGCCTAGGCGTTGTAGGGAGGTCATACAGGCACGTGGAGGCCACACACAATACTCAGCCTCATCGGGAGCATGCCCAGGCGTTGTAGGGAGGTCATACAGGCACGTGGAGGCCACACACAATACTCAGCCTCATCAGGAGCATGCCTAGGCGTTGTAGGGAGTTCATACAGGCACGTGGAGGCCACACACAATACTCAGCCTCATCAGGAGCATGCCCAGGCGTTGTAGGGAGGTCATACAGGCACGTGGAGGCCACACACAATACTGAGCCTCATCAGGAGCATGCCCAGGCGTTGTAGGTGTAGCACCCTGAGGATTCGGCTGCTACAGGGGTATTGCACCTCAACCCAGAGGTGTGATATTCCACTCCCGGGTAAGGATGGAGTGTGGAACTGAGCTCGGTAGGCTGCATGCACTACACACATCCCATTTCCGAGGAGCAGACCGACGGTACTCCCACTTAGAAATGTGCAGGTACGACCGAGTCTGTTCCTGGCTGGAGTGGGAGGGGGGTGGTACATCCCAAGTAGTGTAGGGGCAGATAGGGGGAGCAGCCTGGGTAAAGATAGGAGCTCATTGGGTGCTGGTCACCTGAGCTCACACATAGAGGGTGTATATAAGGTGGGCACCATCAGAGAACAGGGTCAGTCTGTCAGCCTTTGCAGAGGAGTCAGGAAGAGGAGCAGAGAAGCCCTAGAGAGAGAGAGAGAGGAGAAAGAAGGAAAGACCCAGAGGGGGAAGCAGAAGAGAGGACTCTAAGACCCCAAATTCAAGCTACGGGTGAAGAGTCGGCATCAGGGTACCGGAACCCAAGCTGGTGGGGGCAAAAACACACCCCAGCCAGAGACCGGAGGCCGTGGGCAGCGTCTGCCACGGCCACCCACCACATCCACCACGAAGGCATACCACGTGGAGGGTCAGGGAACCCAAGGCCAAGGGTCACCCAACAGAAGGCCCGAGGGAGCTGGACCTGGGTGGATCACTAGTGGGGACGGCCAGAGAAAGGACAGAAGGAGAGCTCAGGGTCACGCTCCGGACTCGCTTGGGGGTTGGCTGGATCCAGGACCTGGTGGACGCAGCACGGCTCGGGAGGTCACTTGAAGCTGGAGTGACCGGAACATCAGCAGTGAGTAAATACCCTAAACTGCACAACCCGACTCTGTCTTCCTTTAACACCTATGCTGCACCACCACAACCCCCATCCTCTGCACCTGACCCCCTGAGGCTATACCCCACCCGTTGGGGGTTATACCATCACAAGCTGCACCTACACCATCAGCCTCAGCGGACCCTGCTGCAGCGGCGGCCATAGTGACCGCAACACAACGGGTGGCGTAGTCGACAATAAAGAACTTATAACATCTGTAGGACTGCCACATACAACTGAGTTTGACACCCTGGGCACGGACCGGGTCACAGCCACTCGGAAGACTACAACTCCCATCTGATCCGGCTCCGGATATTCCCCCTAAAGAATATGGCCCAGGGGGCGCGTCATAGGGAGGTCATACAGGCACGTGGAGGCCAGACACAATACTCAGCCTCATCAGGAGCATGCCCAGGCGTTGTAGGGAGGTCATACAGGCACGTGGAGGCCACACACAATACTCAGCCTCATCAGGAGCATGCCCAGGCGTTGTAGGGAGGTCATACAGGCACGTGGAGGCCACACACAAAACTCAGCCTCATCAGGAGCATGCCCAGGCGTTGTAGAGGGGTCATACAGGCACGTGGAGGCCACACACAATACTGAGCCTCATCAGGAGCATGCCCAGGCGTTGTAGGGAGGTCATCCAGGCACGTGGAGGCCACACACAATACTCAGCCTCCACAGGAGCATGCCCAGGCGTTGTAGGGAGGTCATACAGGCACGTGGAGGCCACACCCAATACTCAGCCTCATCAGGAGCATGCCCAGGCATTGTAGGGAGGTCATACAGGCACGTGGAGGCCACACACAATACTGAGCCTCATCAGGAGCATGCCCAGGCGTTGTAGGGAGGTCATACAGGCACGTGGAGGCCACACACAATACTCAGCCTCATCAAGAGCATGCCCAGTCGTTGTAGGGAGGTCATACAGGCACGTGGAGGCCACACACAATACTCAGCCTCATCAGGAGCATGCCCAGGCGTTGTAGGGAGGTTATAGAGGCACTTGGAGGTCACACACAATACTCAGCCTCCACAGTAGCATGCCCAGGCGTTGTAGGGAGGTCATACAGGCACTTGGAGGCCACACACAATACTCAGCCTCATCAGGAGCATGCCCAGGCGTTGTAGGGAGGTCATACAGGCACGTGGAGGCCACACACAATACTGAGCCTCATCAGGAGCATGCCCAGGCGTTGTAGGGAGGTCATACAGGCACGTAGAGGCCACCGCACAATACTCAGTCTCATCAGGAGCATGCCCAGGCATTGTAGGGAGGTCATACAGGAACGTGGAGGCCACACACAATGCTCAGCCTCATCAGGAGCATGCCCAGGCATTGTAGGAAGGTCATACAGGCACGTGGAGGCCACACACAATGCTCAGCCTCATCAGGAGCATGCCCAGGCATTGTAGGGAGGTCATACAGGCACGTGGAGGCCACACACAATGCTCAGCCTCATCAGGAGCATGCCCAGGCGTTGCAGGGAGGTCATACAGGCACGTGGATGCCACACACAATACTCAGCCTCCTCAGGAGCATGCCCAGGCGTTGTAGGGAGGTCATACAGGCACTTGGAGGCCACACACAATACTCAGCCTCATCAGGAGCATGCCCAGGCGTTGTAAGGAGGTCATACAGGCACGTGGATGCCACACACAATACTCAGCCTCCTCAGGAGCATGCCCAGGCGTTGTAGGGAGGTCATACAGGCACTTGGAGGCCACACACAATACTCAGCCTCATCAGGAGCATGCCCAGGCGTTGTAAGGAGGTCATACAGGCACGTGGATGCCACACACAATACTCAGCCTCATCAGGAGCATGCCCAGGCGTTGTAGGGAGGTCATACAGGCACGTGGAGGCCACACACAATACTCAGCCTCCTCAGGAGCATGCCCAGGCGTTGTAGGGAGGTCATACAGGCACTTGGAGGCCACACACAATACTCAGCCTCATCAGGAGCATGCCCAGGCGTTGTAAGGAGGTCATACAGGCACGTGGATGCCACACACAATACTCAGCCTCATCAGGAGCATGCCCAGGCGTTGTAGGGAGGTCATACAGGCACGTGGAGGCCACACACAATACTCAGCCTCCTCAGGAGCATGCCCAGGCGTTGTAGGGAGGTCATACAGGCACGTGGAGGCCACACACAATACTCAGCCTCATCAGGAGCATGCCCAGGCGTTGTAGGGAGGTCATACAGGCACTTGGAGGCCACACACAATACTCAGCCTCATCAGGAGCATGCCCAGGCGTTGTAGGGAGGTCATACAAGCACGTGGAGGCCACCGCACAATACTCAGCCTCATCAGGAGCATGCCCAGGCGTTGTAGGGAGGTCATACAGGCACATGGAGGCCACACACAATACTCAGCCTCATCAGGAGCATGCCCAGGCGTTGTAGGGAGGTCATACAGGCATGTGGAGGCCACACGCAATACTCAGCCTCATCAGGAGCATGCCCAGGCGTTGTAGGGAGGTCATACAGGCACGTGGAGACCACACACAATACTGAGCCTCATCAGGAGCATGTCCAGGCGTTGTAGGGAGGTCATAGAGGCACGTGGAGGCCACACACAATACTCAGCCTCATCAGGAGCATGCCCAGGCATTGTAGGGAGGTCATAGAGGCACGTGGAGGCCACACACAATACTCAGCCTCATCAGGAGCATGCCCAGGCTTTGTAGGGAGGTCATAGAGGCACGTGGAGGCCACACACAATACTCAGCCTCATCAGGAGCATGCCCAGGCGTTGTAGGGAGGTCATACAGGCACGTGGAGGCCACCGCACAATACTCAGCCTCATCAGAAGCATGCCCAGGCGTTGTAGGGAGGTCATTCAGGCACGTGGAGGCCACACACAATACTCAGCCTCATCAGGAGCATGCCCAAGGGTTGTAGGGAGGTCATACAGGCACGTGGAGGCCACACACAATACTCAGCGTCATCAGGAGCATGCCCAGGCATTGTAGGGAGGTCATACAGGCACGTGAAGGCCACACACAATACTGAGACTCATCAGGAGCATGCCCAGGCGTTGTAGGGAGGTCATAACGGCACGTGGAGGCCACACACAATACTCAGCCTCATCAGGAGCATGCCCAGGCATTGTAGGGAGGTCTTACAGGCACGTGGAGGCCACACACAATACTCAGCCTTATCAGGAGCATGCCCAGGCGTTGCAGGGAGGTCATACAGGCACGTGGATGCCACACACAATACTCAGCCTCCTCAGGAGCATGCCCAGGCGTTGTAGGGAGGTCATACAGGCACTTGGAGGCCACACACAATACTCAGCCTCATCAGGAGCATGCCCAGGCGTTGTAAGGAGGTCATACAGGCACGTGGATGCCACACACAATACTCAGCCTCCTCAGGAGCATGCCCAGGCGTTGTAGGGAGGTCATACAGGCACTTGGAGGCCACACACAATACTCAGCCTCATCAGGAGCATGCCCAGGCGTTGTAAGGAGGTCATACAGGCACGTGGATGCCACACACAATACTCAGCCTCATCAGGAGCATGCCCAGGCGTTGTAGGGAGGTCATACAGGCACGTGGAGGCCACACACAATACTCAGCCTCCTCAGGAGCATGCCCAGGCGTTGTAGGGAGGTCATACAGGCACTTGGAGGCCACACACAATACTCAGCCTCATCAGGAGCATGCCCAGGCGTTGTAAGGAGGTCATACAGGCACGTGGATGCCACACACAATACTCAGCCTCATCAGGAGCATGCCCAGGCGTTGTAGGGAGGTCATACAGGCACGTGGAGGCCACACACAATACTCAGCCTCCTCAGGAGCATGCCCAGGCGTTGTAGGGAGGTCATACAGGCACGTGGAGGCCACACACAATACTCAGCCTCATCAGGAGCATGCCCAGGCGTTGTAGGGAGGTCATACAGGCACTTGGAGGCCACACACAATACTCAGCCTCATCAGGAGCATGCCCAGGCGTTGTAGGGAGGTCATACAAGCACGTGGAGGCCACCGCACAATACTCAGCCTCATCAGGAGCATGCCCAGGCGTTGTAGGGAGGTCATACAGGCACGTGGAGGCCACACACAATACTCAGCCTCATCAGGAGCATGCCCAGGCGTTGTAGGGAGGTCATACAGGCATGTGGAGGCCACACGCAATACTCAGCCTCATCAGGAGCATGCCCAGGCGTTGTAGGGAGGTCATACAGGCACGTGGAGACCACACGCAATACTGAGCCTCATCAGGAGCATGTCCAGGCGTTGTAGGGAGGTCATAGAGGCACGTGGAGTCCACACACAATACTCAGCCTCATCAGGAGCATGCCCAGGCATTGTAGGGAGGTCATAGAGGCACGTGGAGGCCACACACAATACTCAGCCTCATCAGGAGCATGCCCAGGCTTTGTAGGGAGGTCATAGAGGCACGTGGAAGCCACACACAATACTCAGCCTCATCAGGAGCATGCCCAGGCGTTGTAGGGAGGTCATACAGGCACGTGGAGGCCACCGCACAATACTCAGCCTCATCAGAAGCATGCCCAGGCGTTGTAGGGTGGTCATTCAGGCACGTGGAGGCCACACACAATACTCAGCCTCATCAGGAGCATGCCCAAGGGTTGTAGGGAGGTCATACAGGCACGTGGAGGCCACACACAATACTCAGCCTCATCAGGAGCATGCCCAGGCATTGTAGGGAGGTCATACAGGCACGTGAAGGCCACACACAATACTGAGACTCATCAGGAGCATGCCCAGGCGTTGTAGGGAGGTCATAACGGCACGTGGAGGCCACACACAATACTCAGCCTCATCAGGAGCATGCCCAGGCATTGTAGGGAGGTCTTACAGGCACGTGGAGGCCACACACAATACTCAGCCTTATCAGGAGCATGCCCAGGCGTTGTAGGGAGGTCATACAGGCACATGGAGGCCACACACAATACTCAGCCTCATCAGGAGCATGCCCAGGCGTTGTAGGGAGGTCATACAGGCACGTGGAGACCACACACAATACTCAGCCTCATCAGGAGCATGCCCAGGCATTGTAGGGAGGTCATACAGGCACGTGGAGGTCACACACAATACTCAGCCTCATCAGGAGCATGCCCAGGCATTGTAGGGAAGTCATACAGGCACGTGGAGGCCACACACAATACTGAGCCTCATCAGGAGCATGCCCATGAGTTGTAGGGAGGTCATATAGGCACGTGGAGGCCACACACAATACTCAGCCTCATCAGGAGCATCCCCAGGCGTTGTAGGGAGGTCATACAGGCACGTGGAGGCCACACACAATACTCAGCCTCATCAGGAGCATGCCCAGGCGTTGTAGGGAGGTCATACAGGCACGTGGAGGCCACACACAATACTCAGCCTCATCAGGAGCATGCCCAGGCGTTGTAGGGAGGTCATAGAGGCACGTGGAGGCCACACACAATACTCAGCCTCATCAGGAGCATGCCCAGGCGTTGTAGGGAGGTCATACAGGCACGTGGAGGCCACACCCAATACTCAGCCTCATCAGGAGCATGCCCAGGCATTGTAGAGAGGTCATACAGGCACGTGGAGGCCACACACAATACTGAGCCTCATCAGGAGCATGCCCAGGCATTGTAGGGAGGTCATACAGGCACGTGGAGGCCACACACAATACTCAGCCTCATCAGTAGCATGCCCAGTCGTTGTAGGGAGGTCATACAGGCACGTGGAGACAACACACAATACTCAGCCTCATCAGGAGCATGCCCAGGCGTTGTAGGGAGGTTATAGAGGCACTTGGAGGTCACACACAATACTCAGCCTCCACAGTAGCATGCCCAGGCGTTGTAGGGAGGTCATACAGGCACTTGGAGGCCACACACAATACTCAGCCTCATCAGGAGCATGCCCAGGCGTTGTAGGGAGGTCATACAGGCACGTGGAGGCCACACACAATACTGAGCCTCATCAGGAGCATGCCCAGGCGTTGTAGGGAGGTCATACAGGCACGTGGAGGCCACACACAATGCTCAGCCTCATCAGGAGCATGCCCAGGCATTGTAGGGAGGTCATACAGGCACGTGGAGGCCACACACAATGCTCAGCCTCATCAGGAGCATGCCCAGGCATTGTAGGGAGGTCATACAGGCACGTGGAGGCCACACACAATGCTCAGCCTCATCAGGAGCATGCCCAGGCATTGTAGGGAGGTCATACAGGCACGTGGAGGCCACACACAATGCTCAGCCTCATCAGGAGCATGCCCAGGCGTTGCAGGGAGGTCATACAGGCACGTGGATGCCACACACAATACTCAGCCTCCTCAGGAGCATGCCCAGGCGTTGTAGGGAGGTCATACAGGCACTTGGAGGCCACACACAATACTCAGCCTCATCAGGAGCATGCCCAGGCGTTGTAAGGAGGTCATACAGGCACGTGGATGCCACACGCAATACTCAGCCTCCTCAGGAGCATGCCCAGGCGTTGTAGGGAGGTCATACAGGCACTTGGAGGCCACACACAATACTCAGCCTCATCAGGAGCATGCCCAGGCATTGTAGGGAGGTCATACAGGAACGTGGAGGCCACACACAATGCTCAGCCTCATCAGGAGCATGCCCAGGCATTGTAGGGAGGTCATACAGGCACGTGGAGGCCACACACAATGCTCAGCCTCATCAGGAGCATGCCCAGGCATTGTAGGGAGGTCATACAGGCACGTGGAGGCCACACACAATGCTCAGCCTCATCAGGAGCATGCCCAGGCGTTGCAGGGAGGTCATACAGGAACGTGGATGCCACACACAATACTCAGCCTCCTCAGGAGCATGCCCAGGCGTTGTAGGGAGGTCATACAGGCACTTGGAGGCCACACACAATACTCAGCCTCATCAGGAGCATGCCCAGGCGTTGTAAGGAGGTCATACAGGCACGTGGATGCCACACGCAATACTCAGCCTCCTCAGGAGCATGCCCAGGCGTTGTAGGGAGGTCATACAGGCACTTGGAGGCCACACACAATACTCAGCCTCATCAGGAGCATGCCCAGGCGTTGTAAGGAGGTCATACAGGCACGTGGATGCCACACACAATACTCAGCCTCATCAGGAGCATGCCCAGGCGTTGTAGGGAGGTCATACAGGCACGTGGAGGCCACACACAATACTCAGCCTCCTCAGGAGCATGCCCAGGCGTTGTAGGGAGGTCATACAGGCACTTGGAGGCCACACACAATACTCAGCCTCATCAGGAGCATGCCCAGGTGTTGTAAGGAGGTCATACAGGCACGTGGATGCCACACACAATACTCAGCCTCATCAGGAGCATGCCCAGGCGTTGTAGGGAGGTCAAACAGGCACGTGGAGGCCACACACAATACTCAGCCTCCTCAGGAGCATGCCCAGGCGTTGTAGGGAGGTCATACAGGCACGTGGAGGCCACACACAATACTCAGCCTCATCAGGAGCATGCCCAGGCGTTGTAGGGAGGTCATACAGGCACTTGGAGGCCACACACAATACTCAGCCTCATCAGGAGCATGCCCAGGCGTTGTAGGGAGGTCATACAAGCACGTGGAGGCCACCGCACAATACTCAGCCTCATCAGGAGCATGCCCAGGCGTTGTAGGGAGGTCATACAGGCACGTGGAGGCCACACACAATACTCAGCCTCATCAGGAGCATGCCCAGGCGTTGTAGGGAGGTCATACAGGCACGTGGAGGCCACACACAATACTCAGCCTCATCAGGAGCATGCCCAGGCGTTGTAGGGAGGTCATACAGGCATGTGGAGGCCACACGCAATACTCAGCCTCATCAGGAGCATGCCCAGGCGTTGTAGGGAGGTCATACAGGCTCGTGGAGACCACACACAATACTGAGCCTCATCAGGAGCATGTCCAGGCGTTGTAGGGAGGTCATAGAGGCACGTGGAGGCCACACACAATACTCAGCCTCATCAGGAGCATGCCCAGGCATTGTAGGGAGGTCATAGAGGCACGTGGAGGCCACACACAATACTCAGCCTCATCAGGAGCATGCCCAGGCTTTGTAGGGAGGTCATAGAGGCACGTGGAGGCCACACACAATACTCAGCCTCATCAGGAGCATGCCCAGGCGTTGTAGGGAGGTCATACAGGCACGTGGAGGCCACCGCACAATACTCAGCCTCATCAGAAGCATGCCCAGGCGTTGTAGGGAGGTCATTCAGGCACGTGGAGGCCACACACAATACTCAGCCTCATCAGGAGCATGCCCAAGGGTTGTAGGGAGGTCATACAGGCACGTGGAGGCCACACACAATACTCAGCCTCATCAGGAGCATGCCCAGGCATTGTAGGGAGGTCATACAGGCACGTGAAGGCCACACACAATACTGAGACTCATCAGGAGCATGCCCAGGCGTTGTAGGGAGGTCATAACGGCACGTGGAGGCCACACACAATACTCAGCCTCATCAGGAGCATGCCCAGGCATTGTAGGGAGGTCTTACAGGCACGTGGAGGCCACACACAATACTCAGCCTTATCAGGAGCATGCCCAGGCGTTGTAGGGAGGTCATACAGGCACATGGAGGCCACACACAATACTCAGCCTCATCAGGAGCATGCCCAGGCGTTGTAGGGAGGTCATACAGGCACGTGGAGACCACACACAATACTCAGCCTCATCAGGAGCATGCCCAGGCATTGTAGGGAGGTCATACAGGCACGTGGAGGTCACACACAATACTCAGCCTCATCAGGAGCATGCCCAGGCATTGTAGGGAAGTCATACAGGCATGTGGAGGCCACACACAATACTGAGCCTCATCAGGAGCATGCCCATGAGTTGTAGGGAGGTCATATAGGCACGTGGAGGCCACACACAATACTCAGCCTCATCAGGAGCATCCCCAGGCGTTGTAGGGAGGTCATACAGGCACGTGGAGGCCACACACAATACTCAGCCTCATCAGGAGCATGCCCAGGCGTTGTAGGGAGGTCATACAGGCACGTGGAGGCCACACACAATACTCAGCCTCATCAGGAGCATGCCCAGGCGTTGTAGGGAGGTCATAGAGGCACGTGGAGGCCACACACAATACTCAGCCTCATCAGGAGCATGCCCAGGCGTTGTAGGGAGGTCATACAGGCACGTGGAGGCCACACACAATACTCAGCCTCATCAGGAGCATGCCCAGGCGTTGTAGGGAGGTCATACAGGCACGTGGAGGCCACACACAATACTGAGCCTCATCAGGAGAATGCCCAGGCGTTGTAGGGAGGTCATACAGGCACGTGGAGGCCACACACAATACTCAGCCTCATCAGGAGCATGCCCAGGCGTTGTAGGGAGGTCATAGAGGCACGTGGAGGCCACACACAATACTCAGCCTCATCAGGAGCATGCCCAGGCGTTGTAGGGAGGTCATAGAGGCACGTGGAGGCCACACACAATACTCAGCCTCATCAGGAGCATGCCCAGGCGTTGTAGGGAGGTCATACAGGCACGTGGAGGCCACCGCACAATACTCAGCCTCATCAGAAGCATGCCCAGGCGTTGTAGGGAGGTCATACAGGCACGTGGGGGCCACACATAATACTCAGCCTCATCAGGAGCATGCCCAAGGGTTGTAGGGAGGTCATACAGGCACGTGGAGGCCACACACAATACTCAGCCTCATCAGGAGCATGCCCAGGCATTGTATGGAGGTCATACAGGCACGTGGAGGCCACACACAATACTGAGACTCATCAGGAGCATGCCCAGGCGTTGTAGGGAGGTCATAACGGCACGTGGAGGCCACACACAATACTCAGCCTCATCAGGAGCATGCCCAGGCGTTGTAGGGAGGTCATACAGGCACGTGGAGGCCACACACAATACTCAGCCTCATCAGGAGCATGCCCAGGCGTTGTAGGGAGGTCATACAGGCACGTGGAGGCCACACACAATACTCAGACTCATCAGGAGCATGCCCAGGCATTGTAGGGAGGTCATACAGGCACGTGGAGGCCACACACAATACTCAGCCTCATCAGGAGCATGCCCAGGCGTTGTAGGGAGGTCATACAGGCACGTGGAGGCCACACACAATGCTCAGCCTCATCAGGAGCATGCCCAGGCGTTTTAGGGAGGTCATACAGGCACGTGGAGGCCACACACAATACTCAGCCTCATCAGGAGCATGCCTAGGCGTTGTAGGGAGTTCATACAGGCACGTGGAGGCCACACACAATACTCAGCCTCATCAGGAGCATGCCCAGGCGTTGTAGGGAGGTCATACAGGCACGTGGAGGCCACACACAATACTGAGCCTCATCAGGAGCATGCCCAGGCGTTGTAGGGAGGTCATACAGGCACGTGGAGGCCACACACAATACTCAGCCTCATCAGCAGCATGCCCAGGCGTTGTAGGGAGGTCATACAGGCACTTGGAGGCCACACACAATACTCAGCCTCATCAGGAGCATGCCCAGGCGTTGTAGGGAGGTCATACAAGCACGTGGAGGCCACCGCACAATACTCAGCCTCATCAGGAGCATGCCCAGGCGTTGTAGGGAGGTCATAGAGGCACGTGGAGGCCACACACAATACTCAGCCTCATCAGGAGCATGCCCAGGCGTTGTAGGGAGGTCATAGAGGCACGTGGAGGCCACACACAATACTCAGTCTCATCAGGAGCATGCCCAGGCGTTGTAGGGAGGTCATACAGGCACGTGGAGGCCACCGCACAATACTCAGCCTCATCAGAAGCATGCCCAGGCGTTGTAGGGAGGTCATTCAGGCACGTGGAGGCCACACACAATACTCAGCCTCATCAGGAGCATGCCCAAGGGTTGTAGGGAGGTCATACAGGCACGTGGAGGCCACACACAATACTCAGCCTCATCAGGAGCATGCCCAGGCATTGTAGGGAGGTCATACAGGCACGTGAAGGCCACACACAATACTGAGACTCATCAGGAGCATGCCCAGGCGTTGTAGGGAGGTCATAACGGCACGTGGAGGCCACACACAATACTCAGCCTCATCAGGAGCATGCCCAGGCATTGTAGGGAGGTCTTACAGGCACGTGGAGGCCTCACACAATAGTCAGCCTTATCAGGAGCATGCCCAGGCGTTGTAGGGAGGTCATACAGGCACGTGGAGGCCACACACAATACTCAGCCTCATCAGGAGCATGCCCAGGCATTGTAGGGAGGTCATACAGGCACGTGGAGGTCACACACAATACTCAGCCTCATCAGGAGCATGCCCAGGCATTGTAGGGAAGTCATACAGGCACGTGGAGGCCACACACAATACTGAGCCTCATCAGGAGCATGCCCATGAGTTGTAGGGAGGTCATATAGGCACGTGGAGGCCACACACAATACTCAGCCTCATCAGGAGCACGCCCAGGCGTTGTAGGGAGGTCATACAGGCACGTGGAGGCCACACACAATACTCAGCCTCATCAGGAGCATGCCCAGGCGTTGTAGGGAGGTCATACAGGCACGTGGAGGCCACACACAATACTCAGCCTCATCAGGAGCATGCCCAGGCATTGTAGGGAGGTCATAGAGGCACGTGGAGGCCACACACAATACTCAGCCTCATCAGGAGCATGCCCAGGCGTTGTAGGGAGGTCATACAGGCACGTGGAGGCCACACACAATACTCAGCCTCATCAGGAGCATGCCCAGGCGTTGTAGGGAGGTCATACAGGCACGTGGAGGCCACACACAATACTGAGCCTCATCAGGAGAATGCCCAGGCGTTGTAGGGAGGTCATACAGGCACGTGGAGGCCACACACAATACTCAGCCTCATCAGGAGCATGCCCAGGCGTTGTAGGGAGGTCATAGAGGCACGTGGAGGCCACACACAATACTCAGCCTCATCAGGAGCATGCCCAGGCGTTGTAGGGAGGTCATAGAGGCACGTGGAGGCCACACACAATACTCAGCCTCATCAGGAGCATGCCCAGGCGTTGTAGGGAGGTCATACAGGCACGTGGAGGCCACCGCACAATACTCAGCCTCATCAGAAGCATGCCCAGGCGTTGTAGGGAGGTCATACAGGCACGTGGAGGCCACACACAATACTCAGCCTCATCAGGAGCATTCCCAACGGTTGTAGGGAGGTCATACAGGCACGTGGAGGCCACACACAATACTCAGCCTCATCAGGAGCATGCCCAGGCATTGTAGGGAGGTCATACAGGCACGTGGAGGCCACACACAATACTGAGACTCATCAGGAGCATGCCCAGGCGTTGTAGGGAGGTCATAACGGCACGTGGAGGCCACACACAATACTCAGCCTCATCAGGAGCATGCCCAGGCGTTGTAGGGAGGTCATACAGGCACCTGGAGGCCACACACAATACTCAGCCTCATCAGGAGCATGCCCAGGCGTTGTAGGGAGGTCATACAGGCACGTGGAAGCCACACACAATACTCAGCCTCATCAGGAGCATGCCCAGGCATTGTAGGGAGGTCATACAGGCACGTGGAGGCCACACACAATACTCAGCCTCATCAGGAGCATGCCCAGGCGTTGTAGGGAGGTCATACAGGCACGTGGAGGCCACACACAATGCTCAGCCTCATCAGGAGCATGCCCAGGCGTTTTAGGGAGGTCATACAGGCACGTGGAGGCCACACACAATACTCAGCCTCATCAGGAGCATGCCTAGGCGTTGTAGGGAGTTCATACAGGCACGTGGAGGCCACACACAATACTCAGCCTCATCAGGAGCATGCCCAGGCGTTGTAGGGAGGTCATACAGGCACGTGGAGGCCACACACAATACTGAGCCTCATCAGGAGCATGCCCAGGCGTTGTAGGGAGGTCATACAGGCACGTGGAGGCCACACACAATACTCAGCCTCATCAGGAGCATGCCCAGGCGTTGTAGGGAGGTCATACAGGCACGTGGAGGCCACACACAATACTCAGCCTCATCAGGAGCATGCCCAGGCGTTGTAGGGAGGTCATACAGGCACGTGGAGGCCACACACAATACTCAGCCTCATCAGGAGCCTGCCCAGGCGTTGTAGAGGGGTCATACAGGCACGTGGAGGCCACACACAATACTGAGCCTCATCAGGAGCATGCCCAGGCGTTGTAGGGAGGTCATACAGGCACATGGAGGCCACACACAATACTCAGCCTCATCAGGAGCATGCCCAGGCGTTGTAGGGAGGTCATACAGGCACGTGGAGGCCACACACAATACTCAGCCTCATCAGGAGCATGCCCAGGCGTTGTAGAGGGGTCATACAGGCACGTGGAGGCCACACACAATACTGAGCCTCATCAGGAGCATGCCCAGGCGTTGTAGGGAGGTCATACAGGCACGTGGAGGCCACACACAATACTCAGCCTCATCAGGAGCATGCCCAAGGGTTGTAGGGAGGTCATACAGGCACGTGGAGGCCACACACAATACTCAGCCTCATCAGGAGCATGCCCAGGCATTGTAGGGAGGTCATACAGGCACGTGGAGGCCACACACAATACTGAGACTCATCAGGAGCATGCCCAGGCGTTGTAGGGAGGTCATAACGGCACGTGGAGGCCACACACAATACTCAGCCTCATCAGGAGCATGCCCAGGCGTTGTAGGGAGGTCATACAGGCACGTGGAGGCCACACACAATACTCAGCCTCATCAGGAGCATGCCCAGGCGTTGTAGGGAGGTCATACAGGCACGTGGAGGCCACACACAATACTCAGCCTCATCAGGAGCATGCCCAGGCATTGTAGGGCGGTCATACAGGCACGTGGAGGCCACACACAATACTCAGCCTCATCAGGAGCATGCCCAGGCATTGTAGGGAGGTCATACAGGCACGTGGAGGCCACACACAATGCTCAGCCTCATCAGGAGCATGCCCAGGCGTTTTAGGGAGGTCATACAGGCACGTGGAGGCCACACACAATACTCAGCCTCATCAGAAGCATGCCCAGGCGTTGTAGGGAGGTCATACAGGCACGTGGAGGCCACACACAATACTCAGCCTCATCAGGAGCATGCCCAGGTGTTGTAGGGAGGTCATACAGGCACGTGGAGGCCACACACAATACTCAGCCTCATCAGGAGCATGCCCAGGCGTTGTAGGGAGGTCATACAGGCTCGTGGAGGCCACACACAATACTCAGCCTCATCAGGAGCATGCCTAGGCGTTGTAGGGAGGTCATACAGGCACGTGTAGGCCACACACAATACTGAGCCTCATCAGGAGCATGCCCAGGCATTGTAGGGAGGTCATACAGGCACGTGGAGGCCACACACAATACTCAGCCTCATCAGGAGCATGCCCACGCATTGTAGGGAGGTCATACAGGCACGTGGAGGCCACACACAATACTCAGCCTCATCAGGAGCATGCCCACGCATTGTAGGGAGGTCATACAGGCACGTGGAGGTCACACACAATACTCAGCCTCATCAGGAGCATGCCCACGCATTGTAGGGAGGTCATACAGGCACGTGGAGGCCACACACAATACTCAGCCTCATCAGGAGCATGCCCAGGCGTTGTAGGGAGGTCATACAGGCACGTGGAGGCCACACACAATACTCAGCCTCATCAGGAGCATGCCCAGGCGTTGTAGGGAAGTCATACAGGCACGTGGAGGCCACACACAATACTCAGCCTCATCAGGAGCATGCCCAGGCATTGTAGGGAGGTCATACAGGCACGTGGAGGCCACACACAATACTCAGCCTCATCAGGAGCATGCCCAGGCATTGTAGGGAGGTCATAGAGGCACGTGGAGGCCACACACAATACTCAGCCTCATCAGGAGCATGCCCAGGCATTGTAGGGAGGTCATACAGGCACGTGGAGGCCACACACAATACTCAGCCTCATCAGGAGTATGCCCAGGCGTTGTAGGGAGGTCATACAGGCACGTGGGGGCCACACACAATACTGAGCCTCATCAGGAGAATGCCCAGGCGTTGTAGGGAGGTCATACAGGCTCGTGGAGGCCACACACAATACTCAGCCTCATCAGGAGCATGCCCAGGCGTTGTAGGGAGGTCATACAGGCACGTGGAGGCCACACACAATACTCAGCCTCATCAGGAGCATGCCCAGGCGTTGTAGGGAGGTCATACAGGCACGTGGAGGCCACACACAATACTCAGCCTCATCAGGAGCATGCCCAGGCGTTGTAGGGAGGTCATACTGTGGCACCCCAGGGGTCTGGTTTCCACAGTAACGGCAATGTTATGTCTGAGAGCAGGTGGGAGGTCGCTTGGTCAGGGATCCTGTGCATGCCACATCTCCTGCCCAGTCCTGGGAGGGGAAGAACTTCCCCTATATAAACCTAGGGCTGAGGCAGGGTGAGTGAGTAGAGAAGAAGTAGAGACAGAGAAGAGAAGCAGATATAGGAAAGAACATCAGGAGCTCTGTGGGAGCAGTGCTACAAGGAGTCAGGGGCTGGCAGCTGCAGAGCTCGCCCTGACTGAGAAGTTATCACCGGACCCGGAGTCCGAGGCTGTGGGGACTAACTCCTATCCAGCAGCAGAAACCGACCGGCAGGGGATTGCAGGTCCTCTGGCCCAGAAACCCGAAGGCACGGTCACACGCGTGGGACCAGCACCGCCGTCGTGGAGCGGAAGCTACTAGAAGGCCCCGAGTCACCGGCCATACGGGTGAGCACCACACGGTACACTCAGGGACGTGGGCTACTTATACCCGCTTCTAGCAAGGTAGCCAGAAGAGTATCGTTAGTTTGGGAGGCCTACAACTCCGCCTGGCCAGGGGAGATCCCATCTGCTCAAGGACTGACCAGGCCCCAATCGCTAGCCAGTACTCCGGGAGGGTCTATCGTTGTCACCAGTAAAGACCCTGAACTACACCGTACCGTCTCTGAGTGGTTCCTGCTACCCCCATCATCCACGTCGGCTGCCCTGAGGCCATACCCCTCCCGTTGGGGGTTATACTATCACGCTGCACAATCCTACCACCGGCCTCAGCGGTCTGCCCTGCAGCAGCAGCTCCTTAGCTGTACTCAACGGGTGGCGTAGTCGTCCAACATCTACCGCTAATACAGCGCCACTTAGTCTGACTCCCTGGGCACGGACCGGATCACCGCCACGAGACTACAACCCTCAAGAGATCCGGCTCCGGGTAAGCTCCCGCATGCGCAACGCAGCGCGACACAGGCCCAGGGGCGCGTCAACTTTTGGCGTAGTCGGCAGGATCTCGTGCCCGCAACCACCGGGTACTGCGTGCCTGAAAAAGACTGTTCAAACTTACCTGTGGTGAAGATTCCCGCCATCCGGCGCCATCTTCCGCTTCCTTCCCGCCATCGGTGGAGTTTTCCCGCCATCCGGCGCCATCTTCGGCCTTCTTCCCGCCATACGTGGAGTTTTCCCGCCATTGGACGCCATCTTGAGGACGCCGCGCGGGAAGAAGAGGGGCGTGGACTCAGAAAGCGCGCGAGAACTGAAGCCCCGCCTCACGCCCGGACGTTGCGTAAGGTCCTGGAAGGAGCCCAGCAGACGCCGACGTCACAGGAGCGCGACGGAAGGTCCTCAACCCTGACGATCCACTGCGGAGCCGCGGCCTACGGAAGAGGATCATCGCAAGGTAGGCCACGGTCCACTAGGGGGGAGAAGGATGTCGGATATGGAGGAGAGCTTCACCGCTTCAATCCCCGCCAGCGCCACCGCTGTTGCGGTCATGCCTTTCACCATGCCCTATATCCCGGGGGCAGCCTGGCTACCCCAGTACTCAGGGGAGTCACATACCCTGCATGACTTTAGAGAAAAGCTGGATAGCCTCTTCCAGGTGTACCCCCTCACAGAGGAGCAAAAAGTGAGCATCCTGGTGGCCCAATTAACCGGAGCAGCCCAAAGGGAGGTAAAGTCCTGGCCACCTGGGGGGAGGACTGTCGCAGGGATACTAACCCGGCTGAGGGACACCTTTGATACCCGCACCTCAGCCGAGATCAAGCTTAGATTCTACGGGTGCAAACAGCGGGCACATGAGAGTATAAGGGACTATGCCCTGAACCTACAAGAGGCCCTGAGAGCCATTAAGCAGACCGACCCTGACGGCGTGGGAGACGAGGACAGGCTGTTGACTGAACAATTTATAGAGGGTTTATATTGCAATGCCCACCGAACCCAGTTGCGGGCAATGGCCTTACAGGACCCTCATCTGGGATTTGCACAGTTCAAGGACAGAGCCATCCGGGTGCTTCGAGAACCGGCACCAGGTGGCGTTGTGACCCCCAGACGCCCCACTACCACTTACCACCAGGAGGCGGCGCCCTTGTCGGCAGGGCCTGTGGGAGCTGATGCGCAGGCTTTGAACAATGACCCGGCTCCAGACCTGCACCATCAGGTCCAAGAGCTAGCTAAAAGCGTTGCTGCGCTAACCCGAACTGTGCAGTCTTTACAGGTTTCCACTCCAGGGAAGATCCAGCTGGCATCCGGACCGGAGGACATCCCGTGGCGTCGACCAAGGAGGACCCCACCGGCCAGAGGAAGACCCAGCGACTGATACAACGAGGACGGACGACCCATCTGCCGCCGCTGCAATCAACCCGGACATATGGCAAGGTACTGTCCTTTAAACTGGCACAACCTGGGGTAGAGGGCCAACCCCCAGGAAAAAGATCACCAGGCCCATCGAACTGGCGCGACAAATATGTGGGAGGACGTCCAGTCTTACCCGTGGTACTGGATGGCATTCCTATGAGTGCCCTACTGGACACCGGGTCACAGGTCACCACCATCCCGTACGTGCTCTTCAAGCAGTACTGGAATGACTCGGATATCACCCGCTACCCTGACGACGACTTGAGTATCACCGCCAGCAATGGTCAGCCCGTGCCACAGATTGGATTTAAAGAGTTGACCATTAAAATCGGTAGAGTCGAACTGGCAGCACAGGGACTGATCATTGTAGACATTGACAAACACGAGAGTCACCCAAAGATAACTCTAGGAACTAATGTAATTGAAAATTGTCTTGCAGAGGTGATTTTCCTTTTACAGCAGGTTGCCAAGAACGCCAGCTCCGGCCAGCAGCGAGTGCTCCAGAAAGAGATCCGGGCACTGATGCGACGGCAACAGCTAGAACTCTCCGGTGGTGAGATTGGTAGCGTGCGAATGTGTGACCCTTTCCCTATTGCCATGCCCCCGAAAAGTGAAATGATGATTTGGTGCCGGGCAGCTATTGGTCTGAGAGGTAGAGATTACCAGGCAATGGTAGAACCAGTTTACTCAGACAGTAGGCCCACCATTTTGACAGCACGGGGGGTGGTCAATGTACGCCATGGGAGGGTGCCCGTTCGCATAATAAATATCGGGAAGAGGGAAGTGTACCTGCCCCGGTATGCCACGCTAGCCAAATTGTATACCATCAATCAAGATTCCATACAGTCCGTAGAACCCTTGCCTCCATCTTCCCCGGAGGAAGGTAACGGCTCTCAGAAAACAATGGAGGACTGGTGTCAGCAACTACATTTGGGTACTGACTCCACTCCCTCACACCAGAAACAGGGAGTCTATCGGGTGGTGCAAGAGTACGAGAGAGTGTTTAGTAAACACCCGTTAGACTTCGGGCGAGTCAAGGGGGTAGAACACCACATCCCCACGGGAGACCATCCTCCCATAAAAGAGAGGTATCGACCCGTACCCCCTGCACACTACCAACACGCCAAGGGGATGCTTAGAGACATGAAGGAGGCTGGGGTGATCAGGGATAGCTGTAGCCCCTGGGCAGCTCCACTAGTCTTAGTCAAAAAGAAAGACAACACCATGAAGATGTGTGTAGATTACCGGAAAATCAACCGTATCACACACAAGGATGCGTACCCCTTACCAAGGATAGAGGAGTCTTTGGCTGCTTTAAGATCTGCTAACTTCTTCTCTACCTTGGATCTCACTAGTGGGTACTGGCAGGTTCCTGTAGCAGAGGCGGACCGGGAGAAGACCGCATTCACCACCCCGATGGGACTTAGCGAGTTTACCTGCATGCCGTTCGGACTCTGCAATGCACCAGGAACCTTCCAACGATTAATGGAGTGTTGTCTGGGCCACAGAAACTTTGAGACGGTCCTGTTGTACCTGGACGATGTCATCGTATATTCCAAGACGTATGAGGACCACCTGAAACACCTGGCGGAAGTGTTCGAAGCTCTGGCAAGCTACGGCCTAAAGGTGAAACCCTCCAAGTGTCACCTCCTGAAACCAAAGGTGCAGTACCTGGGACATGTGGTGAGCGCTGATGGAGTGGCTCCCGACCCTGATAAGATCACCGCAATTAAGGAATGGCCAAGTCCCTCCAGTGTAAAGGAAGTGCGGCAGTTCCTCGGGTTGGTAGGCTATTACCGCAGATTCATCCCCGGTTTCACCAAAAAGGCAGCTCCTATGCAGGACCTCCTGATAGGCCAGTCCCGGAAGGCCAAGAACCAGAAGCCACCCTTCAGATGGGAGAAGTTAGAAGAAGAGTCCTTCCGCCAGCTGAAGATGGCCCTCACGGGGATGAAATCCTGGCGTACCCTGATTACAGCCAGCCCTTTATCCTCTACACCGACGCAAGTAACATCGGGCTAGGAGCCGTGCTGTCCCAGATCCAGCAGGGGAAAGAACGAGTAATCGCTTACGCCAGCCGAAAACTGCGACCCACCGAAAGAAACCCTGAGAATTATAGCTCATTTAAGCTAGAGTTCCTGGCAGTGGTGTGGGCAGTCACCGAACGCTTTAAGCACTACCTCGCTTCTTCCCGGTTCACCGTGTACACGGATAACAACCCGTTGACACACCTGGACACTGCAAGACTCGGTGCCCTAGAGCAGAGATGGATGGCCCGTCTGTCCAACTACGAGTTCACAATCAAATACCGGGCAGGACGCTCCAATACCAATGCGGACGCCCTGTCCAGGATGCCAAACCTACCGGACGTAGGAGAAGATCCAGAGGGACTGGAAGAAGTCGAACTCCCCGCGTTCCACCGTCATGGGACTATCCAGTATTCCCATCGGGTAAGGAGTAAGCAAGCTGCTACGTTTAACCCCTTGCCTCACTACAACTGGGAGGAAACGCAAGACAGTGACCCTGTCGTCCGGCTGGTGAAGGAGATGCTGACTCGGCCAGAGGCTCGCCTTGACCCAGACGCTCCGGAGGAAGCCAAGCAACTGTGGGCTGAGAAGAGTCGACTGTTCCTTTACAAGGGGAAGTTGTGCCGCAGAATGGTTAACTCCCGGACGCATGAACTAATCTGGCAAGTAGTGGTGCCACGGAGAGACGCAGCCATGGTGATGGAAGCATACCACGACGGGGCTGGACACTTCGGATGGAAGAAGCTGGAGTTCCTGCTGCGTGGGCGGTTCCACTGGGTAGGCATGAGGGGAACCATCGAGAGGTGGTGCAGAGACTGTGGCCCGTGCAACCTAAGAAGGAAGGACCGTGCCAGCCAGAAGACTCCCCTGCAGTCCATCGTCACCCGGCAGCCGTTGGAACTGGTAGCCTTGGATCATGTAAAACTGACCCCAAGCAGAAGTGGCTACGTCTACGCGTTAACCATTGTGGATCATTACTCCCGGTTCTTGGTTGTCGTCCCCGTTAAGGACTTAACGGCTCAAACAGCAGCTAGAGCTTTCCAGCAGCACTTCTGCCGTCCACACGGGTACCTGGACCAAGTGCTGACGGACCAGGGACCTGCCTTTGAAGCGGAGGTCTTCCGGGAATTCTGCAATCTGTATGGCTGCCGGAAGATAAGGACGACACCCTATCATCCGCAAACTAATGGACTTTGTGAGAAAATGAACCAGGTGGTAATGGATCTCCTGAAAACGTTGCCCCTGGAAGAACGCAGTCTGTGGCCTGAGAAGCTGCCCGATCTAGTGGACCTATACAACCACATCCCGGTAGGTTCCACCAACTGTACCCCGGCTTACCTAATGAGGGCGAGACCTGGTAAGTTACCTGTTGACCTGGAAATGGGAGTCCTGACACCCGAGGACACTTCACCAGAAGCAGACTGGGACACAGAGAGGCAGCAGCAGTACCGGAAAGTACAGGAGAGCGTGGAGCGAAGTCTCTGTCAGGCTAGGGAAAGACAAGAGAAAACTTACAACCAGTATGCTCCCGCTGTTCCCCTGGTACCCGGAGAGCAGGTCTTGAAGAGGAAAAGACGGCTCCACAAGTTGGACGACCAGTGGGAGAAGGACCCGTACACCGTACTGCCCTCAAGCCACGAGAACCCGAAAGTCTGTACCATCAGTAAAGACGGAGGGGAGACCATAGCCATTGTATCCCGGGATCACCTGAAGAAGTGTCCTGAACAGCTACGGAACCCTGAAGAGGAACAAGAAGACCATCAACCCGTAGAGGAAAGGGAAGATATGGTTAGTACTGTGCTCGGAGACTTCCCTCGGTCCTGGACTCAAGTCAATGGTGCAGTTGTGGTACCCGTCCTCACGTTCCTCCAACCAGCATCCCAAGTGCCTACGGAGCAACAGGTAGAGCTGGAAGAGCAGCCGGTCCAGGAGGCAGAAGACTCCACACAAGCAGAACAGGAGGATCAACCCTCTGCTTATAGTGAGCCTGCCGTACCCCTAGTGAGTCAAAGAGCCGGTAGACAGCTGCCCAGTTTACCCTTGACAGCTCCTACACCCTGTAGTTCAGGGCTAGACAGTCAGCTCCGTAGGTCCACTAGGGCCACTAGAGGCCAGTTACCCGCACGTTGGAGGATTTGAAGTGTATAAATTGTTTTATTTGTGGTTACCTGTTTTTCTTGTTGCTTGTGTATAATTATGTGTTTCTAGTTATTTATAGGAGTCCTTGGTGGATTTACCGGGAATCCTTTGTGTATAGTTGGAGCGTAACCCAGGACGGACTAAAGACTGTTAAGGACTCGGGGCAGGACAGACCCCTACCTGGTTGCATCTCCCTGTTTTGGTGAAATGGACACCTTGCTTTTCTTCAAAGACTGCACCCGGTTGCGGACACGCCGTAACCATCTTTATGTGTTTTTCTTATTGTATTATTATTGTTTATACCTTGTTATGTTTTTCTAAAAATATGTTTAGTCCCGGAGTACTAAATTTCACTAGGGGGGAATGTGGCACCCCAGGGGTCTGGTTTCCAAAGTAACGGCAATGTTATGTCTGAGAGCAGGTGGGAGGTCTCTTGGTCAGGGATCCTGTGCATGCCACACCTCCTGCCCAGTCCTGGGAGGGGAAGAACTTCCCCTATATAAACCTAGGGCTGAGGCAGGGTGAGTGAGTAGAGAAGAAGTAGAGACAGAGAAGAGAAGCAGATATAGGAAAGAACATCAGGAGCTCTGTGGGAGCAGTGCTACAAGGAGTCAGGGGCTGGCAGCTGCAGAGCTCGCCCTGACTGAGAAGTTATCACCGGACCCGGAGTCCGAGGCTGTGGGGACTAACTCCTATCCAGCAGCAGAAACCGACCGGCAGGGGATTGCAGGTCCTCTGGCCCAGAAACCCGAAGGCACGGTCACACGCGTGGGACCAGCACCGCCGTCGTGGAGCGGAAGCTACTAGAAGGCCCCGAGTCACCGGCCATACGGGTGAGCACCACACGGTACACTCAGGGACGTGGGCTACTTATACCCGCCTCTAGCAAGGTAGCCAGAAGAGTATCGTTAGTTTGGGAGGCCTACAACTCCGCCTGGCCAGGGGAGATCCCATCTGCTCAAGGACTGACCAGGCCCCAATCGCTAGCCAGTACTCCGGGAGGGTCTATCGTTGTCACCAGTAAAGACCCTGAACTACACCGTACCGTCTCTGAGTGGTTCCTGCTACCCCCATCATCCACGTCGGCTGCCCTGAGGCCATACCCCTCCCGTTGGGGGTTATACTATCACGCTGCACAATCCTACCACCGGCCTCAGCGGTCTGCCCTGCAGCAGCAGCTCCTTAGCTGTACTCAACGGGTGGCGTAGTCGTCCAACATCTACCGCTAATACAGCGCCACTTAGTCTGACTCCCTGGGCACGGACCGGATCACCGCCATGAGACTACAACCCTCAAGAGATCCGGCTCCGGGTAAGCTCCCGCATGCGCAACGCAGCGCGACACAGGCCCAGGGGCGCGTCAATACAGGCACGTGGAGGCCACACACAATACTCAGCCTCATCAGGAGCATGCCCAGGCGTTGTAGGGAGGTCATACAGGCACGTGGAGGTCACACACAATACTCAGCCTCATCAGGAGCATGCCCAGGCATTGTAGGGAGGTCATACAGGCACGTGGAGGCCACACACAATACTCAGCCTCATCAGGAGCATGCCCAGGCGTTGTAGGGGGGGTCATACAGGCACGTGGAGGCCACACACAATACTCAGCCTCATCAGGAGCATGCCCAGGCGTTGTAGGGAGGTCATACAGGCACGTGGAGGCCACACACAATACTCAGCCTCATCAGGAGCATGCCCAGGCGTTGTAGGGGG
The DNA here is from genome assembly GCF_046119375.1 of Phyllobates terribilis. Lineage (NCBI taxonomy): Eukaryota > Metazoa > Chordata > Amphibia > Anura > Dendrobatidae > Phyllobates > Phyllobates terribilis. Next base: position 16,830,208 of record NW_027362774.1, read on the forward strand.
GGTCATACAGGCACGTGGAGGCCACACACAATACTCAGCCTCATCAGAAGCATGCCCAGGCATTGTAGGGAGGTCATACAGGCACGTGGAGGCCGCACACAATACTCAGCCTCATCAGGAGCATGCCCAGGCGTTGTAGGGAGGTCATACAGGCACGTGGAGGCCGCACACAATACTCAGCCTCATCAGGAGCATGCCTAGGCGTTGTAGGGAGGTCATACAGGCACGTGGAGGCCACACACAATACTGAGCCTCATCAGGAGCATGGCCAGGCGTTGTAGGGAGGTCATACAGGCACGTGGAGGCCACACACAATACTCAGCCTCATCAGGAGCATGCCCAGGCGTTGTAGGGAGGTCATACAGGCACGTTGAGGCCACACACCATACTCAGCCTCATCAGGGGCATGCCCAGGCGTTGTAGGGAGGTCATACAGGCACGTGGAGGCCACACACAATACTCAGCCTCATCAGGAGCATGCCCAGGCGTTGTAGAGAGGTCATACAGGTACGTGGAGGCCACACACAATACTCAGCCTCATCAGGGGCATGCCCAGGCGTTGTAGGGAGGTCATACAGGCACGTGGAGGCCACACACAATACTCAGCCTCATTTTGACTTGTTTTAAGGACATTACATTATGGTTGGATCAGCCTGTAGTGTGTTTTTCCACTTTCATTTTGGGGGTGACTCCACATCCAGGCCTCCATTGGTTAATAAATGTGATTTCCATTGATGATTTTTGTGTGATTTTGTTGTCAGCACATTCACCTTTGTACAGAACAAAGTATTCAATGAGGAGATTTCATTCATTCAGATCTAGGATGGGGTATTTCAGTGTTCCCTGTATTTTTTTGAGCAGTGTATATGACGCGCCCCCTGGGACATATTCCTTTTTGAGGGGAATACCCGGCACCGGATCAGATGGGGGGGTTGTAGTCTCCGAGCGGCTGTGACCCGGTCCCGTGCCCAGGGCGTCAAGCTCAGTGTGATGTGGCAGTTCTACAGATGTTACTAAAGTTCTTTTGTGTCGACTACGCCACCCGTTGTGATGCGGTCACTGTGGCCGCCGCTGCAGCAGGGTCCGCTGAGGCTGATGGTGGGTGCGCAGCTTGATGAGATAACCCCCAACGGGAGGGGTATAGCCTCAGGGGGGACAGGTGCAGAGGATGGGGGTTGTGGTGGTGCAGTGCAGACGGCAATGAAGACAGAGTCGGGTAGTGCAGTTAAGGGTGTTTACTTACTGCAGATGTTGTACTGGTCACTCCAGCTGCTAGTGACCACCCGAGCCGTGCTGCGTCCACCAGGTCCTGGATCCAGCCAACCCCCAAACAAGTCCGGAGCGTGGCCCTGAGCTCTCCCGCTGTCCTTTCTTCAGCCGTCCCCACCAGTGATCCACCTAGGTCCAGCTCCCTCGGGCCTGCTGTTGGGACACCCTTGGCCTTGGGTTCCCTGACCCTTCATGTGGTGTGCCTTCGGGGTGAATGTGGTGGGTGACCGTGGCAGATGCTGCCCACGGCCTCCGGTCTCTGGCTGGGGATTGTTTTTACCCCCACCAGTTTGGGTTCCGGTACCCTTTTGCTGACTCCTCACCCGGTGCTCTAATTTGGGTTCTTGGGTCCCTTCAGTCTTCCCCCTCTGGGTCTTTCTCTGCTCCACTCTCTCTCTCTCCAGGGCTGCTGTTTCCTTCTCTCTGCTGATTTGTTCTCTGCATCAGACAGGCTCCTCTCCAACTGACTTGTTCTCTACAACTGACCCTGATTCTAGTTGGTGCCCACCTTATATATCCCTCTATGTGTGAGCTCAGGTGACCAGCACCCAATGAGCTCCTATCACTACCCAGACTGCTCCCCCTATCTGCCCCTACACTACATGGGATGTTCCACCCCCCTCCCACTCCAGCCAGGAACAGACTCGGTCGTACCTGCACATTTCTAAGTGGGAGTACCGTTGGTCTGTTCCTCGGAAATGGGATGTATGTAGTGCATGCAGCCTACCGAGCTCAGTCCCACACTCCATCCTTACCCGGGAGTGGAATATCACACCTCTGGGTTGAGGTGCAATACCCCTGTAGCAGCCGAATCCTCAGGGTGCTACATTCCCCCCTGGTAAATCACAGCACGTCCTCGGGCTGCAAGACAAAAAACACCATAAAACATACAATTTTTTTATAAACATATAAAACATTATATATATAAAACTTTTTATATAAACATTCTCGTCGTCTCTTGTTTCAGGTTCCTCCTCCGGACACTGTGCAACGTGTGTCCGGGAAAAGTGCGACAGTCTCTAAGAAAAACTGGTTTTCCTATAAAACCGGTAGGGGGCGCTTTAGGAAGCGCAACTATATACAGGGGAAGTTGGCCGCTCTCAGTCCTCGGCCAGGTAGAGGGAAGGGAATGGCTGCTCACAGTCCTCAGCCTGTAGGATGAAGGGGTTAACGGGTAAACAGTTCACTGGTCCCAACGGGGACTATTTTAGCAGCAACGGTTCACTGTGCCCCGACGGGCAACTATATACAGTCTCTACTCCCGTCCTCAACGACGGCTCCCTCCTGCTTTTTCTTGGTGATAGGGTGTTGCTTCAGACCCGTCCGGGTCCTCTGGCTCCTCCTCCTCGTACCGCAACTCCTCCTCCGTCAAGCGGTGTACGTGGAGGGCGTAAGGTCCTTTGGCACACTTGTGCCGGGTGAAAGTGACCTCGTCTCCGATGTAGAGGTCACGACCTCTGTGCCCCTCCGGCAGATGGGACTCCACGTCTCTGCGCGTGACAAAGACGTCGCCGGGGGTGTTGTTGTCCCGAATGAAGCCCCACCCGTGCTGCTGGTTAAACTTGATTACAGTCCCGGTGGTACGGGGACTGTGCGCTGCACGGGGGTCCCTCCTGGTCCGGCTCTTTTGCTCGGCGCTCCTTATTTGGGCCTGTTGTTCCCGGACCCGCCTCTCTCTCCGCTCCCTCGCGAACTCTTCGAGCTGCTGTCGGCAACACTCAGCGCGCTCTGCTGCAGCTGCCCTAGTTTCCTGAGTGAACCCCATTAGATCTTCTCCGGTGGGGTCCCACTCAAACTGTGCTTCCGCTAGCGGGGGCGAGATCCGTGCCACGGGCTTCGGAGCTGGAATCAGGGGTTCATCCAGGGGTCTTAGTCTCTGCTGCCGTTCCAGCTCATGGTATTCTTCGGGCCAGATGAAGGGCCGCCCGTCCGGCCATGTGAGCTGGCTGAACAAGTCCTCCCCCAGGTGTGGCACCCTTGGTTTTACGGGTGCGGGCGCGGTGGTGGTGGCGCCCGGGTTGCCCAGGCCTTGCGGCCAGGCCTGGGGCACCTGGAAGGTGAAGGGCACCGTTAATACGGCGGCGCCCTGGGCTACCTGGCCTTGCGACCAGGCCGGAGGCTCCGCGGAGGTAGGGGGCGCTGTTGGTGATGCGGCGCCCGGGGGTACTAGGCCTTGCGACCAGGCTGGTGGTACTTCCTGCTTGGTCACGCTCGGGGTCGAGGCGTGTGACGTCACAGGGGTCGCGGCGGCGGCTTCTGGTCGGGGCCTAGTCATTAGCGGTGACATGGCGGTTACGGGCACGGACGGGGGACTTTCGGGCTCTGCGACGGGGAACCGGGGCAGGTGGGCGGTCTCTCGGTATGGGGTATAAGCGTCCCCTTTACCTGCCTTCATACGTTCGGCTCCCTTCTCAGCGCCGTCTCCGATCTTGGGTCCTCCCGCGTCATCCGTAGAGGCAGTTGGTGTCCTCTCCCAGGGGAGCATGCTCCGTGGACGGGTTCCAGCTTGCTGGGCCATCTCCCGGCTCCACTCCGCCAGTATCTCACGCTGTACCCGGGCCATCCTCCTTGCGAGGCCCTCCAAGGCAGTTTGTGCACACTCCCGGTCTCGGGGGAGCTGTGCAAGGACCTCCACTAGGCCTAGTGGGGTCGTGGTGTCCAGCAGGCTCCTGACCAACGGGTCGGTGCTGCTCTGCTCTTCTTCCAGCAGGCTCCTGGCCAGCGGGCCGGTGCTGCTCTGCTCTCTGGACATCTCCGGGTGAGCTTTTCTGCTACTCCTCGTTAGACTTCTTGCCTCCGGGTGCGCTCGCTCCAGACTGCTCCAAGCGGCACCCATCTTTTCTCTTCTCTTTCGTCTCCTCCCACCTCGAGGGCGGTCCCGGGGCAACTCGGTGACTGTCAGCTCCAGGGGTAGTTCTTTCACGCTGACAGACACCTCCAGCATCACAGTCTCTGTTGGTGGGGGCGGTTTCCACTTTTGGCGCCATTTTCTGTCCCGGCCCACGATGGGAGGTGGCCTCTTGCCCTCCCTTGGCACGCCCATAATGGCGTCCGCTGCTCTTCCAAGGCGGGAAATCTGCGGTTTTGGCGGGAAGCGTCGCCCAGTGGCGGGAAACTCTGCAGATGGCGGGAACAAGTTGGAAATGGCGGACAATCGGCGGGAAACGACTGGTGATGGAGTCCGATGGCGTGGACCCTCCGGAACCGGCGGGAGACTTCTTTCTGAGGTAAACTTGCACTTTTCTTCAGGCACGCAGTACCCGGGTGTTGCGGGCACGTAATCCTGCCGACTACGCCAAAGTTGACGCGCCCCCTGGGACATATTCCTTTTTGAGGGGAATACCCGGCACCGGATCAGATGGGGGGGTTGTAGTCTCCGAGCGGCTGTGACCCGGTCCCGTGCCCAGGGCGTCAAGCTCAGTGTGATGTGGCAGTTCTACAGATGTTACTAAAGTTCTTTTGTGTCGACTACGCCACCCGTTGTGATGCGGTCACTGTGGCCGCCGCTGCAGCAGGGTCCGCTGAGGCTGATGGTGGGTGCGCAGCTTGATGAGATAACCCCCAACGGGAGGGGTATAGCCTCAGGGGGGACAGGTGCAGAGGATGGGGGTTGTGGTGGTGCAGTGCAGACGGCAATGAAGACAGAGTCGGGTAGTGCAGTTAAGGGTGTTTACTTACTGCAGATGTTGTACTGGTCACTCCAGCTGCTAGTGACCACCCGAGCCGTGCTGCGTCCACCAGGTCCTGGATCCAGCCAACCCCCAAACAAGTCCGGAGCGTGGCCCTGAGCTCTCCCGCTGTCCTTTCTTCAGCCGTCCCCACCAGTGATCCACCTAGGTCCAGCTCCCTCGGGCCTGCTGTTGGGACACCCTTGGCCTTGGGTTCCCTGACCCTTCATGTGGTGTGCCTTCGGGGTGAATGTGGTGGGTGACCGTGGCAGATGCTGCCCACGGCCTCCGGTCTCTGGCTGGGGATTGTCTTTACCCCCACCAGCTTGGGTTCCGGTACCCTTTTGCTGACTCCTCACCCGGTGCTCTAATTTGGGTTCTTGGGTCCCTTCAGTCTTCCCCCTCTGGGTCTTTCTCTGCTCCACTCTCTCTCTCTCCAGGGCTGCTGTTTCCTTCTCTCTGCTGATTTGTTCTCTGCATCAGACAGGCTCCTCTCCAACTGACTTGTTCTCTACAACTGACCCTGATTCTAGTTGGTGCCCACCTTATATATCCCTCTATGTGTGAGCTCAGGTGACCAGCACCCAATGAGCTCCTATCACTACCCAGACTGCTCCCCCTATCTGCCCCTACACTACATGGGATGTTCCACCCCCCTCCCACTCCAGCCAGGAACAGACTCGGTCGTACCTGCACATTTCTAAGTGGGAGTACCGTTGGTCTGTTCCTCGGAAATGGGATGTATGTAGTGCATGCAGCCTACCGAGCTCAGTCCCACACTCCATCCTTACCCGGGAGTGGAATATCACACCTCTGGGTTGAGGTGCAATACCCCTGTAGCAGCCGAATCCTCAGGGTGCTACATATATATCAGCAATAATCCTGACGTATCATATCAGAGCTGGGACTTTGTTACAATTGAATCCAGCCTAGACATCGGTTGTGGGGGTCCTATATCTGCGGGCCCATCATTATCAGATCACTGGGGGTCTGACATCCGGGTGCCCCTAGTATAGGTCATTAACATCAGGCGTCGGACCCCTCTGATCTGATATTGATGACTTATCCTATGTTACCACCCTGAACTCTTGACTGATACATTGTAGCAAACCATCAGGAAAATAGGGAAGAAGTGAAATAATTTGTATCAAAAAACACAAAATCCACTCGTTTTGAGTTTTTCGGACACATAATCTGTAAATTTGGGTAAATGGCGGCGCTGTCGATCCGCACGTGCCTCTCCCTTTAACTCTTCGGGGGGATCTGCGGCTTCTCTTCAGTCCTCCACCATGGAGTCATCTGGATAATTTCTGCCACAACAAAGGCTCCATGAAAGGGACGTTTTTTCCTTTGCTTTTACAGGAGCTTTTCCGCCTCTCGCTTGCACTCACTGCCAATTTGCACAATATCAGACGGGGGCAGCGGAGCCGCGGAGGGACCTGATTGCACGCTTCTGCTTTGCTCCAAAAAGGTGCATTAATGTTGCTAAGAGACAGAACAACAGCGAGTGTAGAATTGGCGCCTGACGGGGCCGGCATGCAAATCCTCTGGCATCTGGAGTGTTTTCGACAGTAATCAGCTTCCTCGCCTGTTATTCCCTGTTATCAGTCACTTCTGTGGATATTCAGCTCCTGGCCCTTTAATTCTGCCAGTAGGAGTTACCAGAGGCCCCATAAGTCAATTTCTGGTAGACGTTTTTATAGTCTTGAGTCTATTACTTCCAAAAAGCTCAGGACAGTAGTTACAGTGCGGTGTCCAGCAGGGGGCGAGAGAGCACAGGAGAAGACTCTTCCCAGGGATATCAGCCGCTCCATCCCGAGGCATGATGGGAGGAAAATTCTTAATGAAATAAGCGTGTTAGAAAACCCCATTTTATCAAACGGGTGAAACTGAGCGGTGATCTGTGACCGAGAAGCTATTCCGCCACCGGTCCTGTTAAAATTACACGGGACCGGAGATGCCCTTTAAAGTGTATGGTCAAGGCTGGGACATAGGTTGTGTTTGTTGTCAGAGCGGGGACTATTTTCCTGTCGCTGACAGTCAAGATTAATTAGCAGGAATATCACCGCTAATCAGAGCGCTCTGCGTCTCCGGGCTACAATTACAGAGCTGAGCCGGGTAATTAACTGGTAACATATTTACATCAGAAATCGCTTGTCTCCTCCGAGCTGCGGATGATTGTGTGTTCCCCTGAGGCGGAGGATGACAGCTTCACCTGCCAGGGACTCCGCAGATTTAAAGGGGACCAGAAGTAAAGTAATGATGTGTGCATAGCTGCACTGATACATTGTAACAAAATCCAGATTGGAAAGAGACGTGCGCTGCTGATGTGATGCGTATTATTGTGTGCACTGGATACATTGTAACAAACCCTCAGCTGTGAGGAATATCCGATCAGGAGGGCTGGATGCAAACAAGAAATGCCTGATTCTTTATGGAATTATTTTTGTCGTCTTTTTTTTTCTGCTGCAGATTTTTCGCGCAATTGCTCTCCACCGGGATAAAAAAACGTCCAATAATTATTTTTTGCACACATGAAGATCAGCGTGTGACGTTGTAAAGGATTTTGCGACATTTTGCTCTCAAAAGAGGCAAAAAAGGGTAAAAGGCAATAAAAGAACGTCTTTTCTTTTGCACAAAAATTCATCAAAAGCGCGTGCGACATCTTTGAAAAATTTGACGCAAACAAAAAAATATCAACTAATAGCACAGGACAAATAAAAGAAAAAACCAACTGATGAGTCGGCCCCAAACTTTATTCAAAAGTTACAGGAATTTAGTGACAGTTCCCTACAACTTCGGGCCCCTTGTTTTCGGGGATCCTGTACCTCCAATTTCAGAAAACTAATGACATATCAGGGTTTTGATCAGCTGAGCGTTACTGCCCTGGGGGGTCTCAGCACCAGGACCCCAGCTCGCCATGGAGGTTCTTTCTGACAATTTCTAACAAAGGGACAATTGGCTCGGAATTCGGCTAATTACGGATTCTTGCGTTATCGCTACTTAATCACATTCACGATGGTGATGCCCCTCGGCACTGCTCCCGCCATATATAAATATATCACGATGAATCGGGGACTAAATTTATCTCAGGATCGCGGATATCTTGGGAACGTAAGAAGTCGTCTAACTACGAAGACGGAAGGTGCAGATGAGATGGAGGTTCAGCTACGATGAATGAATCTATACTGATACATTGGGGAATCTCCTAAGTATCAGTTCTCTCGTATTTAATCATATAATTAATTACTAAGCTGAAAGGTGAAGCCGGTCAGCAACCAGAGGAACATGGGACAGACACAAAACGGTCATATCCCCCTCGCGTACCCCCATACTTAACGCTGGCCGCGCGACCAGATCATAAGGAGGGCATTGAAGAAGATGATATTTATGGATTGGATGTGGCAGTAATGGAGTAATACAAACACAGACGGTACCGGACGGGGAGATCCACGGGCCATGGACTTGGTGCCCATAATGGCTGATAGCGGCTACAACTTCCTATTCTGATTGGAAGAACAGCTCTGGAGAACAAACTGCTGCTGCTCATATAAGTATCTGTATAGGAAGCAGGAACACACACAGGCACAGATTTTTTTTTTATCCGTTTTTCCAATTTCTTTCTTTTTTTTTTTCCAATTCAAACTTTATGAAAGATTTTATGTATTTTTTAACAAGAAATTCGAAACATACAAAGCATGACAATGGAGTCAGACAAGACCGATAACAACAATGAGTCCCCTATAAACAAGTATATGACCGAATGCAAAGACAAGGTGCAGATGTTTTTTGATGAAGGGGAATCAATTCGGATAGATCTATACATGGGTGAATCCAAGAAAGTCTCCCTTGGTAGCTAATTTATTCCTCTTCTCATGAGAGTGGGCAATCAACATCTCCATTCGCTGTGTTGTGGCAACTTCCGTAAACCATTCCTCCAAGGAAGGAGCTTCTGGAGATTCGTGGAATTATGGTCTTGGCAGCCTGTAACAAATGTCTCAAAAGAGATCTTTTGAAGATGGACCTTGGCGTTGGAAGCATAAACAGGATAGCTTCAGGTTTGTTAGGAATCATTACCCCTGTAACCTCCTGGATCACCTCAAGGACACCCTTCCAGAAGGCTATTAGGACCACCATATATCGTACCCTCGCATGCTCCACATAAACTCGATGTGCCTGGATACCACTTGTGCAGAACCGAGGGAACTCGATACCATCTGGAGACTATTTTATAGTTAGTCTCCTGTGCTTTGGTTGAAATGATAGATTTGTGTGATAAGAGAAAAACGCTTATTCCATTGGTCATTCGTAAACTTTAATTTTCGTTCTGATTCCCAGTCTCTGCAAAAATGGGGGAAAGTTTCCAGTTCTGGAGCTAGAAGAAGTTTATAGAGGATTGATCTGTTTTTTTTCAGGAGCAATACATCATTTTTTTCGAATGCAGAAAGTAGACGGACAAGTTCGAGATCGCCGGCTAGGGAGCGATAGAAATGTTGGAGATATTGGAAGCTATGGTGCTTCGTAGAAACTTTATCCTTTAAGATTGCGGTCAAAGGAAGCAATGATCCCCGTGGGAGCGATTTGATTAAGACGTAAGGGTTTTATTTTAGTGCTAGTTAAAAATGTATTGGTGGAAGCTCCCAAAGGGAATTTTCGGATTGTCCGCTATGGGGAGTAGTGGGCTATTATATTCAATCAGCGAGGTTGCGTGTTTATAGGTGTATAACATTTTTAGAGTGTGGTTTACTGTAAATGATAATTTAGTGTTCTTGCGACAAGAGATATGAGGCCAAATCCAAGGCTAAACAGATACGGATAGCCTGTGCAATAGAAGAGCTTGGATGAAGATCATATCCAAAACCCTGGCGTACTTTTTTTTCCAATTTCTCCATGTCCGATCAGATCCAAGGTCTCTAGAAAAGAGCGTGAGCTCCGGAGGGGAGTATGACTGACTGTCACCCAGCTTTTCCTGACTCATGTAGGAGTCATCCGGGAAAGCTGGATATCTACTAATTCTACTGGAAGAATTTCTTCACCTCCCTCCATATTGACTTTCTGTCCTTGACGCGTAGATTTTTATTTTTCTGTCTCCCATTATGAAACGTGGAAAGCGGAAATCCATTATAAGAGCGACACGTGCACCTTCTAATGGATCAGCGCTCCCCGTATTAATGTTTTTCAATGGCTGCTCTTGACCCCTCCCCCGATATCTCGCGGAAGACTATTCAATTGCCTCCAAAACTTTATTACGGCGCCCAAAATCTTACAATAGATGCCATTGTACAAAAAAAAAAAGAAAAGTTGCTTCCGAGACCTTGACAACCTGACGCACGTCGGATTTACAAAGCAAATGCTGACATCAAGACCGATGATTAATAATAAAGGAAGCAGGAAAGTTGTAGAACACAATTCATTAGACGACGCAGAAGCCGCCTCTTCTGGCTCCGCGTTCTTTCGTAGGCGAGATTCCACCAAGAAGAAGATGTGACATTCAGGAACGGTTAATTAAGATCAGAATACTCCGCTCAGACATTGCGCTAATTTTCAACGTTAAATATTGACCTTTACGAGTTCAGCCGTGAATTAAAGGGAAAGTCGAAGTGGAAGAAAGGGATTATTGTCTCCGTGCGCAGCAGGAAGGTCACGGATATAAGAAATCTGCTTAACGCGAGGCGTCTAAAAATAACCATTAATCAGAGTATAATGGAAAGTTTTGTAACTTTCTAATAGACTTTGCATTTTAGGTCGTCGCCACTTTCAAGATCTCTGTTTCCCGTCAGGGAACAGGAATATTAATATTTGCAGCCGCCACAAGAACATCACTATAGATCTAATACTTCTATCAGATGAGAGTTTGCTACAATTGTATCCAGTCTGATCCTCTGTGAGCTACAGCAGAATGATAGATGGGACCTGTACTGTTACATTGTAGCAAATCATCAGAACAGGAGAGGTTTGTGCAGCTCATGGAGGACTGGAAGCAACCTAATCGTGTGAGCCGGAATGTTCTCATTCACTTACAGCAAGCAGAGCTCCTGAAAATGGCAGGGAATGAAAGGGTTATTAGAAAAAGTTATTTCCCATTCATAGGATAGGTGATAACTTACTGATCACTGAGGATCTGACCACTGGGATCCCAATAGATCCCAAACACGGGGCATTCAGCGTGGGGTGGAGGTTTACATGCTTGGCCTTTGCTCCATTCATTGTCTTTGAAAATACAAAAATCTGACTCCAGAATTTGCTCCAGAAAAGTTGCTCCTTCATCCGCAGCAAAATCCGAGTCAGAAACTCAATTTTCATCAACAAATTTGCGGGCAGGGTTACATGACCGGGAAAAAAACATTTATAGGAAAAATGGGGCTCGTTTTGTTAGCACTACCAAAATCCACATAGAAATCAGGGACATTTGGGCATCTGCAAATGAAGGTAAAATCAGACCGCTGTTTTTGGTTCGTAACAATCAGATCACATTTCTGTCCCCCTTTTTATCTTCTCACTTTGCTGTAAACTTTTTTTTTCCTCTTTCAACATTTCCTAAAAAAAAAAGTCCTGATTTTATCTTCTCGTCGCTGAGGATTTCCTTAGTTTCAGCGCTCGGCGATAGAATCCTTGCTCCATTTCCATGCATGATTTTACGTCCCCCGAGGCTCTTGAATAATAGAATTTTTCAAACACGCTGGCAAATTTTTGTGACCAGTTGAACAGATTTTCATCGCTGAGGAACGGCTTCATTATTGCTCATTACTAGTGCAGGAAAGATTAGCGTCCGAAGTGCAGCAGTGAAGCTGGGTGACCAGCTGCAGAGACCACCATTAATTCTAAGAACAAGGGGAAAAAGACCCTTTTATGAGTGGAGTAGTAATGAGCATGTGTGACCACCACTCACATAGACAGTGGGCGGGGCAGTGGTCGCACATGCTCACTATAGAGAATATCTGGAGCCCCTTGCTCATGATCAGTGGTGGTCCCAGTGGTCATCCCCCCAGCAATCATACATTTATCACCTATCCTGCGATTTGGGCTTTATGGAACAACCCCTTTAAGAAAGCTCTACATAGTCGACTTATTGATGATATTTCAGGGGGCTTTTCTTTTCAGCGGCAGATGTGCTCTGACATATGGTGATTGACTTGTGCTGCTCTCCTCCGGTAGTTGGCTTCATTATGACTCGCGGAGTTTATTAGATTCTTCTCAATGTTGCAGTAATCAGAGAGTAATCAGCAGCACAAGCATCCGAGGCTGTGACTGAGAGATCAGCAAATTCCTCACCGCTTCATTGACACTAAACAAAATATGTCAAAATCGTAACAATGTACGGCACCCAAATAATAGTGATGTACGGTGTCCAGATAAATGGTGATGTACAGTGCCCAGATCTTTAGCGATGTACAGCATCCCGATAAATCGTGATGCACAGCACTCAGCTAAATATTGAAGTACAGTGCTCAGATAAATCAGATAAATGGTGATGTACAGTGCCCAGATAAATGGTGATGTACAGTGCCCAGATAAATGGTGATGTGCAGTGCCCAGATAAATGGTGATGTACAGTGCCCAGATAAATGGTGATGTACAGTGCCCAGATAAATGGTGATGTACTGTGCCCAGATAAATGGTGATGCACAATGCCCAGATAAATGGTGATGCACAGTGCCCAGATAAATGGTGATGTACTGTGCCCAGATAAATGGTGATGTACAGTGCCCAGATAAATGGTGATGCACAATGCCCAGATAAATGGTGATGTACTGTGCCCAGATAAATGGTGATGCACAGTGCCCAGATAAATGGTGATGTACTGTGCCCAGATAAATGGTGATGTACAATGCCCAGATAAATGGTGATGTACAGTGCCCAGATAAATGGTGATGTACCGTGCCCAGATAAATGGTGATGCACAGTGCCCAGATAAATGGTGATGCACAGTGCCCAGATAAATGGTGATGCACCGTGCCCAGATAAATGGTGATGCACCGTGCCCAGATAAATGGTGATGTACCGTGCCCAGATAAATGGTGATGTACCGTGCCCAGATAAATGGTGATGTACCGTGCCCAGATAAATGGTGATGTACCGTGCCCAGATAAATGGTGATGTACCGTGCCCAGATAAATGGTGATGTACCGTGCCCAGATAAATGGTGATGTACCGTGCCCAGATAAATGGTGATGTACAGTGCCCAGATAAATGGTGATGTACAGTGCCCAGATAAATGGTGATGTACAGTGCCCAGATAAATGGTGATATACAGTGCCCAGATAAATGGTGATATACAGTGCCCAGATAAATGGTGATGTACAGTGCCTAGATAAATGGTGATGTACAGTGCCCAGATAAATGGTGATGTACAGTGCCCAGATAAATGGTGATGCACAGTGCCCAGATAAATGGTGATGCACAGTTCCCAGATAAATGGTGATGTACAGTTCCCAGATAAATGGTGATGTACTGTGCCCAGATAAATGGTGATGTACAATGCCCAGATAAATGGTGATGTACAGTGCCCAGATAAATGGTGATGTACAGTGCCCAGATAAATGGTGATGTGCAGTGCCCAGATAAATGGTGATGTGCAGTGCCCAGATAAATGGTGATGTACAGTGTCCAGATAAATGGTGATGTACAGTGCCCAGATAAATGGTGTTGTACAATGCCCAGATAAATGGTGATGTACAGTGCCCAGATAAATGGTGATGTACAGTGCCCAGATAAATGGTGATGTATAGCACCCAGATAAATGGTTATGTACAGTGTCCAGATAAATGGTGATGTGCAGTGCCCAGATAAATGGTGATGTGCAGTGCCCAGATAAATGGTGATGTACAGTGCCCAGATAAGTTGTGATATATAGCACCCAGATAAATGGTGATGTGCAGTGCCCAGATAAATGGTGATGTACAGTGCCCAGATAAATGGTGATGTACAGTGCCCAGATAAGTTGTGATATATAGCACCCAGATAAATGGTGATGTACCGTGCTCAGATAAATGGTGATGTCCTGTGCCCAGATAATTGGTGATCTGCAGTGCACAGATAAATGGTGATATATAGCACCCAGACAAATGGTGATGTACCGTGCCCAGATAAATGGTGATGTGTCACCCCAGGCCTGGATGCCACAAATATTAAAGGCTGTGTCTGAGAGCAGGAGGGAGGTTCCCTGGTCAGGGACCATTAGCATGCAGCACCTCCTGTCCCAGGCCAGTAGGGGGAGCAGGCTAACCCTATAAAAGCTGGAACTGGGGCAGGGTTAGAGAGACCAGAACCCACTTCTGAAGTGTCCAGAAGGGTTCTCTGAGGAAGGGACAGGTCAGCAGCAGCTGAGGGGTCCGTGAGGCAGAGGAGAGACTGCAAGCCAGGGACAGAGGCGACGAGAGCCGGTCCTGGCAGAGAACGAATCTAACCGGACATTGGGGTCCGAGGCTGTCAGGGTTGCAAGCCCAGCAGCAGAGAACCAACCCGCGAGGGATTTCAGGTCCCTTGGCCTAAGAAGCCTGTAGGCTCCGCCACACAGAGGGCCCAGTACAGCAGGAGAAAGCAAAAGGTACCTAAGGCCCGAGTCGCAAGCCATACAGGCAAAGTACACGGCCAGCTCAGGGACGTGGGCTATTACACCACGAAAAGGGGGATAGTCAGAAAGAGCATAGAGAGAACGGTAGGCCTACACACTCACCCTGACCAGTGGGGCTCTCCCGAATGCTCTTAGATACCCAGGCCCACTCCTAACCGGTACTCCTGTTGGGTCAGTAATAACATCTGCAATAAAAACCCTGGACTGTTTGAAGCGGACTCTGAACTCTTACTATTGCAGCCTGCACTATCACCCCCAGCATCCACCTACACTGCCCTGAGGCTACACTCTTCCCGTGGGGAGTTGTCCTACCCCTGTGCTGCACACCAACATCAACCTCAGTGGTCTGCCTCGCAGAGGCGGTCATCCCTGACCGCAATCCACGGGTGGCGTAGTCGGACATTCAAACACTGATAAATAGACTGCCACAATTTGGTCTGACCACCCTGAGCCACGGGATCGAGTTGCCACTACTACCCCCAGCACCGCATAGAAGCCCGGTTCCGGGTGCCCCACGGCCCAGGGGGCGAGTCAGCTTTGGCGTAGTTGGCAGGATTGTGACCAACCCGCCACAAACGGGTATTGCGTGACTGAAAAAGACTGTATACGTACCTTTAAAAGAGGTTTCCCGTCATCCGGAGCCGTTTCCCGCCATCCTCATCCGTTTTCCCGCCATCGGCCGCCATCTTCGGGACACCACGCGGGAAGAAGAGGGGCGTGGACGTCCAAACCGCACGAGACCTGAAGCCCCAACCTACGCACAGACGCTGCGCAAGGTCCTGGAAGGAGCAGCACCAGTGGAGCCGCGGCCTACGGAAGAGGATCAACGGAAGATAGGCCACGGTTAACTAGGGGGGAGGGAGATGATGGACGCGGACGGACCTTCTACCACCAGCGTGGCTGCAGCAGCGGTGATGCCGTTCTCCATGCCCTACATCCCCGGAGCGGCCTGGCTTCCCCAATACTCAGGGGAATCCCATACATTAACTGACTTTAAGGAAAGACTGCACAGTTTATTTAAAGTTTATCCCCTGACAGAAGAACAGAAAGTGAGCATTCTGACAGGGCAGCTAACCGGTGCAGCCCAGCGGGAAGTGAAATCATGGTCAGATGAGGAGAAAAGGACTGTAAAGGACATTCTGACCCGGCTGCGGGGTACCTTTGACACCCGCACCTCAACTGAAATCAAAATGCGGTTCTATGGATGTAAGCAGCGAGCTCAAGATAGTATCAGAGACTATGCCCTAAATTTACAGGAAGCCTTGGGGGCAATTAAGCAAGCTGACCCTGGCAGCGTGCAGGATACAGATAAACTGTTGACTGACTAGTTTATAGAAGGTCTGCTGTCCAGTGCCCACAGAACCCAGCTGCGCCTCATGGCCCTACAGAACCCCGATTTGACTTTTGCACAGTTCAAAGATAGGGCCTTCCGGGTGCTCCGAGAACCCGCACCAGGAGGCGCTGTAGTTTCTCGGCGCCCTGCCATCACTTACCACCAGGAGGCAGTGCCCTACCCTGCAGACCTTGTGGGGGCTGATGCGCAGGCCCTAAACCCATCCCCGCCTGCAAACCTGCACCATCAGGTCCAAGAACTAACAAAGAGTGTAGCTGCATTGACCAGGACCGTACAGTCGTTACAGATGGACCCGTCAAGACCAATCAAGCTGGCTTCAAGTCCGGAGGATGTCCCGTGGCATTGACGGAGGAGGATCCCGTCGTTCCGAGGGAGGCCCGCCGATCGTCACACTGAGGATGGACAGCCTATTTGCCGCCGTTGCAGCCAGCCGGGACACGTAGCCAGGTACTGTACTTTAAATTGGTCCGACCTGGGGCAGAGGGCCAACCCCCAGGCATAAGGTCATCAGGCCCATCTAATTGACGTGATAAGTACGTAGGGGGACGCCCGGTTTTACCCGTAGTGCTGGACGGTATCCCCATGAGTGCACTGCTGGACACCGGGTCCCAAGTGACTACCATCCCCTATGTACTTTTCAAGCAGTACTGGAGTGACACTGACATAACCCGCTATCCAGACAGTGACTTGAGCATCATCGCCAGCAATGGCCAGCCCGTGCTGCAGGTGGGGTTCAGAGAGATGACCATTAAGATTGGTAAAGTTGAACTGCCGGCACAGGGAGTGATCATTGTGGACATTGACCGTCGAGAAAGTCACCCTAAAATAACCTTGGGTACTAACGTGATTGAAAATTGTCTTTCAGAAGTAATTGTAATTTTGCAGCAGGTGGCGATGAATGCGAGCTCCAGCCAACAGAGGGTCCTCCAGAAAGAGATAAGAGCCCTGATGAGACGGCAACAGGTAGAACTGTCTGGTGGTGAGATCGGTAGCGTGAGGATGAGCGACCCTTTCCCCATTGCCATGCCTCCCAAAAGTGAAATGATGATCTGGTGTCGGACTGCAATCGGGTTAAGAGGGAGAGACTACCAAGCCATGGTAGAACCCGTGTACTCAGACAGCAGGCCCACCATTTTGACAGCCCGGGGGTGGTTGCTGTCCGCCATGGAAGGGTGCCCGTCCGGATCTTAAACATTGGGGAAAGGGAAGTACACTTGCCCCGGTACGCGACATTAGACAAATTGTTTGCTGTCGAACACAATGCTCTCAGGGTCGTGGAACCCTTGCCTCCATCTCCACTGGTGGAGGATAATGGCTCCCAGAAACACAAGGAGGACTGGTGTCAGAAACTCCACGTGGGTGCTGACTCCACTCCCTCGCACCAAAAACAAGGAGTCTACCGGGTGGTACAGGAGTACGAGAGAGTCTTTAGTAAGCACCCGCTAGACTTCGGCAGAGTAAAGGGGATAGAACACCACATCCCCACAGGGAGCCACCCACCAATAAAAGAGAGGCACAGACCTGTACCCCCTGCACAGTATCAGAACGCAAAGGGCATGCTGAGAGAAATGAAAGAAGCCGGGGTCATTAGAGACAGCTGTAGCCCCTGGGCAGTCCCCTTGGTTCTGGTAAAAAAGAAAGACGGTACCATGAGAGTGTGCGTGGACTATAGACAAATCAATCGTATCACCTATAAAGACGCGTAGCCATTACCTAGGATAGAGGAGTCTTTAGCCGCACTAAAATCAGCTAATTTCTTCTCTACTTTGCATCTTACTAGCGGGTACTGGCAGGTTCCTGTGGCAGAGGCTGACAAGGAGAAGACCGCCTTCACCACCCCGATGGGATTGAGCGAATTCAACTGTATGCCATTCGGGCTCTGCAACGCACCCGGGACCTTCCAGAGGCTGATGGAATGCTGTCTAGGGCACCGAAACTTCGAGACGGTCCTACTTTACCTGGACGACGTGATTGTCTATTCGAAGACTTACGAGGACCATATAAAGCACCTGGCCGAGGTGTTCGAAGCCCTGGCAGGCTATGGCCTGAAAGTGAAGCCCTCAAAGTGTCACCTGTTAAAACCGAAGGTACAATACCTAGGGCACGTGGTGAGTGCTGAGGGAGTAGCCCCCGACCCTGACAAGGTTACAGCCATCAAGAGCTGGCCAAGCCCCTCTAACATCAAAGAAGTGAGGCAATTCTTCGGGTTGGTAGGCTACTACCGAAGGTTCATCCCCGGGTTCACTAAGATGGCAGCTCCAATGCAGGACCTCCTGATAGGTCAGTCTAAATCCAGAAGTCACAAGCCACCCTTCAAGTGGGACAAGCCGGAAGAGGAGTCCTTCTGCCAGTTGAAGATGGCCCTCACGGGGGATGAGATCCTGGCCTACCCCGATTATGGCCAGCCTTTTATCCTCCACACAGACGCCAGTAATGTGTGGCTAGGAGCCGTACTGTCCCAAAACCAACAGGGCAGAGAAAGGGTGATCGCGTACGCCAGCCGGAAGCTGAGGCCCACTGAAAGGAACCCGGAGAATTATAGCTCCTTCAAGCTAGAATTCTTGGAAGTGGTGTGGGAAGTCACAGAACGGTTTAAACATTACCTGGCCTCCGCAAAGTTCACCGTGTACACGGACAACAACCCATTGACACACCTGGACAATGCAAGACTTGGTTCCCTAGAACAGCTGTGGATGGCCCAGCTATCAAATTATGACTTCACAATCAAATACCGGGCAGGCAGAACCAACGCCAATGCAGACGCTCTATCAAGAATGCCCCACCTACCCGAAGGAGAAGAAGACTCGGAAGAGCTGGAGGAAGTAGAGCTCCCTGCGTTCCACCGGTATGGGGCCACTCAGTATTCTCACCGGGTAAGAGACAAAGACCTAACCACCGTCATGTTCAACCTCTTACCCCACCACGGCTGGGCTGAAACGCAAGATAGTGACCCTGCAGTTCGCCTGGTGAAAGACCTGTTAACCCAGGCAAACGCTAGCCCTGGGCCAGGTGCTCCAGAGGAAGCCAAGCAGTTATGGAAGGAGAAAAGCAGGCTATTCCTCTACGAAGGTAAGCTGTGCAGAAGGCTTGTCAACCACCGGACGCACGAGCTGACCTGGCAGGTAGTGGTCCCGAGACGGGATGCTGTTATGTTCTGCTACCAGAGCTAAGGAAAGAGAGGAGATCTGTCCCTACGATAGAACTCAGCTTAATCCCTACGATGTAACAGGGGACCTGATCCTGCGATCAGACCTGCTAAAGTCCTAAGCTAGTCTGCACGGAGACCTATAGATGTGGGGAAGGAATCCCTACAAGTACTAAGGACTGGGAGGAATATGGGACACCTCCTAACAGAAATAGTAGCAGACAGACGAACAAACAAAATATATAGAACATAGAGGTCAGTAGACCAAGCAAACTAACAGAGCAAGACACAGAGCACAGGCTAGCTAGAAAGTAGATATACAATGAAGTCCAGCAAAGCCAGAAGGGCAGAGCAGGATTAAATAGGTCAACAAGGTCATGTGACCAGCAAAGGAAAAAAGACCTAAGAGCAAGGTTCTAACAGTACCCCCCCCCTTCTAAGAGGATCCTCCGGATCCCCTAGGACCAGGCTTATCAGGAAATCTCCTGTGAAACGCTCTGATAAGTCTGGACGCGGAAACATCATCCGACCTCACCCAAGAGTTATCCTCGGGACCGAAACCTTTCCAGGCCACAAGATACTGCAAACTACCTCTATACCGTCTAGAGTTAAGGATGCGAGAAATTTCATATTCCCCGTCCTCCACCACCGGAGGAACAGAGGCAGAGGCGTCACAATCCGATACAACAGCTTTTTTCAACAGAGAGACATGAAATACCGGATTAATTCTCCAGGAGGTAGGAACCTCCAACCTAACAGCAGATTGGTTGACAACCTGAAGCACCTTAAAGGGCCCTACAAACTTGGGACCCAATTTCTTTGAAGGAATCCTCAACCGCAGATTCCTAGAGGACAACCAAACCATGTCACCAACAGCGAACAAAACCTCCTGTCGTTTCCTATCAAAGTAGTCTTTAGATTTTCTGTTGGCCTCCTGAAGATTACCACGCACATCCGTCCAAACTCTCTCCAAATCACCGGAAAAATTCTCCTCCTCAGGCACGGCAGATCCCAACTTGGAGAACGACCCAAACGACGGATGTCTCCCAGAACAACAAAAAAAAGGCGAACAACCAGCAGAAGAAGATGTATGATTGTTCAGAGCAAATTCAGCAAGTGGCAGAAACTCAGACCACCCCTCTTGATTGTCTGCCACAAAACAACGCAAGAACTGCTCAACATCCTGGTTTTTCCTTTCTGTCTGGCCATTAGATTCAGGATGATATCCGGACGAGAACGACAAATGAACTCCCAACCTATCACAAAAGGCACGCCAAAAACGAGCCACGAACTGAGGACCCCTATCAGAAACAATGTCAGTAGGAACGCCATGAAGTCTGACAATTTCCTTGACAAAGGCCTTAGCGAGAGTTTTAGCGCAGGGCAGTTTGACGAAAGGAACCAAGTGACACATCTTGCTAAAACGGTCCACGACCACCCAGATGACAGTAAAACCCTCAGAGGGGGGAAGGTCAGTTATAAAGTCCATAGCCAAATGTGTCCAAGGAGCACTGGGAACCTCCAAAGGACAAAGCAACCCCGCAGCAGGAGTATGTGAGGACTTAGATCTAGCACATATAGTACATTGACGCACCCACTTAATGACTTCCTTCTGCCATCCAGGCCACCAAAAACTGCGACCCACCAGTCTCTTGGTCTCAGAGATTCCGGGATGACCTGCCAACCGAGATTCGTGACACTCAACAAACAAATCTCTCCTAAAGGTCCCAGGCACAAACAACCTCCCATGAGGAGTGTTAGAAGGGGCATTCTCCTGAGCTTTAAGAATCTCATCTTCCAAAACGGAGTCCAAAGCAGCTATCACAACACCTTCTTGTAAAATGTTCTCCTCTTTCTCAGCACCGACTATGGGAGAAAAACTGCGAGACAAGGCATCCGCCTTAACATTCTTAGTACCAGGGATGTAAGTAACGGAGAAATTAAACCGCGAGAAAAACAGTGCCCACCTAGCCTGACGGGCATTCAGGCGCTTGGCAGCATCAAGATATATCAGATTTTTATGATCCGTAAGAACCTGAACGGGAAATTCCGCACCTTCCAAGAAGTGGCGCCAGTGTTCAAATGCGAGTTTAATAGCCAATAATTCCCGATTACCAATATCGTAATTCAGTTCAGTCTCTGAAAATTTTTTTGAAAAAAAGGCACAGGGATGTAATCCATCCCCGTTATCCTGAGACAATACTGCGCCAACCCCCACAGAGGAAGCATCAACCTCAATCAAAAACGGCCTAGTAACATCAGGCTGCATAAGGATGGGAGCAGAGGTGAACCTCTCCTTGAGATACACAAAAGCTTCAATGGCCTCAGAAGACCACTGAACCGCATCAGCACCTTTCCTGGTGAGATCGGTCAGAGGTTTGACAATACTAGAAAATTTTTTATGAATTTTCTGTAGTAATTGGCGAAACCCAAAAACCTCTGTATCGATTTCAAACCAATAGGCCTAGGCCATTCCTGCACAGCCTGAACCTTAACCGGATCCATCTCAAAACCTTTGCTGGAGATAATGTAGCCCAAAAAACTAATTCTCTGTACAGCGAACTCACATTTCTCCAGCTTAGCAAAAAGCGAATTGTCCATTAATAACTGTAATACCTCACGCACGCTCCGCCAATGAGACTCCAGATCTGGCGAATAAATCAAAATGTCATCCAAATACACAACCACATTTTTACCGATCAAAGGTCTAAGGATGTGACGCGCCCCCTGGGCCAGTGCTGTAGTGCGGCGCACGTGTGCGCGGGGGAATACCCGGAGCCGGATCCGATGGGGGTAGTAGTCTCCGAGTGGCGGGGACCCGGTCCGTGCCCAGGGTGGTCAAACTAAGTGTGTGGCAGTCTTTGTAGATGTTGTTTAAGTGTCGACTACGCCACCCGTTGATTTGCGGTCGCAAGGCCGCCGCTGCAGAACAGTCCGCTGAGGCCGGTGGTATGTGTGCAGCAATGGTGGTATAACCCCCAACGGGAGAGGTATGGCCTCAGGGCAGCTGGTGCGGGTGAAGGGAGTGATAGAAAGGGCGTCCCGGTACCTTTAGTGCTGGTAGTGCGATGGAACACAGAGACTGATTGCAGTTTTCAATGCTTTACTCACAGATGTTATCAGTGTCAGTCCTGCAGGTGATGACGACCCGAGCCGTGCTGCGTCCACCAGGTACGGGGCTCGACCAACCCCCAGGCAGTTCCAGAGTGTGACCTTGAACTCCTTTCTCCGTTCCTTTCTCTGGCCGTCCCCACTAGGGACCCACCCATGTCCAGCTTCCTCGGGCCTTCTGGTGGCGAAACCTATCTCCGGTTTCCCTGACCCTATGTGGCGTGCCTTCGTGGTGAGTGTAGTGAGTGGTCGCGCCAAGACATGGCCACGACCTCCGGTTCCTGGCTGAGGACAAGTGGCCTCCACCAGTTCGGGATCCGGTACCCTGATCTGCCAACCCTTCACCCGCTGACTCCTAGCGTGTTCGGGTTCCCTCTTCCTTCATGTCTCTGGGCCTTTCTCCAGGTTCCATTCCTTCCTTGTTCCTTGTTCCTTTCCTCTTGTCTTTCTCTCTCTGGCTCCCTTCAGGAGCAGCACCCAGACAGGGCTGCTGCTCCCTGTCACTACTCTTCTCCTCTTTTTCTGTCTGACTCAACTGAACTCCTAAGATGGTGCCCACCTTTTATACTCCCTCTGACACCCGAGCCCAGGTGACTAGCCACCAATGGGCTCCTTCCTATGCCCAGAGTCCCTCCCCTCTCTGCTCCTGCACCACTGGGATATTCCTCCCCCCCTCCCACTCCAGCCAGGGACAGACGCTGTCGTACCTGCACATCTATCTGGTGGGAGTACCGTTGATCTGTCCCCCGGAAATGGGATGTATGTGGTGCATGCAGCTAACTGAGTTCTAGTCCACACTCCATCCTTACCCGGGAGTGGAATACCACACCTCTGGTTCGAGGTGCAATACCCCTGTAGCAGCCGAGCCCTCGGGGTGCTACATTCCCCCCTGGTAAACCACAGCACGTCCTCGGGCTGAAATAGAGTAAAAACAATTTTTAAAGTGTACGTACACATAAAACACATCAACTTTCATCCATCCCTTTATGGGAGGTTTTCTCAACAACTGGCTAATGCCACCGGAACTCTTTTACAAAAACACTATGTAAAACTTTGGCATCATATCAAATTTCACATTAAGGCATTCTCAAATAAAACATTCTTGAATTCTCGGGTTCTTGGGATCTTGGGATCTGGCCGCTCTCAG
The DNA here is from genome assembly GCF_046119375.1 of Phyllobates terribilis. Lineage (NCBI taxonomy): Eukaryota > Metazoa > Chordata > Amphibia > Anura > Dendrobatidae > Phyllobates > Phyllobates terribilis. The sequence goes on from NW_027362774.1 coordinate 16,853,476, forward strand.
TCTTCGGCCAGGTAGAGGGAAGGGATGACCGCTCTCAGTCCTCGGTCAGGTTAGGGATTAGGGCAAAAATAGGCAACAGTTCTCTTTCTGTCCCAACGGGGACCACACTCTTAGTGGAAACAGTCCCACAACAGTCCTTATACCCGGTCGGGTAACTATTTACATCTCCTCTTTTACCGTTTACGATTAACGGTGTGCTCCACACGCTCCTTTCTCTTCCTCAGGTTCAGACCCGTCCGGGCCCTCTTTCTCCTCCTCCTCCTGGTACGATTGCTCCTCTTCTTCCTTGACCCGGTGGACATGAAGGGCGTACCACCCCTTCACTCCCTTATGCCTGGTATAGGTGACGGTATCTCCAGGCACCAGGTCCCGTCCACTGTGCCCCTCCGGTAGGTGGGACTCTACGTCGCTCCTGTTTACAAACACCTGGCTTATGGTCTTCGGGTCTTAGATGATGCCCCAGCCACATGCCATGTGAAACTTAACAACAGTCCCGGTGACTCGGGGACCGTGAGCTGTACGGGGGGGTCCTGGCGGGTCCTTGTCTTCTGCTCCACGTTTTTAATGTGGAGCCACTCCTCCTTCACTTTCCTCTCTCTCCGCTCCCGCTCAAACGTTGCCAGTTGTTGGCGGCAGGTCTCATAGCGCCGGGCGGCGCCCACCCGGGTCTCCTGAGTGAACCCCATCAGGTCTTCTCCAGTGGGGTCCCCCTCGAATTGGGCGTCCTCCAGCGGGGTGAAGAGAGGTCCACGGGCTCCGGAGCTGGGATTAGCGGTTCATCTGGGGCCCTTGCTCCTACGGGATGACTCTTCCTGGAGCGGGGGTTGGTGTACTCAGGCGGCCAGACGAATGGTGTCCCATCCGGGCAGGTGTGCTGCTCATACAGGTCTTTCCCCAATGATGGCACGACTGGGGGCCCCGGCTGGGGTGCAGCGCCCGCGGGCACTCGGCCTTTTAACCAGGCCGATGACTTTCTGATCGTGCCCGGTGTTGGGGAGCACGGTTCAGGGCGAGGCTCCGCTGCAGAGCTTGCTGCTGGAGGGCTGACTACTGGTGGTGGGGGTACGGTGGGCGGTGCGGCACCCAGAGCTTCGGGTCCCGCGGCGGGAGGAAGGGGCAGGTCCGCGGCCTCAGGGCCCGGAGTAACGGCGTTCCCCTTACTTGTCGTTGCGGCCTCCCCCGCGGCGTCGTCCCCGGCCTCCGGTCCGCTTCTGCTGCCTCTCGGGATCGACGCGGTGCTGGATGGTGGCTGCACCTCCGGTTGGCAGGTCAGCGTGCGCCGGGTCAACTCCTCCTTCCACTCGGCGAGCACGTCTCGTTGCGCCCAGATCATCCTCCTGTTCAGCTCTTCCAGCGCGGCCTGCGCGTACTCCGGTTCTTCCTTCTGGAGCACCGCTAGCAGCTCTGCAATCTGGTATGGCGGCTGTGGCGGTGAAGCTCTCCTCCGTATCCGACATCCCCCTCCCCCCTAGTGGACCGTGGCCTACCTTGCGATGATCCTCTTCCGTAGGCCGCGGCTTCGCAGTGGATCGTCAGGGTTGAGGACCTTCCGTCGCGCTCCTGTGACGTCGGCGTCACTGGGCTCCTTCCAGGACCTTACGCAACGTCCGGACGTGAGGCGGGGCTTCAGTTCTCGCGGGCTTTCGGAGTCCACACCCCTCTTCTTCCCGTGTGGCGTCCTCAAGATGGCGCCCAATGGCGGGAAAACTCCACGGATGGCGGGAAGAAGGCAGAAGATGGCGTCGGATGGCGGGAATCGGCTCCGGATGGCGGGAAACGACTCCGGACGGCGGGAAACTTCACCACAGGTAAGTAAAAAGTCTCTTTTTCAGGCACGCAGTACCCGGTGGTTACGGGCACGAGATCCTGCCGACTACGCCAAAGTTGACGCGCCCCCTGGGCCAGTGCTGTAGTGCGGCGCACGTGTGCGCGGGGGAATACCCGGAGCCGGATCCGATGGGGGTAGTAGTCTCCGAGTGGCGGGGACCCGGTCCGTGCCCAGGGTGGTCAAACTAAGTGTGTGGCAGTCTTTGTAGATGTTGTTTAAGTGTCGACTACGCCACCCGTTGATTTGCGGTCGCAAGGCCGCCGCTGCAGAACAGTCCGCTGAGGCCGGTGGTATGTGTGCAGCAATGGTGGTATAACCCCCAACGGGAGAGGTATGGCCTCAGGGCAGCTGGTGCGGGTGAAGGGAGTGATTGAAAGGGCGTCCCGGTACCTTTAGTGCTGGTAGTGCGATGGAACACAGAGACTGATTGCAGTTTTCAATGCTTTACTCACAGATGTTATCAGTGTCAGTCCTGCAGGTGATGACGACCCGAGCCGTGCTGCGTCCACCAGGTACGGGGCTCGACCAACCCCCAGGCAGTTCCAGAGTGTGACCTTGAACTCCTTTCTCCGTTCCTTTCTCTGGCCGTCCCCACTAGGGACCCACCCATGTCTAGCTTCCTCGGGCCTTCTGGTGGCGAAACCTATCTCCGGTTTCCCTGACCCTATGTGGCGTGCCTTCGTGGTGAGTGTAGTGAGTGGTCGCGCCAAGACGTGGCCACGACCTCCGGTTCCTGGCTGAGGATAAGTGGCCTCCACCAGTTCGGGATCCGGTACCCTGATCTGCCAACCCTTCACCCGCTGACTCCTAGCGTGTTCGGGTTCCCTCTTCCTTCATGTCTCTGGGCCTTTCTCCAGGTTCCATTCCTTCCTTGTTCCTTGTTCCTTTCCTCTTGTCTTTCTCTCTCTGGCTCCCTTCAGGAGCAGCACCCAGACAGGGCTGCTGCTCCCTGTCACTACTCTTCTCCTCTTTTTCTGTCTGACTCAACTGAACTCCTAAGATGGTGCCCACCTTTTATACTCCCTCTGACACCCGAGCCCAGGTGACTAGCCACCAATGGGCTCCTTCCTATGCCCAGAGTCCCTCCCCTCTCTGCTCCTGCACCACTGGGATATTCCTCCCCCCCTCCCACTCCAGCCAGGGACAGAAGCTGTCGTACCTGCACATCTATCTGGTGGGAGTACCGTTGATCTGTCCCCCGGAAATGGGATGTATGTGGTGCATGCAGCTAACTGAGTTCTAGTCCACACTCCATCCTTACCCGGGAGTGGAATACCACACCTCTGGTTCGAGGTGCAATACCCCTGTAGCAGCCGAGCCCTCGGGGTGCTACAGATGTCATTAATCAGATTCTGAAAAAATGCAGGAGCATTAGTAAGACCAAAAGGCATAACCAGATTCTCAAAATGACCCACAGGAGTGTTAAAAGCAGTCTTCCATTCATCACCCTCCTTCATGCGCAACAGATTGTATGCCCCCTTAAGGTCAATTTTAGAGAACCACTTGGCCCCCATTAACTGGTTAAACAGATCAGGAATCAATGGCAGTGGGTAAGGATTGCGTACAGTAATTTTGTTAATCTCACGAAAATCCAGACAAGGACGTAAACCGCCGTCCTTTTTTTTTACAAAAAAAAAATCCAACCGCCACAGGAGACTTAGAGGGCCTAATGTGACCGGCGGCCAAACTTGTCTGTATGTATTCCTCCAAAGCCTTCCTCTCAGGAATAGTAAGGTTAAATAAACGACTTTTAGGAAGAGTCGCTCCAGGGACAAATTCAATAGAACAATCATAGTCTCTATGGGGAGGCAAAACCTGCGATTCCTTCTCAGAAAAAACTCTCCAAAAATCCTGAATAGGAACAGGCAATTCTCCCCTATCCAAAGCTGCAATACGCCCGTTACAACACTTGTCATAACATTTATGGCTCCAGGATTTAATTTCACTGGTAGACCAATCCAGTACAGGATTGTGAAATTTTAACCAGGGCAATCCCAATATTACTGGAGAAGGCAAGTTATTCAACACTACCAAATCCAATTTCTCATGGTGAACACCATTAATAGTGAGAGGAAATTCACAGACCTTGAGAGTAATATTCTTCAAAGGGGAACCATCCACAGAAACCACAGCAATGGGGGATGATAAAGGTTCAGGTTTTAAATTGAGTCTTTCCACGAATCCCCCAACAATTACATTCAGAGTAGACCCGCAATCAACAAACACCCGAAATTCCATTAATTTTTTCTGAGCAATCGTGGAAGCAGCTAAAAATACACTCTTGGAATTTAAACAGGCAATACGGGCATGACTGACCATTTTTTTTTCTTTCTTCATACGAAGCTCACAGCCTTTAATCAAATGACCAGATTTTCCGCAATAGAAACACAAGCCTTCAGAAAATCGACGATCTTTTTCTTGAGAGCGAGGTGCCACCGATCCAATCTCCATCGGTTCACCACTGTTAGTACACACATTCTCATAACCAGAAACTGACATAGCAGAGGATTTGCTCTCATTAACCCTTGCACGCAGTCTTCTATCCACCCGTATAGCTAATTGCATAGCCTGTTGCAAATCTTCAGGTGTAGGATAAGCAATTAGCAGGTCTTTAACCCTTTCACTGAGCCCAGCAAGAAATAGACTTTTCAGAGCAGAATCGTTCCACCCTGTTTGAGTAGACCAACGACGGAAATGAGTACAATATTTTTCCACATTACCTGATCCTTGTTTTAAACGTCTCAACTCAGTCTCAGCTGATGCGACACGGTCAGGATCATCATATAATAGTCCCAAAGCAGAAAAAAAACTATCCACTGATCTGAAGCATGAATCACTAGGTTGCAAAGAAAAGGCCCACTCCTGAGGCTCTTTGCGCAAAAGTGACATTATGAACCCTACACGCTGGGATTCATCCCCAGAGGACTTAGGTCTCAAACGAAAATACAATAAGCAAGCATTTTTAAATGAAAAAAATTCTCGGTGTTCACCAAAAAATAAATCCGGCAAACATACCTTAGGCTCCAAGAAATGTGCTCCAGGACAGTTACTCACGTGCTGACGGAGCTCGGCCACCTCCAGAGAGAGTCCCTGCTGATACATCGTAACTGTTATGTTCTGCTACCAGAGCTAAGGAAAGAGAGGAGATCTGTCCCTACGATAGAACTCAGCTTAATCCCTACGATGTAACAGGGGACCTGATCCTGCGATCAGACCTGCTAAAGTCCTAAGCTAGTCTGTACGGAGACCTATAGATGTGGGGAAGGAATCCCTACAAGTACTAAGGACTGGGAGGAATATGGGACACCTCCTAACAGAAATAGTAGCAGACAGACGAACAAACAAAATATATAGAACATAGAGGTCAGTAGACCAAGCAAACTAACAGAGCAAGACACAGAGCACAGGCTAGCTAGAAAGTAGATATACAATGAAGTCCAGCAAAGCCAGAAGGGCGGAGCAGGATTAAATAGGCCAACAAGGTCATGTGACCAGCAAAGGAAAAAAGACCTAAGAGCAAGGTTCTAACAGATGCAGCAATAGTCCTGGAGGCCTACCATGACAGAGCGGGACACTTCGGGTGGAAGAAACTGGAGTTCCTACTGAGAGAGCGGTTCTACTGGATCGGTATGAGAGGGGCCATGGAGAAGTGGTGCAGGGACTGCGGCCCATGTCACCTCAGAAGGAACGACCGTACCAGCCAGAAGACACCCTTGAGGCCCATCGTCACCAGGCAGCCTCTTGAGCTGGTAGCTCTGGACCATGTGAAGTTGGGTCCAAGCCGGTCCGGCTACATCTATGCCCTCACGATTGTGGACCATTACTCCTGGTTCTTGGTGGTGGTCCCGGTTAAAGACTTGACAGCCCAAACGGCAGCCAGAGCCTTCCAACAACATTTCTGCTGTCCACACGGGTATCCGGAACAGGTCTTGACAGATCAAGGTCCAGCGTTTGAGGCAGAAGTCTACCAGGAGTTCTGCAACCTCTACGGCTGTAGGAAGATTCGGACAACGCCTTACCACCCGCAAACCAACGGGCTGTGTGAAAAAATGAATAATATCATCATTGATCTCCTCAAGACGTTGCCCCTGGAAGAACGCAGCCTGTGGCCGGAGAAGCTGCCAGACCTGATAGACTTGTACAACCATATCCCGGTGAATGCTACCAACTGCACCCCGGCTTACCTGATGCGAGCAAGACCAGGTAAGCTGCCTATGGACCTGGAGATGGGAGTCCTGACACCCGAGGACACCTCCCCAGATGCGGACTGGGATACGGAACGGCGGCTACAGTGCAAGAAGGTACAGGAGAGTGTGGCGAGGAGTCTGGCTCAAGCGAGAGAAAAACAAGAGAGGCTCTTCAACCAACACGCCCCTGCTGGTCCCCTGGAACCTGGTGAGCCGGTCCTGAAGCGGAAGAGAAGGCTTCACAAGCTAGATGACCAGTGGGAGAGCGACCCGAACACAGTACTGCAGTCCGACCACAACAACCCGAAGGTATGTGTAATTACCAAGGATGGAGGAGAAACCACTAGCACCGTCTCCAGAGACCACCTAAAACGGTGCCCCGAGCAACTGCAGAGTGCAAGTGAAGATCAGGATGACCTTGAGCCCGCAGTGGACAAGGAGGAAATGGTCAGCACCGTTCTCGGAGAGTGCCCCCGGTCCTGGACTTGGATAAACGATGCCATAGTGGTACCCGTCCTACACTTCCTTCAACCTACCCAGCAGGAGCCTACAGGAGAGCAGGAAGAACAAGAAGAACAAGCAGCCCCGGAGGCAGAAGAACCCATGCCAGCAGCCCAGGAGAGTCAACCCTCTGCTGACAGTGAGCCTGCCATGCCTGCGGTAAGCCAAAGGACCCGCAGACAGCTGCCTGCCCTGCCTGTAAACCCAGCTAGTAGCTGTACCCTAAATGCTGGGGAAAGCCAGGTTAGACTACCACCAGACAGTGGATTACGTAGGTCAACCCGGAGCACTAGGGGTCAAGTACCAGCTCGCTGGAAGATCTAAGTACAAAGTCTACATTTACCTGTAAATATTTAATGTTTTATGGTTGTTACCTGATAACTAATAGTGTTTTCTCCAGTTTTTCCTAGTACAATGGACTGACAGGTCATGGACAGTGAATGTCCGGAACTACCATGTAGATAGTTGCACTTGGTGCCCTCTTCTGAAGATGGCCACAGAAGAAAAACCTGTCCGGCGTGGCCTCCTTGTGGTACAAAGTAGTTAGCTTTTACATTGCCGCCACGCCCAAGGCCAGGAACTTGGGGTTTATAGGGACAGGTCCCCACATTGTGGAAAACTTCAACTTGTTGGGTGACATGGACACCCGGTCACGGAAGAGCAGTGACCTTAAGGACAAAATACACTTGTAAATATGTTATGTTATTGTTTATACCCTGTTTGTTGTTGGCCAAAAAGGCTTAGTCCCGGAGTACTAAATTTTACTAGGGGGGAATGCGTCACCCCAGGCCTGGATGCAACAAATATTAAAGGCTGTGTCTGAGAGCAGGAGGGAGGTTCCCTGGTCAGGGACCATTAGCATGCAGCACCTCCTGTCCCAGGCCAGTAGGGAGAGCAGGCTGCCCCTATAAAAGCTGGAACTGGGGCAGGGTTAGAGAGACCAGAACCCACTTCTGAAGTGTCCAGAAGGGTTCCCAGAGAAGAGGGACAGGTCAGCAGCAGCTGAGGAGTCCGTGAGGCAGAGGAGAGACTGCGAGCGAGGGACAGAGGCGACGAGAGCCGGTCCTGGCTGAGAGAATCACCACCGGACATTGGGGTCCGAGGCTGTCAGGGTTGCAAGCCCAGCAGCAGAGAACCAACCCGCGAGGGATTTCAGGTCCCTTGGCCTAAGAAGCCTGGAGGCTCCGCCACACAGAGGGACCAGTACAGCAGAAGAAAGCAAAAGGTACCTAAGGCCCGAGTCGCAAGCCATACAGGCAAAGTACACGGCCAGCTCAGGGACGTGGGCTATTACACCACAAAGAGGGGGATAGTCAGAAAGAGCATAGAGAGAACGGTAGGCCTACACACTCACCCTGACCAGTGGGGCTCGCCCGAATGCTCTCAGATACCCAGGCCCATTCCGAACCGGTACTCCTGTTGGGTCAGTAATAACATCTGCAATAAAGACCCTGGACTGTTTGAAGCGGACTCTGAACTCTTACTATTGCAGCCTGCACTATCACCCCCAGCATTCACCTACACTGCCCTGAGGCTACACTCTTCCCGTGGGGAGTTGTCCTACCCCTGTGCTGCACACCAACATCAGCCTCAGTGGTCTGCCTCGCAGCGTCGGTCATCCCTGACCGCAATCCACGGGTGGCGTAGTCGGACATTCAAACACTCATAAATAGACTGCCACAATTTGGTCTGACCACCCTGAGCCACGGGATCGGGTTGCCACTACTACCCCCAGCACCGCATAGAAGTCCAGTTTCGGGTGCCCCATGATATATAGCACCCAGACAAATGGTGATGTACCGTGCCCAGATAAATGGTGATGTACCGTGCCCAGATAAATGGTGATATATAGCACCCAGACAAATGGTGATGTACCGTGCCCAGATAAATGGTGATATATAGCACCCAGATAAATGGTGATGTACCGTGCCCAGATAAATGGTGATGTACCGTTCCCAGATAAATGGTGATGTACCGTGCCCAGATAAATGGTGATGTACAGTGCCCAGATAAATGGTGATGTACAGTGCCCAGATAAATGGTGATGTACTGTGCCCAGATAAATGGTGATGTACTGTGCCCAGATAAATGGTGATGTACTGTGCCCAGATAAATGGTGATGTACAGTGCCCAGATAAATGGTGATGTACTGTGCCCAGATAAATGGTGATGTACTGTGCCCAGATAAATGGTGATGTACAGTGCCCAGATAAATGGTGATGTACAGTGCCCAGATAAATGGTGATGTACCATGCCCAGATAAATGGTGATGTACAGTGCCCAGATAAATGGTGATGTACCGTGCCCAGATAAATGGTGATGTACTGTGCCCAGATAAATGGCGATGTACCGTGCCCAGATAAATGGCGATGTACTGTGCCCAGATAAATGGTGATGTACTGTGCCCAGATAAATGGTGATGTACAATGCCCATATAAATGGTGATGTACAGTGCCCAGATAAATGGTGATGTACAATACCCAGATAAATGGCGATGTACCGTGCCCAGATAAATGACGATGTACTGTGCCCATATAAATGGTGATGTACTGTGCCCAGATAAATGGTGATGTACAATGCCCAGATAAATGGTGATGTACTGTGCCCATATAAATGGTGATGTACTGTGCCCAGATAAATGGTGATGTACAATGCCCAGATAAATGGTGATGTACTGTGCCCATATAAATGGTGATGTATAATGCAAAGCAAATATTGTGGTTAGAGGGTTAAAACGTAACCTTTAATAACAAATACGGATAAAAACATAGATATACAGATAAGAAAATGCTAAAAAGTCACACAGACCAAAAGTCACAAGAATTCCTGCCAATAATGGCAACAATTTACCACAAGTAATTTATTCTCACTCCAAACATGGACCTAGAGGCAGTTCATTTCTTCCTAAGTGGGAGGGGTAGACGGTATAGTAGACACAACATATTTATTCTGGAAGCCCTTTGATTCTGTGTGACAAAAAATGTCTTTTTGTTTGGTGGGAAGTACTTCCACCAGCTCAGGGGTACGGCGATGGGGAGTACCTGTGCCCCATCGTATGCCAATCTGTACCTGGGCTGGTGGGAGGAAACTATTGTTTTTGGGGATGTGCCAGTGGAGGGGAGCGACAGTGTGATAGTATGGATTCATTATATTGATGACATCCTGGTACTGTGGAAGGGAGGTAAAAGTCAGTTCGAGGACTTCATCGAGAGACTGAACCATAATAACTTGAACCTCCATTTCACCTCTGAATTGGACGCGGAGAAATTACCGTTCCTGGATATTTTAATCCAGAAGAAGGTTGATGGATGTATTGAGACTGTGACCTACAGAAAAACGACTGCATCAAATTCCCTTCTGAGGTGGGAAAGTAACCATCTGGTCCCCCTTAAGAAGGGAATTCCCAAGGGACAATTTATGAGGGTCCGCAGAAATTGTTCTGAGGTTGTCACTTTTAAAAAACAGGCAAATTACCTCTGTTGGAGGTTCCAAGAGAGGGGATACCCCAGGAGTGTTGTTGCTGAGGCATACGGGGAGACGTTGGCAAGGGACCGCAGTGCTCTGTTGAATCCGCCCCCCAGACTAAATGAGGATGGTAGCACGTGTAGGTTCATCACTACATTCTCTAATAGGTCACACATGGTTCGCAAGATACTGCAGAAACATTGGCCAATTCTCCAGATGGATGAGGATATTGGCACAATGGTTGGCTTGAGACCCCTGATTACCTTTAGAAGGGGTAGATCCCTCAGGGACTGGCTGGTTCACAGCCACTACGTCAGCCATCAGGCTGACAGTTGGCTACAAAGTCCCACTAGGGGTAGCTTTAGATGCAGTGGCTGCATATCTTGTAAAGTAATGATGCAAAGTAAGAACTTCACAAGCAATGTTACTGGCGAGACCTTTGCCATAAGATATTTCATAAACTGTAGATCTAAAGGGATTGTCTACAAGGCTACATATGTATGCGGAATTGAGTATGTGGGGAAAACGAAGAGAGAGCTTAGAAGAAGGGTGAGCGAACACCAACGTGACATTGCCCTTAAAAGGGACACCCCCCTAGCTAGGCACGTGAATTCTGCACACCCGGATGGGGTGGATGTGGTGCGATTCATAGGGATTAACAAAGTTACTGTCCCACTTAGGGGGGGCGACTGGGACAGGCTAATCCTTCAAAGAGAGACAAAATGGATATACAAACTACAGACAATGTCTCCATATAGCCTGAATGAACAACTGTCCTTTAGGTCTTTCCTATAAGTGTAGGGACTAGTAGGGTCAGGAGAGTAGGGAAAGCCGTCGCAGAGTGGAGGCACCAACTGCGCAGGTCCTAGGGTGCCAACCTCCACTGTTAGGTGGGGGTCAGTTTGCTAGCACTTACTAGGGACTGACAGGCTTTTCTTTATATTCGCTGTTTTCCCTTCTTGTGTAATACATCTTGCAGTCCCTTGCCATTGTCTCTCTCTTCTGTGCCCCTTATGCAAGAACCCCCCTGCCCCTCTCTCTCCGCTCCCTGCCCTCTCTCTTCCCCCCACCTTGTGGGATTGCTTCTATCTGGATGGTACATGTTTTTGAGTTCACTAAAGCCTCGTACCTGCAGTTTTTATTTATGCTGTGTGATTTCCCTCTGCCATATATCATCTGGGGACTATGTGGCACTGTGTATGTATACTGGGCTGCATGTGTTACGTAGCCAGAGCCCTTTTCCGGGTTTTTCCCGGACTTGTATTGCCCCTGTCTGGAAGTGATGAGGGGCCCCCTCTGTATGCGTTGAGGCCCCCTTTCTGTGGCACCACGTGGGCAATGTGTACCCCACGTGATGAGTTCATTTCGATTGCATGTGTTGCACCGGACCTATTAGCGCTTTGGTATGCGCAACGGATGTGACGTTTGCGTGTCACGGCCGGCGCTTGCGTTCCACGGACCGGAAATGGGATGACCGGAACCGGAAGTGACGTGCCCGCGTTTGAGGAACGCGGGCAGATACAAATAGGATGATAGGACTGACACACAAGTTGCGCCGTCTGTGTGTTTTGGGCTGGCGACGGACACCCATTACTATAGGGCACAAATGACACCCATAACTCCCCTGATGAATTACTGAGGTGAGGAAACGCGTTGGGAGCGGTGTTCCATGTGAGGCTGGTGGCTGATGATGTTTTGACTCCTCGGTTCAATTGAACTATCCCGAATAGGAGCATGAACTGAGATTGTGGCTGGTGAGGTCATTCCATTATTATTTTAAAAAGTGGACCCTCATTGTTAACGATTGATTGTCTGGTAGGTTTCATGCATGATGACCTTGATAGGGATGGCTCTATAATTCTTTGCCACTTTTTCTTTCTCAGGTGGGCAGGTGGGCAGCACTGAGGTACTTTGCCTTTTTTTCCCTGTTTGGAGTGAGAATAGATTATTTGTGGTAAATTGTTGCCATTATTGGCAGGAATTCTTGTGACTTTTGGTCTGTGTGACCTTTTAGTATTATCTTATCTGTATATCTATGTTTTTATCCGTATTTGTAATTAAAGGTTACGTTTTAACCCTCTAACCACAATATTTGCTTTAATCTATTTTACTAAGTGGTTGTCTAACATTAAACCCCTTTTGCTGTTTGGCGTAATGTATAATGTCCAGATACATGGTGATGTACAGTGACCAGATAAATGGTGATGTATAATGTCCAGATACATGATGTACAATGCCCAGATAAATGGTGAAGTACAGTGCCCAGATAAATGGTTATGAACTGTGCCCAGATAAATGGTGATGTACAGTGCCCAGATAAATGGTGATGTACAGTGCCCAGATAAATGGTGATGTACAAAGCCCAGATAAATGGTGATGTACCGTGCCCAGATAAATGGTGATCTACAGTGCCCAGATAAATGGTGATGTACCGTGCCCAGATAAATGGTGATCTACAGTGCCCAGATAAATGGTGATGTACCGTGCCCAGATAAATGGTGATGTACAGTGCCCAGATAAATGGTGATGTACCGTGCCCAGATAAATGGTGATGTACAGTGCCCAGATAAATGGTGATGTACAGTGTCCAGATAAATGGTGATGTACAGTGCCCAGATAAATGGTGATGTACAATGCTCAGATAAATGGTGATGCACAGTGTCCAGATAAATGGTGATCTACAGTGTCCACATAAATGGTGATGTACAGTGCCCAGATAAATGGTAATGCACCGTGCCCAGATAAATGGTGATATATAGCACCCAGATAAATGGTGATGTACTGTGCCCAGATAAATGGTGATATACAGTGCCCAGATAAATGGTGATGTACTGTGCCCAGATAAATGGTTATGCACAATGCCCAGTGTAAGGCAGCAGTAGTCATCATAATGGGGGATACTCGCTGCACCGGGTCAATTAATGCACACCAGCAATGTCTTTCTGGTTTTCACACTTCAGCAGTTTATTGCACTTCATAAACCGCAGTTCACACATATAATGTTCACGAGCCCAAGTGGCAGACAGGCCCACTTGGCCCAGGTTACAGCCTTCAGCAATGTAATACTTTAGCAATGTCCATACAAGTGTCCATAAAACAAAGTGTATTACCTTTGCCGGGTTTAGTTGCTGCAGTCCATCTGATTTGCCACCACTGTGGCTTTGCGGCTTCCCAGATGGGGGTCTCTAGCCTTCGTCCCGTCTAAGGCTACTGGTATGCTTACACCGTCAGCATCCAGCCTGCGCCTTTCAGGACTCTTCAACAAGCCGCTGCCTTCCAAGGCCACTAGCATCCACTCACAGGATCCAGTCTCGACCTTTCAGGCCGCCAGGCTTCCAAGCCGGTTTTCCCTCCAAGGCCACTGGCATCTACACAAGATCCAGCCCCGACCTTTCAGGATGCCAGGCTTCACTCGGCCTCACAAGGCCTCACACGAACGGTGCCCCCACACGCACACACACACGGGGAACAGGCCTCACGCCTATCACAGAACGCACCTGTCTCCCATCATGCAGGGTTTATATATCCATCCCATGCGCGCACACACACACACAGACAGGACCTTGCTGATGTCACAGTCATGTGATCAGACAGACATTCTGTGCGCGTAGGACCTGTGCTATGTCACAGTCATGTGACCAGTCACCTGAGGAGGAAGGTAAATGGTCAGGTAAAACACATCCTGGACCCTTATCGTAATGCCAGCAAGTCGCTGCATTACACCAGATAAATGGTGATGTACTGTGCCCAGATAAATGGTGATGTATCGTGCCCAGAAAAATGGTGATGTACAGTGTCCAGATAAATGGTGATGTGCAGTGCCCAGATAAGTGGTGATGTACGGTGTCCAGATAAGTGGTGATGTACGGTGCCCAGATAAATGGTGATATATAGCACCCAGATAAATGGTAATGTACTGTGCCCAGATAAATGGTGATGTATCGTGCCCAGATAAATGATGATGTACAGTGCCCAGATAAATGGTAATGTACAGTGCCCAGATAAATGGTGATGTACCGTGCCCAGATAAATGGTGATGTACCGTGCCCAGATGAATGGTGATATATAGCACCCACATAAATGGTCATGTACTGTGCCCAGATAATTGGTGATGTACAGTGCCCAGATAAATTGTGATGTACAATGCCCAGATAAATGGTGATGTACTGTGCCCAGATAAATGGTGATGTACCGTGCCCAGATAAAAGGTGAAATATAGCACCCAGACAAATGGTGATGTACCGTGCCCAGATAATTGGTGATATATAGTACCCAGATAAATGGTGATGTATCGTGCCCAGATAAATGGTGATGTACAGTGCCCAGGTAAATGGTGATGTACAGTGCCCAGATAAATGGTGATGTACTGTGTCCAGATAAATGGTGATGCACAATGCCCAGATAAATGGTGATGTACTGCTCCCAGATAAATGGTGATGTACAATGCCCAGATAAATGGTGATGTACAATGCCCAGATAAATGGTGATGTACAATGCCCAGATAAATGATGATGTACAGTGCCCAGATAAATGGTAATGTACAGTGCCCAGATAAATGGTGATGTACCGTGCCCAGATAAATGGTGATGTACCGTGCCCAGATAAATGGTGATGTACCGTGCCAGATAAATGGTGATATATAGCACCCAGATAAATGGTGATGTACCGTGCCCAGACAAATGGTGATGTACTGTGCCCAGATAAATGGTGATGTACCGTGCACAGATAAATGGTGATATATAACACCCAGACAAATGGTGATGTACCGTGCCGAGATATATGGTGATATGTAGCACCCAGATAAATGGTGATATATAGCACCCAGATAAATGGTGATGTACTGTGCCCAGATAAATGGTGATGTACCGTGCACAGATAAATGGTGATAAATAGCACCCAGATAAATGGTGATGTATCGTGCCCAGATAAATGGTGATGTACCGTGCCCAGATATATGGTGATGCAACGTGCCCAGATAAATGGTGATGCACAGTGCCCAGATAAATGGTGATGCACAGTGCCCAGATAAATGGTGATGCACAGTGCCCAGATAAATGGTGATGTACTTTGCACAGATAAATTGTGATGTACAGTGCCCAGATAAATGGTGATGTACAGTGCCCAGATAAATGGTGATGTACAATGCCCAGATAAATGGTGATGCACAATGCCCAGTGTAAGGCAGCAGTAGTCATCATAATGGGGGATACTCGCTGCATCGGGTCAATTAATTCACACCAGCAATGTCTTTCTGGTTTTCACACTTCAGCAGTTTATTGCACTTCATAAACCGCAGTTCACACATATAATGTTCACGAGCCCAAGTGGCAGACAGGCCCACTTGGCCCAGGTTACAGCCTTCAGCAATGTAATACTTTAGCAATGTCCATACAAGTGTCCATAAAACAAAGTGTATTACCTTTGCCGGGTTTAGTTGCTGCAGTCCATCTGATTTGCCACCACTGTGGCTTTGCGGCTTCCCAGATGGGGGTCTCTAGCCTTCGTCCCGTCTAAGGCTACTGGTATGCTTACACCGTCAGCATCCAGCCTGCGCCTTTCAGGACTCTTCAGCAAGCCGCTGCCTTCCAAGGCCACTAGCATCCACTCACAGGATCCAGTCTCGACCTTTCAGGCCGCCAGGCTTCCAAGCCCGTTTTCCCTCCAAGGCCACTGGCATCTACACAAGATCCAGCCCCGACCTTTCAGGATGCCAGGCTTCACTCGGCCTCACAAGGCCTCACACGAACGGTGCCCCCACACGCACACACGGGGAACAGGCCTCACGCCTATCACAGAATGCACCTGTCTCCCATCATGCAGGGTTTATATATCCATCCCATGCGCACACACACACACAGACAGGACCTTGCTGATGTCACAGTTATGTGATCAGACAGACATTCTGTGCGCGTAGGACCTGTGCTATGTCACAGTCATGTGACCAGTCACCTGATGAGGAAGGTAAATGGCCAGGTAAAACACATCCTGGACCCTTACCGTAATTCCAGCAAGTCGCTGCATTACACCAGATAAATGGTGATGTACTGTGCCCAGATAAATGGTGATGTATCGTGCCCAGAAAAATGGTGATGTACAGTGTCCAGATAAATGGTGATGTGCAGTGCCCAGATAAGTGGTGATGTACGGTGTCCAGATAAGTGGTGATGTACGGTGCCCAGATAAATGGTGATATATAGCACCCAGATAAATGGTAATGTACTGTGCCCAGATAAATGGTGATGTATCGTGCCCAGATAAATGATGATGTACAGTGCCCAGATAAATGGTAATGTACAGTGCCCAGATAAATGGTGATGTACCGTGCCCAGATAAATGGTGATGTACCGTGCCCAGATGAATGGTGATATATAGCACCCACATAAATGGTCATGTACTGTGCCCAGATAATTGGTAATGTACAGTGCCCAGATAAATTGTGATGTACAATGCCCAAATAAATGGTGATGTACTGTGCCCAGATAAATGGTGATGTACCGTGCCCAGATAAATGGTGATGTATAGCACCCAGACAAATGGTGATGTACCATGCCGAGATAAATGGTGATGTACAGTGCCCAGTTAAATGGTGATGTACAATGCCCAGATAAATGGTGATGTACTGTGCCCAGATAAATGGTGATGCACAATGCCCAGATAAATGGTGATGTACTGCTCCCAGATAAATGGTGATGTACAATGCCCAGATAAATGGTGATGTACAATGCCCAGAAAAATGATGATGTACAGTGCCCAGATAAATGGTAACGTACAGTGCCCAGATAAATGGTGATGTACCGTGCCCAGATAAATGGTGATGTACCGTGCCAGATAAATGGTGATATATAGCACCCAGATAAATGGTGATGTACCGTGCCCAGACAAATGGTGATGTACTGTGCCCAGATAAATGGTGATGTACTGTGCCCAGATAAATGGTGATGTACCGTGCACAGATAAATGGTGATGTATAACACCCAGACAAATGGTGATGTACCGTGCCGAGATATATGGTGATATGTAGCACCCAGATAAATGGTGATATATAGCACCCAGATAAATGGTGATGTACTGTGCCCAGATACATGGTGATGTACCGTGCACAGATAAATGGTGATAAATAGCACCCAGATAAATGGTGATGTATCGTGCCCAGATAAATGGTGATGTACCGTGCCCAGATATATGGTGATGCACCGTGCCCAGATATATGGTGATGCACAGTGCCCAGATAAATGGTGATGCACAGTGCCCAGATAAATGGTGATGCACAGTGCCCAGATAAATGGTGATGCACAGTGCCCACATAAATGGTGATGTACTTTGCACAGATAAATTGTGATGTACAGTGCCCAGATAAATGGTGATGTACAGTGCCCAGATAAATGGTGATGTACAATGCCCAGATAAATGGTGATGCACAATGCCCAGTGTAAGGCAGCAGTAGTCATCATAATGGGGGATACTTGCTGCACCGGGTCAATTAATGCACACCAGCAATGTCTTTCTGGTTTTCACACTTCAGCAGTTTATTGCACTTCATAAACCGCAGTTCACACATATAATGTTCACGAGCCCAAGTGGCAGACAGGCCCACTTGGCCCAGGTTACAGCCTTCAGCAATGTAATACTTTAGCAATGTCCATACAAGTGTCCATAAAACAAAGTGTATTACCTTTGCCGGGTTTAGTTGCTGCAGTCCATCTGATTTGCCACCACTGTGGCTTTGCGGCTTCCCAGATGGGGGTCTCTAGCCTTCGTCCCATCTAAGGCTACTGGTATGCTTACACCGTCAGCATCCAGCCTGCGCCTTTCAGGACTCATCAACAAGCCGCTGCCTTCCAAGGCCACTAGCATCCACTCACAGGATCCAGTCTCGACCTTTCAGGCCACCAGGCTTCCAAGCCGGTTTTCCCTCCAAGGCCACTGGCATCTACACAAGATCCAGCCCCGACCTTTCAGGATGCCAGGCTTCACTCGGCCTCACAAGGCCTCACACGAACGGTGCCCCCACACGCACACACGGGGAACAGGCCTCACGCCTATCACAGAACACACCTGTCTCCCATCATGCAGCGTTTATATATCCATCCCATGCGCACACACACACAGACAGGACCTTGCTGATGTCACAGTCATGTGATCAGACAGACATTCTGTGCGCGTAGGACCTGTGCTATGTCACAGTCATGTGACCAGTCACCTGAGGAGGAAGGTAAATGGTCAGGTAAAACACATTCTGGACCCTTACCGTAATGCCAGCAAGTCGCTGCATTACACCAGATAAATGGTGATGTACTGTGCCCAGATAAATGGTGATGTATCGTGCCCAGAAAAATGGTGATGTACAGTGTCCAGATAAATGGTGAGGTGCAGTGCCCAGATAAATGGTTATGTACGGTGTCCAGATAAGTGGTGATGTACGGTGCCCAGATAAATAGTGATATATAGCACCGAGATAAATGGTAATGTACTGTGCCCAGATAAATGGTGATGTATCGTGCCCAGAAAAATGGTGATATACAGTGTCCAGATAAATGGTGATGTACCGTGCCCAGATAAATGGTGATGTACCATGCCCAGTTAAATGGTGATATGTAGCACCCAAACAAATGGTGATGTACCGTGCCCAGATAAATGGTGATATATAGCACCCAGATAAATGGTGATGTACAGTGTCCAGATAAATGGTGATGTACTGTGCCCAGATAAATGGTGATGTACCGTGCCCAGATAAATGGTGATGTACCCTGCCCAGATAAATGGTGATGCACAATGCCCAGATAAATGGTGATGCACAATGCCCAGATAAATGGTGATGTACAGTGCCCAGATAAATGGTGATGTACCGTGCCCAGATAAATTGTGATGTACAGTGACCGTATAAATGGTGATGTACAATGCCCAGATAATTGGTAATGTGCAGTGCCCAGATAAATGGTGATGTACAGTGCCCAGATAAATGGTGATCTACAATGCCCAGAGAAATGGTGATGTACAATGCCCAGATAAATGGTGATGCACAATGCCCAGATAAATGGTGATGAACAATGCCCAGATAAATGGTGATGTACAGTGCCCAGATAAATGGTGATGTACAATGACCAGATAATTGGTGATGTACAAAGCCCAGATAAATGGTGATGCACAATGCCCAGATAAATGGTGATGAACAATGCCCAGATAAATGGTTACGCTCAATGCTCAGATAAATGGTGATGAACAATGCCCAGATAAATGGTGAAGCTCAATGCTCAGATAAATGGTGATGTGCAATGCCCAGATAAATGATGATGTACAGTGTCCACATAAATGGTGATGTATAGTGCCCAGATAAATGGTGATGTACTGTGCCCAGATAAATGGTGATGTACCGTGCCCAGATAAATGGTGATGTACTGTGCCCAGATAAATGGTGATGTACTGTGCCCAGATAAATGGTGATGTACCGTGCCCAGATAAATGGTGATGTACTGTGCCCAGATAAATGGTGATGTACCGTGCCCAGATAAATGGTGATGTATAGCAACCAGATAAATGGTGATGTATAGCACCCAGATAAATGGTGAAGTACAGTGCCCAGATAAATGGTGATGTACCGTGCCCAGAAAAATGGCTATGCACAGTGTCCAGATAAATGGTGATGTACAGTGCCCAGATAAATAGTGATGTACAGTGCCCAGATAAATGGTGATGTACTGTGCCCAGATAAATGGTGATGTAAAGTGCACAGATAAATGGTGATGTAAAGTGCACAGATAATTGGTGATGTACAGTGCCCAGATAAATGGTGATGTACAGTGCCCAGATAAATGGTGATGTAAAGTGCACAGATAAATGGTGATGTAAAGTGCACAGATAATTGGTGATGTACAGTGCCCAGATAAATGGTGATGTACAGTGCCCAGATAAATGGTGATGTACTGTGCCCAGATAAATGGTGATGTACCGTGCCCAGATAAATGGTGATGTACTGTGCCCAGATAAATGGTGATGTACCGTGCCCAGATAAATGGTGATGTATAGCAACCAGATAAATGGTGATGTATAGCACCCAGATAAATGGTGAAGTACAGTGCCCAGATAAATGGTGATGTACCGTGCCCAGAAAAATGGCTATGCACAGTGTCCAGATAAATGGTGATGTACAGTGCCCAGATAAATAGTGATGTACAGTGCCCAGATAAATGGTGATGTACTGTGCCCAGATAAATGGTGATTTGCAGTGCCCAGATAAATGGTGATGTACGGTGCCCAGATAAATGGTGATGTACAGTGCCCAGATAAATGGTGATGACTCGCCCAGAGGGATGGGGACGACTCGGTACCCGGGCCTTTGCCTGGCCTTGAGGATGTCGCGGTGGTCAGCTCCCGGGCCCGTACCCTGGGGTCAGCTTTTAAAAGGGGATTGTTTGTTAACTCTATGAAAGTTCGTGACGCCACTTGTGGTTTCTGGTGAGAATCACCAGCGCTGCGGCAGTCCACTGAGGCCGGTGATAAGGCAGCTTGATGGTGTAGCTCCCCACATGTGGAGCTAGGCCTCAGGGCAGCATACGGAGAGGGGGATGCAGGACATGCGAGACCCAGCCGGGTCAGAGCAAGACCGGGGACGGACACAGTAGTCACTTCAGTAACTTTTACTGGTGGTAGTTCAGGCACATACCGGAGCACTGTAGGTTGACGGGTGCATATCAGGATCCTCCCCAATGAGCGGGTGTAGGGCCTCCTGTTTCTTGCCTCTGCGTAGTAAGTTTCTGACCTGCCTGAAGCTAGGCCTAACTTTATCTCTGTCCTGCACCGCCTGACGTTGTGGTAGGGCCTTCTCTTGGAGTGCACACTCCCAGCTTACGGGACCTATGTGTCTCCTGGCTCAGTTACGTATCAGCTCTCTGGTGAACCTGGGACCTGTAGTTCTCCAGGAATTCCGGTTATGCCTTACTGGGTCGTAGAGATCCCGGTAAGCTCGGACCCGGTGTCCGGTATATATTTCGGGGTGAGCTCGGTAAGCTCCTCTGCCCCCACTGCTACTCACTTTCCACACGCCTTTGGCCACGCTTGGGCCCTCACTAGGCTACTCACACTAACGGCAGCTTGCTGCTCTTCACCGCTCTTACAGGCGTCGGCACACCTTGGGCTCACTTACTTGAGCTCCTGAGTCTTGACTGGGCTTCAGGACCGCTGGAGGCCTAGCTTGCCTACACAGCAACCCACATGCTTCTCTGCACACACAGCTTTTCACTCACTGTGCACTCCAGACTAACTAACTGCCTAGCTCCACCTTCCCTATTTATATCCGTAACCGGCTCCCTCTGCTGGTCTGAGGTGGAAGGTGGAGATGTGTGAATGTTTATGGGGGCCTCTTGTGGAGGATTAAATCAATACACCCTTCTAGGATCTGTGGTGCCGAGCGCAGCTGGGCGCCACAGTGATATATAGCACTCAGATAAATGGTGATGTACCGTGCCCAGAAAAATGGTGATGTACCGTGCCCAGATAAATGGTGATATATAGCACCCAGACAAATGGTGATGTACCGTGCCCAGATAATTGGTGATACATAGTACCCAGATAAATGGTGATGTATCGTGCCCAGATAAATGGTGATGTACAATGCCCAGGTAAATGGTGATGTACAGTGCCCAGGTAAATGGTGATGTACAATGCCCAGATAAATGGTGATGTACTGTGCCCAGATAAATGGTGATGCACAATGCCCAGATAAATGGTGATGTACTGCTCCCAGATAAATGGTGATGTACAATGCCCAGATAAATGGTGATGTACAGTGCCCAGATAAATGGTGAGATATAGCACCCAGATAAATGGTGATGTACAATGCCCAGATAAATGATGATGTACAGTGCCCAGATAAATGGTAATGTACAGTGCCCAGATAAACGGTGATGTACCGTGCCCAGATAAATGGTGATGTACCGTGCCCAGATGAATGGTGATATATAGCACCCACACAAATGGTCATGTACTGTGCCCAGATAATTGGTGATGTACAGTGCCCAGATAAATTGTGATGTACAATGCCCAGATAAATGGTGATGTACTGTGCCCAGATAAATGGTGATGTACCGTGCCCAGATAAATGGTGAAATATAGCACTCAGACAAATGGTGATGTACCGTGCCCAGATAATTGGTGATATATAGTACCCAGATAAATGGTGATGTATCGTGCCCAGATAAATGGTGATGTACAATGCCCAGGTAAATGGTGATGTACAGTGCCCAGGTAAATGGTGATGTACAATGTCCAGATAAATGGTGATGTACTGTGCCCAGATAAATGGTGATGCACAATGCCCAGATAAATGATGATGTACTGCTCCCAGATAAATGGTGATGTACAGTGCCCAGATAAATGGTGATGTACAATGCCCAGATAAATGATGATGTACAGTGCCCAGATAAATGGTGATGTACCGTGCCCAGATAAATGGTGATGTACCGTGCCCAGATAAATGGTGATGTACCGTGCCCAGATAAATGGTGATGTACCGTGCCAGATAAATGGTGTTATATAGCACCCAGATAAATGGTGATATATAGCACCCAGATAAATGGTGATGTACCGTGCCCAGACAAATGGTGATGTACTGTGCCCATATAAATGGTGATGTACCGTGCACAGATAAATGGTGATATATAATACCCAGATAAATGGTGATATATAGCACCCAGATAAATGGTGATGTACTGTGCCCAGATAAATGGTGATGTACCGTGCACAGATAAATAGTGATAAATAGCACCCAGATAAATGGTGATGTATCATGCCCAGATAAATGGTGATGTACCGTGCCCAGATATATGGTGATGCACCGTGCCCAGATATATGGTGATGCACAGTGCCCAGATAAATGGTGATGCACAGTGCCCAGATAAATGGTGATGCACAGTGCCCAGATAAATGGTGATGTACTTTGCACAGATAAATTGTGATGTACAGTGCCCAGATAAATGGTGATGTACAGTGCCCAGATAAATGGTGATGTACAATGCCCAGATAAATGGTGATGCACAATGCCCAGTGTAAGGCAGCAGTAGTCATCATAATGGGGGATTCTCGCTGCACCGGGTCAATTAATGCACACCAGCAATGTCTTTCTGGTTTTCACACTTCAGCAGTTTATTGCACTTCATAAACCGCAGTTCACACATATAATGTTCACGAGCCCAAGTGGCAGACAGGCCCACTTGGCCCAGGTTACAGCCTTCAGCAATGTAATACTTTAGCAATGTCCATACAAGTGTCCATAAAACAAAGTGCATTACCTTTGCCGGGTTTAGTTGCTGCAGTCCATCTGATTTGCCACCACTGTGGCTTTGCGGCTTCCCAGATAGGGGTCTCTAGCCTTCGTCCCGTCTAAGGCTACTGGTATGCTTACACCGTCAGCATCCAGCCTGCGCCTTTCAGGACTCTTCAACAAGCCGCTGCCTTCCAAGGCCACTAGCATCCACTCACAGGATCCAGTCTCGACCTTTCAGGCCGCCAGGCTTCCAAGCCGGTTTTCCCTCCAAGGCCACTGGCATCTACACAAGATCCAGCCCCGACCTTTCAGGATGCCAGGCTTCACTCGGCCTCACACGAACGGTGCCCCCACACGCACACACGGGGAACAGGCCTCACGCCTATCACAGAACGCACCTGTCTCCCATCATGCAGGGTTTATATATCCATCCCATGCGCACACACACACACACAGACAGGACCTTGCTGATGTCATAGTCATGTGATCAGACAGACATTCTGTGCGCGTAGGACCTGTGCTATGTCACAGTCATGTGACCAGTCACCTGAGGAGGAAGGTAAGTGGTCAGGTAAAACACATCCTGGACCGTTACCGTAATGCCAGCAAGTCGCTGCATTACACCAGATAAATGGTGATGTACTGTGCCCAGATAAATGGTGATGTATCGTGCCCAGAAAAATGGTGATGTACAGTGTCCAGATAAATGGTGATGTGCAGTGCCCAGATAAATGGTGATGTACGGTGTCCAGATAAGTGGTGATGTACGGTGCCCAGATAAATAGTGATATATAGCACCCAGATAAATGGTAATGTACTGTGCCCAGATAAATGGTGATGTATCGAGCTCAGAAAAATGGTGATATACAGTGTCCAGATAAATGGTGATGTACCGTGCCCAGATAAATGGTGATGTACCATGCCCAGTTAAATGGTGATATGTAGCACCCAAACAAATGGTAATGTACCGTGCCGAGATAAATGGTGATATATAGCACCCAGATAAATGGTGATGTACAGTGTCCAGATAAATGGTGATGTACTGTGCCCAGATAAATGGTGATGTACCGTGCCCAGATAAATGGTGATGTACATTGCCCAGATAAATGGTGATGCACAATGCCCAGATAAATGGTGATGTATAATGCCCAGATAAATGGTTATGTACAATGCCCATATAAATGGTGATGTACAGTGCCCAGATAAATGGTATTTTACTGTGCCCTGATAAATGGTGATGCATAATGCCCAGATAAATGGTGATGCACAATGCCCAGATAAATGGTGATGTACAGTGCCCAGATAAATGGTGATGCACAATGCCCAGATAAATGGTGATGTACAGTGCCCAGATTAATGGTGATGCACAATGCCCAGAAAAATGGTGATGCACAATTCCCAGATAAATGGTGATGTACAGTAACCAGATAAATGGTGATACACAATGCCCAGATAAATGGTGATGCACAATGCTCAGATAAATGGTGATATGCAATTCCCAGATAAATGGTGATGCTCAATGCTCAGATAAATGGTGATGTGCAATGCCCAGATAAATGGTGATGTACAGTGTCCACATAAATGGTGATGTATAGTGCCCAGATAAATGGTAATGCATCGTGCCCAGATAAATGGTGATATATAGCACCCAGATAAATGGTGATGTACTGTGCCCAGATAAATGGTGATGTAAAGTGCACAGATAAATGGTGATGTAAAGTGCACAGATAATTGGTGATGTACAGTGCCCAGATAAATGGTGATATACAGTGCCCAGATAAATGGTGATGTACAGAGCCCAGGTAAATTGTGATGTACTGTGCCCAGATAAATGGTGATGTACCGTGCCCAGATAAATGGTGATGTATAGCACCCAGATAAATGGTGATGTATAGCACCCAGATAAATGGTGAAGTACAGTGCCCAGATAAATGGTGATGTACCGTGTTCAGAAAAATGGCGATGTACAATGCCCGGATAAATGGTGATGTACAGTGCCCAGAAAAATGGTGATGTATAGCACCCAGATAAATGGTGATGTACAGTGTCCAGATAGATGGTGATGTACAGTGCCCAGATAAATGGTGATGTACTGTGCCCAGATAAATGGTGATTTGCAGTGCCCAGATAAATGGTGATGTACTGTGCCCAGATAAATGGTGATGTACAGTGTCCAGATAAATGGTGATGACTCGCCCAGAGGGATGGGGACGACTCGGTACCTGGGCCTTTGGTTGGCCTTGAGGATGTCGCGGTGGTCAGCTCCCGGGCCCGTACCCTGGGGTCAGCTTTTAAAAGGGGATTGTTTGTTAACTCTATGAAAGTTCGTGACGCCACCTGTGGTTTCTGGTGAGAATCACCAGCGCTGCGGCAGTCCACTGAGGCCGGTGATAAGGCAGCTTGATGGTGTAGCTCCCCACATGTGGAGCTAGGCCTCAGGGCAGCATACGGAGAGGGGGATGCAGGACATGCGAGACCCAGCCGGGTCAGAGCAAGACCGGGGACGGACACAGTAGTCACTTCAGTACCTTTTACTGGTGGTAGTTCAGGCACATACCGGAGCACTGTAGGGTGAAGGGTGCATATCAGGATCCTCCCCAATGAGCGGGTGTAGGGCCTACTGTATATTTTAGGGGTGAGCTCGGTAAGCTCCTCTGCCCCCACTGCTACTCACTTTTCACACGCCTTTGGCCAAGCTTGGGCCCTCACTAGGCTACTCACACTAACGGCAGCTTGCTGCTCTTCACCGCTCTTACAGGTGTCGGCACACCTTGGGCTCACTTACTTGAGCTCCTGAGTATTGACTGGGCTTCAGGACCGCTGGAGGCCTAGCTTGCCTACACAGCAACCCACATGCTTCTCTGCACACACAGCTTTTCACTCACTGTGCACTCCAGACTAACTAACTGCCTAGCTCCACCTTCCCTATTTATATCCCTAACCGACTCCCTCTGCTGGTCTGAGGTGGAAGGTGGAGAAGTGTGAATGTTTATGGGGGCCTCTTGTGGAGTATTAAATCAATACACCCTTCTAGGATCTGTGGAACCGAGCGCAGCTGGGCGCCACAGTGATATATAGCACGCAGATAAATGGTGATGTACCGTGCCCAGATAAATGGTGATGTACCATGCCCAGATAAATGGTGATGTACAGTGCCCAGATAAATGGTGATGTACAATGCCCAGATAAATGGTGATGTACCGTGCCCAGATAAATGGTGATGTACCGTGCCCAGATAAATGGTGAAATATAGCTCCCAGACAAATGGTGATGTACCGTGCCCAGATAATTGGTGATATATAGTACCCAGATAAATGGTGATGTATCGTGCCCAGATAAATGGTGATGTACAATGCCCAGGTAAATGGTGATGTACAGTGCCCAGGTAAATGGTGATGTAGAATGCCCAGATAAATGGTGATGTACAATGCCCAGATAAATTGTGATGTACTGTGCCCACATAAATGGTGATGTACAGTGCCCAGATAAATGGTGAGATATAGCACCCAGATAAATGGTGATGTACAGCTCCCAGATAAATGGTGATGTACAATGACCAGATAAATGATGATGTACCGAGCCCAGATAAATGGTGATGTACCGTGCCCAGATAAATGGTGATGTACCGTGCCCAGATGAATGGTGATATATAGCACCCACATAAATGGTCATGTACTGTGCCCAGATAATTGGTGATGTACAGTGCCCAGATAAATTGTGATGTACAATGCCCAGATAAATGGTGATGTACTGTGCCCAGATAAATGGTGATGTACCGTGCCCAGATAAATGGTGAAATATAGCACCCAGACAAATGGTGATGTACCGTGCCCGGATAATTGGTGATATATAGTACCCAGATAAATGGTGATGTATCGTGCCCAGATAAATGGTGATGTACAATGCCCAGTTAAATGGTGATGTACAGTGCCCAGGTAAATGGTGATGTACAGTGCCCAGATAAATGGTGAGATATAGCACCCAGATAAATGGTGATGTACAGCTCCCAGATAAATGGTGATGTACAATGCCCAGATAAATGATAATGTACAGTGCCCAGATAAATGGTAATGTACAGTGCCCAGATAAATGGTGATGTACCGTGCCCAGATAAATGGTGAAATATAGCACCCAGACAAATGGTGATGTACCGTGCCCAGATAATTGGTGATATATAGTACCCAGATAAATGGTGATGTATCGTGCCCAGATAAATGGTGATGTACAATGCCCAGGTAAATGGTGATGTACAGTGCCCAGGTAAATGGTGATGTACAATGCCCAGATAAATGGTGATGTACCGTGCCCAGATAAATGGTGATGTACTGTGCCCAGATAAATGGTGATGTACTGCTCCCAAATAAATGGTGATGTACAATGCCCAGATAAATGGTGATGTACAGTGCCCAGATAAATGGTGATGTACCGTGCCCTGATAAATGGTGATGTACCGTGCCCAAATATATGGTGATGTACAATGCCCAGATAAATGGTGATGTCCAGTGCCCAGATAAATGGTGATGTACAGCTCCCAGATAAATGGTGATGTACAGCTCCCAGATAAATGGTGATGTACAATGCCCAGATAAATGATGATGTACCGTGCCCTGATAAATGGTGATGTACCGTGCCCAAATATATGGTGATGTACCGTGCCCAGATGAATGGTGATATATAGCACCCACATAAATGGTCATGTACGGTGCCCAGATAATTGGTGATGTACAGTCCCCAGATAAATTGTGATGTACAATGCCCAGATAAATGGTGATGTACTGTGCCCAGATAAATGGTGATGTACCGTGCCCAGATAAATGGTGAAATATAGCACCCAGACAAATGGTGATGTACCGTGCCCAGATAATTGGTGATATATAGTACCCAGACAAATGGTGATGTATCGTGCCCAGATAAATGGTGATGTACAGTGCCCAGGTAAATGGTGATGTACAGTGCCCAGGTAAATGGTGATGTACAATGCCCAGATAAATGGTGATGTACTGCTCCCAGATAAATGGTGATGTACAATGCCCAGATAAATGGTGATGTACTGTGCCCAGATAAATGGTGATGTACAGTGCCCAGATAAATGGTGATGTACTGTGCCCAGATAAATGGTGATGCACAATGCCCAGATAAATGGTGATGTACTGCTCCCAGAGAAATGGTGATGTACAATGCCCAGATAAATGGTGATGTACTGTGCCCAGATAAATGGTGTTGTACAGTGCCCAGATAAATGGTGAGATATAGCACCCAGATAAATGGTGATGTACAGCTCCCAGATAAATGGTGATGTACAATGCCCAGATAAATGATGATGTACAGTGCCCAGATAAATGGTGATGTACTGTGCACAGATAAATGGTGATGTACCGTGCCCAGATGAATGGTGGTGTACCGTGCCCAGATGAATGGTGATATCTAGCACCCACATAAATGGTCATGTACTGTGCCTAGATAATTGGTGATGTACAGTGCCCAGAAAAATTGTGATGTACAATGCCCAGATAAATGGTGATGTACTGTGCCCAGATAAATGGTGATGTACAGTGCCCAGATAAATGGTGATATATAGCACCCAGATAAATGGTGATGTACAGTGCCCAGATAAATGGTGATGTACCGTGCCCAGATAAATGGTGATGTACCGTGCCCAGAAAAATGGTGATGTACAGTGTCCAGATAAATGGTGATGTACAGTGCCCAAATAAATGGTGATGTACAGTGCCCAGATAAATGGTGATGTCCAGTGCCCAGATAAATGGTGATGTACAGTGCCCAGAAAAATGGTGATGTACAGTGTCCAGATAAATGGTTATGTACAGTGCCCAGTTAAATGGTGATATGTAGCACCCAGATAAATGGTGATATATAGCACCCAGAACAATGGTGATATATAGCACCCAGATAAATGGTGATATATAGCACCCAGATAAATGGTGATATATAGCGCCCAGATAAATGGTGATGAATAGTGCCCAGATAAATGGTGATGTACAGTGCCCAGATAAATGGTGATGGACCATGCCCAGAAAAATGGTGATGTACAGTGCCCAGATAAATGGTGATGTACAGTGCCCAGATAAATGGTGATGTACAATGCCCAGAAAAATGGTGATGTACAGTGCCCAGATAAATGGTGATGTAATGTGCCCAGATAAATGGTGATGTACCGTGCCCAGAAAAATGGTGATGTATAGCACACAGAAAAATGGTGATGTACAGTGTCCAGAAAAAAGGTGATGTACAGTGCCCAGATAAATGGTGATGTAGAGTGCCCAGATAAATGGTGATGTATATTGCCCAGATAAATGGTGATGTACCGTGCCCAGATAAATGGTGATGTGCAGTGCCCAGATAAATGGTGATGTACAGTGTCCAGATAAATGGTGATGTACAGTGCCCAGATAAATGGTGATGTACAGTGCCCAGATAAATGGTGATGTACAGTGCCCAGATAAATGATAATGTACAGTGCCCAGATAAATGGTGATGGACCTTGCCCAGATAATTGGTGATGTACAGTGCCCAGATAAATTGTGATGTACAATGCCCAGATAAATGGTGATGTACAGTGCCCAGATAAATGGTGATGTACAGTGCCCAGATAAATGGTGATGTACAATGCCCAGATAAATGGTGATGTGCAGTGCCCAGATAAATGGTGATGTACAGTGCCCAGATAAATGGAGACATATAGCACCCAGATAAATGGTGATGCACAGTTCCCAGATAAATGGTGATGTACCGTGCCAAGATAAATGGTGATGTGCCATGCCCACATAAATGGTGATGTACAGTGCCCAGAAAAATGGTGATGTACAGTGCCCAGAAAAATGGTTATGTACAGTGTCCAGAAAAATGGTTATGTGCAGTGCCCAGATAAATGGTTATGTACAGTACCCAGATAAATGGTGATGTACGGTGCCCAGATAAAAGGTGATATATAGCACCCAGATAAATAGTGATGTACCGTGCCCATTTAAACGGTGATATGTAGCACCCAGTTAAATGGTGATATGTAGCACCCAGATAAATGGTGATATATAGCACCCAGATAAATGGTGATGTATCGTGCCCAGATAAATGGTGATGTACCGTGCCCAGATAAATGGTGATGTACTGTGCCCAGATAAATGGTGATGCACAGTGCCCAGATAAATGGTGATGTACTGTGCCCAGATAAATGGTGATATATAGCACCGAGATAAATGGTGACGTACAGCTCCCAGATAAATGGTGATGTACAGTGAACAGATAAATGGTGATGTACTGTGCCCAGATAAAAGGTGATGTACAGTGCCCAGATAAATGGTGATGTACTGTGCCCAGATAAATGGTGATGTACAGTGCCCAGATAAATGGTGATGTACTGTGCCCAGATAAATGGTGATGTACCTTGCCCAGATAAATGGTGATGTACTGTGCCCAGATAAATGGTGATGTACAGTGCCCAGATAAATGGTGATGTACTGTGCCCAGATAAATGGTGATGCACAATGCCCAGATAAATGGTGATGTACAGTGCCCAGATAAATGGAGATGCACAATGCCCAGATAAATGGTCATGTACAGTGCCCAGATTAATGGTGATGCACAATGCCCAGAAAAATGGTGATGCACAATTCCCAGATAAATGGTGATGTACAGTAACCAGATAAATGGTGATACACAATGCCCAGATAAATGGTGATGCACAATGCCCAGATAAATGGTAATGTACAGGATCCAGATATATGATGATGCACAATGCCCAGATAAATGGTGATGTGCAGTGCCCAGATAAATGGTGATGTACAGTGCCCAGATAAATAGTGATGTACCGGGCCCAGATAAATGGTGATGTACAGTGCCCAGATAAATGGTGATGCACAATGCCCAGATAAATGGTGATTCACAATGGCCAGATTAATGGTGACGTACAATGCCCAGATAAATGGTGATGTACAGTGCCCAGATAAATGGTGATGTACAGTGCCCAGATAAATGCTGATGTACCGTGCCCAGACAAATGGTGATGCACAATGCCCAGATAAATGGAGATGCACAATGCCCAGATAAATGGTGTTGTACAGTGCCCAGATAAATGGTGATGTGCAGTGCCCAGATAAATGGTGATGTACAGTACCCAGATAAATTGTGATGCACAATGCCCAGATAAATGGTGATGTACAGTGCCCAGATAAATGGTGATGTACCGTGCCCAGATAAATGGTGATGTACCGTGCCCAGATAAATGGTGATGTACCATGCCCAGATAAATGATGATGTACAATGCCCAGATAAATTGTGATGTTCAGTGCCCAGGTAAATTGTGATGTACAATGCCCAGATAAATGGTGATGTGCAGTGCCCAGATAAATGGTGATGTACAGTGCCCAGATAAATGGAGACATATAGCACCCAGATAAATGGTGATGCACAGTTCCCAGATAAATGGTGATGTACCGTGCCAAGATAAATGGTGATGTGCCATGCCCACATAAATGGTGACGTACAGTGCCCAGAAAAATGGTGATGTACAGTGCCCAGAAAAATGGTTATGTACAGTGTCCAGAAAAATGGTTATGTGCAGTGCCCAGATAAATGGTTATGTACAGTACCCAGATAAATGGTGATGTACGGTGCCCAGATAAAAGGTGATATATAGCACCCAGATAAATAGTGATGTACCGTGCCCATTTAAACGGTGATATGTAGCACCCAGTTAAATGGTGATATGTAGCACCCAGATAAATGGTGATATATAGCACCCAGATAAATGGTGATATATAGCACCCAGATAAATGGTGATATATAGCACCCAGATAAATGGTGATGTATCGTGCCCAGATAAATGGTGATGTACCGTTCCCAGATAAATGGTGATGTACTGTGCCCAGATAAATGGTGATGCACAGTGCCCAGATAAATGGTGATGTACTGTGCCCAGATAAATGGTGATATATAGCACCGAGATAAATGGTGACGTACAGCTCCCAGATAAATGGTGATGTACAGTGAACAGATAAATGGTGATGTACCGTGCCCAAATAAATGTTTTTATATAGCACCCAGATAAATGGTGATGTACAGTGTCCAGATAAATGGTGATGTACTGTGCCCAGATAAAAGGTGATGTACAGTGCCCAGATAAATGGTGATGTACTGTGCCCAGATAAATGGTGATGTACAGTGCCCAGATAAATGGTGATGTACTGTGCCCAGATAAATGGTGATGTACCTTGCCCAGATAAATGGTGATGTACTGTGCCCAGATAAAAGGTGATGTACAGTGCCCAGATAAATGGTGATGTACTGTGCCCAGATAAATGGTGATGTACCTTGCCCAGATAAATGGTGATGTACTGTGCCCAGATAAATGGTGATGTACTGTGCCCAGATAAATGGTGATGTACTGTGCCCAGATAAATGGTGATATACAGTGACCAGATAAATGGTGATGTACCGTGCCCAGATAAATGGTGATGTACCATGCCCAGATAAATGGTGATGTACCGTGCCCAGATAAATGGTAATTTACTGTGCCCTGATAAATGGTGATGCACAATGCCCAGATAAATGGTGATGCACAATGCCCAGATAAATGGTGATGTACAGTGCCCAGATAAATGGAGATGCACAATGCCCAGATAAATGGTCATGTACAGTGCCCAGATTAATGGTGATGCACAATGCCCAGAAAAATGGTGATGCACAATTCCCAGATAAATGGTGATGTACAGTAACCAGGTAAATGGTGATACACAATGCCCAGATAAATGGTGATGCACAATGCCCAGATAAATGGTAATGTACAGGATCCAGATATATGATGATGCACAATGCCCAGATAAATGGTGATGTGCAGTGCCCAGATAAATGGTGATGTACAGTGCCCAGATAAATAGTGATGTACCGGGCCTAGATAAATGGTGATGTACAGTGCCCAGATAAATGGTGATGCACAATGCCCAGATAAATGGTGATTCACAATGGCCAGATTAATGGTGACGTACAATGCCCAGATAAATGGTGATGTACAGTGCCCAGATAAATGGTGATGTACAGTGCCCAGATAAATGCTGATGTACCGTGCCCAGACAAATGGTGATGCACAATGCCCAGATAAATGGAGATGCACAATGCCCAGATAAATGGTGTTGTACAGTGCCCAGATAAATGGTGATGTGCAGTGCCCAGATAAATGGTGATGTACAGTACCCAGATAAATTGTGATGCACAATGCCCAGATAAATGGTGATGTACAGTGCTCAGATAAATGGTGATGTACCGTGCCCAGATAAATGGTGATGTACCGTGCCCAGATAAATGGTGATGTACCATGCCCAGATAAATGATGATGTACAATGCCCAGATAATTGGTGATGTGCAGTGCCCAGATAAATGGTGATGTACAGTGCCCAGATAAATGGTGATGTACAATGCCCAGAGAAATGGTGATGTACAATGCCCAGATAAATGGTGATGCACAATGCCCAGATAAATGGTGATGCACAGTGCCCAGATAAATGGTGATGTACAATGCCCAGATAATTGGTGATGTACAATGCCCAGATAATTGGTGATGTACAAAGCCCAGATAAATGGTGATGCACAATGCCCAGATAAATGGTGATGAACAATGCCCAGATAAATGGTGATGCTCAATGCTCAGATAAATGGTGATCTACAGTGTCCACATAAATGGTGATGTACAGTGCCCAGATAAATGGTAATGCATCGTGCCCAGATAAATGGTGATATATATCACCCAGATAAATGGTGATGTACTGTGCCCAGATAAATGGTGATGTAAAGTGCACAGATAATTGGTGATGTACAGTGCCCAGATAAATGGTGATATACAGTGCCCAGATAAATGGTGATGTACAGTGCCCAGGTAAATGGTGATGTACTGTGCCCAGATAAATGGTGATGTATAGCACCCAGATAAATGGTGATGTACAGTGTCCAGATAAATGGTGATGTACAGAGCCCAGATAAATGGTGATGTACTGTGCCCAGATAAATGGTGATGTACTGTGCCCAGATAAATGGTGATATACAGTGCCCAGATAAATGGTGATGTAAAGTGCACAGATAATTGGTGATGTACAGTGCCTAGATAAATGGTGATATACAGTGCCCAGATAAATGGTGATGTACAGTGCCCAGGTAAATGGTGATGTACCGTGCCCAGATAAATGGTGATGTATAGCACCCAGATAAATGGTGATGTACCGTGCCCAGATAAATGGTGATGTATAGCACCCAGATAAATGGTGATGTACAGTGTCCAGAGAAATGGTGATGTATAGTGTCCAGATAAATAGTGATGTATAGCACCCAGATAAATGGTGATGTACAGTGCCCAGATAAATGGTGATGTACAGTGCCCAGATAAATGGTGATGTACAGTGCCCAGATAAATGGTGATGTACCGTGCCCAGAAAAATGGTGATGTACAATTCCCAGATAAATTGTGACGTACAGTGCCCAGATAAATGGTGATGTACTGTGCCCAGATAAATGGTGATGTACCGTGCCCAGAAAAATGGTGATGTATAGCACCGAGATAAATGGTGATGTACAGTGTCCAGATCAATGGTGATGTACAGTGCCCAGATAAATAGTGCTGTACAGTGCCCAGATAAATGGTGATGTACTGTGGCGAGATAAATGGTGATTTGCAGTGCCCAGATAAATGGTGATGTACAGTGCCCAGATAAATGGTGATGTACAGTGCCCAGATAAATGGTGATTTGCAGTGCCCAGATAAATGGTGATGTACGGTGCCCAGATAAATGGTGATGTACAGTACCCAGATAAATGGTGATGACTCGCCCAGAGGGATGGGGACGACTCGGTACCGGGCCTTTGCCTGGCCTTAAGGATGTCGCGGTGTTCAGCTCCCGGGCCCGTACCCTGGGGTCAGCTTGTAAAACGGGATTGTTTGTTAACTCTATGAAAGTTCGTGACGCCACCTGTGGTTTCTGGTGAGAATCACCAGCGCTGCGGCAGTCCACTGAGGCAGGTGATAAGGCAGCTTGATGGTATAGCTCCCCACAGGTGAAGCTAGGTCTCAGGGAAGCATACGGAGAGGGGGATGCAGGACATGCGAGACCCAGCCGGGTCAGAGCAAGACTGGGGATGGACACAGTAGTCACTTCAGTACCTTTTACTGGTGGTAGGTCAGGCACATACCGGAGCACTGTAGGGTGAAGGGTGCATATCAGGATCCTCCCCAATGAGCGGGTATAGGGCCTCCTGTTTCTTGCCTCTGCATAGTAAGTTTCTGACCTGCCTGAAGCTAGGCCTAACTTTATCTCTGTCCTGCAGCGGCTGACGTTGTGGTAGGGCCTTCTCTTGGAGTGCACACTCCCAGCTTACGGGACCTATGTGTCTCCTGGCTCAGTTACGTATCAGCTCTCTGGTGAACCTGGGACCTGTAGTTCTCCAGGGATTCCGGTTATGCCTTACTGGGTCGTAGAGATCCCGGTAAGCTCGGACCCGGTGTCCGGTATATATTTCGGGGTGAGCTCGGTAAGCTCCTCTGCCCCCACTGCTACTCACTTTCCACACGCCTTTGGCCACGCTTGGGCCCTCACTAGGCTACTCACACTAACGGCAGCTTGCCGCTCTTCACCGCTCTTACAGGCATCGGCACACCTTGGGCTCACTTACTTGAGCTCCTGAGTCTTGACTGGGCTTCAGGACCGCTGGAGGCCTAGCTTGCCTACACAGCAACCCACGTGCTTCTCTGCACACACAGCTTTTCACTCACTGTGCACTCCAGACTAACTAACTGCCTAGCTCCACCTTCCCTATTTATATCCCTAACCGGCTCCCTCTGCTGGTCTGAGGTGGAAGGTGGAGATGTGTGAATGTTTATGGGGGCCTCTTGTGGAGGATTAAATCAATACACCCTTCTAGGATCTGTGGTACCGAGCGCAGCTGGGCGCCACAGTGATATATAGCACTCAGATAAATGGTGATGTACCGTGCCCAGATAAATGGTGATGTACCGTGCCCAGATAAATGGTGATATATAGCACCCAGACAAATGGTGATGTACCGTGCCCAGATAATTGGTGATATATAGTACCCAGATAAATGGTGATGTATCGTGCCCAGATAAATGGTGATGTACAATGCCCAGGTAAATAGTGATGTACAGTGCCCAGGTAAATGGTGATGTACAATGCCCAGATAAATGGTGATGTACTGTGCCCAGATAAATGGTGATGCACAATGCCCAGATAAATGGTGATGTACTGCTGCCAGATAAATGGTGATGTACAATGCCCAGATAAATGGTGATGTACTGTGCCCAGATAAATGGTGATGTATAGTGCACAGATAAATGGTGAGATATAGCACCCAGATAAATGGTGATATGCAGCTCCCAGATAAATGGTGATGTACAATGCCCAGATAAATGATGATATACAGTGCCCAGATAAATGGTAATGTACAGTGCCCAGATAAATGGTGATGTACCGTGCCCAGATAAATGGTGATGTACCGTGCCCAGATAAATGGTGATGTACCGTGCCCAGATGAATGGTGATATATAGCACCCACATAAATGGTCATGTACTGTGCCCAGATAATTGGTGATGTACAGTGCCCAGGTAAATTGTGATGTACAATGCCCAGATAAATGGTGATGTACTGTGCCCAGATAAATGGTTATGTACAGTGCCCAGATAAATGGTGATATATAGCACCCGGATAAATGGTGATGTACAGTGCCCAGATAAGTGGTGATGTACCGTGCCCAGACAAATGGTGATGTACCGTGCCCAGATAAATGGTGAAATATATAGCACCCACATAAATGGTCATGTACTGTGCCCAGATAATTGGTGATGTACAGTGCCCAGATAAATGGTGATGTAGAGTGCTCAGATAAATGGTGATGTACAGTGCCCAGATAAATGGTGATGTGCAGTGCCCAGATAATTAGTGATATACAGTGCCCAGATAAATGGTGATGTACAGTACCCAGATAAATGGTGATATACAGTGCCCAGATAAATGGTGATGTACAGTGCCCAGATAAATGGTGATGTACAGTGCCCAGATAAATGGTGATGTACTGTGCCCAGATAAATGGACATGTACCGTGCCCAGATAAATGGTAATATATAGCACCCAGATAAATGTTGATGCACAGTGCCCAGATAAACGGTGATGTACCGTGCCCACATAAATGGTGATATACCGTGCCCAGATAAATGGTGATATATAGCACCCAGATAAATGGTGATGTGTTGTACAGAGCCCAGATAAATGGTGATGTACCATGCCCAGATAAATTGTGATGTACTGTGCCCAGATAAATGGTGATGCACAATGCCCAGATAAATGGTGATGTACAGTGCCCAGATAAATGATGATGCACAGTGCCAAGATAAATGATGATGTACAGTGCCCAGATAAATGGTAATGTACTGTGACCAGATAAATTGTGATGCACAATGTCCAGATAAATGGTGATGTACTGTGCCCAGATAAATGGTGATGTACAATACCCAGATAAATGGTGATGTACAGTGCCCAGATAAATGGTGATGCACAGTGCCAAAATAAATGATGATGTACAGTGCCCAGATAAATGGTAATGTACTGTGCCCAGATAAATGGTGATATATAGCACCCAGATAAATGGTGATGTACAGTGCCCAGATAAATGGTGATGTACAGTGCACAGATAAATTGTGATATACAGTGCTCAGATAAATGGTGATGTACAGTGTCCAGATAAATGGTAATGTACTGTGCCCAGTTAAATGGTGATGTACCGTGCCCAGATAAATGGTGATATATAGTACCCAGATAAATGGTGATGTACAGTGCCCAGATAAATGGTGATGTACAGTGCCCAGATAAATGGTGACGTACTTTGCCCAGATGAATGGTGATGCACAATGCCCAGATAAATGGTGATGTACTGTGCCCAGATAAATGGTGATGTACAATACCCAGATAAATGGTGATGTACAGTGCCCAGATAAATGGTAATGTACTGTGCCCAGATAAATGGAGATTTATAGCACCCAGATAAATGGTGATGTACAATACCCAGATAAATGGTGATGTACAGTGCCCAGATAAATGGTGATGTACAGTGCCCAGATAAATAGTGATTTACAGTGCACAGATAAATGGTGATGTACTGTGCCCAGATTAATGGTGATTTACAGTGCCCAGATAAATGGTAATGTACTGTGCCCAGATAAATGGTGATGCACAATGCCCAGATAAATGGTGATGTACAATGCCCAGAAAATGGTGATGTACCATGCCCAGATAAATGGTGATGCACAATGCCCAGATAAATGGTGATGTACAGTGCCCAGATAAATGGTGATGTACAATGCCCAGATAAATGGTGATGTACCGTGCCCAGATAAATGGTGATGTACAGTGCCCTGATAAATGGTGATGTACCGTGTCCAGAAAAATGGTGATGTACAGTGCCCTGATAAATGGTGAAGTACCGTACCCAGATAAATGGTGATGTAGAATTCCCAGATAAATGGTGATGTACAATGCCCAGATAACTGGTGATGTACAGTGCCCAGATAAATTGTGTTGTACAATGCCCAGATAAATGGTGATGTACAGTGCCCAGACAAATGGTGATGCACAATGCCCAGATAAATGGTGATGTATAGTGCCCAGATAAATGGTGATGTACAGTGCACAGTTAAATGGTGATGTACCGTGCCCAGATAAATTGTGATATACAGTGCCCAGATAAATGGTGATGTACAATGCCCAGATAAATGGTGATGTACCGTGCCCAGATAAATGGTGATGTACAGTGCCCAGATAAATGGTGATGTACCGTGCCCAGATAAATGGTGATGTACAGTGCCCATATAAATGGTGATGTACAATGCCCAGATAAATGGTGATGTACATTTCCCAGATAAATGGTGATGTACAATGCCCAGATAAATGGTGATGTACAGTGCCCAGATAAATTGTGATGTACAATGCCCAGATAAATGATGATATATAGCACCCAGATTAATGGTGATGTACAGTGCCCAGATAAATGGTGATGTACAGTGCCCAGATAAATGGTGATGTACTTTGCCCAGATAAATGGTGATGTACAATGCCCAGATAAACAATGATGTGCAATACCCAGATAAATGGTGATGTACTGTGCCCAGATAAATGGTGATGTACAATGCCCAGATAAATGGTGATGTACCGTGCCCAGATAAATGGTGATGTACAGTGCCAAGATAAATGGTGATGTACCGTGCCCAGATAAATGGTGATGTACAGTGCTCAGATAAATGTGATGTACTGTGCCCAGATAAATTGTGATGTACAGTGCTCAGATAAATGGTGATGTACTGTGCCCAGATAAATTGTGATATACAGTGCCCAGATAAATGGTGATGTGCAATGCCGAGATAAATAGTGATGTACCGTGCCCAGATAAATGGTGATGTACAGTGCCCAGATAAATGGTGATGTACCGTGCCCAGATAAATGGTGATGTACAGTGCCCATATAAATGGTGATGTACAATGCCCAGATAAATGGTGATATATAGCACCCAGATAAATGGTGATGTACAGTGCCCAGATAAATGCTGATGCACAATGCCCAGATAAATGGTGATGTACTGTGCCCAGATAAATGGTGATGTACAATGCCCAGATAAATGGTAATGTACAGTGCCCAGATAAATGGTGATGTACAATACCCAGATAAATGGTGATGTACAGTGCCCAGATAAATGGTGATGTGCAGTGCCCAGATAAATAGTGATATACAGTGCCCAGATAAATGGTGATGTACAGTGCCCAGATAAATGGTGACTTACAGTGCCCAGATAAATGGTGATATACAGTGCCCAGATAAATGGTGATGTACAGTGTCCAGATAAATGGTGATGCACAGTGCCCAGATAAATGGTGATGTACCGTGCCCACACAAATGGTGATGTACCGTGCCCAGATAAATGGTGATATATAGCACCCAGATAAATGGTGATATACAGTGCCCAGATAAATGGTGATGTGCAATGCCGAGATAAATAGTGATGTACCGTGCCCAGATAAATGGTGATGTACAGTGCCCAGATAAATAGTGATGTACCGTGCCCAGATAAATGGTGATGTACAGTGCCCATATAAATGGTGATGTACAATGCCCAGATAAATGGTGATATATAGCACCCAGATAAATGGTGATGTATAGTGCCCAGATAAATGCTGATGCACAATGCCCAGATAAATGGTGATGTACTGTGCCCAGATAAATGGTGATGTACAATGCCCAGATAAATGGTAATGTACAGTGCCCAGATAAATGGTGATGCACAATACCCAGATAAATGGTGATGTACAGTGCCCAGATAAATGGTGATGTGCAGTGCCCAGATAAATAGTGATATACAGTGCCCATTTAAATGGTGATGTACAGTGCCCAGATAAATGGTGATTTACAGTGCCCAGATAAATGGTGATATACAGTGCCCAGATAAATGGTGATGTACAGTGCCCAGATAAATGGTGATGCACAGTGCCCAGATAAATGGTGATGTACCGTGCCCACATAAATGGTGATGTACCGTGCCCAGATAAATGGTGATATATAGCACCCAGATAAATGGTGATGTACAGTGCCCAGATAAATGGTGATGTACAGAGCCCAGATAAATGGTGATGTACCATGCCCAGATAAATGGTGATGTACTGTGTCCAGATAAATGGTGATGCACAATGCCCAGATAAATGGTGATGTACAGTGCCCAGATAAATGGTGATGCACAGTGCCAAGATAAATGATGATGTACAGTGCCCAGATAAATGGTAATGTACTGTGCCCATATAAATTGTGATGCACAATGCCCAGATTAATGGTTATGTACTGTGCCCAGATAAATGGTGATGTACAATACCCAGATAAATGGTGATGTACAGTGCCCAGATAAATGGTTATGCACAGTGCCAAGATAAATGATGATGTACAGTGCCCAGATAAATGGTAATGTACTGTGCCCAGATAAATGGTGATATATAGCACCCAGATAAATGGTGACGTACAGTGCCCAGATAAATGGTGATGTACAGTGCACAGATAAATTGTGATATACAGTGCCCAGATAAATGGTGATGTACAGTGTCCAGATAAATGGTAATGTACTGTGCCCAGTTAAATGGTGATGTACCGTGCCCAGATAAATGATGATATATAGTACCCAGATAAATGGTGATGTACAGTGCCCAGATAAATGGTGATGTACAGTGCCCAGATAAATGGTGACGTACTTTGCCCAGATAAATGGTGATGCACAATGCCCAGATAAATGTTGATGTACTGTGCCCAGATAAATGGTGATGTACAATACCCAGATAAATGGTGATGTACAGTGCCCAGATAAATGGTGATGTACAGTGCCTAGATAAATTGTGATGTACAATGCCCAGATAAATGATGATATATAGCACCCAGATAAATGGTGATGTACAGTGCCCAGATAAATGGTGATGTACAGTGCCCAGATAAATGGTGATGTACTTTGCCCAGATAAATGGTGATGCACAATGCCCAGATAAATGGTGATGTACAGTGCCTAGATAAATGGTGATGTACAGTGCCAAGATAAATGGTGATGTACCGTGCCCAGATAAATGGTGATGTACAGTGCCCTGATAAATGGTGAAGTACCGTGCCCAGATAAATGGTGATGTACCGTGCCCAGATAAATGGTGATGTACCGTGCCCAGATAAATGGTGATGTACAGTGCCCTGATAAATGGTGATATACCGTGCCCAGATAAATGGTGATGTACAGTGCCAAGATAAATGGTGATGTACCGTGCCCAGATAAATGGTGATGTACAGTGCCCTGATAAATGGTGATGTACTGTGCCCAGATAAATGGTGATGTACAATGCCCAGATAAATGGTGATGTACCGTGCCCAGATAAATGGTGATGTACAGTG
This sequence comes from Phyllobates terribilis, assembly GCF_046119375.1. NCBI lineage: Eukaryota > Metazoa > Chordata > Amphibia > Anura > Dendrobatidae > Phyllobates > Phyllobates terribilis. Next base: position 16,895,684 of record NW_027362774.1, read on the forward strand.
CCAAGATAAATAGTGATGTACCGTGCCCAGATATATGGTGATGTACAATGCCCAGATAAATGGTGATGTACATTTCCCAGATAAATGGTGATGTGCAATGCCCAGATAACTGGTGATGTACAGTGCCCAGATAAATTGTGTTGTATAATGCCCAGATAAATGGTGATGTACAGTGCCCAGACAAATGGTGATGCACAATGCCCAGATAAATGGTGATTTACAGTGCCCAGATAAATGGTGATGTACAGTGCACAGATAAATGGTGATGTACCATGCCCAGATAAATTGTGATATACAGTGCCCAGATAAATGGTGATGTACAATGCCCAGATAAATGGTGATGTACCGTGCCCAGATAAATGGTGATGTACAGTTCCCAGATAAATGGTGATGTACCGTGCCCAGATAAATGGTGATGTACAGTACCCATATAAATGGTGATGTACAATGCCCAGATAAATCGTGATATATAGCACCCAGATAAATGGTGATGTACAGTGCCCAGATAAATGGTGATGCACAATGCCCAGATAAATGGTGATGTACTGTGCCCAGATAAATGGTGATGTACAATGCCCAGATAAATGGTAATGTACAGTGCTCAGATAAATGGTGACGTACAATACCCAGATAAATGGTGATGTACAGTGCCCAGATAAATGGTGATGTGCAGTGCCCAGATAAATAGTGATATACAGTGCCCAGATAAATGGTGATGTACAGTGCCCAGATAAATGGTGATGTACAGTGCCCAGATAAATGGTGATGTGCAGTGCCCAGATAAATGGTGATGTACTGTGCCCAGATAAATGGAGATGTACCGTGCCCAGATAAATGGTGATGCACAGTGCCCAGAAAAATGGTGATGTACCGTGCCCACATAAATGGTGATGTACAGTGCCCAGATAAATGGTGATATATAGCACCCAGATAAATGGTGATGTACAGTGCCCAGATAAATGGTGATGTACAGAGCCCAGATAAATGGTGATGCACAATGCCCAGATAAATGGTGATGTACAGTGCCCAGATAAATGGTGATGCACAGTGCCAAGATAAATGATGATGTACAGAGCCCAGATAAATGGTAATGTACTGTGCCCAGATAAATTGTGATGCACAATGCCCAGATAAATGGTCATGTACTGTGCCCAGATAAATGGTGATGTACAATACCCAGATAAATGGTGATGTACAGTGCCCAGATAAATGGTGATGCACAGTGCCAAGATAAATGATGATGTACAGTGCCAAGATAAATGGTGATGTACAGTGCCCAGATAAATGGTGATGTACAGTGCACAGATAAATTGTGATATACAGTGCCCAGAAAAATGGTGATGTACAGTGTCCAGATAAATGGTGATGTACCGTGCCCAGATAAATGGTGATATATAGTACCCAGATAAATGGTGATGTACAGTGCCCAGATAAATGGTGATGTACATTGCCCAGATAAATGGTGACGTACTTTGCCCAGATAAATGGTGATGCACAATGCTCAGATAAATGGTGATGTACTGTGCCCAGATAAATGGTGATGTACAATACCCAGATAAATGGTGATGTACAGTGCCCAGATAAATGTTAATGTACTGTGCCCAGATAAATGGAGATATATAGCACCCAGATAAATGGTGATGTACAGTGCCCAGATAAATAGTGATTTACAGTGCACAGATAAATGGTGATGTACCGTGCCCAGATTAATGGTGATTTACAGTGCCCAGATAAATGGTAATGTACTGTTCCCAGATAAATGGTGATGTACAATGCCCATATAAATGGTGATGCACAATGCCCAGATAAATGGTGATGTACAGTGCCCAGATAAATGGTGATGTACAATGCCCAGATAAATGGTGATGTACCGTGCCTAGATAAATGGTGATGTACAGTGCCCAGATAAATGGTGATGTACCGTGCCCAGATAAATGGTGATGTACAGTGCCCTGATAAATGGTGAAGTACCGTACCCAGATAAATGGTGATGTACATTTCCCAGATAAATGGTGATGTACAGTGCCCAGATAAATTGTGTTGTACAATGCCCAGATAAATGGTGATGTACCGTGCCCAGACAAATGGTAATGCACAATGCCCAGATAAATGGTGATGTACAGTGCCCAGATAAATGGTGATGTACAGTGCACAGTTATATGCTGATGTACCATGCCCAGATAAATTGTGATATACAGTGCCCAGATAAATGGTGATGTACAATGCCCAGATAAATGGTGATGTACCGTGCCCAGATAAATGGTGATGTACAGTGCCCAGATAAATGGTGATGTACCGTGCCCAGATAAATGGTGATGTACAGTGCCCATATAAATGGTGATGTACAATGCCCAGATAAATGGTGATGTACAGTGCCCAGATAAATTGTGATGTACAATGCCCAGAAAAATGGTGATATATAGCACCCAGATAAATGGTGATGTACAGTGCCCAGATAAATGGTGATGTACAGTGCCCAGATAATGGTGATGTACTTTGCCCAGATAAATGGTGATGCACAATGCCCAGATAAATGGTGATGTACAGTGCCCAGATAAATGGTGATGTACCGTGCCCAGATAAATGGTGATGTACAGTGCCCTGATAAATGGTGAAGTACCGTGCCCAGATAAATGGTGATGTACATTTCCCAGATAAATGGTGATGTACAATGCCCAGATAACTGGTGATGTACAGTGCCCAGATAAATTGTGTTGTATAATGCCTAGATAAATGGTGATGTACAGTGCCCATACAAATGGTGATGCACAATGCCCAGATAAATTGTGATATACAGTGCCCAGATAAATGGTGATGTACAGTGCACAGATAAATGGTGATGTACCGTGCCCAGATAAATTGTGATATACAGTGCCCAGATAAATGGTGATGTACAATGCCCAGATAAATGGTGATGTACCGTGCCCAGATAAATGGTGATGTACAGTGCCCATATAAATGGTGATGTACAATGCCCAGATAAATGGTGATATATAGCACCCAGATAAATGGTGATGTACAGTGCCCAGATAAATGGTGATGCACAATGCCCAGATAAATGGTGATGTACTGTGCCCAGATAAATGGTGATGTACAATACCCAGATAAATGGTGATGTACTGTGCCCAGATAAATGGTGATGCACAATGCCCAGATAAATGGTAATGTACTGTGCCCAGATAAATGGTGATGTACATTTCCCAGATAAATGGTGATGTACAGTGCCCAGAAAAATTGTGTTTTATAATGCCCAGATAAATGGTGATATATAGCACCCAGATAAATAGTGATGTACAGTGCCAAGATAAATGGTGATGCACAATGCCCAAATAAATGGTGATGTACTGTGCCCAGATAAATGGTGATGTACAATACCCAGATAAATGGTGATGTACTGTGCCCAGATAAATGGTGATGTACTTTGCTAAGATAAATGGTGATGCACAATGCCCAGATAAATGGTAATGTACTGTGCCCAGATAAATGCTGATATATAGCACCCAGATAAATGGTGATGTACAGTGCCCAGATAAATAGTGATTTACAGTGCACAGATAAATGGTGATGTACAGTGCCCAGATTAATGGTGATTTACAGTGCCAAGATAAATGGTAATGTACTGTGCCCAGATAAATGTTGATGTACAATGCCCATATAAATGGTGATGTACAATGCCCAGAAAATGGTGATGTACCGTGCCCCGATACATGGTGATTCTCAATGCCCAGATAAATGGTGATGTACCATGCACAGATAAATGGTGATGTACAATGCCCAGATAAATGGTGATGTACCGTGCCCAGATAAATGGTGATGTACAGTGCCCAGATAAATGGTGATGTACCGTGCCCAGATAAATGGTGATGTACAGTGCCCAGATAAATGGTGATGTACCGTGCCCAGATTAATGGTGATGTACATTTCCCAGATAAAGGGTGATGCACAATACCCAGATAAATGGTGATGTACTGTGCCCAGATAAATGGTGATGTACCGTGCCCAGATAAATAGTGATGTACAGTGCCCAGATAAATAGTGATATGCAATGCCCAGATAAATGGTGATGTACCGTGCCCAGATAAATAGTGATATGCAATGCCCAGATAAATGGTGATGTACTGTGCCCAGATAAATGGTGATGTACTTTGCCCAGATAAATGGTGATGCACAATGCCCAGATAAATGGTAATGTACAGTGCCCAAATAAATTGTGATGTACAATGCCCAGATAAATGGTGATGCACAATGCCCAGATAAATGGTGATGTACTGTGCCCAGATAAATGGTGACATATAGCACCCAGATAAATGGTGATGTACAGTGCCCAGATAAATGGTGATGCACAATGGCCAGATAAATGGTGATGTAGTGTGCCCAGATAAATGGTGATGTACAATACCCAGATAAATGGTGATGTACTGTGCCCAGATAAATGGTGATGTACTTTGCTAAGATAAATGGTGATGCACAATGCCCAGATAAATGGTAATGTACTGTGCCCAGATAAATGCTGATATATAGCACCCAGATAAATGGTGATGTACAGTGCCCAGATAAATAGTGATTTACTGTGCACAGATAAATGGTGATGTACAGTGCCCAGATTAATTGTGATTTACAGTGCCAAGATAAATGGTAATGTACTGTGCCCAGATAAATGGTGATGTACAATGCCGATATAAATGGTGATGTACAATGCCCAGATAAATGGTGATGTACCGTGCCCAGATAAATGGTGATGTACAGTGCCCAGATAAATGGTGATGTACCGTGCCCAGATAAATGGTGATGTACAGTGCCCAGATAAATGGTGATGTACCGTGCCCAGATTAATGATGATGTACATTTCCCAGATAAATGGTGATGTACAATGCCCAGATAAATGGTGATGTACAGTGCCCAGATAAATTGTGATGTACAATGCCCAGATAAATGGTGATGTACAGTGCCCAGACAATTGGTGATGCTCAATGCCCAGATAAATGGTGATGTACAGTGCCCAGATAAATTGTGATGCACAATGCCCAGGTAAATGATTTACAGTGCCCACATAAATTGTGATATACCGTGCCCAGATAAATGGTGATGTACAATGCCCAGATAAATGGTGATGTATAGTGCCCAGATAAATTGTGATGCACAAAGCCCGGATAAATGGTCATGTACCGTGCCCAGATAAATGGTGATGTACAGTGCCCTGATAAATGGTGAAGTACCGTACCCAGATAAATGGTGATGTACATTTCCCAGATAAATGGTGATGTACAGTGCCCAGATAAATTGTGTTGTACAATGCCCAGATAAATGGTGATGTACCGTGCCCAGACAAATGGTGATGCACAATGTCCCGATAAATGGTGATGTACAGTGCCCAGATAAATGGTGATGTACAGTGCACAGTTAAATGCTGATGTACCATGCCCAGATAAATTGTGATATACAGTGCCCAGATAAATGGTGATGTACAATGCCCAGATAAATGGTGATGTACCGTGCCCAGATAAATGGTGATGTACAGTGCCCAGATAAATGGTGATGTAACGTGCCCAGATAAATGGTGATGTACAGTGCCCAGATAAATGGTGATGTACCGTGCCCAGATAAATGGTGATGTACAGTGCCCTGATAAATGGTGAAGTACCGTACCCAGATAAATGGTGATGTACATTTCCCAGATAAATGGTGATGTACAGTGCCCAGATAAATTGTGTTGTACAATGCCCAGATAAATGGTGATGTACCGTGCCCAGACAAATGGTGATGCACAATGTCCCGATAAATGGTGATGTACAGTGCCCAGATAAATGGTGATGTACCGTGCCCAGATAAATGGTGATGTACAGTGCCCAGATAAATGGTGATGTAACGTGCCCAGATAAATGGTGATGTACAGTGCCCATATAAATGGTGATGTACAATGCCCAGATAAATGGTGATGTACAGTGCCCAGATAAATTGTGATGTACAATGCCCAGAAAAATGGTGATATATAGCACCCAGATAAATGGTGACGTTCAGTGCCCAGATAAATGGTGATGTACAGTGCCCAGATAATGGTGATGTACTTTGCCCAGATAAATGGTGATGCACAATGCCCAGATAAATGGTGATGTACTGTGCCCAGATAAATGATGATGTACAATGCCCAGATAAATGGTGATGTACTGTGCCCAGATAAATGATGATGTACAATGCCCAGATAAATGGTGATGTACTGTGCCCAGATAAATGGTGATGTACAGTGCCAAGATAAATGGTGATGTACCGTGCCCAGATAAATGGTGATGTACAGTGCCCTGATAAATGGTGAAGTACCGTGCCAGATAAATGGTGATGTACATTTCCCAGATAAATGGTGATGTACAATGCCCAGATAACTGGTGATGTACAGTGCCCAGATAAATTGTGTTGTATAATGCCCAGATAAATGGTGATGTACAGTGCCCATACAAATGGTGATGCACAATGCCCAGATAAATGGTGATGTACAGTGCCCAGATAAATGGTGATGTACAGTGCACAGATAAATGGTGATGTACCGTGCCCAGATAAATTGTGATATACAGTGCCCAGATAAATGGTAATGTACTGTGCCCAGATAAATGGTGATGTGCAGTGCCCAGATAAACGGTGATGTACAGTGCCCAGATAAATGTAGATATATAGCACCCAGATAAATGGTGATGTACAGTGCCCAGATAAATGGTGATGCACAATGCCCAGATAAATGGTGATGTACTGTGCCCAGATAAATGGTGATGTACAATACCCAGATAAATGGTGATGTACTGTGCCCAGATAAATGGTGATGCACAATGCCCAGATAAATGGTAATGTACTGTGCCCAGATAAATGGTGATGTACATTTCCCAGATAAATGGTGATGTACAGTGCCCAGATAAATTGTCATGTATAATGCCCAGATAAATGGTGATATATAGCACCCAGATAAATAGTGATGTACAGTGCCCAGATAAATGGTGATGCACAATGCCCAGATAAATGGTGATGTACTGTGCCCAGATAAATGGTGATGTACAATACCCAGATAAATGGTGATGTACTGTGCCCAGATAAATGGTGATGTACTTTGCTAAGATAAATGGTGATGCACAATGCCCAGATAAATGGTAATGTACTGTGCCCAGATAAATGCTGATATATAGCACCCAGATAAATGGTGATGTACAGTGCCCAGATAAATAGTGATTTACAGTGCAGAGATAAATGGTGATGTACAGTGCCCAGATTAATGGTGATTTACAGTGCCAAGATAAATGGTAATGTACTGTGCCCAGATAAATGTTGATGTACAAAGCCCATATAAATGGTGATGTACAATGCCCAGAAAATGGTGATGTACCGTGCCTAGATAAATGGTGATGTACAGTGCCCAGATAAATGGTGATGTACCGTGCCCAGATAAATGGTGATGTACAGTGCCCAGATAAATGGTGATGTACCGTGCCCAGATAAATGGTGATGTACAGTGCCCAGATAAATGGTGATGTACCGTGCCCAGATTAATGGTGATGTACATTTCCCAGATAAATGGTGATGCACAATACCCAGATAAATGGTGATGTACTTTGCCCAGATAAATGGTGATGCACAATGCCCAGATAAATGGTAATGTACAGTGCCCAAATAAATTGTGATGTACAATGCCCAGATAAATGGTGATGCACAATGCCCAGATAAATGGTGATGTACTGTGCCCAGATAAATGGTGATATATAGCACCCAGATAAATGGTGATGTACAGTGCCCAGATAAATGGTGATGCACAATGGCCAGATAAATGGTGATGTAGTGTGCCCAGATAAATGGTGATGTACAGTGCCTAGATAAATGGTGATGTACAATGCCGATATAAATGGTGATGTACAATGCCCAGAAAATGGTGATGTACCGTGCCCCGATACATGGTGATGCTCAATGCCCAGATAAATGGTGATGTATCATGCCCAGATAAATGGTGATGTACAATGCCCAGATAAATGGTGATGTACCGTGCCCAGATAAATGGTGATGTACAGTGCCCAGATAAATGGTGATGTACCGTGCCCAGATAAATGGTGATGTACAGTGCCCAGATAAATGGTGATGTACCGTGCCCAGATTAATGATGATGTACATTTCCCAGATAAATGGTGATGTACAATGCCCAGATAAATGGTGATGTACAGTGCCCAGATAAATTGTGATGTACAATGCCCAGATAAATGGTGATGTACAGTGCCCAGAAAATTGGTGATGCTCAATGCCCAGATAAATAGTGATGTACAGTGCCCAGATAAATTGTGATGCACAATGCCCAGGTAAATGATTTACAGTGCCCACATAAATGGTGATGTACCGTGCCCAGATAAATGGTGATGTACAGTGCCCAGATAAATGGTGATGTACAATGCCCAGATAAATGGTGATGTATAGTGTCCAGATAAATTGTGATGCACAAAGCCCGGATAAATGGTCATGTACCATGCCCCGATAAATGGTGATGCACAATGCCCAGATAAATGGTGATGCACAATGCCCAGAAAAATGGTGATGTGCAATGCCCAGATAAATGGTGAAGCACAATGCCCAGATAAATGGTGATGTACAATGCCCCGATAAATGGTGATGTACAATGCCCAGATAAATGGTGATGTACAATGCCCAGATAAATGGTGATGCACAGTGCCCAGATAAATTGTGATGTACAATGCCCCGATAAATGGTGATGTACAATGCCCAGATAAATGGTGATGCACAATGCCCAGAAAAATGGTGATGTGCAATGCCCAGATAAATGGTGAAGCACAATGCCCAGATCAATGGTGATGTACAATGCCCCGATAAATGGTGATGCACAATGCCCAGATAAATGGTGATGCACAATGCCCAGATAAATGGTGATGTACAATGCCCCGATAAATGATGTAAAATGCCCAGATAAATGGTGATGTACAGTTTCCAGATAAATGGTGATCTAGAGTGCCCAGATAAATGGTGATGTGCAGTGACCAGATAAATGGTGATGCGCAATGCCCAGATAAATGGTGATGTACAATTCCCAGATAAATGGTGATGTACAATGCCCAGATAAATGGTGATCTACAGTGCCCAGATAAATGGTGATGCGCAATGCCCAGATAAATGGTGATGCACAATGCCCAGATAAATGGTGATGTACAATTCCCAGATAAATGGTGATGTACAATTCCCAGATAAATGGTGATCTACAGTGCCCAGATAAATGGTGATGCGCAATGCCCAGATAAATGGTGATGCACAATGCCCAGATAAATGGTGATGTACAGTGCCCAGATAAATGGTGATGTACCGTGCCCAGATAAATGGTGATGTACAGTGCCCAGATAAATGGTGATGTACCGTGCCCAGATTAATGGTAATGTACTTTGCCCAGATAAATGGTGATGCACAATGCCCAGATAAATGGTAATGTACTGTGCCCAGATAAATTGTGATGTACATTTCCCAGATAAATGGTGATGTACAATGCCCAGATAAATGGTAATGTACAGTGCCCAGATAAATTGTGATGTACAATGCCCAGATAAATGGTGATGCACAATGCCCAGATAAATGGTGATGTACTGTGCCCAGATATATGATGATATATAGCACCCAGATAAATAGTGATGTACAGTGCCCAGATAAATGGTGATGCACAATGCCCAGATAAATGGTGATGTACTGTGCCCAGATAAATGGTGATGTACTTTGCTAAGATAAATGGTGATGCACAATGCCCAGATAAATGGTAATGTACTGTGCCCAGATAAATGTTGATATATAGCACCCAGATAAATGGTTATGTACAGTGCCCAGATAAATAGTGATTTACAGTGCACAGATAAATGTTGATGTACAGTGCCCAGATTAATGGTGATTTACAGTGCCAAGATAAATGGTAATGTACTGTGCCAAGATAAATTGTGATGTACAATGCCCATATAAATGGTGATGTACAATGCCCAGAAAATGGTGATGTACCGTGCCCCGGTACATGGTGATGCTCAATGCCCAGATAAATGGTGATGTACCATGCCCAGATAAATGGTGATGTACAATGCCCAGATAAATGGTGATGTACCGTGCCCAGATAAATGGTGATGTACAGTGCCCAGATAAATGGTGATGTACCGTGCCCATATAAATGGTGATGTACAGTGCCCAGATAAATGGTGATGTACCGTGCCCAGATTAATGATGATGTACATTTCCCAGATTAATGGTGATGTACAATGTCCAGATAAATGGTGATGTACAGTGCCCAGATAAATTGTGATGTACAATGCCCAGATAAATGGTGATGTACAGTGCCCAGACAATTGGTGATGCTCAATGCTCAGATAAATTGTGATGTACAGTGCCCAGATAAATGGTGATGTACAGTGCCCAGATAAATTGTGATGCACAATGCCCAGGTAAATGATTTACAGTGCCCAGATAAATGGTGATGTACCGTGCCCAGATAAATGGTGATGTACAGTGCCCAGATAAATGGTGATGTACAATGCCCATATAAATGGTGATGTATAGTGCCCAGATAAATTGTGATGCACAAAGCCCGGATAAATGGTCATGTACCATGCCCCGATAAATGGTAATGCACAGTGCCCAGATAAATTGTGATGTACAATGCCCCGATAAATGGTGATGTACAATGCCCAGATAAATGGTGATGCACAATGCCCATAAAAATGGTGATGTGCAATGCCCAGATAAATGGTGATGCACAATGCCCCGATAAATGGTGATGTACAATGCCCAGATAAATGGTGATGTACAATGCCCAGATAAATGGTGATGCACAATGCCCAGATAAATGGTGATGCACAATGCCCAGATAAATGGTGAGGTACAATGCCCAGATAAATGGTGACGTACAGTGCCCAGAGAAATGGTGATGCACAATGTCCAGATAAATGGTGATGCACAATGCCCAGATAAATGGTGATGTACAATGCCCCGATAAATTATGTAAAATGCCCAGATAAATGGTAATATACCATCCCCAGATAAATGGTGATGTACAGTTTCCAGATAAATGGTGATGTACAATGCCCAGATAAATGGTGATGTACAATGCCCCGATAAATGATGTAAAATGCCCAGATAAATGGTAATATACCATCCCCAGATAAATGGTGATGTACAGTTTCCAGATAAATGGTGATGTACAATGCCCAGATAAATGGTGATGTACAATGCCCCGATAAATGATGTAAAATGCCCAGATAAATGGTAATATACCATCCCCAGATAATTGATGATGTGCAGTGACCAGATAAATGGTGATGCGCAATGCCCAGATAAATGGTGATGTACAATTCCCAGATAAATGGTGATGTACAATGCCCAGATAAATGGTGATCTACAGTGCCCAGATAAATGGTGATGTGCAATGCCCAGATAAATGGTGATGCACAATGCCCAGATAAATGGTGATGTACAATTCCCAGATAAATGGTGATGTACAATTCCCAGATAATTGATGATCTACAGTGCACAGATAAATGGTGATGCGCAATGCCCAGATAAATGGTGATGCACAATGCCCAGATAAATGGTGATGTACAGTGCCCAGATAAATGGTGATGTACCGTGCCCAGATAAATGGTGATGTACAGTGCCCAGATAAATGGTGATGTACCGTGCCCAGATTAATGGTGATGTACATTTCCCACATAAATGGTGATGCACAATACCCAGATAAATGGTGATGTACTGTGCCCAGATAAATGGTGATGTACTTTGCCCAGATAAATGGTGATGCACAATGCCCAGATAAATGGTAATGTACTGTGCCCAGATAAATTGTGATGTACATTTCCCAGATAAATGGTGATGTACAATGCCCAGATAAATGGTAATGTACAGTGCCCAGATAAATTGTGATGTACAATGCCCAGATAAATGGTGATGCACAATGCCCAGATAAATGGTGATGTACTGTGCCCAGATAAATGATGATATATAGCACCCAGATAAATAGTGATGTACAGTGCCCAGATAAATGGTGATGCACAATGCCCAGATAAATGGTGATGTAGTGTGCCCAGATAAATGGTGATGTACAATACCCAGATAAATGGTGATGTACTGTGCCCAGATAAATGGTGATGTACTTTGCTAAGATAAATGGTGATGCACAATGCCCAGATAAATGGTAATGTACTGTGCCCAGATAAATGTTGATATAAAGCACCCAGATAAATGGTGATTTACAGTGCACAGATAAATGTTGATGTACAGTGCCCAGATTAATGGTGATTTACAGTGCCAAGATAAATGGTAATGTACTGTGCCAAGATAAATGGTGATGTACAATGCCCATATAAATGGTGATGTACAATGCCCAGAAAATGGTGATGTACCGTGCCCCGGTACATGGTGATGCTCAATGCCCAGATAAATGGTGATGTGCCATGCCCAGATAAATGGTGATGTACAATGCCCAGATAAATGGTGATGTACCATGCCCAGATAAATGGTGATGTACAGTGCCCAGATAAATGGTGATGTACCGTGCCCATATAAATGGTGATGTACAGTGCCCAGATAAATGGTGATGTACCGTGCCCAGATTAATGATGATGTACATTTCCCAGATAAATGGTGATGTACAATGCCCAGATAAATGGTGATGTACAGTGCCCAGATAAATTGTGATGTACAATGCCCAGATAAATGGTGATGTACAGTGCCCAGACAATTGGTGATGCTCAATGCTCAGATAAATTGTGATGTACAGTGCCCAGATAAATGGTGATGTACAGTGCCCAGATAAATTGTGATGCACAATGCCCAGGTAAATGATTTACAGTGCCCAGATAAATGGTGATGTACCGTGCCCAGATAAATGGTGATGTACAGTGCCCAGATAAATGGTAATGTACAATGCCCATATAAATGGTGATGTATAGTGCCCAGATAAATTGTGATGCACAAAGCTCGGATAAATGGTCATGTACCATGCCCCGATAAATGGTAATGCGCAGTGCCCAGATAAATTGTGATGTGCAATGCCCCGATAAATGGTGATGTACAATGCCCAGATAAATGGTGATGCACAATGCCCATAAAAATGGTGATGTGCAATGCCCAGATAAATGGTGATGCACAATGCCCACATAAATGGTGATGTACAATGCCCCGATAAATGGTGATGTACAATGCCCAGATAAATGGTGATGTACAATGCCCAGATAAATGGTGATGCACATTGCCCAGATAAATGGTGATGCACAATGCCCAGATAAATGGTGAGGTACAATGCCCAGATAAATGGTGACGTACAGTGCCCAGAGAAATGGTGATGCACAATGCCCAGATAAATGGTGAGGTACAATGCCCAGATAAATGGTGACGTACAGTGCCCAGAGAAATGGTGATGCACAAAGTCCAGATAAATGGTGATGCACAATGCCCAGATAAATGGTGATGTACAATGCCCCGATAAATGATGTAAAATGCCCAGATAAATGGTAATATACCATCCCCAGATAAATGGTGATGTACAGTTTCCAGATAAATGGTGATCTACAGTGCCCAGATAATTGATGATGTGCAGTGACCAGATAAATGGTGATGCGCAATGCCCAGATAAATGGTGATGTACAATTCCCAGATAAATGGTGATGTACAATGCCCAGATAAATGGTGATCTACAGTGCCCAGATAAATGGTGATGTGCAATGCCCAGATAAATGGTGATGCACAATGCCCAGATAAATGGTGATGTACAATTCCCAGATAAATGGTGATGTACAATTCCCAGATAAATGGTGATCTACAGTGCCCAGATAAATGGTGATGCGCAATGCCCAGATAAATGGTGATGCACAATGCCCAGATAAATGGTGATGTACAGTGCCCAGATAAATGTTGATGTACAGTGCCCAGATAAATGGTGATGGACCATGCCCAGATAAATGGTGATGTACAGTGCCCAGATAAATTGTGATGTACAATGCCCAGATAAATGGTGATGTACAGTGCCCAGATAAATGGTGATGTACAGTGCCCAGATAAATGGTGATGTACAGTGCCCAGATAAATGGTGATGTACAATGCCCAGGTAAATTGTGATGTACAGTGCCCAGGTAAATTGTGATGTACAATGCCCAGATAAATGGTGATGTGCAGTGCCCAGATAAACGGTGATGTACAGTGCCCAGATAAATGGAGATATATAGCACCCAGATAAATGGTGATGCACAGTTCCCAGATAAATGGTGATGTACTGTGCCCAGATAAATGGTGATGTACAATGCTCAGATAAATGGTAATGTACAATGCCCAGATAAATGGTGATGTACTTTGCCCAGATAAATGGTGATGCACAATGCCCAGATAAATGGTGATGTACTGTGCCCAGATAAATGGTGATGTAAGGTGCCCAGATAAATGGTGATGTAAGGTGCCCAGATAAATGGTGATGTACTGTGTCCAAATAAATGGTGATGTACCACGCACAGATAAATGGTGATATATAGCACCCAGACAAATGATGATGTACCGTGCCGAGATAAATGGTGATGTACCATACCCAGATAAATGGTGATGTACCATGCCCAGATAAATGGTGATGTGCCATGCCCAGATAAATGGTGATGTACAGTTCCCAGATAAATGGTGATGCACAATGCCCAGATAAATGGTGATGGACCGTGCCCAGATAAATGGTGATGCACAATGCCCACATAAATGGTGATGTACAGTGCCCAGAAAAATGGTGATGTACAGTGTCCAGAAAAATGGTTATGTGCAGTGCCCAGATAAATGGTTATGTACAGTACCCAGATAAATGGTGATGTACGGTGCCCAGATAAAAGGTGATATATAGCACCCAGATAAATAGTGATGTACCGTGCCCAGATAAATGGTGATGTACAGTGCCCATTTAAACGGTGATATGTAGCACCCAGTTAAATGGTGATATGTAGCACCCAGATAAATGGTGATATATAGCACCCAGATAAATGGTGATGTATCGCGCCCAGATAAATGGTGATGTACCGTGCCCAGATAAATGGTGATGTACTGTGCCCAGATAAATGGTGATGCACAGTGCCCAGATAAATGGTGATGTACTGTGCCCAGATAAATGGTGATATATAGCACCGAGATAAATGGTGATGTACAGCGCCCAGATAAATGGTGATGTACAGTGCACAGATAAATGGTGATGTACCGTGCCCAGATAAATGGTGTTATATAGCACCCAGATAAATGGTGATGTACAGTGTCCAGATAAATGGTGATGTACTGTGCCCAGATAAAAGGTGATGTACCTTGCCCAGATAAATGGTGATGTACCTTTCCCAGATAAATGGTGATGGACTGTGCCCAGATAAATGGTGATGTACTGTGCCCAGATAAATGGTGATGTACTGTGCCCAGATAAATGGTGATGTACCGTGCCCAGATAAATGGTGATGTACCGTGCCCAGATAAATGGTGATGTACCGTGCCCAGATAAATGATGATGCACAATGCCCAGATAAATGGTAATGTACTGTGCCCAGATAAATGCTGATATATAGCACCCAGATAAATGTTGATGTACTGTGCCCAGATAAATGCTGATATATAGCACCCAGATAAATGGTGATGTACAGTGCCCAGATAAATAGTGATTTACAGTGCACAGATAAATGGTGATGTACAGTGCCCAGATTAATGGTGATATACAGTGCCAAGATAAATGGTAATGTACTGTGCCAAGATAAATGGTGATGTACAATGCCCATATAAATGGTGATGTACAATGCCCAGAAAATGGTGATGTACCGTGCCCCGATACATGGTGATGCTCAATGCCCAGATAAATGGTGATGTACCATGCCCAGATAAATGGTGATGTACAATGCCCAGATAAATGGTGATGTACCGTGCCCAGATAAATGGTGATGTACAGTGCCCAGATAAATGGTGATGTACCATGCCCAGTTAAATGGTGATGTACAGTGCCCAGATAAATGGTGATGTACCGTGCCCAGATTAATGATGATGTACATTTCCCAGATAAATGGTGATGTACAATGCCCAGATAAATGGTGATGTACAGTGCCCAGATAAATTGTGATGTACAATGCCCAGATAAATGGTGATGAACAGTGCCCAGATAAATAGTGATTTACAGTGCCCAGACAATTGGTGATGCTCAATGCTCAGATAAATTGTGATGTACAGTGCCCAGATAAATGGTGATGTACAGTGCCCAGATAAATTGTGATGCACAATGCCCAGGTAAATGATTTACAGTGCCCAGATAAATGGTGATGTACCGTGCCCAGATAAATGGTAATGTACAGTGCCCAGATAAATGGTGATGTACAATGCCCAGATAAATGGTGATGTATAGTACCCAGATAAATTGTGATGCACAAAGCCCGGATAAATGGTCATGTACCATGCCCCGATAAATGGTGATGCACAGTGCCCAGATAAATTGTGATGTGCAATGCCCCGATAAATGGTGATGTACAATGCCCAGATAAATGGTGATACACAATGCCCATAAAAATGGTGATGTGCAATGCCCAGATAAATGGTGATGCACAATGCCCAGATAAATGGTGATGTACAATGCCCCGATAAATGGTGATGTACAATGCCCAGATAAATGGTGATGCACAATGCCCAGATAAATGGTGATGCACAATGCCCAGATAAATGGTGAGGTACAATGCCCAGATAAATGGTGACGTACAGTGCCCAGAGAAATGGTGATGCACAATGTCCAGATAAATGGTGATGTACAATGCCCAGATAAATGGTGATGTACAATGCCCCGATAAATTATGTAAAATGCCCAGATAAATGGTAATATACCATCCCCAGATAAATGGTGATGTACAGTTTCCAGATAAATGGTGATCTACAGTGCCCAGATAATTGATGATGTGCAGTGACCAGATAAATGGTGATGTACAGTGCCCAGATAAATGGTGATGTACAATTCCCAGATAAATGGTGATGTACAATGCCCAGATAAATGGTGATCTACAGTGCCCAGATAAATGGTGATGCGCAATGCCCAGATAAATGGTGATGCACAATGCCCAGATAAATGGTGATGTACAATTCCCAGATAAATGGTGATGTACAATGCCCAGATAAATGGTGATGTACAATTCCCAGATAAATGGTGATGTACAATGCCCAGATAAATGGTGATGTACAATGCCCAGATAAATGGTGATGTGCAGTGCCCAGATAAATGGTGATTTACTGTGCCCAGATAAATGGTGATGCACAATGCCCAGATAAATTGTGATGTACAATGCACAGATAAATGGTGATGTACAGTGCCCAGATAAATTGTGATGTACAGTGCCCAGATAAATGGTGATATACAGTGCCCAGATAAATAGTGATGTACAATGCCCAGATAAATGGTGATGTAACGTGCCCAGATAAATGGTGATGCACAATGCCCAGACAAATGGTGATGTACAGTGCCCAGATATATGGTGATGCACAATGCCCAGATAAATGTTGATGTACAATGCACAGATAAATGGTGATTTACTGTGCCCAGATAAATGTTGATGCACAATGCCCAGATAAATGGTGATGCACAATGCCCAGAAAAATGGTGATGTGCAATGCCCAGATAAATGGTGATGCACAATGCCCAGATAAATGGTGATGTACAATGCCCCGATAAATGGTGATGTACAATGCCTAGATAAATGGTGATGTACAATGCCCAGATAAATTGTGATGCACAATGCCCAGATAAATGGTGATGCGCAATGCCCAGATAAATGGTGATGCACAATGCCCAGATAAATGGTGATGTACAATTCCCAGATAAATGGTGATGTACAATGCCCAGATAAATGGTGATGCACAATGCCCAGATAAATGGTGATGTACAGTGCCCAGATAAATGGTGATGCGCAATGCCCAGATAAATGGTGATGCACAATGCCCAGATAAATGGTGATGTACAGTGCCCAGATAAATGGTGATGTACAGTGCCCAGATAAATGGTGATGTACAGTGCCCAGATAAATGGTGATGTTCAGTGCCTAGATAAATGGTGATGTACAATGCCCACATAAATGGTGATGTAAAGTGCACAGATAATTGGGGATGTACAGTGCCAAGATAAAGGGAATATATAGCGTCCAGATCAATGACAATATACAGCGTCCAGATAAATTGTGTACTGAGTGCACATGGAGTGTAATGCTGCGCACAGACTCCTGCTCTAGAGGTCTTCACACAGACCCTGGTTCGTGGTCTGCAGTTCTCACTTACTCAGGACGTACTGCAGCTCGATAGTGTAATACAGTGCTGATACAATAGCAACCAGTATGGAGTGCCAAGGAAATCCCAGAGCTATAAAGAGCCACATACTCCCAAACACTGCCACATAGTGCTCCATTGTGGCCTGGTAGAGCCACTCAGTGCCCACATGCTGCCATATTGTGCTGATGTATCGCAAAAATATAAAAGTTTATAGTAATTACATCTCTGGTTCCAGAGATTACATAACTGGTCGGTGACAGGTAACAACGTATCGAGCGTCATCTTCTTGGGGTCCTGATGTTGATGACTTTGTTGATGGGTTCAGGAAGGGATGAAGGTCAGAGGAGATGATAACAGAGAGTTACAGCGAGTCCCCGGGGAACGAAGATCTGTCACTTTAAGCCACCAGTCATGGCCGTGTCCATCTTGGATGAAGACATGGGAATAATGAGCCCCGGTCAGTGGGATCACATTGGGGACCTGGCGATAGATCTGTCCTCACATTATTAATCTGACATCCGATGGATGCCACATAAAATAATATCCTCCATATATTATCTGCAGTGATGGAGGATACAAGAAATAAGACCCAAGACATCAAGACTGTCCCCAAGGAAGAGAAGATCTGAAAAAGTCACAACGTCTTCCCCTCCTCACATTGGGATTCAGTCACTCCCTCACTGACATCATGAAAGGATTGGATAGGTAACAAGAAGGCTGCCCACAAAACCAGCACTTTCCTCTTCTGAAATACTCTGTGCTGCAAGTTTCTGAACTTCTCTATTCAATCATGAAACAGCTCCTGTGACTGCTGACACTAATATAATCTCAGCAGGTCACTTCTCCCCACAAGGTCAGCGCACTCCTCCTCCGCTGCTGTAATATAATCTCAGCAGGTCACTGCTCCCCACAAGGTCAGCGCACTCCTCCTCCGCTGCTGTAATATAATCTCAGCAGGTCACTGCTCCCCACAAGGTTAGCGCACCCCTCCTCCGCTGCTGTAATATAATCTCAGCAGGTCACTGCTCCCCACAAGGTTAGCGCACCCCTCCTCCGCTGCTGTAATATAATCTCAGCAGGTCACTGCTCCTCACAAGGTCAGCGCACTCCTCCTCCGCTGCTGTAATATAATCTCAGCAGGTCACTGCTCCCCACAAGGTTAGCGCACCCCTCCTCCGCTGCTGTAATATAATCTCAGCAGGTCACTGCTCCTCACAAGGTCAGCGCACTCCTCCTCCGCTGCTGTAATATAATCTCAGCAGGTCACTGCTCCCCACAAGGTCAGCGCACTCCTCCACTGCTGTAATATAATCTCAGCAGGTCCCTGCACCGCACAAAGTCAGCGCATTCCTCCTCCGCTGCTGTAGTCATTTCCAGGAGCCTGTTCGTCTTCTGGTTCTGACACTTGATAACTGCAGATCATCGCGCTCTGGTCACCTCCCAGGAACCACCCATGTGCGATCCATAATGTAAAGATCTGACGCCCCCTGGGGCGCCCCCATTAGTCCGTCATGTCTTCCCCTCTCCATCACTTCGGGCCGCGATGCATAAGGAGCTGCATAAAGCTTTATTATTTATACGCTTCTGCATTTTGCTATTTCTCGGTCCAGCGGAAGAAGCGGTAAAGCTTAAATATCAAATTTACTGCTGCGTGAACCTTTGTGTCGGAAGAAGGAGCCTCCAGGAGCTCAGCGCATCTCTTATTTATAGGCCGCGTTTCCTGAGGCGAATTCTCATAGAGTGAAACTATTTAGGGCTCTGCCGTAAAAATAACCCGAGGGAGGAACCTCAAGAAAAGGGCGTCCAGAAAAGTGCAACCTGTGCTCTAAATAACTGGGTACTGTGGTCTGAAAGCGACTTTGGCTTTTTTTTTTTATTGTAGTAAGGTCTCCTGGGGGCAGTAATGTGTCACCTAAGTGTGACCACTGGGGGCAGTAATGTGTCACCTAAGTGTGACCACTGGGGGCAGTAATGTGTCACCTAAGTGTGACCATTGGGGGCAGTAATGTGTCACCTAAGTGTGACCATTGGGGGCAGTAATGTGTCACTTAAGTGTGACAACTGGGGGCTGTACTCCAATCTATATATAATCGTCTTATCCCGTCTGTCTGTCTGTCTTTCTGTCTGTCTTTCTGTCTGTCTGTCCAGGAAATCCCGCGTCGCTGATTGGTCGCGGGATTTCAGAAAAATATGGCGGCCGTTAGCGGCCCATCTGCCGGACGGAAGTCAGCGGTGATGCAGCCAGGAGATGAGCGGAGCTAGCCGCTCATCTCCCCGCTGCTGGCAGCACAAGTACCCCGACGGGTGGCGCCACTGACCTCCATGCGGCTGCCGTCGGGAGATCAGCGACTTGGGCCGCTGATCTCCCGCTGGCAAGTGTGAAGGGAGGGACAGCGCCGCTGCCCGGTCATCAGTAATACGGTTCGCTGATTGGTCGCGGCCGGCGGCCGACCGAGACCAATCAGCGATTTTGGCGCCAAATATAAACACCGCTCTGCTGATTGGTCGCGGCCGCCAGCCGCAACCAATCAGCGAGATTGGCGCAAAATTTAAACACCGCTCTGCTGATTGTTCATGGCCGCCAGCCGCAACCAATCAGCGAGATTGGCACCAAATTTAAGCACCGTTCTGCTGATTGGTCGCGGCTGGCGGCCGCGACCAATCAGCGAGATTGGCGCCAAATTTAAACAACACTCTGCTGATTGGTCGCGGCCGCCGGCCGACCGTGACCAATCAGCGAGATTGGCGCCAAATTTAAACAACGCTCTTCTGATTGGTCGCGGCCGCCAGCCATGACCAATCAACGAGATTGGCGCCAAATTTAAACAGCACTCTGCTGATTGGTCGCGGCCACCTGCCGACCGCGACCAATCAGCGAGATTGGCGCCAAATTTAAACAACGCTCTGCTGATTGGTCGCGGCCGCCGGCAGACCGCGTACAATCAGCTAGATTGGCGCAAAATTTAAGCACCGCTCTGCTGATTGGTCGCGGCCACCAGCCGCGAACAATCAGCGAGATTGGCGCCAAATTTAAACACCGCTCTGCTGATTGGTCGCGGCCGCCAGCCGCGACCAATCAGCAAGATTGGCGCCAAATTGAAACAACGCTCTGCTGATTGGTCGCGGCCGACGGCCGACCACGACCAATCAGCGAGATTGGCGCCAAATTTAAACAGCACTCTGCTGATTGGTCGCAGCCGCCAGCCGCAACCAATCAGCGAGATTGGCGCAAAATTTAAACACCGCTCTGCTGATTGGTCGTGGCCGCCAGCCGCGACCAATCAGCGAGATTGGCGCCAAATTTAAACAACACTCTGCTGATTGGTCGCGGCTGCCGGCCCACCGTGACCAATCAGCGAGATTGGCGCCAAATTTAAACAACGCTCTTCTGATTGGTCGCGGCCGCCAGCCATGACCAATCAGTGAGATTAGCGCCAAATTTAAACAGCACTCTGCTGATTGGTCGCGGCCACCTGCCGACCGCGACCAATCGGCGAGATTGGTGCCAAATATAAACAACGCTCTGCTGATTGGTCGCGGCCGCCAGCCGCGACCAATCAGCGAGATTGGCGCCAAATTTAAACAACACTCTGCTGATTGCGCCCGGTCAGCCGCATACATATTCTAGAATACCCGATGCGTTAGAATCGGGCCACCATCTAATGCAGGGGTCCCCAAACTACGGCCCGCGGGCCACATGCTGCCCGCGGAGGACTTTTATCCCGCCCGCCGGGCTGTGGGCAGAGGAGAGCGGTGTCAGCGCCCGCACTTCCCCCCGCTTTCTCAGAGCCCCGGCAGCCGGATACTTACCTCTCCCCGTGCCTTCCCAGATCCGCTGTCTTCCTGCTCTGCACTCCCTGTGACGTCTCAGGTCAGAGGGTGCGGTGACGTCTTTCCACCGCGCCCTCCCCTGAGCCGTCGCAGGCAGCGCAGAGAGGGACAACGCCGGGAACGCTGGAGTCCGGACCTGAGCAGTGGCAGCAGGCAAGGAGGGAGGTGAGTATTGGATTTTTTTTTTTTTTTTATGTATGGAGGCATGGGACATAATATTAGGGGTGACATCCTGCATGTGGCATTATATGAGGGGGGTGACATCCTGCATGTGGCATTATATGAGGGGGGTGACATCCTGAATGGGGCATTATATAGGGGGGGTGACATCCTGAATGGGGCATTATATGGGGCGGGGGGGTGACATCCTGAATGGGGCATTATATGGGGGGTGGTGACATCCTGAATGGGGCATTATATGGGGGGGTTCACATGCTGCATGGGGCATTATATGGGGGGGTGACATCCTGCATGGGGCATTATATGGGGGGGTTCACATGCTGCATGGGGCATTATATGGGGGGGTGACATCCTGCATGGGGCATTATATGGGGGGTGACATCCAGCATGGGGCATTATATGGGGGGGTGACATCCTGAATGGGGCATTATAAAGACAGGGGAGTGATATCCTGCATGTGTCATTATATGGGGGGGGGGGGTGACATCCTGAATGGGGCATTATATGGGGGGTGACATCCAGCATGGGGCATTATATGGGGGGTGACATCCTGAATGGGGCATTATAAAGACAGGGGAGTGATATCCTGCATGTGTCATTATATGGGGGGGGGGGGTGGCATCCTGAATGGGGCATTATATGGGGGGGTGACATCCTGAATGGGGCATTATAAAGACAGGGGAGTGATATCTTGCACGGGGCATTATATGGTGGGAGAAAGGGAAATCCTGCATGGGGCATAATAAGGGGGGAACAGCCTGCATAGGGCATTATAAGGGGGAAACAGCCTGCCTATTGGGGACCTATGCTGCCTATTGGGGACCTATGCTGCCTATTGGGAACATTTACCTGCCTATTGGGGACATTTACCTGCCTGTTGGGGACCTATGCTGCCTATTGGGTACATTTACCTGCCTATTGGGGACCTATGCTGCCTATTGGGGATATTTACCTGCCTATTGGGGACATTTACCTGCCTATTGGGGACATTTACCTGCCTATTGGGGACCTATGCTGCCTATTGGGAATATTTACCTGCCTATTGGGGACATTTACCTGCCTATTGGGGACATTTACCTGCCTATTGGGGACCTATGCTGCCTATTGGGAATATTTACCTGCCTATTGGGGACATTTACCTGCCTATTGGGGATATTTACCTGCCTATTGGGGACCTATGCTGCCTATTGGGGACATTTACCTGCCTATTGAGGACCTATGCTGCCTATTGGGGACATTTACCTGCCTATTGGGGACCTATGCTGCCTATTGGGAATATTTACCTGCCTATTGGGGACATTTACCTGCCTATTGGGGACATTTACCTGCCTATTGGGGATATTTACCTGCCTATTGGGGACCTATGCTGCCTATTGGGGACATTTACCTGCCTATTGAGGACCTATGCTGCCTATTGGGGACCTATGCTGCCTATTGGGGACATTTACCTGCCTATTGAGGACCGATGCTGCCTATTGGGTACAGTTACCTACCTATTGAAATACCGGTTGATTTAACTTTACTTGTTCTTCATTTTAAATATTGTATTTGTTCCCGTTTTGTTTTTTTTACTACAAAATAAGATATGTGCAGTGTGCATAGGAATTTGTTCATAGTTTTTTTTAAAAACTATATTCCGGCCCTCCAATGGTCTGAGGGACCGTGAACTGGCCCCCTGTTTAAAAAGTTTGAGGACCCCTGATCTAGTGTATTACATAACAGTGACCACTGTGGGCAGTATTCCAATATATTACATAACTGTGACCACTGGGGACAATATTCTAATGTATTACATAATGATGACCACTGGGGGCAGTATTCCAATGTATTATATAACTGTGACCACTGGGGGCAGTATTCTAATGTATTACATAATGATGACCATTGGGGGCAGTATTCCAATGTATTATATAATGGTGACCACTGGGGGCAGTATTCCAATGTATTACATAATGGTGACCATTGGGGGCAGTATTCCAATGTATTACATAACAGTGACCACTGGGGGCAGTATTCCAATGTATTACATAATGGTGACCACTGGGGGGCAGTATTCTAATGCATTACATAATGATGACCACTGGGGGCAGTATTTTAATGTATTACATAACAGTGACCACTGGAGGCAGAATTCTAATGTATTGCATAATGGTGACCAATGGGGGCAGTATTCCAATGTATTACATAACAGTGACCACTGGGGGCAGTATTCTAATGTATTACATAATGGTGACCACTGGGGGCAGTATTCCAATGTATTACATAACGACGACCACTGGGGGCAGTATTCTAATGTATTACATAATGGTGACCACTGGGCGCAGTATTCTAATGTATTACATAACAGTGACCACTGGGGGCAGTATTCTAATGTATTACATAATGGTGACCACTTGGGGCAGTATTCTAATGTATTACATATTGGTGACCACTTGGGGCAGTATTCCAATGTATTACATAATGGTAACCACTTGGGGCAGTATTCCAATGTATTACATAATGGTGACCACTTGGGGCAGTATTCCAATATATTACATAATGGTGACCACTTGGGGCAGTATCCCAATGTATTACATAGCTGTGACCACTGGGGGGCAGTATACTAATGTATTACATAATGTTGACCACTTGGGGCAGTATTCCAATGTATTACATAACTGTGACCACTGGGGGCAGTATTCCAATGTATTACATAACAGTAATGGGGACAGTATTCTAATATATTACATAAGAGCCCCCATTGCTCCATCCCAGCTTCAGGCCTCCATCTGGAGACGACAACGCCATGAAGAGGCCTTCACGAAGGAATATCACACCTGTTCTACTCCCAGGATTATGGTGAAGGCTGGATCACTGCAGTCTTCATTCCCGGTTCACTAACAGCTCGGCGTTACATTGATTTGTTGGTGGAACCAGAGGTTGGTCCATTTCTCCAAAGTCTCCCAGGATCCCTTCCAACAGAACAACCCCAGGCCGCATATTCCTCACACTACTATGAGCGCCTGCGTGGCCTCAACCTGCTCCTGTGGCTGCAGCGTCTCCGGTCTTGTCTCCCATCGAGCACATTGGGGATGTCATTGATCAGTAATTACACAGGAGCTGCTGGCAGCGGATCTTGATGATTTTCCTAAGTGCATTCAGTAGCATTACCTTCCTCGGACTGCCATTAATGACCTCAGTGACAGCAGTCGAGGCTGGAGGTGTCGGGATTTCTGCACGAGGCTCAGACTCCGGATTGAAGAAATCCTGAGCTTGTGGTAAAGTTGTTTCCGTTTTTCAATCATTTACAGATCAGTGACGTCTCCGTCCGGTGATTTCCAGAATTTCATGACTTTTCACGATTGAAGCGACCTGTGATGAGACATCATTTAGCAAAAAGTCCAGAATTCGTCCAGTTGGTATCTAGTTCTGTTATTTCTGGTAAAGCACAGAGCGTCGCAGCAATTCTGGAAAGATGTCAGAACCTGCAGAGCATCGCAGATTGCTGATTATGGGGCCGAGTGCTCCCTGTCCACCACTGTCTACAATGGAAGATAGCAGCTTAGTCTGATGCAGATGGCAGGGAGCACGTACCAGGGGCAGGGATGGCACCATGATACATTCATGGAGGACGGATCGGTGAGGCAGTGTGATGGGGCGGTGTTCTGCTGGCATCACCGGGTGTGACATGCCACCCTCCTATACAGTCGCCCTTCATGGCAGCGGGATTGTTATATGTCAGCGCCTCTATCTGCAGGATAATGGTCAGGACTGGTCTGAGTAACACGACAAAGTGTCCAATCCATTGTCTGTAAGGTGCCGAAAAAACAAGTCCGATCCATGAAGGCCGCAGCGAGCAAAGCACAGGACAGTAGGATGTCAGATAGCACTGGACACCTGCAGAGGTCATGTGACATCCCGGCATTCAGGAGCCTGGGAAAGCTGAGTGGCAGCCGCTGTGGGAGCCAAAATGGTGGACATATGGGTTGTCACTTTCCCAGAAACACATTGTCACTTAGTTACTGAAGATTGTCCATGTATCTCCCTGGTCTTGTAAATCCAGTAAAAAAAAAAATCCCAGAGAGCACAGCAGGAATTAGACTTGTATGTTTCTTGGTAATGAAGGGGTTAACTCGGCTGCACCTGTAACAGGCAGGGGTCATGTGAGGAAGGATGCAATGCTCTGCAGAGAGTTTAGCAGCACCATGGACAGGGGTCCTGGGGAAGGATCAGCACAATGGACAGGGGTCCTGGGGAAGGATCAGCACCAAGGACAGCGGTCCTCGGGAAGGATCAGCACCATGGACAGGGGTCCTCGGGAAGGATCAGCACCATGGACAGGGGTCCTGGGGAAGGATCAGCACCATGGACAGGGCTCCTGGGGAAGGATCAGCACCATGGACAGGGGTCCTTGAGAAGGATCAGCACCAAGAAGAGGGGTCCTGGGGAAGGATCAGCACCAAGGACAGGGGTCCTGGGGAAGGATCAGCACCATGGACAGGGGTACTGGGGAAGGATCAGCACCATGGACAGGGGTCCTGGGGAAGGATCAGCACCATGGACAGGGGTCCTGGGGAAGGATCAGCACCATGGACTGGGTCCTGGGAAAGGATCAGCACCATGGACAGGGGTCCTTGAGAAGGATCAGCACCAAGAAGAGGGGTCCTGGGGAAGGATCAGCACCAAGGACAGGGGTCCTGGGGAAGGATCAGCACCATGGACAGGGGTACTGGGGAAGGATCAGCACCAAGGACAGCGGTCCTGGGGAAGGATCAGCACCATGGACAGGGGTCCTGGGGAAGGATCAGCACCATGGACAGGGCTCCTGGGGAAGGATCAGCATCATGGACAGGGGTCCTTGAGAAGGATCAGCACCAAGAAGAGGGGTCCTGGGGAAGGATCAGCACCAAGGACAGGGGTCCTGGGGATGGATCAGCACCATGGACAGGGGTACTGGGGAAGGATCAGCACCATGGACAGGGGTCCTGGGGAAGGATCAGCACCATGGACAGGGGTCCTGGGGAAGGATCAGCACCATGGACTGGGTCCTGGGAAAGGATCAGCACCATGGACTGGGTCCTGGGGAAGGATCAGCACCATGGACAGCGCAGGAGCTCAGCCAAAACTGCAGGGCAAGTGTAGAATGATGAGGGTATACACAGGCAGGGGTCCTGGGGGTCCTCAGCTCCTCCACAAGGGGATCTGTCAGTCATCCACCCACTACAGCAGGGTAGAGGGGTTATATACAGGTGGGGGTCCTGGGGGTCCTCAGCTCCTCCACAAGCTGATCTGTCAGTCATCCTCCCACTACATCAGGGTATAGGGGGTATATACAGGCGGGGGTCCTGGGGGTCCTCAGTTTCTCCACAAGGAGATCTGTCAGTCATCCTCCCACTACAGCAGGGTATAGGGGGTATATACCAGGTGGGGTCCTGGGGGTCCTCAGCTCCTCCACAAGCTGATCTGTCAGTCATCCTCCCACTACAGCAGGGTATAGGGGGCACATACAGGTGGGGGTCCTGGGGGTCCTCAGCTCCTCCACAAGGGGATCTGTCAGTCATCCTCCCACTACAGCAGGGTATAGAGGTTATATACAGGCGGGGGTCCTGGGGGTCCTCAGCTTCTCCACAAGGGGATCTGTCAGTCATCCACCCACTACAGCAGGGTATAGGGGGTATATACAGGGGGGTCCTGGGGGTCCTCAGC
Organism: Phyllobates terribilis; assembly: GCF_046119375.1. Lineage (NCBI taxonomy): Eukaryota > Metazoa > Chordata > Amphibia > Anura > Dendrobatidae > Phyllobates > Phyllobates terribilis. Next base: position 16,923,662 of record NW_027362774.1, read on the forward strand.
TCCTCCACAAGGTGATCTGTCAGTCATCCTCCCACTACAGCAGGGTATAGGGGGTATATACAGGCGGGGGTCCTGGGGGTCCTCAGCTTCTCCACAAGGGGATCTGTCAGTCATCCTCCCACTACAGCAGGGTATAGGGGGTATATACAGGTGGGGGTCCTGGGGGTCCTCAGCTCCTCCACAAGGGGATCTGTCAGTCATCCTCCCACTACAGCAGGGTATAGAGGTTATATACAGGTGGGGGTCCTGGGGGTCCTCAGCTTCTCCACAAGGGGATCTGTCAGTCATCCACCCGCTAGAGCAGGGTATAGAGGTTATATACAGGCGGGGGTCCTGGGGGTCCTCAGCTTCTCCACAAGGGGATCTGTCAGTCATCCTCCCACTACAGCAGGGTATAGAGGTTATATACAGGCGGGGGTCCTGGGGGTTCTCAGCTTCTCCACAAGGGGATCTGTCAGTCATCCACCCACTACATCAGGGTATGGGGGGTATATACAGGTGGGGGTCCTGGGGGTCCTCACCTCCTCCACAAGCTGATCTGTCAGTCATCCTCCCACTACAGCAGGGTATAGGGGGCTCTCCGGTAAGAGGATGGAGATGATTGGGGTCTTTCAGCTGCTTTTGAGCAGATCTGTCAATCATTCATCTACTACAGCAGAGGTTGTGTGATCCCCAAGCCCTAAATACTAGTTAAGTCACAAGTGTGCAGGCAGCATGACGATCTGCAGGAATCCTGCGTGTGATCCTGCGCTCGGCAGCATACCCACACACATAATGTGCTCTCTCAGTCGTACAGATTAACCCCCTGCAGTCTCGGTAGTGACCCCCCGATTGAGCATGCTGGAGGGAGGGGGTGAGGACTCTGCGCTCCTATAGGCTGTTGTGCAGAGAACCATCAGCTGGTGTGAAGCCCCTTATAACTGTCAGCACAGAGCAGAGGACAGAGAGCTGGAGGCAGCAGCAGCTGAGACCCTCCCCAGCGAGTGGAGCCCCCCACAAGTAAGTCTGATTAACTTCCCTCCAGGTCCAGATCCTTCCCACTATTGTGCAGGACTCATCACCCCCATCATCCTCTACTTGTGCTGCAGTTGTTCGGTGCTTGGATTTTGTGGAGTTTTGCACTTTTTAATTGAATGTATTTGTTCTGATCCTTCTCCTCATTCACATTCGCTGCACATAGAGAGATTGGAATGGAAAAGCGGTGATCCCAGTAATGCTGTCCGCCATCTCCCCCTTCCCTGCACCCGTCATGCTGCTTCATGGAAATTGTTTTATGCTCTCGCTGTGATAAAACGCAAAGCTTGTGCGTATTCTCCATTATTGTGGCGGAAAGGCGGAGGGCGACAATGGGGTCCGTATGCCGGAATGGGATTCATCCATCCCTCCATCCCTACAGAGAAGCAACAGGCTCCGTCCTCCCGGAAAGAAGGACTCAGCTTATACAGCAGCTCCCGGGGGTGGAGGTGTGATGGGGCATTTACCCAACTTCTTCCATTAGTCAGCCCCAATTATTATAGGACTGGGAAAAAATAATACAAAAAATAGACAAAGGTAGCGACTTTTCTCTGGCTCTGTGATCCCGTAGTTGGAATTTTGTTAACTAAGAACCTCCATTACTTGTGGGTGAAGTGATCTAAGTCCCCTAAAGCCCCAGGGCACTCAATGCCCAGATCCATTCATTGGAGACAATTCAGACTCATCCGAGGGAATCCCTATTCTTCTCTGTGTGCGGCTCACTGAGTGATGGAGTCGGTGCAGATTCAGAGGATTCCTTTCTTCTTTCCTTCCTTCCATCTCACATTTTACTTTCCCTTATTGAGCAGTTTTACTAATTCAGACTAAGATCCACATCAACAAAGATGTTCTGCAGCTGCCTGTACCCAGGATTGCGTAGTGTCAGTAGTCACAGGAGTCATCCCCGGACTCCCCACGTAACATGCATTTTATAAGGGAACAAGTGGATCTCAAAGGATCTGATGGGATGACATCCAGCCTTTTGGATCCTTATTTCCACCCACATCAAGAGGGGGCGCTATAGAGGTTGTCATTGTACCCGGGTTGTGCAGCCCGGGGGTCACTCTGCCTCATATGTGATCAGCACTAGTGATATGTCACTGATTGTCATCACAAACATCACAGATAAATCCGTCCTCGCTCGGGGCTTTGTCTTCTGCAGCATTTTGTAATCTGGCACGGATTTGTATCGCTGCGAGCAGCTCCTTGGAGAACGGAATACTAGAATTGCAGGGCTTTTCCAGTTTCAGAAAACCCCTGCATTGTAACAAAAACTATGCATTAATCACCCTCCCCAGGTCCAATGCTGATTCTCTGCTGCTGCGCTGTGTGCCTTTTATTGTCTGCAGCGATCATGTCCCATCAATAGCCAATCGGTGATCTCAGTGACCATGAGCAGTTAATACCGTCAACTCCAGTTGATTGTCTGCAGCGTTGTCGACAGTAATAGACACCATGAGCAGCGTCGGAGACTCATTTCTGGACCGAGGAAGGTGAAAAAAGCATAAAGTTGTTTTTATTTTTTTTTTAAAACTGCAGCCAAGGGGGAAAGGAGTTTCCAAAACTGGAAATCCATTCATGTCATTGGAGAGTGATGTTTGCAGACAATTCATCGATTGCAACTATTTAAAAAAAGTTTTTGTTCAAATTTATTTCAGTCTTAATTTTTGGAGCAAATTTACGCAACATTTTAGCGAAATATGTGACTTTTTGCTCTAGAAAGGGGCAAAAAAAGCAAACTGGCAAAAATAAAGATTTTTGCTTTTGTGCAAAACTCATGAACCCGTGTTCTCCATTTTGAAAAATTTGGTGCAACAAAAAAGGCGAATATTACAAAGAAAAGTGACTGAAAGAAAAAATATCACAAATGGTGAATCATTACCTTTGTTTCTGCCTTTAACCCAGAGCCATGAGGTATTGAGATACCTATGATCACAGTATCTTGACACTTATTATTTGTCTTAGCCCCCAAATCTTAGATTGTCTGATGCCAATTCTCCATGACGCAATGCCCTGTTGCCCTCTTCCTCGATCTTGGTAGAACCAGCTATGTTAATCCTGAGCCTCCTGGTTCATAAATGTACTGCCAATACAGTGCTGACATATAAGCCTGGAATAGCTAGAAGAGGACCATGTCTATCATAAGGCTTGCGATGGAGAGGGCTTGTGAGAGACCCCATCAGATTGAGCAGACTATGAAAACATCATATTTTTGTTCAATAAAAGAATGTCTATCCCAATGCACTAATCGAGCATCAAGGAGGAGTAGGTGCCATGCATGGGACCTTCCTGCCAACCAAATTGGTGAGCCATTGCAAACAATAGCCTATGTACTTCATTTAAATCATGTAAAAAAAAACTGAGCTCCCCTGATTCTGAATCTCTTTTCCCTTTTGTGCTGCGTCGCTCCATTGCAGAGATATTCACATTTATATCTTTGGGAGCGCAGTATGGGAAATCTCTGCTTGTAGTCCGACTGGACATTTCTTCAGAGTCTTCTCCGATGGTGTACAGTTTGACCCATCTCTCCCAGATGCTGCCAATTACAGATCAGCGTCGTCTGAGACTGCTAGATCAGCTGCCAATCTGCAGTTCTCAACCTCTTAGTGTCACGGGTGTGTCAGGTGTGACAGACAGTCATTCTGGATCCGACTGTAGAAGGTCATTGCACTTGGCTCTGCAGGCACCTTCTTGATCTTTTCATCTCTGTAGTGTAGTGATATCCTTCTCCCTCTAGGACCTAGCAGTGATCTCTACCTTCTGCTGCTAATTGACACACCCTTGCTGGATGTTTAAATATCTTCAGTCTCTCCAGAGAGTCGCCAGTGATAGCTCTATTTTCCTCTGTCCAGGCTTGAAGTACTAGTAGTCGGCTAGTGTCTTCGTGGAGCTTCCTTGGAGGATAGTTGGCGGGATCTCTCTGGTGTCTTCTCAAGCTGAGTGTTTCCCTTGTCTATTTACCTGTTTGTCTTTATTTGCAGTGGGAGCTGACTAGTGCTCACTCCATCTCCTTGCTAGCTGTGGCCTATTGCTAGGGGCAGTCAGGGATTAGGTTTCCTGCCCGGCGATAGGTGCGGAACTTATATAGGGACGTTAGGTGTTGTCAGATCTGCCTAGGGGTCTCCACTCCCCCTTTCCCTAGTGTTCGGGCTTCCTCTCCCTCTTCCCATCGTTGTGCACTTAGTCTTTCCCTCACCTTGCGTGACACTTAAAGGGAGGGGTAAAAGCGCACGCCCCCAGAGATGACTGACAAAACACCCTATGACTTAGGGCGGTTTTCCGCCAGAAACGCGTACGTTTTTAAATGTTTCCTGCTCTATTTCCTGTCTTTGGATTTTGATGGACCACTAATAAAGTAGAAATATTTTTTAGCAACGATGGATGTGATAAAATTCCTTTTTACTGACCTGAAGAAACGCTCAGTTGCACTACAAGCAGAGATTTCCCATACTGTGATCCAAATGATATAAATGTGAATATCTCTGCAAAGGAGCGACGCAGAACAAAACGGAAAAGAGCGTTAGAATCAGGAGAGCTCAGGGATTTGTGCAAGATATTTAACTCTGGTTTTTTTTGGAGTAAGTGATGTGAACACACGACCTGACTGTGACTGGAGAACCGGAAATGAGAAGACTTGTCTGCAAACAGTTTTCCTAACCCGAACCACAGAGAGACGAGGATGAGTTGAAAGATCGCTAATTAACAAGCAAATGGTCCTGACATTTAGCTCGTCTCCGTTGCCTTCAGAATTTGGGCTGTCAGGAGCGGAGTCAGGCGAGGCGCTGCTCTGATCGGCCGTGGAGCGGAGCTTAATTAACTGGAGCTGAGTTAAGTGGCGCTGTCACCGCTCGCAGGTAGGAAACTTGTCATGAGGCCGGCAGTCAAAGCCTGTTAAAGTATTTATGAAGCGATATGTCATCAGAGAGACTGGAGAATGAGCCCGGATGGACGGCCACGCCGGAGAAAATCAATAGCGCTTGTGTTAAAGGGAAATGATTGAAACCTTGGGACCGATGCTCCTGCCGCATCTCTGCCGCCGATTACAAGCAGCAGCTGTGATTACGGCGAATGGGGGATCTCCACACACAATAAATCACCACCTGTAGATATAAGACCCCCGGCTGTCCTCTTGGGTCTAAGAGGAATCTCCAATTTAAAGGCTTTTCCGGCTCCTTGTATAATAAAAAGGAGCTCGATCTACTAATACACTTTGCATTTCACTCCCTTGCTCGCTGTCAATGAATGGAAACAAAAAAAATCGACTTTTGCATTATTTTATATATCCAACAGCTCAGGGTTGGGATAATCCTCTTTGCGGTAAGCTGCCCGGATTCTAGGCGTCTTATCTGCACTGATACATTGTAACTGACTAATAATAAGGAGAGAATGAGATGTTCTGATGATGTCATTGATTAGCTCATCAGGAGGCTCAGGATGAACGGGGGTCATAAATCTGAGTTGGGGAATCTGGGAGCTCGCAGAATAATTCGTCATTATCATCTATGGAGCTTCTGCTATTGACCTTTATACTAGCCCAGTCTGTTTTCTACCAACTCGGCCTATGGTTGGCATCTCTGGCCCTGGCATGGGCGTTTTCCCAGTTGCTATATTGGTCCGAGCTTTTAGGGGTCTTGAAGGTAATGCAGATATTCTCATAATACACTGTACAGTTGGGTATTTCTGCATCACAAATGATGCATTATCACCCCAGAAAAGAAATGTCATTATTGCAGCCTAAGAGTTAACTGGAAAGCAGCAAATTTTTACAAAGTGTCAATGCCAATTATTCCTGCCGTCTCTCTAGTGCCACCTAGAGGCAGTGAGCCTGTAAGTCGGTGTCCAGCACCATCTGTAGTCGGCTGTGTCGGTGCACAGTAGGGCAGCGGGTGACATACGACTGCGCAGCCTTTGGAGGACACAGGCTGTATATTATTGTCCGGGCTCCGGGACAGATTTCGGTTGCTTTAACCCCTTGTAATCCACAATGCAGACAGCTCATTAAGGGTTAGATAAGATCTAATGTGCAGATCGTCGCGGCTCTGGATGGATCCGGTCGAGGCAGAAGATCCTGTGTGTGAAATATAGATTGTTACCGTCGAAGAAAATGAAAAAAAAAAAACAAGATTAAGAGATAAAAGTGGAGAGAAGCTTTCTACGCAGGAGACAATCTGTTCGCCGCCTCCTGACTTATAATTCCATGTTTCACGTTCGCCAACCGCTGTGTGACAAAACTGTGCCAACCCCTCAACAAAGGGGATTAATCTGCTGACAAGCCGCGGTGCTGAGGTGGATATGGGCTGAGAGCGCGGCTGCAGCCGACATATCATGAGGAGTGAAGCTCTTGGTACGAACACTTTACCTGGACCCATCTCATTATATAGGCTTTTACCGTGTCCATTCTGTATGGTAAAATCTGTGTGACTGAGATCATAGGTCACAGCGTAGTCCCCTGATCCAATGGGATCCTAGGTTAGGGTTACATCTGTATCACGTTATTATTTTTTAATGTACATTTTTATATCTGCTTTTACAGCAGCTGCCTGGCTCTGAGCGCTCGTTTTCTAATCTACAGAATAAAGTCCCTATATTAATATGTTAATAGGTTGTAACAAATGAGCTCTTGGGTCATCGTAGACAATGGTTACACAGCTGCCAACCTGTCCGTCAATGCACTTAGAAGCAGGGGCAGATCTATAATGGGTGCAGGGGTTGCAGTCGCGCCCGGGCCCTGGAGACTAGAGGGCCTTTTAGCTCATATGAGAAAACCGATACCATTAAAGACCCATTATACACCACGTTCCAAATTATGATGCAAATGCTCTTTTCCTATGATTTTCCTGGATGCAGAGGAGTCGTATAATATCCAGTCGTCGGCCGTTAGAGAATAAATCATTTATTGGACAAATCTCCCAATGATATCAGGATTTATTTCAAAACTAAAAAAAAAACTCAAAATGCAGCAAATTCTTCTGCAGAACAAGAGTCCGAACATCTTATAGGTTGTAAATATCTGAGAACGGTGATTTGTGGAATCTCCAGCATTAAGACGTCACATTCACTGACATCAGAAGCCTCCTCACAGGCCGAGGTCCAGGTAACATCGGAGCTTCTGGGATTTCTCCTCCATTGATCTTGGGAGTTTTTGGAAAGTTTCTGCTTGAATTTCTTTGCTGGATGTCAGAATCGCCCCCAGAGCTGCTGATCTGATGTGATCGGCCTCCACCCTCATAGATCTTCTGCTGAGGACACTTGGAAGATTCTCAGTAGGGCTGAGGTCAGGGGAGGGTGGTGGCTGCACCAGGAGTTTCTCTCCTTTATGCCCATAGAAGCCGATGACTCGGAGGTTTCTCCGCAGCAGGAGATGGGACATTGTCAGGATAAATATTGTGAAGATCCGGGGTCTTCCGTGGGCGTAATACTATTCAGACACACAGGGTGAGGGTAAAACAGTGTGGCAATACTTTATTGAACCACCAAAATGGACAATAAGATATAGTACAGACCCAGCAAATACCCAAGATGTTATAACATTACACAGTCTCACCTGGCAGCCAAGAATAGAGCAACTGCGACTTTGGGACTTCCAGGGCCAACTACCTCAGCCAGTGGCCCCCGCTTTTGGTGGGCCCCCACAGACAGAAGATAGCGGCAAGCTTAGGAAGCTGACAGTCCATAGAGGTACAAGGCCAGGAGACCCGAGGGTCCCACCCTGGCCTGTCCGAGAGTTTCCATGGGGCCAGATGACCGGCTGGTCCCAATCTGGTTTCTCCAAATGTCTCTATGGGTTCCAGGTGACCGGAGGGTCCCACCTGGCAACCCTAAATAACATATCCATGGGGCCAGGTGACTTCATCATCGCAAACTGTTCTCCCCAAATGCATCCATGGGCTCTCTGATGGTCAATGGTGCAGATCCGTATCTTTCCAGCTAGGGCCATATACCCTTAGGCCGGAATCATGTAGAATCCAAATCTGTGTCTCTTTGGTTAAAGCCATGCTTCCAAGCTGATGGTCTCAGAGAGTCTGATCTTTGATTCTCTTTGTAAAGTCGCTTTCCAATCTCTGTTTCAAATCTCTTAGCAGCAGGACAGAAAAACCCTTTTTTATATTTACATATGTGGCTAAGGTCATCAGTCACAGGTCAGAGGTAAAGGTGCAGGGCTCACTCAGGTCTCATTGTTTGAGCTAATCAATTTACATAGTTGGTATAGCAGGGGGCTCTTTAAATCAACATTCAGCTGGCTTTAGTATAATATGTAATAATTATCATATTAACAAACATCATTGTTCACAGACCCAAGAGGAGTCAACAATCAGGATTATACAAATAATAATATGTCCTTCTTGACCAGCCGCAGAAATACACATATATTTACAAGTCAACACAAACACAATAGTGTATTTCTCTTGGCTTAACAAATCTAGATGTCTGGCTGATTAAGATTAGAAAGCTGTGTCGTCACAAAGATGATTTTGCTATGGACGGCACAGGTCTTCTTTTTCTATCATGAAAGAAAGTGGTCAGTCAAACACTCTATATACTCTGACGAGGTCTTTTTCACACCTTCAGGAACCCTAAAGGGGCGACCAACTCTCCCCATGATTCCGGCCCAAACTTGACTTCACCACCTCCTTGCTGACGTCGCAGCCTTGTGGGGTCATGTTGGCCGTCCACCAACCATCCACGCTTCAGTTTTCGTGAAACATCTAATGTTTTCATACCTTGTCTAGGCATTGCACTGTGTGACGCTTTCCGGCAGCAGAGATCCTTTTTCTTTCCCATATTGCTTTAATCCTGCGGCTGCTTAATAATGTGGAACGGGCTTCTTATGGAGTTTTCTTTAATTGAGAACCTGAGAAACTAATTGTCACAGGGGTCTGAGACTGATGTCAGGGATCCAAAGACCCCGAGACACAAACCGTCCAGGAGGTTATGGGAAAAACACAAAATTACATCTTTATGGCACAATAATTTGGAACGCAGTGCAGTTGGGATCCTTGTTGGTGGTTTTTCCTTGGGGTCCATGCCGCTGGTTAGAAGGAAATGTCTTTGACTGCAGAACTTTAAGGATGAGGACCCTGAGCTGAAGCCGCGTCCGTCAGATACAATCCTGCACGTTGCAGCCACATGCAATAATTGATCTAATGGGGAATACTATGTCAATATACTGAATACTTTCTCCAGGGATCGGTATTGCCATAGGGTGATGTGTCGGTGTAAGGATGGGATTGTCGTATAATGCAGACACAAACCTTCAAAGGGAAGAGAACGGCTTAATTAGGAAAGAAAGATCCGTATGAGAGCGATCATTGGATTCAATAGGAATAAACCCATCAACCGGGGAAAAGCTCAGGACAAGATGGACAATGACAGCTCGATACAGGAGCGAAGAGGCGCCATATGTATCCTGTCTGTCCTATAGATTAATGTTTGCTGTATGATGGTAACTGTAAAGATCTGAGGTTGTGGGTTGTCAGTAATCACCTAGGCAGGTTAACGATGCAACAATATTTTATTGATCACAGCCATGGTAATAAAGCAATTCCAGGTAAATGGCCAAAAATACAGTTCTCTCAGTCCTCAAATTCCCAATCTGGGGTCAGTAGTTCCACTGGCTTTCTATAACGCCATACTCACTGTCTCCCAACTTTTGGTTGACCCACAGATTTCGTATCTCCAGCCAGTATAGTCTGTAGCCACAGTCCATGATCCTCTAGACGGCAGATAAAACGATGAAAGCACAGGTATCCAGTAGCAGCCGTCCTTTTAAGAAAGTGTAAATCCAAACGACATAATCCATAATGGTAACATGTTTATCCATTCATCCTTCCAAGTCTACGGTCTCCATCCTCTTCCTTCAATCCTTCCACACAACTCTCACTAAAACATGTCTCTCCTCTCCTTCCCTGGGATCAGCCCCCTCCCTGCTGACACTCTTCCCCTTAAACATTTACTGATCGCTAAAACAATGAAGAATATCCTAGAAGCCTTCACCTGAGACTGCCTGTAAGACCCCCTGTGGCGACGGCTCCACTGTGTCTCAATCTACACTCACCTAATGAGATTATTGGCTGTTGAAACAATGGTTAGATACTCCTGAGATAAAGATGAGATTAGTGGAATGCTGGATATTTTACAAGTGAATCTTACCTACTGACAAGTATTTCAGAACTATATAAAACATAACAAGTAAATCACTAATAATACACAATAATAATATTGACAAAAATGGTGGTCCGTTGCTGGAAAGGTATCATAGTCTTTAGTAAGTGGGCAGCTCCTCACAGTGACTATTATCCAGGGTCATTGAGTCTAATATGAAACCACTGACCCCCCCCCCCAACCCCACCCCCACACGACGAAAACCGGCTGATGTGGAAGGGTTAACTGGCCGCAAATCTGGAGGTGTAGAAAATAGATCTATAAATGGTCTCTCGGAGGTGAAGTGTCCGGATGATAAGTGACTCATTGTTAGCAATAATTCACTCAAGTGTCGGCAGCTGCGCGTCCTCATTGACCCCGAATGATATCAGGTTTTCTTCTCCGCAGTCCGCAGGCAGCGAGAAGCCTGAAAAAGCCACAAGTATCACAGATCAGGCGGAAAACACTTAACATTCTTCACTTGTGCTATTGAGAATATATCTCACACCCAGAACTGTTCTCAGAACTGCTGGTTGCCCTTGGAAACAGACTACAATGTATCTGTCCTCTGTAGTCAGACATGTGACCCAACGGCTGAGTGCTATGGATGATCTAAGCTGCCAGAAGGCCCTGAAACAAGTCGAAGAATCCGGAAATGTGGCTTTAATGTCACTGGAGCTCAGGACATGTGGAAAGATACTTTACATGTGGAGGTTTCCTGTACAATGTTGCACTTTAAAGACTAATTCCTTCCTGTTTTATATTGTCACAGTACAACCTGCAGGTTATGCAATATTAATCTTATCAGATCTGCAGATACTTAAAGGGACACTCCAGGAAAATGCTGAGCACAGGATTTAAAGGGGCAGTAGAAGATACACTTCTATACATTTTTCATGGAATTTGTACAGTTCAGACTCTGTCCCATCACGCCCCCAAATATTGGTCCAGGAACATAGAGGGACCATCACCTTTCCTGACTGGTCTATTTTAATTAAAGGGCTATTTCCAAAGTATCAAGTAGGTAGGGGATAACTTGCTGATCGATTGGGAACCCCAGCGATCCCCATAGCAAGGCTATGAATGAAGCAGAGGTGTACATTCATTGTCTATGGGAGCACATTCATTCATTCATGCACTTACTGCTCTCGGGATTCCCAAGCTGCAATCTCAGGATCGCTGGGGGTCCCAGTGGTCATCAGACCTCCAACAATCACCAAGTAGCTCACAACCTTTTAATACTTGTATTCCCTACGACTTAACAATTCTGGAGGATCTATTCTCAGAACATTGGATTGTGACCTCCCTCTGTTATTCCTCCTGGAAATGTATTAAAACTGTGCGTCAATATTGGGTTTGTCATCAGGATTGCACAGCTTGACGCTATCAGCACTCATTGTGAGTGAAAGGACAGATCCTGCTGTAAAAGAGATCAATCATTTCCAGGAGGAATAACAGAGGGACAGTGCAGAGTTCTATCAAAAGATTCTCCAGAATTGTTATTTCATAGGAAGAACAAATAGACCAGACAGGAGAATAAATAGGTACTTTTTAAACTTTGAGACACTATTCCTTACTTTTTACCCCTCACAAAAGAAATAGGAGACTCGAGGTCTCTTTGCAGGATTTGGTGCTTCATCATGTTCTCTTTTATTATTGTATTTTATATAAGTTTGGGTTAAATTTGCCTCTAGACCTTTCCAGATTCAGGTCAATGAATACGTTGATTTTTCTCTTTGCAGGTGTTGACTTGGTGGATCAGTATGTCCGTCCCATCCATCTCCCAGGACTCGCCATGACAAGACCGTCCTCCGTTTCTGCCCCTGATCCCGCCATGGAGATAGCGGTGTAGATAAGTCCTGAGAATCGAGTGTCCACCACGTTACAACATGGAGAACGGCAGCAAATTCGACAGCCCGACCAACATCTCCTTGGCCAACAAGGACTTGGTTTCCAGCATGATCGAGTACAAAGCCATCTCCGTCTTTCTTGTCCTGCTGATTTGTGGCGTTGGTATAATAGGGAACATCATGGTGGTCCTGGTGGTCTTCATAACCCGTGACATGAGAACCCCAACCAATTGTTACTTGGTCAGCCTAGCGGTGGCTGACTTGATGGTCCTGGTGGCGGCTGGACTGCCCAACGTGTCAGACAGCCTGGCAGGAACGTGGATCTACGGGCACGCTGGATGCCTGGGGATCACCTACTTCCAGTATTTGGGGATCAACGCTTCGTCCTGCTCCATCACAGCCTTCACCGTTGAGAGGTGAGTCCATATCTGACGTGTGAGACAACCTGTCTCCTACTATGTTCCTCCAGGTCGGTGGTCTCCAACCTGTGGCTCCCTAGCTATAGCAAAACTATAACTCCCATCATGTCCTAACAGGGGTCAGCAACCTGCGTCCTTCCTATCATGCCTTGATAGCCGCCTGGCATGCTGGGAGTTGTAGTTTCACAGCTACGCAGGATGCTGACTCCTGCGGACCGTCCCCATTTCTGATTTAGATTTAAAGGGGTTTTCCAGGAATTTACACCTGATGAGAGGAGAGTCCATGGTGAAACCATATGCTTTATCATCCCTCTATAGGTACATTGCCATCTGCCACCCGATAAAAGCGCAGACAGTGTGCACGGTGTCCCGCGCCAAGCGCATCATTGCCATCGTCTGGTTCTTCACCTGCATTTACTGCATGCTGTGGTTCTTCCTCGTGGATATTCAAGTGAACAAGGACCAACAGGTGGAATGTGGTTACAAGGTCTCCCGCAACCTCTACCTGCCCATTTACTTCACGGACTTCGCTATCTTTTACGTCATCCCGCTCTTCGTGGCCACCATCTTGTATGGGCTGATTGGTCGGATCTTGTTTCTCAGTCCAATCCCCAATCACCCGGAGAGCACCACGGAGAGATGGAGGGAGAAAAGCAGCAAGGAAAAGAATGGGACCGAGTCCGACAGCGGCAAGACGAACACTCGGAATCGACCTAAGGGGGCGCTGTCCTCAAGGAAACAGGTACGTCCTAAACTTATAGGCAGAAACGGCCGCTCATGCTGTAGCATCCATGGTAGTGGAACCACTGTGCCGTGGGCCGAGGAGGTGCTGGAGGGGAGTAACTAGGCGAACACCTGACTCTTTGCTAGAGCCCCTGATGATGGGGTTAGACTTGGCTCCAGATGGACTCCAGGTGCTACTCCAGGACAGACCTCGGACAAACGGGAGCTGACCTCCAAAGGGGCAGGTAGATGGAACGGCCAAGAATAGATGGACTTGACAAGTACAGGCAGACACTTCAGGAATACTGGAAGACAAGGCAGGTGTAGACAGGTACAGCTGGTATACAGACTGGCACGGCAGGTGCAGGCAGGTATTCAGACTGGCACGGCAGGTGCAGGCAGGTATACAGACTGGCACGGCAGGTGCAGGCAGGTATACAGACTGGCACGGCAGGTGCAGGCAGGTATACAGACTGGCATGGCAGGTGCAGGCAGGTAGGCTAGTATACAGACTGGCACAGAAGATGCAGGCAGGTATGGCTAGTATACAGACTGGCACGGCATGTGTAGACAGGTAGGCTAGTATACAGACTGGCATGGCAGGTGCAGGCAGGTACGGCTGGTATACAGACTGGCACGGCAGGTACGGCTGGTATGCAGACTGGCACGGCAGATGCAGATAGGTATGGCTGGTATACAGACTGGCACGGCAGATGCAGACAGGTACGGCTGGTATACAGACTGGCACAGCAGATGCAGACAGGTACGGCTGGTATACAGACTGGCACGGCAGGTTCAGGCAGGTATCGCTGGTATACAGACTGGCATGGCAGATGCAGACAGGTACAGCTGGTATACAGACTGGCACGGCAGATGCAGACAGGTACGGCTGGTATACAGACTGGCATGGCAGATGCAGACAGGTACGGCTAGTATACAGACTGGCATGGCAGATGCAGACAGGTATGGCTAGTATACAGACTGGCATGGCAGGTGCAGGCAGGTACGGCTGGTATACAGACTGGCATGGCAGGTGCAGGCAGGTACGGCTAGTATACAGACTGGCATGGCAGATGTAGACAGGTACGGCTGGTATACAGACTGGCATGGCAGATGAAGACATGTAGTGCTGGTATACAGACTGGCACGGCAGGTGCAGGCAGGTACGGCTGGTATACAGACTGGCATGGCAGGTGCAGGCAGATATGGCTGGTATACAGACTAGCACGGCAGATGCAGACAGGTACGGCTGATATACAGACTGGCATGGCAGGTGCAGGCAAGTACGGCTGGTATATAGACTGGCACAGCAGATGCAGACAGGTACGGCTGGTATACAGACTGGCACAGCAGATGCAGACAGGTACGGCTGATATATAGACTGGCACAGCAGATGCAGACAGGTACAGCTGGTATACAGACTGGCACGGCAGGTGCAGGCAGGCACGCTAGAAGGCACAAGCAGGGACAGTCTGGAATGAGCAAGAGCAAGCGGGTACAGGTACGTACAGACAGGTACTAGTGGGTACTGGCAGCTATCCACAGACAGGGGACCTGAGAACTAGCTAGCGTGCAGTCTAACTGACTAAACATGTTGCTCAGGCACCTCCCAACAGGTGGAGGTGCCTTAAATAATAAGTGTCTCACAGCCATTGGCTGGGGACACTTTAGGGTGGCACGCGCTGTCCCTTTAAAAAACCGGGAGTGTGCACCCTAAGCACAGTGCCTGGGGATCTGCAAGCCTAGCACAGACCCTGGGCAATAGCAGCAGGAGGAGGAAGAGTGGGACAGGGCCCGCGACGGTGTGTGAGTCGGCGTCCCTGCGAGGGGAGGGAGGGATGGGAAGCGTTCAGTGACGCTGACACTATATATTCTGTATAACACCACTGTGTAGGGGACACGGTGATGGATATGATCATGGTGCACCCCACGTGATGGTCTGTGCTCTGTATTATATGTCCGGATCTGTCATCCACTCTGTGCATTAGTTTTAGGCAGGTGTGGAAAAAATGCTGCAGAATAAGAAGCTTTCAGAAATACAAGTGACCTTTTCAGAACTTTTCTTTTGCTAATATCAGAGTTCCTTCATTGTTTGATCCTCCGTCCGCACGTCGCGTTCCTAATTTTCCTCCCATAAGGAACTCGCAGGAATATTCATCAGGTTTTTGTTCTTTTTTTTTTCCCCTCGCCTCGTTATTGCTGGGTGACAATCACAGATCTGGACGATGGCCTTTCCCTGAATACAATTACCATTTCTGAGTCACAATCAGTCATTGAAGGCCATGCATATGGATGAGGTGCAATATTGGATATTATTCCGCCATTGTTACGGTCGCTGTCAGGGTCGCCTGATCCTTCTTTCATGTCAGACTCCGGCCGGGATGGAAATTTTTTATAATGTCAAGACAATTTCTACATAGTGAATGCAAAGCGGTAGAGCCGCAAGTGATTGACTAATAAAGTTGCAAATTAAAGGCGAGGGCGATAATGGAGCGGACGCGTCACTTCTTTGTGAATAATTCAGGAGATTATTTAAGGACAAATTCCTACACTAAATTCCCCCATATTTTACCCCAAAGATGCAGATGCAGGTGTAAGGCCCAGGAGAGGATCAGACTGTGCACTGCCCAGCTGTCATGCAAGGTGAGGGAAAGACTAAGTGCACAACGATGGGAAGAGGGAGAGGAAGCCCAAACACTAGGGAAAGGGGAAGTGGAGACCCCCAGGCAGATCTGACAACACCTTGGCTCCCCTAACGTCCCTAAATAGATCCCACACCTATAGCCGGGCAGGAAACCTAATCCCTGACTACTCCTAGGGATAGGCCCTAGATAGGGAGGGGACGGAGTGAGCACTAGTCAGCTCCCACTGCAAATAAAGAAAAACAGGTAAACAGACAAGGGAATACACTTAACTTGAGAAGACACCAGAGAGATCACGCCAACTATCCTCCAAGGGAGCGCCACGAAGACACTAGCCGACTACTAGTACTTCAAGCCTGGACAGAGGAAAATAGAGCTATCACCGGCGACTCTCTGGAGAGACTGAAGGTATTTAAACATCCAGCAAGGGTGTGTCAATTAGCAGCAGAAGGTGGAGGTCACTGCTCGGTCCTAGAGGGAGAAGGATATCACTACACTACAGAGATGAAAAGATCAAGAATGTGCCTGCAAAGCCAAGCGCAATGACCTTCTACAGCCGGATCCAGAACGACTGCCTGTCACACCTGACACATCCGTGACAGCAGCTGCATGCAGCACCTTGCAGCCGGTTAGTAAACTTCAGCCCCCTGCAGGAGGGGAAGAGCTGATTGGTTAGTAATGGCCTCACATCATCTACAGCGACAGCCTGGAGAGTTCTGGGGATCTTGGTGATGAGACCCCCCGCCCCCAAGCAAACACTAAAATAAAAGGCCAGAAGTGCTCACTAAAGCACTACTCTCCCCAAATCCATAGTGCCCATCTTTAGAGGAGATCAGCACCAGGACCGACAGTAAAGTGGTAGTTATCCAAATCAATGGGGTGAATGAGTCGCCCTATAAGACACCCATGTGCCATAATAGACTTCTGCATCAACCGGCAGCCACGTCCGCAATGCTCGTCAGTGAAATGTCAGCCTCCCATCATGTGGGGACATTTCCATCAAGGGCCGAGCGTCGTGCTCAGATCCTGTTCTCATCTCTAATTAGCAAGGTCCATTACGGTGGAGTTGGCCGCCATTGATTTCTGTCCCATGCAGCATTTTGTATTGTAGCCCAGCAAGGTCGTCTGTATTATTTCCACCAGGGTAAACTATTGACTTTTAGGAAACAATGAGCAGGAATGACACAATAGACGTTCCAGGGCATGAAAGAGGGCGGCCGCCAGCAGTGAGACCCCGGCCCTCCGGACAACCAGTAATACGGAGTAAATGGGGCACGTGAAGTTAACTTCTGCTAACAAAGAGCCGGGTCCTGCTGTATCGGATGCCGGGCGTTCACCGCAGCATGTACGTCTGAAATAGCAGAGCCCCTCCATGATGAACGCGGTCCGTGTTTGGGCAGAACGAGGCCCCCGGCAGGTTCCCCTATTACTTATTTTTCTGTATTACACCCTCCATACACACCCAGAGCTGCCTGCAAAAAAATGCTTGGAAAAGGACAGAGAGATGGCTTACAGGGATGTGTGATCAGAAAATGGGCATGTTCTGGTCTGTGCAGAGGAAAGGAGGAGGTGAGCTGTGACATCACCTACTGTGAATGGTGGATCCTGTGTTATTTACTGTAAATAGAGGTGTTAGCAGTCATTGTACAGGAGGAGGAGGTGAGCTGTGACATCACCTACTGTGAATGGTGGATCCTGTGTTATCTACTGTATATAGAGGTGTTATCAGTCATTGTACAGGAGGAGGAGGTGAGCTGTGACATCACCTATTGTGAATGGTGGATGATGTGTTATCTACTGTATATAGAGGTGTTCTCAGTCATTGTACAGGAGGAGGAGGTGAGCTGTGACATCACCTATTGTGAATGGTGGATCCTGTGTTATCTACTGTATATAGAGGTGTTCTCAGTCATTGTACAGGTGGAGGAGCAGGTGAGCTGTGACATTACCTACTATGAATGGTGGATCCTGTGTTATCTACTGTATATAGAGGTGTTATCAGTCACTGTACAGGAGGAGGAGGAGGTGAGCTGTGACATCACCTAATGTGAATGGTGGATCCTGTGTTATCTACTGTATATAGAGGTGTTATCAGTCATTGTACAGGAGGAGGTGAGCTGTGACATCACCTATTGTGAATGGTGGATCCTGTGTTATCCACTGTATATAGAGGTGTTAGCAGTCATTGTACAGGAGGAGGAGGTGAGCTGTGACATCACCTATTGTGAATGGTGGATCCTGTGTTATCTACTGTATACAGAGGTGTTATCATTCCCTGTACAGGAGGAGGAGGAGGTGAGCTGTGACATTACCTATTGTGAATGGTGGATCCTGTGTTTTCTACTGTATATAGAGGTGTTATCATTCCCTGTACAGGAGGAGGAGGAGGTGAGCTGTGACATCATCTGCTATGAATTATAAATTCTTTATCTACTTTGAAAATTGAAAGATTTTTAATTATTTTTTACCTTTTTGTTAATACACAGCAGATAGTGATATGAATACATTCATATATAATTTAACATAAAAACCTAATTTGCATGGGATTATTAGTAGTTGTTCCCAGAGATGAATGTTTGCTGCACCTGTTCGGACTCATCAGCAGCAGCGCAGGTCTCTCCTGTCCTTACCTGCACTGACACATCGTATCGCTCCCAAGTCCTGGCTGTTACCTGCACTGACACATCATATCGCTTCTGCACTGACACATCGTATCGCTCCTGCACTGACACATCGTATCGCTCCTGCACTGACACATCGTATCGCTCCTGCACTGACACATCGTATCGCTCATGCACTGACACATTGTATCGCTCTTGCACTGACACATCGTATCGCTCCTGCACTGACACATCATATCGCTCCTGCACTGACACATCGTATCGCTCCTGCCCTGACACATCGTATCGCTCCTGCACTGACACATCGTATCGCTCCTGCACTGACACATCGCATCGCTCCTGCACTGACACATCGCATCGCTCCTGCACTGACACATCGCATCGCTCCTGCACTGACACATCGTATCACTCCTGCACTGACACATCGTATCGCTCCTGCCCTGACACATCGTATCGCTCCTGCACTGACACATCGCATCGCTCCTGCACTGACACATCGCATCGCTCCTGCACTGACACATTGTATCGCTCCTGCACTGACACATCGTATCGCTCCTGCACTGACACATTGTATCGCTCTTGCACTGACACATCGTATCGCTCCTGCACTGACACATCATATCGCTCCTGCACTGACACATCGTATCGCTCCTGCCCTGACACATCGTATCGCTCCTGCACTGACACATCGCATCGCTCCTGCACTGACACATCGTATCACTCCTGCACTGACACATCGTATCGCTCCTGTCCTGGATGCTTCTGTCATTATTGTCTACACTGGATACAATTGTGTGTGAGAAATGTTAATAATTTCACCCCTTCATATAGTCACTTGCCTCTATTCACTGACGGGTGAGGAGTTCCATATTCCCATTGCCTTGTATTTTCCTTTTGGCGGAGCAATATTATATTCTCTGCCCCTCTCACTTGTCCTCTCTCTTCTGATAAGTATTGAGTTCCCCCCAGTCCCTGGGGTGAGCAGAGCCCCCTTATTGCTGTCCTGGGATGAGGTGCGCAGTCAGTGATCTGGAGGACAAGTCCTTCTTTCAAAGTTCTGGTAAAGATAAAGGCACATTCTGATCTATTTCCCCCATTGCATGTGTTTTATTACTTTAGCTGTTTCCTAGTAGATGTTATAGAAGAAGCCCATCAGCAAGGAGGCAAAGCAGACGAGACCATGACACCTTTCCTATCCGCATGATCCCACACAGCGAGTGCAGCAGCTTAAAGGTTACGTTCACCTGGCATTTAGCCTATATGTCAGGCAATGCCCTGAACGTAAAGCCCTGATAGTATATAACATGGGGCCAGATGTCATCTATAGGCAGCATGGAAACGAGCGCATAATGTACAGCTGACGGAGGGGCTCACGTTTCTCCCTGGCCTCCTCACCCCTTCATCTTATTTCTTTACCCCATTTCTTGGCTTTTATCCCTACGGTTTGCTCTGGTTTCCTCCTATTCACTTTTTTTGTTGCATTTTTTTCTTTCTCCTCCTTTAGGGGCTTTCTTCACTATCCATCGGCCCCCTTTTAGCCTTTTTAAAGCATTCCGTCATTGTTCCACCTTTTTTTGTTTTTTTTGCACCTTGAAACGCGTTGGTTATAAATAAAAACCTTTTCTTTATATGTCAAGGCTCCTTCTTCTCCGCAGCGTAGCCCACCTAACGTGACAGGTCCTACATCTGTCAGCTCTATGGGGGTCCAGTATATACAATGTGCCGAAAGTGGGGTGAACAGAGGCTATGTGAGGACAAGCGAGGGCTGGAGGAATGGTGGGGTGAACAGAGGCTACGTGAGGAGGACAGTGATGCTGCCATATAAGAAGGGGTGAGGAATCGTCAGTGCAGCAGGGGCTGGAGGAATGGTGGGGTGTCCCAGCAAGAGATGGCACTCTGATTCATGCCGCTTGTCTATGGACGCCGCTGATCATGATGCTACTATAATCCTCCATATCTCCTATACTCCACACACGTAGACTGGATGAATCCCTCTACTGGCACAGGAGCCGAATCCACATCCCCCACATATAATCCCAGCTGGCCGCAGTGAGGGGCTGCGTGGAGGACGCAGCGTAGTAGGATTCTTTCTGCAGCGTTCAGTGGACGACTTCCAAGTCTGAGAGATAAATATTACATCGGCTTTAATGCAGTGTATGATCAGCGCCTTATAATGGGGCATAGCTGCTCCACCTGATTAGTGCTATGGCCGCAGGGCTGCACCGGTTATAGTCCCTGGGGGCCACATCCCATCCAGGAGTTCAGTGCTGGTATATATTTTGGGGCTTTCCTGCCTATTCTTCCTGATTGGCCAACATATTTGGGAACTGCCTCGCTTTAGTGTCGCAGCAGCGGAGTCGCAGCGATTTTGCTCCGGCAGAGACTTCAGGTTTAGAGTAGAAAGAGTTGCAGTAGTTGTCATAAGTCCATGGCCCTGCGATCTTCTCCTACCGCCGGCATCCCGGTGCCACATCATGTGTGCATCGCGCCATGTCTACTAATCAGAAGAGGCTTCAGGAATACCTCCAGGTAGTAGGAAGCTTGCAGGACTCGGGTCTGGTGGCCATGGACTACCCACACGGCTGCTGGACCAGGGTCCTGCAAATCTTTTTGCTCAACTCTACCATAGAGCACACGGCTGAGTTTTCTATTTTGATTTTCCGTGAGCCGCAAGTGATCTCTTCTTCTTCTCACTGTTCCCCGCTGTATGATAATCTCCCCCTGCTCTTCATCTAGTAATCCGGCACAATCCAAAGCGATCCTGTGAGATCCGACACGATCAAACACGATCTGACACAATCCGGCACAATCCGACATGGTCTGACGCAATCCGGCACGATCCGGCACAATCCGACATGGTCTGACGCAATCCGGCACGATCCGGCATGATCCGACGCAATCCAACACGATCTGGCACAATCTGACAATATCCGACACGGTCCAACGCGATCCGGCATGATCCGACACGGTCCAACACGATCTGACACGATCCCACATGATCTGGCACGGTCCAACATGATCTGACATGATCCAACATGATCTGGCACAATCCGACACTATCCGACACGGTCCAACGCGATCCGACATGGTCCAACACGATCTGGCACGATCCAACACGGTCCAGCTCGATCCAACACGATCCAACATGATCTGGCACAATCCGACAATATCCGACACGGTCCAGCATGATCCGACAGGGTCCAGCGCGATCCGACACGGTCCAACATGATCTGGCACAATCCGACAATATCCGACACGGTCCAGCATGATCCGACAGGGTCCGGCGCGATCCGACACGGTCCAACACGATCTGGCACGATCCAACACGGTCCAGCTCGATCCAACACGGTCCAACATGATCTGGCACAATCCGACAATATCCGACACGGTCCAACACGATCCAACACAGTCCAGCGCGATCCGACACGATCCAGCGCGATCCGACACGGTCCAACATGATCTGGCACAATCCGACAATATCCAACACGGTCCAGCATGATCCGACAGGGTCCAGCGCGATCCGACATGGTCCAGCGCGATCCGGCATGATCCAGCGCGATCCAGCATGATCCCCGCACACAACTTCCTGATTGTCTTCTTATAAAACTAGAAGAAAAAAATTAAGGCGGAAAAACTGTTTTTCTCTTGATTTTGGACGACACAAAACATTTCTCCCTCTTGACTTTCGTGCTGCTTATATCCCGCAGAAGAGCCCTGAAGACTCCGGTGAAGAGAAACCCCAGAGAAAGCGCGACATGTGATACCGTACGAGCAAACTGATCACTCATAGCAGAGTGGATACCGGGTGTAAGACAGCACTACCCAAAATGCAATTCACTCTGTGCAGACACTAAACAAGCAGGAAATGCTGGGAGATTTCAGCTCTAAAGTCTGCAGAATAATGAGTGCAGCTCTCGAGTATAATACAGGAGGTAACTCAGGATCAGTAATGTAATGTATGTACACAGTGACTGCACCAGCAGAATAGTGAGTGCAGCTCTGGAGTATAATACAGGATGTAACTCAGGATCAGTAATGTAATGTATGTACACAGTGACTGCACCAGCAGAATAGTGAGTGCAGCTCTGGAGTATAATACAGGATGTAACTCAGGATCAGTAATGTAATGTATGTACACAGTGACTGCACCAGCAGAATAGTGAGTGCAGCTCTGGAGTATAATACTGGATGTAACTCAGGATCAGTACTGTAATGTATGTACACAGTGACTGCACCAGCGGAATAGTGAGTGCAGCTCTGGAGTATAATACAGGATGTAACTCAGGATCAGTAATGCAATGTATGTACACAGTGACTGCACCAGCAGAATAGTGAGTGCAGCTCTGGAGTATAATACAGGAGGTAACTCAGGATCAGTAATGTAATGTATGTACACAGTGACTGCACCAGCAGAATAGTGAGTGCAGCTCTGGGGTATAATACAGGATGTAACTCAGGATCAGTAATGCAATGTATGTACACAGTGACTGCACCAGCAGAATAGTGAGTGCAGCTCTGGAGTATAATACAGGAGGTAACTCAGGATCAGTAATGTAATGTATGTACACAGTGACTGCACCAGCGGAATAGTGAGTGCAGCTCTGGGGTATAATACAGGATGTAACTCAGGATCAGTAATGTAATGTATGTACACATTGACTGCACCAGCAGAATAGTGAGTGCAGCTCTGGGGTATAATACAGGATGTAACTCTGGATCAGTAATGTAATGTATGTACACAGTGACTGCACCAGCAGAATAGTGAGTGCAGCTCTGGAGTATAATACAGGATGTAACTCAGGATCAGTAATGTAATGTATGTACACAGTGACTGCACCAGCAGAATAGTGAGTGCAGCTCTGATCAGCTGCTAGTCAGTGTGGTGATTGCGGGTGTGGTGGCTGCAGATCCTGCTGTGAGCTCCTGATCTCTGAGAACCAACACCTCTCCACCTGGGAACCTGCTCTCTCTCTTTCCCGGAGGGAGAGCTGGTTTCTGGGATGAGTGAAGGAGCCAAGCCCCAGGCTTCTGCTTCCCGAACCAGGCCGGCGGGGGGCAGAAGAAACCAGCAACCGGCCTGCACATCAGAGGACTCGGGGTGAGACGCTCCACCAGGAGTCGCAGCAATGTGGCTCCTACTCCTCCCGGGATTGTGGAGACCCCTAGAAGCCGCAAGGCTTCCAGCATGGAGGTAAAGCCTGACAGCGGCGTGCATGATGGTGCTCCTTCCGGAGGAAAGCGGAGTGCTCACGGAGGTGAGGCCGACCTCCCTGAGGGGGGTTGGGCGCTGCAGGGACCCCGGGAGTCTGTGTCCACCTATGCCTCCCGGGTCATGATCCACCTCCGTGAGTATGAAGATGCCAGTAAGCTCATCAGGAGGCTCCGGGAGGAGCTGCGCTGCACAAGCGCCAAAGCTGCGGGGGCCTCCAAACAGAGCAAGGCTAAACTCCAGGCCAAGGTAAAGCGAGATTCACCTGCTGGAACTGAGGAAAGCTGACATCAGGGAGCAGAGTGGTCATTTCAAAGAAAAACTAATAAATGAAGACCGCTTTAGAGAAATGGCTGATACCAGAGAGCAAAGGCAGATGGGGCTGCAGCCTGAGAGCCAGGTGGATGATGAGAGTGATGATGACCAGCAGGAAGCCCCACCTGGCAGCCTGCAAAGTCACCCGCAGGCCACGTGCAGCGAGCTCCCTGCAGGACAGGTGACAGTGACATCCGGTCGCAGTTCTGCCGGCTCTGGGGAGGACAGTGACAGCAGCGGCCAGGGAGGGGCGCTAATGGCGGAGATTAAGCTCCTGGAGTCCCCAGTGTGCCTCCAAAACTTCCATCTTGGTGACGATCTACCAGAAGAGGCACCTGGGGGCCACAAAAAGGCAAAGAAGACCAAGCCAAAGCTGCAGGAGGCGGTAAGATACGTATATACCCCCCTCCCTGTACCCCCTGAGTCGGCGGCAGGCTCAGCTCGCTGTATAAGCCCCGTTGCCCAGCCCAGCCCGGGTTCTGCTGTGGATCCGGTGCAAAGGCGCGGGGAGATTACAGAGCGCGGTAGTGAGGCGCAGAGCTCCGTCTCTGCTTGTAGTAGCGGGGACGCAGCAGGAGGTGCATCAGCCGAGAGGCTGGACAGTGAGGGCGGCCCGGCGGCGGGCGTTCTATCAGGCCACGATGCTGTGGTGCGCTCCTCAGCGGGAGGGGGGAGCGGCCCGGTGTCGGGGGCAGCTCCGGTAGCCTCGGCGCCTCTGAATGCTGCTGCCGCTGATCACTTAGTTGAGAAGCGACGGCAGTGTGAGGGG
The DNA here is from genome assembly GCF_046119375.1 of Phyllobates terribilis. NCBI lineage: Eukaryota > Metazoa > Chordata > Amphibia > Anura > Dendrobatidae > Phyllobates > Phyllobates terribilis. The sequence continues at coordinate 16,948,365 of NW_027362774.1, forward strand.
GCTGTCGGGGCTGAGCGTTCCGGTCCTCCCACCAAAGTGCTATTTTGTGTTGGCGTCGCTGGTCCGGAAGATCCTGATGCTAAAGATCAGTGGCGCCTAACAGCATCTAAAGATCAGCGGCACATTATACCGAATGCCAAACAGCGGAAATTACCGACCAATGATGTGGAGGGCACACATAAGACCGGGGGTGAGGTCGCCTCCAGTTCTATGGAGGTGACTGAGCCCCTTGTGCCTGATGCGGAGGTCAAAATGTCATCCGCCATTGTTACTGGTCCAGCAGGAATGAATGTGGTGGTGGGGGTGAATGAGGCTAATTCATTGTCTAGTGGTGTGGTTGCTGGTTTGGTGGAGGGTGAGATGGAGGTGGGTAATGGTGTTGCTGTTCGGGCTGATGTGGTCACTGGTCCGGTTGCCCCCCCGGGGGTGGCAACACCTGTCCAGAGTTATGCCAGTGTCACCTCCGGGGCAAATAGGGCATCCTCCTTGTCTCCGGGCTTTGGGGACGGCATGTTGCAACGGCGCCTTCTGGAGGCTCTAAAGAAGGGGGAGAGATCACTAATGGTAGAGGGTCGAGAGGTTGATCTATCCTTCTGGATAGAGAGGCATGGCCTCGGGGCCTTCCGAGAGCAAAAAGGGGGGGATACAGTGTGGTCCCTCCCAACAGCCGGGCCAGGCAGTGTGCGTAGGAATGTGGTCCGTCTTCGGTGGAGGGGCAGTGATGCATGTCCTCCAAGGTCTAAAGTTGTGGAGCTCCTGCTGAGGATGGGCTTCAAGGCGATTGACATCTACGCCTTGATACATCCCTATTCCACGCCTGAGTTTGATATCAGCTTTGTTCGGCCGGAGGGGCTTGAGCTCTTCTGGGCGAATTATGAGCTGGCAAAAAAAGAGCCCGGCTGGCGAGACTTTGCCGTTCAGGCAGTGTCTCGCCAAAACCAGATCAAGAAAGTGACCGTGATGACTCGTAACGAGTCGCTTTCTTGCTATGACATCATGACGTGGCTTGGTCGGTATGGAGAGGTGGTGGAGATGCCAAAGAAAAACCGCGACGAGTTTGGTATCTGGTCAGGGGCCTGGACGTTTATGGTAAAACTTAAGCGTTCAGGTGGTACGGTTGCCCACATTCCATCGTCTGCCTTCCTGGGTAGGGATCGTATCCTGGTCTTCTACCAGGGGCAACCGAAGCTCTGTCACAGGTGCGGCGACCCCACACACTTCAGTGCAAACTGCACCGTGCAGAAATGCGCGTTGTGTGGGGGTGTCGGCCATCTTGCCGCCTCTTGTGTGGGGATTAAGTGCCACCTGTGTGGTGAGTTAGGTCACCCATTCAGCCGTTGTCCTCGCTCCTTCGCTAATGCAGTCGAGACCCCGGTGGGAGTAAGCCGTGAGGCCGATTCTGCTGGGGAGGGGACTAGCAGGGGTGGGGGAGCCGAGGGGCCAGGGAAGAAAAGCAATAAAAAGACGCCTGCCCAGCTGAGGCGTCTAGACAAGCGCAGACAGGAGAGGGAGCGGGGCGAGCCCCAGACTACCGGGGCAGCCCCTGTCCTGGATGCCAGTCTTGCTGCTGAGGCCCCGAGGGATGATGAGTTGGATGAGGAGGTCAGGAGGATCCACAGGGAGGAAACCGCCTCTGCCTCAGAATCCTCCCATTATGAAAGTATGGATGAGGATAATAAGCGGTGGCTAGAGAACAAGCGTAAGCTCAGCACCAAAAAGAAGAAAAAGAAGGGAGATAAAACATCTTCTCCCGCTCTGACCAAGATACCTAAGGAAGGTAAAACTGACTCCCCTCTGGTTGGTCTTTCTAACCGGTTCCAAGCCCTTGATAACATCTCTTCCTCTGAGGAGGAGGCCGAGGGTGAGGTTCCGGCTTCAGCGGAGCTTACAGGGGGCGCCGAGTCTCCTTCTTCTGGGGATGCAAGGTCCTTGGGGGGAGGGACTGGCCCAGAGTCCGGAGACGAGGACGAGAAAAGAAGGAAAAATGTGGGAATGGACACCTCTGTGTCATTAAAGAGGGGGAAGGATTCCTCCTCTGAGGCAGAGGGTAAGGGGAGTGGGAAGAAGAAAGCCATCTAACTCAATCACCAATAATGGCGGTACCCACTCCGTTGACTCTGGCTTCCATTAATGTCGCCAGCATTAAGTCAAATATGGCTAGATTTGCGGCCTTTGATTTTCTCAGCCGGGTTGAAGCTGGCATTTTCTTTTTGCAAGAGACCAGGCTGCCAAATATGGCAGAGGTGTTTATAGCTAAGAGGGAGTGGAGACTCGGGCCCTCCTATTGGTCTCTTGCGGCCGAGCCGTATAGCGGAGTGGCGGTCCTTTTTACCGCACCAGTAGAATGCCGACGGGTTATTGAGTTAGAAATGGGGAGGTGCCTGATATTAGATGTCCTCATGAAGGGACAGGTGCTTCGGCTCATTAACATTTATGGTCCCCAATCTAAGTGGGACCGGAAGTGTCTCTTTACGAGGATCAAGCCCTACCTTTTTACGAGTCGGCAGGTCGTCTTTGGAGGGGACTTCAACACTGTCACGAGGCCCCGGGATAGAGGAGGTTCCAGAGACAAGCTGACTTATGATAGCGTCGCCCTTAATAGTATAGCTAGTGAGGCTCGCCTGGTGGATGTCCACATCCGGCACACCCCAGGCCACGAGGGGTTCACCTATCATAGAGGTAACTGTAGGTCCAGGATAGACAGGTTTTATTTAAAGGAGGAAGCCGTCTCTTCAGCAGTATCTGTTGTTGAGGTGGAGTTCTCCGATCACTGTATGATTTTGTTTTCCCTGAATGTTACAGAGACCCCCCGGATGGGAAGAGGCTTTTGGAGGCTCAATTCGTCTCTCTTGGAAGAAGCGGAGATAAGACAGTCCTTTGAGGATTTTCTTCAGAGCCAGGTACCCTTACTGGATCTTTGTAGTAGTAAGTCAGAGTGGTGGGAGATGTTCAAGAAAAGGGTGGCGAGATTCTTCCGCCAGCTCTCGAGCCTCAGGAGCCTGGACAGGTATCGCCTGTATCAGGGCCTGAGGAGGAAACTCGAGCATCTTGTCTCAACTGGAGGTAGCCGCGAGGAGATCTCCAGAGTGAAATCTTTGCTAATGAGGTGTCAGTATGATAGACACGCATCTTTGGTTTTTGAGAGGGATTACGGGAAGTACCGCTCGCCCGATCCTTACAGAAACTGCAAGATGTCAGTGAATAGTAAAGTTGTTACAGGACTGGTTGACACTGCGGGGTCCCTGAAAAGATCCAGATCGGGGATCCTGGAGGTCGTCAGATCCTTCTACTCGCACCTCTTGGGGAAGAGGGATCTGGATTGGGATGAGATGTCGGCTTTTCTGGCTGAAGCCGTCCCCGAACCAGGGGTAGACCCCTCTCTTGGCGTTTTGACAGAGATGATCAGGGAAGAGGAAGTTAAGTTGGCGATTGAAGGGCTTGCCCTGAAGAAATCTCCCGGTCCGGATGGCTTAACATCTGAATTCTATAAGACCTTTAAGGACGCCTTGGTTCCCCTCTTGACTGAGGTATTCAATGAGTGTCTTTCCTCGGGCACTCTGCCAAAGTCAATGAGGAGGTCTGCCCTGATCATCTTGTCAAAGGGTAAGGACCCATCTTGCATTGAGAATTGGCGTCCCATAGCGCTTCTCAATGCAGACAGGAAGGTTTTGGCAAAGGTGCTGTTTAATCGGCTGGTGAAATTTGCACCCCAGCTCCTTTCGGGGGCCCAGCATTGCTCTGTTCCGGGCCGCAGTACAATTAGTGCTGTACTCTGTGTCCGAGAGGCGGTGGAGCAGGGTAGGGCTGGCCACTGGAAGGGGTACATGCTGTCATTGGACCAGGCAAAAGCGTTTGATCGGGTTAATCATGAGTACCTCTGGTCTGTCCTTCTGAGATATGGCCTGCCGGGGGGGTTCGTTGATTGGCTTAAGACCTTGTACGCTGGGGCAGAGAGTTTCCCGCTTGTGAACGGTTGGATTGGCAGCTCTTTTGAGGTTGGGTGTGGTGTTCGCCAGGGTTGTCCCTTGAGCCCGCTACTGTACGCGTTTGCGATTGACCCACTTCTTAGGAGGGTGGAGCGTGGACCGTTAGCTGGGATCGGGATGGACCGGGCAGCACCGGAAGCCACTCTGAGAGTGGTGGCGTATGCCGATGACGTCACCGTTTTTGTTTCCTCTGATGGGGAGGCAGAATGGCTGATGTCAGAGGTAAATCGCTACTCGGAGGCATCCGGGTCTAAGATCAACCGGGATAAGTGTGAGAGTCTCTGGCTGGGAGGAGGAGATCCTGGTTTTGATCTCCTGGACACCCTTCCAGAACCCAAAGTCTCTGCAAAAGTTCTTGGCATCGAATTTGGCCAGGGGGATTATCCCAAACAAAATTGGGACAGCAGGCTAGAGATCGCCACTCAGAAGGTGAACCAATGGAAGGGTTGGTCTTTGACCCTAAGGGAAAGGGTAAACCTGATCAAAACTTACCTGCTCCCTTTGCTGATCTATCTGGGCAGTGTGTGCATCTTGCCAGAGCCTCTCTGGACTCTGGTCTACAGTTTGTTCTTTCAACTGTTATGGGGGAATAGACTGAACCTGGTCAAGAGGGAGGTTACTTACCGTACGAGGAGACTAGGAGGGTTGGGTATGGTCAACCCTGTGGTATTCCTTGTGAATACCTTCATTAAGATCAATATTGCAAACCTCTGGAAAGAGAGGGCTCCTCCGTGGGTATTCTCCTGTAAGGGATGGTTTCAGCCTTTCTTCCAGGAATGGGAGACAGGAGGGCAAGTGAAGGATCTCCGCACACCGCATGGACATCTCCCGGCTTACGCTACCGTGGTTCTGAAGGTAATTCGCCGGTGGGGTCTGGGAATGTGGGAGGTCAGGACTCTGCCAAGGAAGCTCCTTGACAAAAGGGTTCTGTTGACCCATTTTCAGAGGCCTCTGGCGCTCAGGGATTGCCCAAGTCGGGATCTTGGGGTGGGTCTGCATCTTTTGAATTCTATCAGGATCCCCTCGAAGGTTTGGGACTTGGCTTGGCGCTGCTTCCATGGGAAACTGTGTGTGAGGGACAATCTGAAGTGTAGGAGCTCTGAGGACAGGAACTGTCCTCGGGAGCATTGTGGTACCATGCTTGAAAGCATGGATCACTTACTGCTTCGTTGTCCCTTTAACACAGAGGTGTACAACAGGGTGGGCGCCTCCATTGGCTGGCCCCGGCTGGCCGGTCTCTCTTATGCGGAATGGGCCTATGGAGCATTCGGGGACCTGGGTGGTCGGGACCGCTGCACCTTATTTCTAGTTAGCGCAGTGGTTAGGTATCACACGTGGAACGCACGGTGCTTAGTATCGACGCAGCGGAAAATCCTCCCAGTGGACGATGTGCTTAGGACCATACTCGGTGACCTGGTGAAGGTGCGTTCTCTGGAGTATGAGAGACTGGGTACACGGAGGGCCGCTCTCCTCTGGAGGGGCTTTTCTTTTAGTGTGCCCTAGTCTGGTCGTCTCCTCTCCTGGTGGTGGGCTGCTGCTGACACCATAGATTTTTGTTTTATTGATCAGTAGACAGTGATGTAGGGCTGCAGGCGCCGAACTTGGGCTTTATCAGTTGTGGTTATTGTATTGTTTGTTTCTGTATATATTGTATATATGGGTTTGGGTGGAGGTGTTCGGTTGGGTGGAGGGAAAAGGGGGGAGGTGGGTTCATCTTGTGGGACACTGGTTATTTGGGTGAAAAGCTGGCACTGCCTGATCTGGCCTATGGACGTTGGACATGGACTGAGGCATGAGACGCAGGACCAGCTCTCAGGTCAGTGCCGGGGAGGGACTGGTGGGCTCGAGTGTGGGGGGTTTTGTTTTGTCTTGTATATATTTGTATAGTTAGCATTTATTTTATTTATTTAATAAAAAAAAAAAAGAATGTATATATTAGTTTGTATATAATTTGTCGGTTATTGTTTATTATATTGTTATTTTTTGTTTGGTAACCGGACCAGATGTCATGGTGTAGATAGTTATTATTCTGTATATATGTATAATATGTGTGTGAGGAGAGAGGGAGCGGCTGGACCAGTTCATTACATTGTTTATTGTCTGGTTATTAATTTTGTTATGTTTTTCATTTTTATAATAAAAGATCTACAGGATGTAACTCAGGATCAGTAATGTAATGTATGTACACAGTGACTGCACCAGCAGAATAGTGAGTGCAGCTCTGGAGTATAATACAGGATGTAACTCAGGATCAGTAATGTAATGTATGTACACAGTGACTGCACCAGCAGAATAGTGAGTGCAGCTCTGGAGTATAATACAGGATGTAACTCAGGATCAGTAATGTAATGTATGTACACAGTGACTGCACCAGCAGAATAGTGAGTGCAGCTCTGGAGTATAATACAGGATGTAACTCAGGATCAGTAAAGTAATGTATGTACACAGTGACTGCACCAGCAGAATAGTGAGTGCAGCTCTGGAGTATAATACAGGATGTAACTCAGGATCAGTAATGTAATGTATGTACACAGTGACTGCACCACCAGAATAGTGAGTGCAGCTCTGGAGTATAATACAGGATGTAACTCAGGATCAGTAATGTAATGTATGTACACAGTGACTGCACCAGCAGAATAGTGAGTGCAGCTCTGGAGTATAATACAGGAGGTAACTCCGGATCAGTAATGTAATGTATGTACACAGTGACTGCACCAGCAGAACAGTGAGTGCAGCTCTGGAGTATAATACAGGATGTAACTCAGGATCAGTAATGTAATGTATGTACACAGTGACTGCACCAGCAGAATAGTGAGTGCAGCTCTGGAGTATAATACAGGATGTAACTCAGGATCAGTAATGTAATGTATGTACACAGTGACTGCACCAGCAGAATAGTGAGTGCAGCTCTGGAGTATAATACAGGATGTAACTCAGGATCAGTAATGTAATGTATGTACACAGTGACTGCACCAGCAGAATAGTGAGTGCAGCTCTGGAGTATAATACTGGATGTAACTCAGGATCAGTACTGTAATGTATGTACACAGTGACTGCACCAGCGGAATAGTGAGTGCAGCTCTGGAGTATAATACAGGATGTAACTCAGGATCAGTAATGTAATGTATGTACACAGTGACTGCACCAGCAGAATAGTGAGTGCAGCTCTGGAGTATAATACAGGAGGTAACTCAGGATCAGTAATGTAATGTATGTACACAGTGACTGCACCAGCAGAATAGTGAGTGCAGCTCTGGGGTATAATACAGGATGTAACTCAGGATCAGTAATGTAATGTATGTACACAGTGACTGCACCAGCAGAATAGTGAGTGCAGCTCTGGAGTATAATACAGGATGTAACTCAGGATCAGTAATGTAATGTATGTACACATTGACTGCACCAGCAGAATAGTGAGTGCAGCTCTGGGGTATAATACAGGATGTAACTCAGGATCAGTAATGTAATGTATGTACACAGTGACTGCACCAGCAGAATAGTGAGTGCAGCTCTGGAGTATAATACAGGAGGTAACTCAGGATCAGTAATGTAATGTATGTACACAGTGACTGCACCAGCAGAATAGTGAGTGCAGCTCTGGAGTATAATACAGGATGTAACTCAGGATCAGTAATGTAATGTATGTACACAGTGACTGCACCAGCAGAATAGTGAGTGCAGCTCTGGAGTATAATACAGGAGGTAACTCAGGATCAGTAATGTAATGTATGTACACAGTGACTGCACCAGCAGAATAGTGAGTGCAGCTCTGGAGTATAATACAGGAGGTAACTCAGGATCAGTAATGTAATGTATGTACACAGTGACTGCACCAGCAGAATAGTGAGTGCAGCTCTGGAGTATAATACAGGATGTAACTCAGGATCAGTAATGTAATGTATGTACACAGTGACTGCACCAGCAGAATAGTGAGTGCAGCTCTGGAGTATAATACAGGATGTAACTCAGGATCAGTAATGTAATGTATGTACACAGTGACTGCACCAGCAGAATAGTGAGTGCAGCTCTGGAGTATAATACAGGAGGTAACTCAGGAGCAGTAATGTAATGTATGTACACAGTGACTGCACCAGCAGAATAGTGAGTGCAGCTCTGGAGTATAATACAGGATGTAACTCAGGATCAGTAATGTAATGTATGTACACAGTGACTGCACCAGCAGAATAGTGAGTGCAGCTCTGGAGTATAATACAGGATGTAACTCAGGATCAGTAATGTAATGTATGTACACAGTGACTGCACCAGCAGAATAGTGAGTGCAGCTCTGGAGTATAATACAGGAGGTAACTCAGGAGCAGTAATGTAATGTATGTACACAGTGACTGCACCAGCAGAATAGTGAGTGCAGCTCTGGGGTATAATACAGGATGTAACTCAGGATCAGTAATGTAATGTATGTACACAGTGACTGCACCAGCAGAATAGTGAGTGCAGCTCTGGAGTATAATACAGGATGTAACTCAGGATCAGTAATGTAATGTATGTACACAGTGACTGCACCAGCAGAATAATGAGTGCAGCTCTGGGGTATAATACAGGAGGTAACTCGGGATCAGTAATGTAATGTATGTACACAGTGACTGCACCAGCAGAATAGTGAGTGCAGCTCTGGAGTATAATACAGGATGTAACTCAGGATCAGTAATGTAATGTATGTACACAGTGACTGCACCAGCAGAATAGTGAGTGCAGCTCTGGAGTATAATACAGGATGTAACTCAGGATCAGTAATGTAATGTATGTACACAGTGACTGCACCAGCAGAATAGTGAGTGCAGCTCTGGAGTATAATACAGGAGGTAATTCAGGATCAGTAATGTAATGTATGTACACAGTGACTGCACCAGCAGGATAGTGAGTGCAGCTCTGGAGTATAATACAGGAGGTAACTCAGGATCAGTAATGTAATGTATGTACACAGTGACTGCACCAGCAGAATAGTGAGTGCAGCTCTGGAGTATAATACAGGAGGTAACTCGGGATCAGTAATGTATGTACACAGTGACTGTACCAGCAGGATAGTGAGTGCAGCTCTGGAGTATAATACAGGAGGTAACTCAGGATCAGTAATGTAATGTATGTACACAGTGACTGCACCAGCAGAATAGTGAGTGCAGCTCTGGAGTATAATACAGGAGGTAACTCGGGATCAGTAATGTATGTACACAGTGACTGTACCAGCAGAATAGTGAGTGCAGCTCTGGAGTATAATACAGGAGGTAACTCGGGATCAGTAATGTATGTACACAGTGACTGTACCAGCAGAATAGTGAGTGCAGCTCTGGGGTATAATACAGGATGTAACTCAGGATCAGTAATGTAATGTATGTACACAGTGACTGCACCAGCAGAATAGTGAGTGCAGCTCTGGAGTATAATACAGGATGTAACTCAGGATCAGTAATGTAATGTATGCACACAGTGACTGCACCAGCAGAATAGTGAGTGCAGCTCTGTGGTATAATACAGGATGTAACTCAGGATCAGTAATGTAATGTATGTACACAGTGACTGCACCAGCAGAATAGTGAGTGCAGCTCTGGAGTATAATACAGGATGTAACTCAGGATCAGTAATGTAATGTATGCACACAGTGACTGCACCAGCAGAATAGTGAGTGCAGCTCTATAGTATAATACAGGATGTAACTCAGGATCAGTAATGTAATGTATGTACACAGTGACTGCACCAGCAGAATAGTGAGTGCAGCTCTGTGGTATAATACAGGAGGTAACTCAGGATCAGTAATGTAATGTATGTACACAGTGACTGCATCAGCAGAATAGTGAGTGCAGCTCTGGGGTATAATACAGGAGGTAACTCAGGATCAGTAATGTAATGTATGTACACAGTGACTGCACCAGCAGAATAGTGAGTGCAGCTCTGGAGTATAATACAGGATGTAACTCAGGATCAGTAATGTAATGTACGTACACAGTGACTGCACCAGCAGAATAGCGAGTACAGCTCTGGAGTATAATACAGGAGGTAACTCAGGATCAGTAATGTAATGTATGTACACAGTGACTGCACCAGCAGAATAGTGAGTGCAGCTCTGGAGTATAATACAGGAGGTAACTCAGGATCAGTAATGTAATGTATGTACACAGTGACTCCACCAGCAGAATAGTGAGTGCAGCTCTGGAGCCGCTGTGGGGTCGATTCCACTAAATGCTTAGCTTCATATAGGGATAAGATGTATGACAATAGAAACAAGGAGTTTTCGGCGCCTGCAGGTCACACGGAGAACACAAAGCTTTTCCGACAGTCGTCTGATCCCCTGAAATTAGTTCATGAGAGGTCGGCCAGAACAGAGCGCTCAATATCATGTCCCCGGGGACGGAGCAAGCAGTAAATTAATGTGGAGAAGATCCAAGGGCTGAGTCCATCAATAACCCCGACGCTCTCCTCATACCCGGCGCTCTCCTCATACCCCGGCGCTCTCCTCATACCCCGGCGCTCTCCTCATACCCGGCGCTCTCCTCATACCCGGCCCTCTCCTCATACCCGGCGCTCTCCTCATACCCGGCGCTCTCCTCATACCCCGGCGCTCTCCTCATACCCGGCGCTCTCCTCATACCCGGCGCTCTCCTCATACCCGGCGCTCTCCTCATACCCGGCCCTCTCCTCATACCCGGCCCTCTCCTCATACCCGGCGCTCTCCTCATACCCGGCGCTCTCCTCATACCCGGCGCTCTCCTCATACCCCGGCGCTCTCCTCATACCCGGCGCTCTCCTCATACCCCGGCGCTCTCCTCATACTCCGGCGCTCTCCTCATACTCCGGCGCTCTCCTCATCCCCGGCGCTCTCCTCATACCCCGGCGCTCTCCTCATACCCCGGCGCTCTCCTCATACCCCGGCGCTCTCCTCATACCCGGCGCTCTCCTCATACCCGGCGCTCTCCTCATACCCGGCTCTGAGCCGAGGACCTGACTCCACATAATAGCAGATCTGTGACTGCGGCTTCGGGTTGGAGCTTCTCTTGGTGACTTCTCGTGGGTAGCACTTATTGTCTGGCAATGTTGGGGCCCTGGATTGTGTGAACTGGAGCTGATGTGATTGACGACAATCTCTGTACAGCGCTGCAGAATATGTGGTCGCTATAGATGAATAATATAAGCAAGATGAATCCAGCCCCCGTCTGCCATAACATAGTATATGGATGGGGATTGTCTTTTGGAGGCTACCCCTTTAAGGAGACATTTAATAGAATTTGCAAAAAATAATAATATTTCTTTACAGTAAAATCTGATTCTTTCTCCACTTATGAGACACTTCTTTTGCTCTTTCACCTCCTGGACTCGTTTTTCATTCTGAAATACTGCTAAAATCCAACCTGTTAAAGACAAGACACACTGTCCGCTAAATGAGGGGTGAGATTACAGCTCCTTACTGAGATGGCAGGAAGGGGAGACAGATCAGAAAAAGAAAGACACACACAAGTAATGGTGCTGTTTTTTTGGAAGTGGCTTACCCCAGAGCTGGATTCACAGTTACACTTCTCGGTACTGCTGTATAATGTCCTCCATGCTAGTGCTTTCTGGTAAGTGTTTATCTCACCTTAGAGCTGGATTCACAGTTACAATGCTCAGCACTGCTGTATAATGTCCTCCATGCTAATGCTTTCTAGTAAGTGTTTATTTCAACTTAGAGCTGGATTCACAGCTACAATGCTCAGCACTGCTGTATAATGTCCTCCATGCTGATGGTTTCTAGTAAGTGTTTATCTCACCTTAGAGCTGGATTCACAGCTACAATGCTCAGTACTGCTGTATAATGTCCTCCATGCTGATGCTTTCTAGTAAGTGTTTATTTCAACTTAGAGCTGGATTCACAGCTACAATGCACAGTACTGCTGTATAATGTCCTCCATGCTGATGCTTTCTAGTAAGTGTTTATTTCACCTTAGAGCTGGATTCACAACTGCACTGCTCAGTACTGCTGTATAATGTCCTCCATGTTTATGCTTTCTTGTAAATGTTTATCTCACCTTAGATCTGGATTCACAGCTACAATGCTCAGTACTGCTGTATAATGTCCTCCATGCTGATGCTTTCTAGTAACTGTTTATTTCAACTTAGAGCTGGATTCACAGTTAGACTTTTCAGTACTGCTGTATAATGTCCTCCATGCGGATGTTTTCTAGTAAGTTTTTATCTCACCTTATAGCAGGATTCACAGTTACACTTCTCAGTGCTGTTGTATATTGTTCTCCATGTTGATGCCGTCTAGTAAGTGTTTATCTCGCCCCAGAGCTGGATTTACATTTACACTGCTCAGTAGTGGTGTATAATTTCCTCCATGCTGATGCTTTCTAGTAAGTGTTTAGCTCACAGTAGAGTTGGATTCACATTTACACTTCTCAGTATTGCTGTATATTGTTCCCCATGCTGATGCCTTCTAGTAGGTGTTTATCTTACCCCAGAACTGGATTTACAGTTACACTGCTCAGTATTGCTGGGTAATGACCTAAATGCAGCAGCTTTCTAGTATGTTTTCCCTTATTCCAGTGCTGAAATCACAGCTGCACAGCTTAGTATAGAGACAGGAAAGCAGGAATCTCTCATGTCTCTGTGCGCTGTGTATGGGAGACATCATAGAAGGTAGTTTCCACCCACTAGCTCAGAGACAGCTGAAAATTAGAGAGAGAATCCGCAGAGGGGAAAGACGTTGCAGAAGCAAGATATAAATCATATAATAGCCGAAAATGTGTAATCCCTCATGTACACACACAGCAGCTTATTCTCAAAAGTCACCTGAAACTACACCTTAAAGGGACAGTCACATGTCTCTCAACATTCAATGACCAATCAGTCAGAAGTATCTAGAAGACCTTCCTATGCCTCCTCCAGAGATAATGGCTTTCATTGAAACCAGAGCTTCACTTCTGCAGGATCTCCAGAAACCCTTTGGGTTCTATAATGGCAGCCATTAATAGTTTCCTGTGTCGGAGGCTCGGATGCCATGGAGCCGTTCTACCCATTCCTGGTGATGAAGCCAATCGATTCTGTGCTCCATGTAATTACCGAGGCAGCAAGGCCAACTGTACCGAGATGGAAGAAATGACAGAATTCACCCCACATCAATCCATCCATCTTATAACTGTCACTTACATATAATATACAAATAACCTCATGTGATACAAATGTGACATCACTGGTTCTGATGACATCCTACAAGAGTCCATTGGTTAGACTTGCTATGGTCACTCCACCATTCCTCTCGAATTCCTTATTTCTCTGTCATTGATGTGTCTATCTCTGCTTTCTTCGTAGGTCACCAAGATGTTGGCGGTGGTGGTCGTGCTCTTTGCGCTTCTTTGGATGCCCTACCGGACTTTAGTTCTAGTAAACTCCTTTGTGGAGAATCCGTACTTGGACCCCTGGTTCCTTCTGTTCTGTCGAATCTGTGTTTACGCCAACAGTGCCATCAACCCCGTCATCTACAACCTCATGTCTCAGAAGTTCCGCACAGCTTTCAAGAGGTTGTGTAAATGTGGCCAAGTGGAGACCCAGAGGAGGAACACATACCTGACCACCACCAACTACAGCATGGTGAGAGATCCCACCAACGTCAGGTCCGAGAAGAAGGAGAAGCCACCACTAGAGAACCCAACCATTGTCCCCAAACAGTCCGACAAACCGAAGGTGGAGGGGGAATTGTATTATAGTATTGTCTAAGGTCACAGTGTTCTCCATGCTCCATTCCACCAGCAAAGGTGATGATCTACTGTAAGTCCAACAAGACATCTGTGATTAAAGAGCCACAGGGTCTGGGACTCTCAGCTCAAACCAGAAAAACCAAACCACAGTTCTGAGATCCCTCAGAATCCCAACAATGTGTACAACCATTGTTATAGCCACACATTATACTGTTGCTACATGTGGCTTCAAAATGTCCTGATGTTAGCCCCTGGAGTCAGGTGGGTGGTCTCAGGTCATGGGGATGCTCATGGGATGAGGTGGGTAGCCTCAGGTCATGGCATTGCCTATGGGGTCAGGTGGGTGGCATCAGGTCATGGGTGTTGCCCATGGAGTCAAGTGGGTAACCTCAGGTTATGGAGTTGCCCATGGAGTCAGATGGGTGGCCATAAGTCATGTGGTTGCCCATGGGGTCAGGTGGGTGGCCTCAGGTCATGGGGTTTCCCACAGGGTCAGGTGGGTAGCCTCAGGTAATGGGGTTGCCCATAGGGTCAGGAGGGTAGCGTCAGGTCATGTGGTTGCCCATGGGGTCAGGTGGGTGGCTTCAGGTCATGGGGTTTCCCACAGGGTCAGGTGGGTAGCCTCAGGTCATGGGGTTGCCCATAAGGTCAGGTGGGTGGCGTCAGGTCATGGGGTTGCCCATGGAGTCAGGTGGTGGCCTTTGGGTTATGGGGTTGCCAAGGGGGTCAAGTGGGTGACCTCAGGTCATTGGGTTGCCCATAAGGTCAGGTGGGTGGCGTCAGGTCATGGGGTTGCCCATGGAGTCAGGTGGTGGCCTTTGGGTTATGGGGTTGCCAAGGGGGTCAAGTGGGTGACCTCAGGTCATTGGGTTGCCCATAAGGTCAGGTGGGTGGCGTCAGGTCATGGGGTTGCCCATGGAGTCAGGTGGTGGCCTTTGGGTTATGGGGTTGCCAAGGGGGTCAAGTGGGTGACCTCAGGTCATTGGGTTGCCCACAGAGTCAAGTGGGTGGCCCCAGGTCTCCCCTCTATTAACACATCAACAGCTCTATGGTCACTGGGGATTGAGGATATGAGAGAGTTTGGGTGTTTTTGTAGGAATGTGACCCATCATGGACACCATTTGGGCCCCACCTAGATGCCAGCAGGAGATGGGGCCCTGACTGATTTTACTACAGGACCAACCTCTTCAGTGTATGTTCTTGGTGACCAATATTAAGTCTCCTCTGACTAGTTCCTATGGGGAATGTTTCGTGTACATTAAAGTCTTTATCTACCGGAGCTCAGGTTTATTACGATGCAAATCGGTGAGACCTTACATCTAGTGAGCGGGTGGGGAGATCTGGCCATAAACTACATCTGATTTTCATATGGCCATCAGCCTATCATTCTTTATCCAATGTCCCACATCTATGAAAAGTAGATGTAGCTGGGGGGGGGGGGGAGGCGGAAGCAGCAATGTCCTTCTGCCTGAAGCCCCGCCACCCGATAAGACACCAGTGTTATGCCTTGCTGCACATTATAGGTATGGGTCTTTCACCGACGGTGAACCAGGCCCGAGGGCTTCAAGTTACACCTCTGTTAAAATCCATGTATTCCAGAGATGGATCTCTAGCCTGAAAACTAATGGAAAAATGCAAATTTAGGATGGATAATATTATTTATCTGAGCTCACAAAGTGCCAGTCAGGGATTCACCCACCGACCTTTCTAGTGTCCTGTGATCGCTCCCTGCCCTGCTGAATGTCTGAAGAGTTGCATTGAGGCATGAGCTATTTTCCGTTCCCTAAATGGCACTTTGGAGGGGATTTCAGGAGATTTTCTCCCTTATTTCCGATTTATTAGGGTCTATATAGAAAGTAATGCCTGTGACGGAGCCCGTGCTGATGACAGATCTCTTTAAGATTGGTCATATTGGCTGAATTATCTTGTTCTCCTGTCGCCCCTGGAGCGTTATTTCCACTCGATATACCAGACCTTGTCGCCGGACGATATCTCAGAGACCTCAGTGTATTATCCTGGACACGGCCGTCACTGATTTTCCATTCTTCATGCTCATGCCATGCGACTTTTTTTTACAATAGCTTTCATTGTAATTTTACATTTTTCAAGAAGTTAATAATGCGATAAAAGATGGTACAAGTGAGACACCGTACATAACATAGAAATGCTTAAGAGTCCAGTGGGCGGTCCTATCTCTGACTGACAGCCTTCCCTGTATTGGTATGCTTACAGAGATAGCAGTCACCGATTAGGACCGCCCACTGGACTCCCAAGCTTAGGCACAGATACATTAGATGGACGTTGGCGATGGTTAGGCGGTTATCCAGACCTGTATAGTCTCGACATTCGGTTTGTGATCCTTTAATTTTTCTGTAACATTAGACCCAAGAATCCAAATCTAATGAAGATCTCCCGTCTCGGCCGCAGTCACACGGGTTACACAATACACAAGCCTCAAAGTGTTCTCATGTGTCCAAGTGCAAGAGGGTGTAACTGTATGTAAACCAGGTATTCATGGACAGTTACCAGAGATGATTAGTCATTGTTAATTGGCATCGACGCATCTTTGATATATTGTTACTTTTATATTGCTTAGGGAAAGAAATCTCCTGATGCTACCCAGAAACCATTCAATAAGCTGCTGTTGATGGATCCATAATTGTTATTATGTGGCACTATTTGATATTTTAGTTCATAATGGTGCACTGCTGCGTACAGTACGGGTTGTAGGGAGATTGTTATATTCACCCCATATTGTATAATTTATATCTGGTGATTACTGGAAATCATCAACAAGCTGCTGTTGATGGATCCCTCCTCATCTTTAAGTATCTCCTTTTGCTAATTGAGTACATAGTGAAGACACTTTTTGTAGATGAGAAGTGTTAAAGCCGTTCAGGCTCTTAGGTTTCTACCAAGTCTTGGATGCACAGTAATGTGTCTTTTCACCTTAGTGCACTCAAAGTACTAAGTAGAGATCCAAGTATCAGATCCCTTTACAGCAGCTTGTTGGTGGATCTGCCATTCCTTGTTATATATAGTAGGACCAAAGAATGAATGTGCCGGTGCGGACGCCTCTGTGTAATCATTTCTTTTTCTACGCTACGATGAAATAAACCATGACGGGGATGAAGCTCGGGGGCCATATATAGTGAAGACGTCTGTATGTAGCTGCTGCCGATATTTTTAAGTATTAATACGATGTCATGTAGTTCAGTATATAATATAAAAATAAAATGTTCCCTCTGTTACATCTGCGGGTATTCATTTCACCTAAAGGAACTCCCCAAACATCACAAAATGTCCTTCTCGTTCCGTCCCCTCCAGCAAAGGAGACTAATGAGGGCAGGGTGTGTAAAGTGGAAATGTATGAATCCCTAAGTGCCCCCACAACAACAGCGACGTCCACAGCGGCCCCCACAACAACAGCGACGGCCACAGCGCCCCCCACAACAACAGCGACGTCCACAGCGCCCCCCACAACAACAGCGACGTCCACAGCGCCCTCCACAATAACAGCGACGTCCACAGCGCCCTCCACAATAACAGCGACGTCCACAGCGCCCTCCACAATAACAGTGATATCCACAGTGCCCCCATAATAACAGTGACATCCACAGTGCTCCCATAATAACAGCGACATCCACAGTGCTCCCATAATAACAGTGATATCCACAGTGCTCCCATAATAACAGTGATATCCACAGTGCCCCCATAATAACAGTGATATCCACAGTGCCCCCATAATAACAGTGATATCCACAGTGCTCCCATAATAACAGTGACATCCACAGTGCCCCCATAATAACAGCGACATCCACAGTGCTCCCATAATAACAGTGATATCCACAGTGCCCCCATAATAACAGCGATATCCACAGTGCTCCCATAATAACAGTGATATCCACAGTGCTCCCATAATAACAGTGATATCCACAGTGCTCCCATAATAACAGTGACATCCACAGTGCTCCCATAATAACAGTGACATCCACAGTGCTCCCATAATAACAGTGACATCCACAGTGCTCCCATAATAACAGTGATATCCACAGTGCCCCCATAATAACAGCGATATCCACAGTGCTCCCATAATAACAGTGACATCCACAGTGCTCCCATAATAACAGTGATATCCACAGTGCTCCCATAATAACAGTGATATCCACAGTGCTCCCATAATAACAGTGATATCCACAGTGCTCCCATAATAACAGTGACATCCACAGTGCCCCCATAATAACAGTGATATCCACAGTGCTCCCATAATAACAGTGACATCCACAGTGCTCCCATAATACAGTGATATCCACAGTGCTCCCATAATAACAGTGACATCCACAGTGCCCCCATAATAACAGCGACATCCACAGTGCTCCCATAATAACAGCGACATCCACAGTGCTCCCATAATAACAGTGATATCCACAGTGCTCCCATAATAACAGTGATATCCACAGTGCTCCCATAATAACAGTGACATCCACAGTGCTCCCATAATACAGTGATATCCACAGTGCTCCCATAATAACAGTGACATCCACAGTGCCCCCATAATAACAGCGACATCCACAGTGCTCCCATAATAACAGCGACATCCACAGTGCTCCCATAATAACAGCGACATCCACAGTGATCCCATAATAACAGCGACATCCACAGTGCTCCCATAATAACAGTGATATCCACAGTGCCCCCATAATAACAGTGACATCCACAGTGCCCCCATAATAACAGTGACATCCACAGTGCCCCCATAATAACAGTGACATCCACAGTGCCCCCATAATAACAGTGACATCCACAGTGCCCCCATAATAACAGTGACATCCACAGTGCCCGCATAATAACAGTGATATCCACAGTGCCCCCATAATAACAGTGATATCCACAGTGCTCCATAATAACAGTGATATCCACAGTGCTCCCATAATAACAGTGACATCCACAGTGCTCCATAATAACAGTGACATCCACAGTGCTCCCATAATAACAGTGACATCCACAGTGCCCCCATAATAACAGTGACATCCACAGTGCCCGCATAATAACAGTGATATCCACAGTGCCCCCATAATAACAGTGATATCCACAGTGCCCGCATAATAACAGTGATATCCACAGTGCCCCCATAATAACAGTGACATCCACAGTGCTCCCATAATAACAGTGACATCCACAGTGCCCCCATAATAACAGTGATATCCACAGTGCCCCCATAATAACAGTGACATCCACAGTGCTCCCATAATAACAGTGATATCCACAGTGCTCCCATAATAACAGTGACATCCACAGTGCCCCCATAATAACAGTGACATCCACAGTGCTCCCATAATAACAGTGACATCCACAGTACCCCCATAATAACAGTGATATCCACAGTGCTCCCATAATAACAGTGACATCCACAGTGCTCCATAATAACAATGACATCCACAGTACCCCCATAATAACAGTGATATCCACAGTGCTCCCATAATAACAGCGATATCCACAGTGCCCCCATAATAACAGCGATATCCACAGTGCCCCCATAATAACAGTGATATCCACAGTGCTCCCATAATAACAGTGATATCCACAGTGCTCCCATAATAACAGCGATATCCACAGTGCTCCCATAATAACAGTGATATCCACAGTGCTCCCATAATAACAGTGATATCCACAGTGCTCCCATAATAACAGTGACATCCACAGTGCCCCCATAATAACAGTGATATCCACAGTGCTCCCATAATAACAGTGACATCCACAGTGCTCCATAATAACAGCGATATCCACAGTGCTCCATAATAACAGTGACATCCACAGTGCTCCCATAATAACAGTGACATCCACAGTGCTCCATAATAACAGTGATATCCACAGTGCTCCCATAATAACAGTGACATCCACAGTGCTCCCATAATAACAGTGACATCCACAGTGCCCCCATAATAACAGTGACATCCACAGTGCTCCCATAATAACAGTGATATCCACAGTGCTCCCATAATAACAGTGACATCCACAGTGCTCCCATAATAACAGTGATATCCACAGTGCTCCCATAATAACAGTGATATCCACAGTGCTCCCATAATAACAGTGACATCCACAGTGCCCCCATAATAACAGCGACATCCACAGTGCTCCCATAATAACAGCGACATCCACAGTGCTCCCATAATAACAGCGACATCCACAGTGCTCCCATAATAACAGTGACATCCACAGTGCCCCCATAATAACAGTGATATCCACAGTGCCCCCATAATAACAGTGACATCCACAGTGCCCCATAATAACAGTGACATCCACAGTGCTCTCATAATAACAGTGACATCCACAGTGCTCCCATAATAACAGTGACATCCACAGTGCCCCCATAATAACAGTGATATCCACAGTGCCCCCATAATAACAGCGACATCCACAGTGCCCCCATAATAACAGCGACATCCACAGTGCTCTCATAATAACAGTGACATCCACAGTGCTCCCATAATAACAGTGACATCCACAGTGCCCCCATAATAACAGTGACATCCACAGTGCCCCCATAATAACAGTGACATCCACAGTGCCCGCATAATAACAGTGATATCCACAGTGCCCCCATAATAACAGTGATATCCACAGTGCTCCATAATAACAGTGATATCCACAGTGCTCCCATAATAACAGTGACATCCACAGTGCTCCATAATAACAGTGACATCCACAGTGCTCCCATAATAACAGTGACATCCACAGTGCCCCCATAATAACAGTGACATCCACAGTGCCCGCATAATAACAGTGATATCCACAGTGCCCCCATAATAACAGTGATATCCACAGTGCCCGCATAATAACAGTGATATCCACAGTGCCCCCATAATAACAGTGACATCCACAGTGCTCCCATAATAACAGTGACATCCACAGTGCCCCCATAATAACAGTGATATCCACAGTGCCCCCATAATAACAGTGACATCCACAGTGCTCCCATAATAACAGTGATATCCACAGTGCTCCCATAATAACAGTGACATCCACAGTGCCCCCATAATAACAGTGACATCCACAGTGCTCCCATAATAACAGTGACATCCACAGTACCCCCATAATAACAGTGATATCCACAGTGCTCCCATAATAACAGCGATATCCACAGTGCCCCCATAATAACAGCGATATCCACAGTGCCCCCATAATAACAGTGATATCCACAGTGCTCCCATAATAACAGTGATATCCACAGTGCTCCCATAATAACAGCGATATCCACAGTGCTCCCATAATAACAGTGATATCCACAGTGCTCCCATAATAACAGTGATATCCACAGTGCTCCCATAATAACAGTGACATCCACAGTGCCCCCATAATAACAGTGATATCCACAGTGCTCCCATAATAACAGTGACATCCACAGTGCTCCATAATAACAGCGATATCCACAGTGCTCCATAATAACAGTGACATCCACAGTGCTCCATAATAACAGTGATATCCACAGTGCTCCCATAATAACAGTGACATCCACAGTGCTCCCATAATAACAGTGACATCCACAGTGCCCCCATAATAACAGTGACATCCACAGTGCTCCCATAATAACAGTGATATCCACAGTGCTCCCATAATAACAGTGACATCCACAGTGCTCCCATAATAACAGTGATATCCACAGTGCTCCCATAATAACAGTGATATCCACAGTGCTCCCATAATAACAGTGACATCCACAGTGCCCCCATAATAACAGCGACATCCACAGTGCTCCCATAATAACAGCGACATCCACAGTGCTCCCATAATAACAGCGACATCCACAGTGCTCCCATAATAACAGTGACATCCACAGTGCCCCCATAATAACAGTGATATCCACAGTGCCCCCATAATAACAGTGACATCCACAGTGCCCCATAATAACAGTGACATCCACAGTGCCCGCATAATAACAGTGACATCCACAGTGCTCCCATAATAACAGCGACATCCACAGTGCTCTCATAATAACAGTGACATCCACAGTGCTCCCATAATAACAGTGACATCCACAGTGCTCCCATAATAACACTGACATCCACAGTGCTCCCATAATAACAGTGACATCCACAGTGCTCCCATAATAACAGTGACATCCACAGTGCTCCCATAATAACAGTGACATCCACAGTGCTCCCATAATAACAGCGATATCCACAGTGCCCCCATAATAACAGTGATATCCACAGTGCCCCCATAATAACAGTGATATCCACAGTGCTCCCATAATAACAGTGATATCCACAGTGCTCCCATAATAACAGTGATATCCACAGTGCTCCCATAATAACAGCGATATCCACAGTGCTCCCATAATAACAGTGATATCCACAGTGCTCCCATAATAACAGTGATATCCACAGTGCTCCCATAATAACAGTGATATCCACAGTGCTCCCATAATAACAGCGATATCCACAGTGCCCCCATAATAACAGCGATATCCACAGTGCTCCCATAATAACAGTGATATCCACAGTGCTCCCATAATAACAGTGATATCCACAGTGCTCCCATAATAACAGTGATATCCACAGTGCTCCCATAATAACAGCGATATGCACAGTGCCCCCATAATAACAGTGATATCCACAGTGCCCCCATAATAACAGTGATATCCACAGTGCTCCCATAATAACAGTGATATCCACAGTGCTCCCATAATAACAGTGATATCCACAGTGCCCCCATAATAACAGTGATATCCACAGTGCCCCCATAACAGTGATATCCACAGTGCTCCCATAATAACAGTGATATCCACAGTGCTCCCATAATAACAGTGATATCCACAGTGCTCCCATAATAACAGTGATATCCACAGTGCTCCCATAATAACAGCGATATCCACAGTGCCCCCATAATAACAGTGATATCCACAGTGCCCCCATAATAACAGTGATATCCACAGTGCTCCCATAATAACAGTGACATCCACAGTGCTCCCATAATAACAGTGACATCCACAGTGCCCCCATAATAACAGTGATATCCACAGTGCCCCCATAATAACAGTGACATCCACAGTGCTCCCATAATAACAGCGACATCCACAGTGCTCCCATAATAATAGTGATATCCACAGTGCCCCCATAATAACAGTGACATCCACAGTGCTCCCATAATAACAGTGACATCCACAGTGCTCCCATAATAACAGTGACATCCACAGTGCTCCCATAATAACAGTGACATCCACAGTGCTCCCATAATAACAGTGACATCCACAGTGCTCCCATAATAACAGCGACATCCACAGTGCTCCCATAATAACAGCGACATCCACAGTGCTCCCATAATAACAGTGACATCCACAGTGCTCCCATAATAACAGTGACATCCACAGTGCTCCCATAATAACAGTGACATCCACAGTGCTCCCATAATAACAGCGACATCCACAGTGCCCCCATAATAACAGTGACATCCACAGTGCTCCCATAATAACAGAGATATCCACAGTGCTCCCATAATAACAGTGACATCCACAGTGCCCCCATAATAACAGTGATATCCACAGTGCTCCCATAATAACAGTGACATCCACAGTGCCCCCATAATAACAGTGATATCCACAGTGCCCCCATAATAACAGTGATATCCACAGTGCTCCCATAATAACAGTGACATCCACAGTGCCCCCATAATAACAGTGATATCCACAGTGCTCCCATAATAACAGTGACATCCACAGTGCTCCCATAATAACAGCGACATCCACAGTGCTCCCATAATAACAGTGACATCCACAGTGCTCCCATAATAACAGTGACATCCACAGTGCTCCCATAATAACAGCGACATCCACAGTGCTCCCATAATAACAGTGATATCCACAGTGCTCCCATAATAACAGTGACATCCACAGTGCTCCCATAATAACAGTGATATCCACAGTGCTCCCATAATAACAGCGATATCCACAGTGCTCCCATAATAACAGTGATATCCACAGTACTCCCATAATAACAGTGATATCCACAGTGCTCCCATAATAACAGTGACATCCACAGTGCCCCCATAATAACAGTGATATCCACAGTGCTCCCATAATAACAGCGATATCCACAGTGCTCCCATAATAACAGCGATATCCACAGTGCTCCCATAATAACAGCGAGATCCACAGTGCCCCCATAATAACAGTGATATCCACAGTGCTCCCATAATAACAGTGACATCCACAGTGCTCCCATAATAACAGTGACATCCACAGTGCCCCCATAATAACAGTGATATCCACAGTGCTCCCATAATAACAGTGATATCCACAGTGCTCCCATAATAACAGTGATATCCACAGTGCTCCCATAATAACAGTGATATCCACAGTGCCCCCATAATAACAGTGATATCCACAGTGCCCCCATAATAACAGTGACATCCACAGTGCCCCCATAATAACAGTGATATCCACAGTGCTCCCATAATAACAGTGATATCCACAGTGCTCCCATAATAACAGTGATATCCACAGTGCTCCCATAATAACAGTGACATCCACAGTGCTCCCATAATAACAGTGATATCCACAGTGCCCCCATAATAACAGTGACATCCACAGTGCTCCCATAATAACAGTGACATCCACAGTGCCCCCATAATAACAGCGACATCCACAGTGCTCCCATAATAACAGTGATATCCACAGTGCTCCCATAATAACAGTGATATCCACAGTGCTCCCATAATAGCAGTGACATCCACAGTGCCCCCATAATAACAGTGACATCCACAGTGCTCCCATAATAACAGTGATATCCACAGTGCTCCCATAATAACAGTGATATCCACAGTGCCTCCATAATAACAGTGACATCCACAGTGCTCCCATAATAACAGTGATATCCACAGTGCCTCCATAATAACAGTGATATCCACAGTGCTCCCATAATAACAATGATATCCACAGTGCCCCCATAATAACAATGATATCCACAGTGCCTCCATAATAACAGTGATATCCACAGTGCACCCATAATAACAGTGATATCCACAGTGCTCCCATAATAACAGTGATATCCACAGTGCCTCCATAATAGCAGTGACATCCACAGTGCTCCCATAATAACAGTGACATCCACAGTGCCTCCATAATAACAGTGATATCCACAGTGCACCCATAATAACAGTGATATCCACAGTGCTCCCATAATAACAGTGATATCCACAGTGCCTCCATAATAACAGTGATATCCACAGTGCTCCCATAATAACAGTGATATCCACAGTGCTCCCATAATAACAGTGATATCCACAGTGCTCCCATAATAACAGTGATATCCACAGTGCTCCATAATAACAGTGATATCCACAGTGCTCCCATAATAACAGTGACATCCACAGTGCTCCCATAATAACAGTGATATCCACAGTGCTCCCATAATAACAGTGATATCCACAGTGCTCCCATAATAACAGTGACATCCACAGTGCTCCCATAATAACAGTGACATCCACAGTGCTCCCATAATAACAGTGATATCCACAGTGCTCCCATAATAACAGTGATATCCACAGTGCTCCCATAATAACAGTGACATCCACAGTGCTCCCATAATAACAGTGATATCCACAGTGCTCCCATAATAACAGTGACATCCACAGTGCTCCCATAATAACAGTGACATCCACAGTGCCCCATAATAACAGTGACATCCACAGTGCTCCCATAATAACAGTGATATCCACAGTGCTCCCATAATAACAGCGACATCCACAGTGCCCCCATAATAACAGTGATATCCACAGTGCTCCCATAATAACAGTGATATCCACAGTGCTCCCATAATAACAGCGACATCCACAGTGCTCCCATAATAACAGTGATATCCACAGTGCCCCCATAATAACAGTGATATCCACAGTGCCCCCATAATAACAGCGACATCCACAGTGCTCCCATAATAACAGTGATATCCACAGTGCTCCCATAATAACAGCGACATCCACAGTGCTCCCATAATAACAGTGATATCCACAGTGCCCCCATAATAACAGTGATATACACAGTGCTCCCATAATAACAGTGATATCCACAGTGCCCCCATAATAACAGTGATATCCACAGTGCTCCCATAATAACAGTGACATCCACAGTGCTCCCATAATAACAGTGATATCCACAGTGCCCCCATAATAACAGTGATATCCACAGTGCTCCCATAATAACAGCGACATCCACAGTGCTCCCATAATAACAGTGATATCCACAGTGCCTCCATAATAACAGTGATATCCACAGTGCTCCCATAATAGCAGTGACATCCACAGTGCTCCCATAATAACAGTGATATCCACAGTGCTCCCATAATAACAGTGATATCCACAGTGCTCCATAATAACAGTGATATCCACAGTGCTCCCATAATAACAGTGACATCCACAGTGCTCCCATAATAACAGTGATATCCACAGTGCTCCCATAATAACAGTGATATCCACAGTGCTCCCATAATAACAGTGACATCCACAGTGCTCCCATAATAACAGTGACATCCACAGTGCTCCCATAATAACAGTGATATCCACAGTGCTCCCATAATAACAGTGATATCCACAGTGCTCCCATAATAACAGTGACATCCACAGTGCTCCCATAATAACAGTGATATCCACAGTGCTCCCATAATAACAGTGACATCCACAGTGCTCCCATAATAACAGTGACATCCACAGTGCCCCATAATAACAGTGACATCCACAGTGCTCCCATAATAACAGTGATATCCACAGTGCTCCCATAATAACAGCGACATCCACAGTGCCCCCATAATAACAGTGATATCCACAGTGCTCCCATAATAACAGTGATATCCACAGTGCTCCCATAATAACAGCGACATCCACAGTGCTCCCATAATAACAGTGATATCCACAGTGCCCCCATAATAACAGTGATATCCACAGTGCCCCCATAATAACAGCGACATCCACAGTGCTCCCATAATAACAGTGATATCCACAGTGCTCCCATAATAACAGCGACATCCACAGTGCTCCCATAATAACAGTGATATCCACAGTGCCCCCATAATAACAGTGATATACACAGTGCTCCCATAATAACAGTGATATCCACAGTGCCCCCATAATAACAGTGATATCCACAGTGCTCCCATAATAACAGTGACATCCACAGTGCTCCCATAATAACAGTGATATCCACAGTGCCCCCATAATAACAGTGATATCCACAGTGCTCCCATAATAACAGCGACATCCACAGTGCTCCCATAATAACAGTGATATCCACAGTGCTCCCATAATAACAGTGATATCCACAGTGCCCCCATAAGAACAGTGATATCCACAGTGCTCCCATAATAACAGTGATATCCACAGTGCCCCCATAATAACAGTGATATCCACAGTGCTCCCATAATAACAGTGATATCCACAGTGCCCCCATAATAACAGTGATATCCACAGTGCCCCCATAATAACAGCGACATCCACAGTGCTCCCATAATAACAGTGATATCCACAGTGCTCCCATAATAACAGCGACATCCACAGTGCTCCCATAATAACAGTGATATCCACAGTGCCCCCATAATAACAGTGATATCCACAGTGCCCCCATAATAACAGCGACATCCACAGTGCTCCCATAATAACAGTGATATCCACAGTGCTCCCATAATAACAGCGACATCCACAGTGCTCCCATAATAACAGTGATATCCACAGTGCCCCCATAATAACAGTGATATACACAGTGCTCCCATAATAACAGTGATATCCACAGTGCCCCCATAATAACAGTGATATCCACAGTGCTCCCATAATAACAGTGACATCCACAGTGCTCCCATAATAACAGTGATATCCACAGTGCCCCCATAATAACAGTGATATCCACAGTGCTCCCATAATAACAGTGATATCCACAGTGCCCCCATAATAACAGTGATATCCACAGTGCCCCCATAATAACAGCGACATCCACAGTGCTCCCATAATAACAGTGATATCCACAGTGCTCCCATAATAACAGTGATATCCACAGTGCCCCCATAAGAACAGTGATATCCACAGTGCTCCCATAATAACAGTGATATCCACAGTGCCCCCATAATAACAGTGATATCCACAGTGCTCCCATAATAACAGTGATATCCACAGTGCCCCCATAATAACAGTGATATCCACAGTGCCCCCATAATAACAGCGACATCCACAGTGCTCCCATAATAACAGTGATATCCACAGTGCTCCCATAATAACAGTGATATCCACAGTGCTCCCATAATAACAGTGATATCCACAGTGCCCCCATAATAACAGTGATATCCACAGTGCTCCCATAATAACAGTGATATCCACAGTGCCCCCATAATAACAGTGATATCCACAGTGCCCTCATAATAACAGCGACATCCACAGTGCTCCCATAATAACAGTGATATCCACAGTGCTCCCATAATAACAGCGACATCCACAGTGCTCCCATAATAACAGCGACATCCACAGTGCCCCCATAATAACAGTGATATCCACAGTGCTCCCATAATAACAGTGATATCCACAGTGCCCCCATAATAACAGTGATATCCACAGTGCTCCCATAATAACAGTGATATCCACAGTGCCCCCATAATAACAGTGATATCCACAGTGCCCTCATAATAACAGCGACATCCACAGTGCTCCCATAATAACAGTGATATCCACAGTGCTCCCATAATAACAGCGACATCCACAGTGCTCCCATAATAACAGCGACATTCACAGTGCCCCCATAATAACAGTGATATCCACAGTGCTCCCATAATAACAGTGATATCCACAGTGCCCCCATAATAACAGTGACATCCACAGTGCTCCCATAATAACAGTGATATCCACAGTGCTCCCATAATAACAGTGATATCCACAGTGCTCCCATAATAACAGTGATATCCACAGTGCCCCCATAATAACAGTGATATCCACAGTGCCCCCATAATAACAGTGACATCCACAGTGCCCCCATAATAACAGTGACATCCACAGTGCTCCCATAATAACAGTGACATCCACAGTGCCCCCATAATAACAGTGATATCCACAGTGCCCCCATAATAACAGTGACATCCACAGTGCTCCCATAATAACAGCGACATCCACAGTGCCCCCATAATAACAGTGATATCCACAGTGCTCCCATAATAACAGTGATATCCACAGTGCCCCCATAATAACAGTGATATCCACAGTGCCCCCATAATAACAGTGATATCCACAGTGCCCCCATAATAACAGTGATATCCACAGTGCCCCCATAATAACAGTGACATCCACAGTGCTCCCATAACAGTGATATCCACAGTGCTCCCATAATAACAGTGATATCCACAGTGCTCCCATAATAACAGTGATATCCACAGTGCCCCCATAATAACAGTGATATCCACAGTGCCCCCATAATAACAGTGACATCCACAGTGCTCCCATAATAACAGTGACATCCACAGTGCTCCCATAATAACAGTGATATCCACAGTGCTCCCATAACAGTGATATCCACAGTGCTCCCATAATAACAGTGATATCCACAGTGCTCCCATAATAACAGTGACATCCACAGTGCTCCCATAATAACAGTGATATCCACAGTGCCCCCATAATAACAGTGATATCCACAGTGCTCCCATAATAACAGTGATATCCACAGTGCTCCCATAATAACAGTGATATCCACAGTGCCCCCATAATAACAGTGATATCCACAGTGCCCCCATAATAACAGTGACATCCACAGTGCCCCCATAATAACAGTGACATCCACAGTGCCCCCATAATAACAGTGATATCCACAGTGCTCCCATAATAACAGTGATATCCACAGTGCTCCCATAATAACAGTGACATCCACAGTGCTCCCATAATAACAGTGATATCCACAGTGCCCCCATAATAACAGTGATATCCACAGTGCCCCCATAATAACAGTGATATCCACAGTGCCCCCATAATAACAGTGACATCCACAGTGCTCCCATAATAACAGTGACATCCACAGTGCTCCCATAATAACAGTGATATCCACAGTGCCCCCATAATAACAGTGATATCCACAGTGCCCCCATAATAACAGTGATATCCACAGTGCTCCCATAATAACAGTGACATCCACAGTGCTCCCATAATAACAGTGACATCCACAGTGCTCCCATAATAACAGTGACATCCACAGTGCCCCATAATAACAGTGACATCCACAGTGCTCCCATAATAACAGTGATATCCACAGTGCTCCCATAATAACAGCGACATCCACAGTGCTCCCATAATAACAGTGATATCCACAGTGCCCCCATAATAACAGCGACATCCACAGTGCTCCCATAATAACAGTGATATCCACAGTGCCCCCATAATAACAGTGATATCCACAGTGCTCCCATAATAACAGTGATATCCACAGTGCTCCCATAATAACAGTGATATCCACAGTGCCCCCATAATAACAGCGACATCCACAGTGCTCCCATAATAACAGTGATATCCACAGTGCTCCCATAATAACAGCGACATCCACAGTGCCCCCATAATAACAGTGATATCCACAGTGCCCCCATAATAACAGTGACATCCACAGTGCTCCCATAATAACAGTGATATCCACAGTGCTCCCATAATAACAGTGATATCCACAGTGCTCCCATAATAACAGCGACATCCACAGTGCCCCCATAATAACAGTGATATCCACAGTGCCCCCATAATAACAGCGACATCCACAGTGCTCCCATAATAACAGTGATATCCACAGTGCTCCCATAATAACAGCGACATCCACAGTGCCCCCATAATAACAGTGATATCCACAGTGCCCCCATAATAACAGTGATATCCACAGTGCTCCCATAATAACAGTGATATCCACAGTGCTCCCATAATAACAGTGATATCCACAGTGCTCCCATAATAACAGCGACATCCACAGTGCTCCCATAATAACAGTGATATCCACAGTGCTCCCATAATAACAGTGATATCCACAGTGCTCCCATAATAACAGTGATATCCACAGTGCTCCCATAATAACAGTGATATCCACAGTGCTCCCATAATAACAGCGACATCCACAGTGCCCCCATAATAACAGTGATATCCACAGTGCCCCCATAATAACAGTGATATCCACAGTGCCCCCATAATAACAGCGACATCCACAGTGCTCCCATAATAACAGTGATATCCACAGTGCTCCCATAATAACAGCGACATCCACAGTGCTCCCATAATAACAGTGATATCCACAGTGCCCCCATAATAACAGTGACATCCACAGTGCCCCCATAATAACAGTGATATCCACAGTGCTCCCATAATAACAGTGATATCCACAGTGCTCCCATAATAACAGCGACATCCACAGTGCTCCATAATAACAGTGATATCCACAGTGCCCCCATAATAACAGTGACATCCACAGTGCCCCCATAATAACAGCGACATCCACAGTGCTCCCATAATAACAGTGATATCCACAGTGCTCCCATAATAACAGAGACATCCACAGTGCTCCCATAATAACAGTGACATCCACAGTGCTCCCATAATAACAGTGATATCCACAGTGCTCCCATAATAACAGTGATATCCACAGTGCTCCCATAATAACAGTGATATCCACAGTGCCCCCATAATAACAGTGACATCCACAGTGCTCCCATAATAACAGCGACATCCACAGTGCTCCCATAATAACAGCGACATCCACAGTGCTCCCATAATAACAGCGACATCCACAGTGCTCCCATAATAACAGCGACATCCACAGTGCTCCCATAATAACAGTGATATCCACAGTGCTCCCATAATAACAGCGACATCCACAGTGCTCCCATAATAACAGTGATATCCACAGTGCCCCCATAATAACAGTGACATCCACAGTGCCCCCATAATAACAGTGATATCCACAGTGCTCCCATAATAACAGTGATATCCACAGTGCTCCCATAATAACAGCGACATCCACAGTGCTCCATAATAACAGTGATATCCACAGTGCCCCCATAATAACAGTGACATCCACAGTGCCCCCATAATAACAGCGACATCCACAGTGCTCCCATAATAACAGTGATATCCACAGTGCTCCCATAATAACAGAGACATCCACAGTGCTCCCATAATAACAGTGACATCCACAGTGCTCCCATAATAACAGTGACATCCACAGTGCTCCCATAATAACAGTGACATCCACAGTGCTCCATAATAACAGTGACATCCACAGTGCTCCCATAATAACAGCGACATCCACAGTGCTCCCATAATAACAGTGATATCCACAGTGCCCCCATAATAACAGTGATATCCACAGTGCCCCCATAATAACAGCGACATCCACAGTGCTCCCATAATAACAGCGACATCCACAGTGCTCCCATAATAACAGTGATATCCACAGTGCTCCCATAATAACAGTGATATCCACAGTGCTCCCATAATAACAGTGATATCCACAGTGCCCCCATAATAACAGTGACATCCACAGTGCTCCCATAATAACAGCGACATCCACAGTGCTCCCATAATAACAGCGACATCCACAGTGCTCCCATAATAACAGTGATATCCACAGTGCCCCCATAATAACAGCGACATCCACAGTGCTCCCATAATAACAGTGACATCCACAGTGCTCCCATAATAACAGTGATATCCACAGTGCCCCCATAATAACAGTGACATCCACAGTGCTCCCATAATAACAGCGACATCCACAGTGCTCCCATAATAACAGCGACATCCACAGTGCTCCCATAATAACAGTGATATCCACAGTGCCCCCATAATAACAGTGATATCCACAGTGCTCCCATAATAACAGCGACATCCACAGTGCTCCCATAATAACAGTGATATCCACAGTGCCCCCATAATAACAGTGATATCCACAGTGCCCCCATAATAACAGCGACATCCACAGTGCTCCCATAATAACAGCGACATCCACAGTGCTCCCATAATAACAGTGATATCCACAGTGCCCCCATAATAACAGTGATATCCACAGTGCTCCCATAATAACAGTGACATCCACAGTGCTCCCATAATAACAGCGACATCCACAGTGCTCCCATAATAACAGTGATATCCACAGTGCCCCCATAATAACAGTGATATCCACAGTGCCCCCATAATAACAGCGACATCCACAGTGCCCCCATAATAACAGTGATATCCACAGTGCCCCCATAATAACAGTGATATCCACAGTGCTCCCATAATAACAGTGATATCCACAGTGCTCCCATAATAACAGTGATATCCACAGTGCTCCCATAATAACAGTGACATCCACAGTGCTCCCATAATAACAGTGACATCCACAGTGCTCCCATAATAACAGTGACATCCACAGTGCTCCCATAATAACAGTGACATCCACAGTGCTCCCATAATAACAGCGACATCCACAGTGCTCCCATAATAACAGTGATATCCACAGTGCCCCATAATAACAGTGATATCCACAGTGCCCCCATAATAACAGCGACATCCACAGTGCTCCCATAATAACAGTGATATCCACAGTGCCCCCATAATAACAGTGATATCCACAGTGCCCCCATAATAACAGCGACATCCACAGTGCCCCCATAATAACAGTGATATCCACAGTGCCCCCTTAATAACAGTGATATCCACAGTGCTCCCATAATAACAGTGATATCCACAGTGCTCCCATAATAAGAGTGACATCCACAGTGCTCCCATAATAACAGAGACATCCACAGTGCTCCCATAATAACAGCGACATCCACAGTGCCCCCATAATAACAGTGAAATCCACAGTGCTCCCATAATAACAGTGACATCCACAGTGCTCCCATAATAACAGTGACATCCACAGTGCTCCCATAATAACAGTGACATCCACAGTGCCCCCATAATAACAGCGACATCCACAGTGCTCCCATAATAACAGTGATATCCACAGTGCCCCCATAATAACAGTGATATCCACAGTGCCCCCATAATAACAGCGACATCCACAGTGCCCCCATAATAACAGTGATATCCACAGTGCCCCCATAATAACAGTGATATCCACAGTGCCCCCATAATAACAGTGACATCCACAGTGCTCCCATAATAACAGCGACATCCACAGTGCTCCCATAATAACAGTGATATCCACAGTGCCCCCATAATAACAGTGATATCCACAGTGCCCCCAAAATAACAGCGACATCCACAGTGCTCCCATAATAACAGTGATATCCACAGTGCTCCCATAATAACAGCGACATCCACAGTGCCCCCATAATAACAGTGATATCCACAGTGCCCCCATAATAACAGTGATATCCACAGTGCTCCCATAATAACAGTGATATCCACAGTGCTCCCATAATAACAGTGATATCCACAGTGCCCCCATAATAACAGTGACATCCACAGTGCCCCCATAATAACAGTGACATCCACAGTGCTCCCATAATAACAGTGACATCCACAGTGCTCCCATAATAACAGTGACATCCACAGTGCTCCCATAATAACAGTGATATCCACAGTGCTCCCATAATAACAGTGACATCCACAGTGCCCCCATAATAACAGTGACATCCACAGTGCTCCCATAATAACAGTGACATCCACAGTGCTCCCATAATAATAGTGACATCCACAGTGCTCCCATAATAACAGTGATATCCACAGTGCTCCCATAATAACAGTGACATCCACAGTGCTCCCATAATAACAGTGATATCCACAGTGCCCCCATAATAACAGTGACATCCACAGTGCTCCCATAATAACAGTGACATCCACAGTGCTCCCATAATAACAGTGATATCCACAGTGCTCCCATAATAACAGTGACATCCACAGTGCTCCCATAATAACAGTGACATCCACAGTGCCCCCATAATAACAGTGATATCCACAGTGCTCCCATAATAACAGTGACATCCACAGTGCTCCCATAATAACAGTGACATCCACAGTGCTACCATAATAACAGCGACATCCACAGTGCCCCCATAATAACAGTGACATCCACAGTGCCCCCATAATAACAGTGACATCCACAGTGCTCCCATAATAACATCGACATCCACAGTGCTCCCATAATAACAGCGACATCCACAGTGCTCCCATAATAACAGTGACATCCACAGTGCCCCCATAATAACAGTGACATCCACAGTGCTCCCATAATAACAGTGACATCCACAGTGCTACCATAATAACAGTGACATCCACAGTGCTACCATAATAACAGCGACATCCACAGTGCCCCCATAATAACAGTGATATCCACAGTGCTCCCATAATAACAGTGATATCCACAGTGCTCCCATAATAACAGTGACATCCACAGTGCTCCCATAATAACAGTGACATCCACAGTGCTCCCATAATAACAGTGACATCCACAGTGCTACCATAATAACAGTGACATCCACAGTGCTACCATAATAACAGCGACATCCACAGTGCCCCCATAATAACAGTGATATCCACAGTGCTCCCATAATAACAGTGATATCCACAGTGCTCCCATAATAACAGTGATATCCACAGTGCTCCCATAATAACAGTGATATCCACAGTGCCCCCATAATAACAGTGACATCCACAGTGCCCCCATAATAACAGTGATATCCACAGTGCTCCCATAATAACAGTGATATCCACAGTGCTCCCATAATAACAGTGACATCCACAGTGCTCCCATAATAACAATGATATCCACAGTGCCCCCATAATAACAGTGATATCCACAGTGCTCCCATAATAACAGTGATATCCACAGTGCTCCCATAATAACAGTGACATCCACAGTGCTCCCATAATAACAGTGACATCCACAGTGCCCCCATAATAACAGTGATATCCACAGTGCTCCCATAATAACAGTGATATCCACAGTGCTCCCATAATAACAGTGACATCCACAGTGCTCCCATAATAACAGTGATATCCACAGTGCTCCCATAATAACAGTGACATCCACAGTGCCCCCATAATAACAGTGATATCCACAGTGCTCCCATAATAACAGTGATATCCACAGTGCCCCCATAATAACAGTGACATCCACAGTGCCCCCATAATAACAGTGATATCCACAGTGCTCCCATAATAACAGTGATATCCACAGTGCTCCCATAATAACAGTGACATCCACAGTGCTCCCATAATAACAGTGATATCCACAGTGCTCCCATAATAACAGTGATATCCACAGTGCCCCCATAATAACAGTGATATCCACAGGGCTCCCATAATAACAGTGATATCCACAGTGCCCCCATAATAACAATGATATCCACAGTGCCCCCATAATAACAGTGACATCCACAGTGCTCCCATAATAACAATGATATCCACAGTGCCCCCATAATAACAGTGACATCCACAGTGCTCCCATAATAACAGTGATATCCACAGTGCTCCCATAATAACAGTGACATCCACAGTGCTCCCATAATAACAGTGATATCCACAGTGCCCCCATAATAACAGTGACATCCACAGTGCTCCCATAATAACAGTGACATCCACAGTGCTCCCATAATAACAGTGATATCCACAGTGCCCCCATAATAACAGTGATATCCACAGTGCTCCCATAATAACAGTGACATCCACAGTGCTCCCATAATAACAGTGATATCCACAGTGCCCCCATAATAACAGTGATATCCACAGTGCTCCCATAATAACAGTGACATCCACAGTGCTCCCATAATAACAGTGATATCCACAGTGCCCCCATAATAACAGTGATATCCACAGTGCTCCCATAATAACAGTGACATCCACAGTGCTCCCATAATAACAGTGATATCCACAGTGCCCCCATAATAACAGTGACATCCACAGTGCTCCCATAATAACAGTGATATCCACAGTGCCCCCATAATAACAGTGATATCCACAGTGCTCCCATAATAACAGTGACATCCACAGTGCTCCCATAATAACAGTGATATCCACAGTGGTCCCATAATAACAGTGACATCCACAGTGCTCCCATAATAACAGTGATATCCACAGTGCCCCCATAATAACAGTGATATCCACAGTGCTCCCATAATAACAGTGACATCCACAGTGCTCCCATAATAACAGTGATATCCACAGTGCCCCCATAATAACAGTGACATCCACAGTGCTCCCATAATAACAGTGATATCCACAGTGCTCCCATAATAACAGTGATATCCACAGTGCCCCCATAATAACAGTGACATCCACAGTGCTCCCATAATAACAGTGACATCCACAATGCTCCCATAATAAAAGTGATATCCACAGTGCTCCCATAATAACAGTGATATCCACAGTGCTCCCATAATAACAGTGATATCCACAGTGCCCCCATAATAACAGTGACATCCACAGTGCTCCCATAATAACAGTGACATCCACAGTGCTCCCATAATAACAGTGACATCCACAGTGCCCCCATAATAACAGTGACATCCACAGTGCTCCCATAATAACAGTGATATCCACAGTGCTCCCATAATAACAGTGATATCCACAGTGCTCCCATAATAACAGCGACATCCACAGTGCCCCCATAATAACAGTGATATCCACAGTGCTCCCATAATAACAGTGATATCCACAGTGCTCCCATAATAACAGTGACATCCACAGTGCCCCCATAATAACAGTGATATCCACAGTGCTCCCATAATAACAGTGATATCCACAGTGCTCCCATAATAACAGTGATATCCACAGTGCCCCCATAATAACAGTGACATCCACAGTGCCCCCATAATAACAGTGATATCCACAGTGCTCCCATAATAACAGTGATATCCACAGTGCTCCCATAATAACAGTGATATCCACAGTGCCCCCATAATAACAGTGACATCCACAGTGCCCCCATAATAACAGTGACATCCACAGTGCTCCCATAATAACAGTGACATCCACAGTGCTCCCATAATAACAGTGATATCCACAGTGCTCCCATAATAACAGTGATATCCACAGTGCTCCCATAATAACAGTGATATCCACAGTGCTCCCATAATAACAGTGATATCCACAGTGCCCCCATAATAACAGTGATATCTACAGTGCCCCCATAATAACAGTGATATCCACAGTGCTCCCATAACAGTGATATCCACAGTGCTCCCATAATAACAGTGACATCCACAGTGTTCCCATAATAACAGTGACACCCACACTGCTCCCATAATAACAGTGACATCCACAGTGCTCCCATAATAACAGTGACATCCACAGTGCTCCCATAATAACAGTGATATCCACAGTGCTCCCATAATAACAGTGACATCCACAGTGCTCCCATAATAACAGTGATATCCACAGTGCTCCCATAATAACAGTGACATCCACAGTGCTCCCATAATAACAGTGACATCCACAGTGCTCCCATAATAACAGTGATATCCACAGTGCTCCCATAATAACAGTGACACCCACACTGCTCCCATAATAACAGTGACATCCACAGTGTTCCCATAATAACAGTGACACCCACACTGCTCCCATAATAACAGTGACATCCACAGTGCTCCCATAATAACAGTGACATCCACAGTGCTCCCATAATAACAGTGATATCCACAGTGCTCCCATAATAACAGTGACATCCACAGTGCTCCCATAATAACAGTGATATCCACAGTGCTCCCATAATAACAGTGACATCCACAGTGCTCCCATAATAACAGTGACATCCACAGTGCTCCCATAATAACAGTGACATCCACAGTGCCCCCATAATAACAGTGACATCCACAGTGCTCCCATAATAACAGCGACATCCACAGTGCTCCCATAATAACAGTGACATCCACAGTGTTCCCATAATAACAGTGACACCCACACTGCTCCCATAATAACAGTGATATCCACAGTGCTCCCATAATAACAGTGATATCCACAGTGCCCCCATAATAACAGTGACATCCACAGTGCCCCCATAATAACAGTGACATCCACAGTGCTCCCATAATAACAGTGACATCCACAGTGCTCCCATAATAACAGTGATATCCACAGTGCCCCATAATAACAGTGACATACACAGTGCCCCCATAATAACAGTGATATCCACAGTGCCCCCATAATAACAGTGACATCCACAGTGCTCCCATAATAACAGTGACATACACAGTGTTCCCATAATAACAGTGACACCCACACTGCTCCCATAATAACAGTGACATCCACAGTGCTCCCATAATAACAGTGATATCCACAGTGCCCCCATAATAACAGTGTCACCCACACTGCTCCCATAATAACAGTGACATCCACAGTGTTCCCATAATAACAGTGACACCCACACTGCTCCCATAATAACAGTGACATCCACAGTGCTCCCATAATAACAGTGACATCCACAGTGCTCCCATAATAACAGTGATATCCACAGTGCTCCCATAATAACAGTGACATCCACAGTGCCCCATAATAACAGTGACATACACAGTGCCCCCATAATAACAGTGATATCCACAGTGCCCCCATAATAACAGTGACATCCACAGTGCTCCCATAATAACAGTGACATCCACAGTGCTCCCATAATAACAGTGACACCCACACTGCTCCCATAATAACAGTGACATCCACAGTGCTCCCATAATAACAGTGACATCCACAGTGCTCCCATAATAACAGTGACATCCACAGTGCTCCCATAATAACAGTGACATCCACAGTGCTCCCATAATAACAGTGATATCCACAGTGCCCCCATAATAACAGTGATATCTACAGTGCCCCCATAATAACAGTGATATCCACAGTGCCCCCATAATAACAGTGACATCCACAGTGCACCCATAATAACAGTGATATCCACAGTGCTCCCATAACAGTGATATCCACAGTGCTCCCATAATAACAGTGACATCCACAGTGCCCCATAATAACAGTGACATACACAGTGCCCCCATAATAACAGTGATATCCACAGTGCTCCCATAATAACAGTGACATCCACAGTGCTCCCATAATAACAGTGACATCCACAGTGCTCCCATAATAACAGTGACACCCACACTGCTCCCATAATAACAGTGACATCCACAGTGCTCCCATAATAACAGTGACATCCACAGTGCCCCCATAATAACAGCGATATCCACAGTGCCCCCATAATAACAGTGATATCCACAGTGCTCCCATAATAACAGTGACATCCACAGTGCTCCCATAATAACAGTGACATCCACAGTGCCCCCATAATAACAGCGATATCCACAGTGCCCCCATAATAACAGTGATATCCACAGTGCCCCCATAATAACAGTGATATCCACAGTGCCCCCATAATAACAGTGATATCCACAGTGCCCCCATAATAACAGTGACATCCACAGTGCTCCCATAATAACAGTGACATCCACAGTGCCCCCATAATAACAGCGATATCCACAGTGCCCCCATAATAACAGTGATATCCACAGTGCCCCCATAATAACAGTGATATCCACAGTGCTCCCATAATAACAGTGACATCCACAGTGCTCCATAATAACAGTGATATCCACAGTGCTCCCATAATAACAGTGACATCCACAGTGCTCCCATAATAACAGTGACACCCACACTGCTCCCATAATAACAGTGACATCCACAGTGCCCCCATAATAACAGTGATATCCACAGTGCCCCCATAATAACAGTGATATCCACAGTGCTCCCATAATAACAGTGACATCCACAGTGCTCCCATAATAACAGTGACATCCACAGTGCTCCCATAATAACAGTGACATCCACAGTGCCCCCATAATAACAGTGATATCCACAGTGCCCCCATAATAACAGTGATATCCACAGTGCTCCCATAATAACAGTGACATCCACAGTGCTCCCATAATAACAGTGACATCCACAGTGCTCCCATAATAACAGTGACATCCACAGTGCTCCCATAATAACAGTGACATCCACAGTGCTCCCATAATAACAGTGACATCCACAGTGCCCCCATAATAACAGTGATATCCACAGTGCCCCCATAATAACAGTGATATCCACAGTGCTCCCATAATAACAGTGACATCCACAGTGCTCCCATAATAACAGTGACATCCACAGTGCTCCCATAATAACAGTGACATCCACAGTGCTCCCATAATAACAGTGACATCCACAGTGCTCCCATAATAACAGTGACATCCACAGTGCTCCCATAATAACAGCGACATCCACAGTGCTCCCATAATAACAGTGATATCCACAGTGCTCCCATAATAACAGTGACATCCACAGTGCTCCCATAATAACAGTGACATCCACAGTGCTCCCATAATAACAGTGACATCCACAGTGCTCCCATAATAACAGTGACATCCACAGTGCTCCCATAATAACAGTGACATCCACAGTGCCCCCATAATAACAGTGATATCCACAGTGCTCCCATAATAACAGTGACATCCACAGTGCTCCCATAATAACAGTGACATCCACAGTGCTCCCATAATAACAGTGACATCCACAGTGCCCCCATAATAACAGTGATATCCACAGTGCCCCCATAATAACAGTGACATCCACAGTGCTCCCATAATAACAGTGATATCCACAGTGCTCCCATAATAACAGTGACATCCACAGTGCTCCCATAATAACAGTGACATCCACAGTGCTCCATAATAACAGTGATATCCACAGTGCTCCCATAATAACAGTGACATCCACAGTGCTCCCATAATAACAGTGACATACACAGTGCTCCCATAATAACAGTGACATCCACAGTGCTCCCATAATAACAGTGATATCCACAGTGCTCCCATAAAAACAGTGACATCCACAGTGCCCCCATAATAACAGTGACATCCACAGTGCCCCCATAATAACAG
This sequence comes from Phyllobates terribilis, assembly GCF_046119375.1. Lineage (NCBI taxonomy): Eukaryota > Metazoa > Chordata > Amphibia > Anura > Dendrobatidae > Phyllobates > Phyllobates terribilis. The sequence goes on from NW_027362774.1 coordinate 16,989,900, forward strand.
TGACATCCACAGTGCCCCCATAATAACAGTGATATCCACAGTGCTCCCATAATAACAGTGTCATCCACAGTGCCCCCATAATAACAGTGACATCCACAGTGCTCCCATAATAACAGTGATATCCACAGTGCTCCCATAAAAACAGTGACATCCACAGTGCCCCCATAATAACAGTGACATCCACAGTGCCCCCATAATAACAGTGACATCCACAGTGCTCCCATAATAACAGCGATATCCACAGTGCCCCCATAATAACAGTGATATCCACAGTGCTCCCATAATAACAGTGACATCCACAGTGCTCCCATAATAACAGTGACATCCACAGTGCCCCCATAATAACAGTGATATCCACAGTGCTCCCATAATAACAGTGACATCCACAGTGCTCCCATAATAACAGTGACATCCACAGTGCTCCATAATAACAGTGATATCCACAGTGCTCCCATAATAACAGTGATATCCACAGTGCTCCCATAAAAACAGTGACATCCACAGTGCCCCCATAATAACAGTGACATCCACAGTGCCCCCATAATAACAGTGACATCCACAGTGCTCCCATAATAACAGTGATATCCACAGTGCTCCCATAATAACAGTGATATCCACAGTGCTCCCATAAAAACAGTGACATCCACAGTGCCCCCATAATAACAGTGACATCCACAGTGCCCCCATAATAACAGTGACATCCACAGTGCTCCCATAATAACAGCGATATCCACAGTGCCCCCATAATAACAGTGATATCCACAGTGCTCCCATAATAACAGTGACATCCACAGTGCCCCCATAATAACAGTGACATCCACAGTGCTCCCATAATAACAGTGACATCCACAGTTCTCCCATAATAACAGTGACATCCACAGTGCCCCCATAATAACAGTGATATCCACAGTGCTCCCATAATAACAGTGACATCCACAGTGCTCCCATAATAACAGCGATATCCACAGTGCTCCCATAATAACAGTGATATCCACAGTGCTCCCATAATAACAGTGACATCCACAATGCCCCCATAATAACAGTGACATCCACAGTGCTCCCATAATAACAGTGATATCCACAGTGCCCCCATAATAACAGTGATATCCACAGTGCCCCCATAATAACAGTGATATCCACAGTGCCCCCATAATAACAGTGATATCCACAGTGCTCCCATAATAACAGTGATATCCACAGTGCCCCCATAATAACAGTGATATCCACAGTGTTCCCATAATAACAGTGATATCCACAGTGCCCCCATAATAACAGTGATATCCACAGTGCTCCCATAATAACAGCGACATCCACAGTGCTCCCATAATAACAGTGACATCCACAGTGCACCCATAATAACAGTGATATCCACAGTGCTCCCATAATAACAGCGACATCCACAGTGCTCCCATAATAACAGTGACATCCACAGTGCTCCCATAATAACAGTGATATCCACAGTGCTCCCATAATAACAGCGACATCCACAGTGCTCCCATAATAACAGTGACATCCACAGTGCCCCCATAATAACAGTGATATCCACAGTGCCCCCATAATAACAGTGATATCCACAGTGCTCCCATAATAACAGTGATATCCACAGTGCTCCCATAATAACAGCGACATCCACAGTGCCCCCATAATAACAGTGATATCCACAGTGCCCCCATAATAACAGTGATATCCACAGTGCCCCCATAATAACAGTGATATCCACAGTGCTCCCATAATAACAGTGATATCCACAGTGCCCCCATAATAACAGTGATATCCACAGTGCTCCCATAATAACAGTGACATCCACAGTGCTCCCATAACAACAGTGACATCCACAGTGCTCCCATAATAACAGTGACATCCACAGTGCCCCCATAATAACAGTGACATCCACAGTGCCCCCATAATAACAGTGATATCCACAGTGCTCCCATAATAACAGTGATATCCACAGTGCTCCCATAATAACAGTGACATCCACAGTGCTCCCATAATAACAGTGACATCCACAGTGCCCCCATAATAACAGTGATATCCACAGTGCTCCCATAATAACAGTGATATCCACAGTGCTCCCATAATAACAGTGACATCCACAGTGCTCCCATAATAACAGTGACATCCACAGTGCTCCCATAATAACAGTGATATCCACAGTGCCCCCATAATAACAGTGATATCCACAGTGCTCCCATAATAACAGTGACATCCACAGTGCCCCCATAATAACAGTGACATCCACAGTGCCCCCATAATAACAGTGACATCCACAGTGCCCCCATAATAACAGTGACATCCACAGTGCTCCCATAATAACAGCGACATCCACAGTGCTCCCATAATAACAGTGATATCCACAGTGGTCCCATAATAACAGTGATATCCACAGTGCCCCCATAATAACAGTGACATCCACAGTGCTCCATAATAACAGTGATATCCACAGTGCTCCCATAATAACAGTGATATCCACAGTGCCCCCATAATAACAGTGACATCCACAGTGCCCCCATAATAACAGTGACATCCACAGTGCCCCCATAATAACAGTGACATCCACAGTGCTCCCATAATAACAGTGACATCCACAGTGCTCCCATAATAACAGTGACATCCACAGTGCCCCCATAATAACAGTGACATCCACAGTGCCCCCATAATAACAGTGACATCCACAGTGACCCCATAATAACAGTGACATCCACAGTGCTCCCATAATAACAGTGACATCCACAGTGCTCCCATAATAACAGTGACATCCACAGTGCCCCCATAATAACAGTGACATCCACAGTGCCCCCATAATAACAGTGACATCCACAGTGCCCCCATAATAACAGTGATATCCACAGTGCTCCCATAATAACAGTGATATCCACAGTGCTCCCATAATAACAGTGATATCCACAGTGCTCCCATAATAACAGTGACATCCACAGTGCTCCCATAATAACAGTGACATCCACAGTGCCCCCATAATAACAGTGATATCCACAGTGCTCCCATAATAACAGTGACATCCACAGTGCCCCCATAATAACAGTGACATCCACAGTGCCCCCATAATAACAGTGACATCCACAGTGCTCCCATAATAACAGCGACATCCACAGTGCTCCCATAATAACAGCGACATCCACAGTGCTCCCATAATAACAGTGACATCCACAGTGCCCCCATAATAACAGTGACATCCACAGTGCTCCCATAATGACAGTGACATCCACAGTGCCCCCATAATAACAGTGACATCCACAGTGCTCCCATAATAACAGTGATATCCACAGTGCTCCCATAATAACAGTGACATCCACAGTGCTCCCATAATAACAGTGACATCCACAGTGCCCCCATAATAACAGTGATATCCACAGTGCTCCCATAATAACAGTGACATCCACAGTGCCCCCATAATAACAGTGACATCCACAGTGCCCCCATAATAACAGTGACATCCACAGTGCTCCCATAATAACAGCGACATCCACAGTGCTCCCATAATAACAGCGACATCCACAGTGCTCCCATAATAACAGTGACATCCACAGTGCCCCCATAATAACAGTGACATCCACAGTGCTCCCATAATGACAGTGACATCCACAGTGCCCCCATAATAACAGTGACATCCACAGTGCTCCCATAATAACAGTGACATCCACAGTGCCCCCATAATAACAGTGACATCCACAGTGCTCCCATAATAACAGTGACATCCACAGTGCCCCCATAATAACAGCGATATCCACAGTGCTCCCATAATAACAGTGATATCCACAGTGCTCCCATAATAACAGTGATATCCACAGTGCCCCCATAATAACAGTGATATCCACAGTGCTCCATAATAACAGTGACATCCACAATGCTCCCATAATAACAGTGATATCCACAGTGCCCCCATAATAACAGCGACGTCCACAGTGCCCCCATAATAACAGCGATAACCACAGTGCTCCCATAATAACAGTGACATCCACAGTGCACCCATAATAACAGTAACATCCACAGTGCTCCCATAATAACAGTGATATCCACAGTGCTCCCATAATAACAGTGACATCCACAGTGCTCCCATAATAACAGTGACATCCACAGTGCTCCCATAATAACAGTGATATCCACAGTGCTCCCATAATAACAGTGACATCCACAGTGCTCCCATAATAACAGTGACATCCACAGTGCCCCCATAATAACAGTGATATCCACAGAGCTCCCATAATAACAGTGATATCCACAGTGCCCCCATAATAACAGTGATATCCACAGTGCTCCCATAATAACAGTGATATCCACAGTGCTCCCATAATAACAGTGACATCCACAGTGCTCCCATAATAACAGTGATATCCACAGTGCCCCATAATAACAGTGATATCCACAGTGCCCCCATAATAACAGTGACATCCACAGTGCTCCCATAATAACAGTGATATCCACAGTGCTCCCATAATAACAGTGACATCCACAGTGCTCCCATAATAACAGTGATATCCAGAGTGCTCCCATAATAACAGTGACATCCACAGTGCTCCCATAATAACAGTGACAACCACAGTGCCCCCATAATAACAGTGATATCCACAGAGCTCCCATAATAACAGTGATATCCACAGTGCCCCCATAATAACAGTGATATCCACAGTGCTCCCATAATAACAGTGATATCCACAGTGCTCCCATAATAACAGTGATATCCACAGTGCTCCCATAATAACAGTGATATCCACAGTGCTCCCATAATAACAGCGACATCCACAGTGCTCCCATAATAACAGTGATATCCACAGTGCTCCCATAATAACAGTGATATCCACAGTGCTCCCATAATAACAGTGACATCCACAGTGCCCCCATAATAACAGTGATATCCACAGTGCTCCCATAATAACAGTGACATCCACAGTGCCCCCATAATAACAGTGACATCCACAGTGCTCCCATAATAACAGTGATATCCACAGAGCTCCCATAATAACAGTGATATCCACAGTGCCCCCATAATAACAGTGATATCCACAGTGCTCCCATAATAACAGTGATATCCACAGTGCTCCCATAATAACAGTGACATCCACAGTGCCCCCATAATAACAGTGATATCCACAGTGCTCCCATAATAACAGTGACATCCACAGTGCTCCCATAATAACAGTGATATCCACAGTGCCCCCATAATAACAGCGACGTCCACAGTGCCCCCATAATAACAGCGACATCCACAGTGCTCCCATAATAACAGTGACATCCACAGTGCCCCCATAATAACAGTGATATCCACAGTGCTCCCATAATAACAGTGACATCCACAGTGCCCCCATAATAACAGTGACATCCACAGTGCCCCCATAATAACAGTGACATCCACAGTGCTCCCATAATAACAGCGACATCCACAGTGCTCCCATAATAACAGCGACATCCACAGTGCTCCCATAATAACAGTGACATCCACAGTGCCCCCATAATAACAGTGACATCCACAGTGCTCCCATAATGACAGTGACATCCACAGTGCCCCCATAATAACAGTGACATCCACAGTGCTCCCATAATAACAGTGATATCCACAGTGCTCCCATAATAACAGTGACATCCACAGTGCTCCCATAATAACAGTGACATCCACAGTGCCCCCATAATAACAGTGATATCCACAGTGCTCCCATAATAACAGTGACATCCACAGTGCCCCCATAATAACAGTGACATCCACAGTGCCCCCATAATAACAGTGACATCCACAGTGCTCCCATAATAACAGCGACATCCACAGTGCTCCCATAATAACAGCGACATCCACAGTGCTCCCATAATAACAGTGACATCCACAGTGCCCCCATAATAACAGTGACATCCACAGTGCTCCCATAATGACAGTGACATCCACAGTGCCCCCATAATAACAGTGACATCCACAGTGCTCCCATAATAACAGTGACATCCACAGTGCCCCCATAATAACAGTGACATCCACAGTGCTCCCATAATAACAGTGACATCCACAGTGCCCCCATAATAACAGCGATATCCACAGTGCTCCCATAATAACAGTGATATCCACAGTGCTCCCATAATAACAGTGATATCCACAGTGCCCCCATAATAACAGTGATATCCACAGTGCTCCATAATAACAGTGACATCCACAATGCTCCCATAATAACAGTGATATCCACAGTGCCCCCATAATAACAGCGACGTCCACAGTGCCCCCATAATAACAGCGATAACCACAGTGCTCCCATAATAACAGTGACATCCACAGTGCACCCATAATAACAGTAACATCCACAGTGCTCCCATAATAACAGTGATATCCACAGTGCTCCCATAATAACAGTGACATCCACAGTGCTCCCATAATAACAGTGACATCCACAGTGCTCCCATAATAACAGTGATATCCACAGTGCTCCCATAATAACAGTGACATCCACAGTGCTCCCATAATAACAGTGACATCCACAGTGCCCCCATAATAACAGTGATATCCACAGAGCTCCCATAATAACAGTGATATCCACAGTGCCCCCATAATAACAGTGATATCCACAGTGCTCCCATAATAACAGTGATATCCACAGTGCTCCCATAATAACAGTGACATCCACAGTGCTCCCATAATAACAGTGATATCCACAGTGCCCCATAATAACAGTGATATCCACAGTGCCCCCATAATAACAGTGACATCCACAGTGCTCCCATAATAACAGTGATATCCACAGTGCTCCCATAATAACAGTGACATCCACAGTGCTCCCATAATAACAGTGATATCCAGAGTGCTCCCATAATAACAGTGACATCCACAGTGCTCCCATAATAACAGTGACAACCACAGTGCCCCCATAATAACAGTGATATCCACAGAGCTCCCATAATAACAGTGATATCCACAGTGCCCCCATAATAACAGTGATATCCACAGTGCTCCCATAATAACAGTGATATCCACAGTGCTCCCATAATAACAGTGATATCCACAGTGCTCCCATAATAACAGTGATATCCACAGTGCTCCCATAATAACAGCGACATCCACAGTGCTCCCATAATAACAGTGATATCCACAGTGCTCCCATAATAACAGTGATATCCACAGTGCTCCCATAATAACAGTGACATCCACAGTGCCCCCATAATAACAGTGATATCCACAGTGCTCCCATAATAACAGTGACATCCACAGTGCCCCCATAATAACAGTGACATCCACAGTGCTCCCATAATAACAGTGATATCCACAGAGCTCCCATAATAACAGTGATATCCACAGTGCCCCCATAATAACAGTGATATCCACAGTGCTCCCATAATAACAGTGATATCCACAGTGCTCCCATAATAACAGTGACATCCACAGTGCCCCCATAATAACAGTGATATCCACAGTGCTCCCATAATAACAGTGACATCCACAGTGCTCCCATAATAACAGTGATATCCACAGTGCCCCCATAATAACAGCGACGTCCACAGTGCCCCCATAATAACAGCGACATCCACAGTGCTCCCATAATAACAGTGACATCCACAGTGCCCCCATAATAACAGTGATATCCACAGTGCTCCCATAATAACAGTGATATCCACAGTGCTCCCATAATAACAGTGATATCCACAGTGCCCCCATAATAACAGTGATATCCACAGTGCTCCCATAATAACAGTGACATCCACAGTGCCCCCATAATAACAGTGATATCCACAGTGCTCCCATAATAACAGTGATATCCACAGTGCTCCCATAATAACAGTGATATCCACAGTGCTCCCATAATAACAGTGATATCCACAGTGCTCCCATAATAACAGTGACATCCACAGTGCTCCCATAATAACAGTGATATCCACAGTGCTCCCATAATAACAGTGATATCCACAGTGCTCCCATAATAACAGTGACATCCACAGTGCCCCCATAATAACAGTGACATCCACAGTGCTCCCATAATAACAGTGACATCCACAGTGCTCCCATAATAACAGTGACATCCACAGTGCCCCCATAATAACAGCGATATCCACAGTGCTCCCATAATAACAGTGACATCCACAGTGCTCCCATAATAACAGTGACATCCACAGTGCTCCCATAATAACAGTGACATCCACAGTGCTCCCATAATAACAGTGACATCCACAGTGCTCCCATAATAACAGTGACATCCACAGTGCCCCCATAATAACAGCGATATCCACAGTGCTCCCATAATAACAGTGACATCCACAGTGCTCCCATAATAACAGTGACATCCACAGTGCTCCCATAATAACAGTGACATCCACAGTGCTCCCATAATAACAGTGACATCCACAGTGCTCCCATAATAACAGCGATATCCACAGTGCTCCCATAATAACAGTGATATCCACAGTGCTCCCATAATAACAGTGATATCCACAGTGCTCCCATAATAACAGTGATATCCACAGTGCTCCCATAATAACAGTGACATCCACAGTGCTCCCATAATAACAGTGATATCCACAGTGCTCCCATAATAACAGTGATATCCACAGTGCTCCCATAATAACAGTGATATCCACAGTGCTCCCATAATAACAGTGATATCCACAGTGCTCCCATAATAACAGTGACATCCACAGTGCTCCCATAATAACAGTGATATCCACAGTGCTCCCATAATAACAGTGATATCCACAGTGCTCCCATAATAACAGTGACATCCACAGTGCTCCCATAATAACAGCGATATCCACAGTGCTCCCATAATAACAGTGATATCCACAGTGCTCCCATAATAACAGTGATATCCACAGTGCTCCCATAATAACAGTGATATCCACAGTGCTCCCATAATAACAGTGACATCCACAGTGCTCCCATAATAACAGTGACATCCACAGTGCTCCCATAATAACAGTGACATCCACAGTGCTCCCATAATAACAGTGACATCCACAGTGCTCCCATAATAACAGTGACATCCACAGTGCCCCCATAATAACAGCGATATCCACAGTGCTCCCATAATAACAGTGACATCCACAGTGCTCCCATAATAACAGTGACATCCACAGTGCTCCCATAATAACAGTGATATCCACAGTGCTCCCATAATAACAGTGACATCCACAGTGCTCCCATAATAACAGTGACATCCACAGTGCTCCCATAATAACAGTGACATCCACAGTGCTCCCATAATAACAGTGATATCCACAGTGCTCCCATAATAACAGTGATATCCACAGTGCTCCCATAATAACAGTGACATCCACAGTGCTCCCATAATAACAGTGACATCCACAGTGCTCCCATAATAACAGTGACATCCACAGTGCCCCCATAATAACAGCGATATCCACAGTGCTCCCATAATAACAGTGACATCCACAGTGCTCCCATAATAACAGTGATATCCACAGTGCTCCCATAATAACAGTGACATCCACAGTGCTCCCATAATAACAGTGACATCCACAGTGCTCCCATAATAACAGTGATATCCACAGTGCTCCCATAATAACAGTGATATCCACAGTGCTCCCATAATAACAGTGACATCCACAGTGCTCCCATAATAACAGTGACATCCACAGTGCTCCCATAATAACAGTGACATCCACAGTGCCCCCATAATAACAGCGATATCCACAGTGCTCCCATAATAACAGTGACATCCACAGTGCTCCCATAATAACAGTGATATCCACAGTGCTCCCATAATAACAGTGACATCCACAGTGCTCCCATAATAACAGTGATATCCACAGTGCCCCCATAATAACAGCGATATCCACAGTGCTCCCATATTAACAGTGATATCCACAGTGCTCCCATAATAACAGTGACATCCACAGTGCCCCCATAATAACAGCGATATCCACAGTGCTCCCATAATAACAGTGACATCCACAGTGCCCCCATAATAACAGTGATATCCACAGTGCTCCCATAATAACAGTGACATCCACAGTGCTCCCATAATAACAGTGACATCCACAGTGCTCCCATAATAACAGTGACATCCACAGTGCTCCCATAATAACAGTGATATCCACAGTGCTCCCATAATAACAGTGACATCCACAGTGCCCCCATAATAACAGTGACATCCACAGTGCTCCCATAATAACAGTGACATCCACAGTGCTCCCATAATAACAGTGACATCCACAGTGCCCCCATAATAACAGCGATATCCACAGTGCTCCCATAATAACAGTGACATCCACAGTGCTCCCATAATAACAGTGACATCCACAGTGCTCCCATAATAACAGTGACATCCACAGTGCCCCCATAATAACAGCGATATCCACAGTGCTCCCATAATAACAGTGACATCCACAGTGCTCCCATAATAACAGTGACATCCACAGTGCTCCATAATAACAGCGACATCCACAGTGCCCCCATAATAACAGTGATATCCACAGTGCCCCCATAATAACAGCGACATCCACAGTGCTCCCATAATAACAGTGACATCCACAGTGCCCCCATAATAACAGCGACATCCACAGTGCTCCCATAATAACAGCGACATCCACAGTGCCCCCATAATAACAGTGATATCCACAGTGCTCCCATAATAACAGCGACATCCACAGTGCCCCCATAATAACAGTGATATCCACAGTGCCCCCATAATAACAGCGACATCCACAGTGCTCCCATAATAACAGTGATATCCACAGTGCTCCCATAATAACAGTGATATCCACAGTGCCCCCATAATAACAGCGACATCCACAGTGCTCCCATAATAACAGTGACATCCACAGTGCCCCCATAATAACAGCGACATCCACAGTGCTCCCATAATAACAGTGACATCCACAGTGCTCCCATAATAACAGCGATATCCACAGTGCTCCCATAATAACAGTGACATCCACAGTGCTCCCATAATAACAGTGATATCCACAGTGCTCCCTTAATAACAGTGACATCCACAGTGCTCCCATAATAACAGCGACATCCACAGTGCTCCCATAATAACAGCGACATCCACAGTGCTCCCATAATAACAGTGACATCCACAGTGCTCCCATAATAACAGTGATATCCACAGTGCCCCCATAATAACAGTGATATCCACAGTGCTCCCATAATAACAGCGACATCCACAGTGCTCCCATAATAACAGTGAAATCCACAGTGCTCCCATAATAACAGTGATATCCACAGTGCCCCCATAATAACAGTGATATCCACAGTGCTCTCATAATAACAGTGACATCCACAGTGCTCCCATAATAACAGTGATATCCACAGTGCCCCCATAATAACAGTGATATCCACAGTGCTCCCATAATAACAGTGACATCCACAGTGCCCCCATAATAACAGTGATATCCACAGTGCTCCCATAATAACAGTGACATCCACAGTGCTCCCATAATAACAGTGACATCCACAGTGCTCCCATAATAACAGTGACATCCACAGTGCTCCCATAATAACAGTGATATCCACAGTGCCCCCATAATAACAGTGATATCCACAGTGCTCCCATAATAACAGTGATATCCACAGTGCTCCATAATAACAGCGACATCCACAGTGCTCCCATAATAACAGTGATATCCACAGTGCCCCCATAATAACAGTGATATCCACAGTGCTCCCATAATAACAGTGATATCCACAGTGCTCCCATAATAACAGTGACATCCACAGTGCTCCCATAATAACAGTGACATCCACAGTGCTCCCATAATAACAGTGACATCCACAGTGCTCCCATAATAACAGTGACATCCACAGTGCTCCCATAATAACAGTGATATCCACAGTGCCCCCATAATAACAGTGATATCCACAGTGCTCTCATAATAACAGTGACATCCACAGTGCCCCCATAATAACAGTGATATCCACAGTGCTCCCATAATAACAGTGACATCCACAGTGCTCCCATAATAACAGTGACATCCACAGTGCTCCCATAATAACAGTGACATCCACAGTGCTCCCATAATAACAGTGACATCCACAGTGCTCCCATAATAACAGTGATATCCACAGTGCCCCCATAATAACAGTGATATCCACAGTGCTCTCATAATAACAGTGACATCCACAGTGCTCTCATAATAACAGTGACATCCACAGTGCCCCCATAATAACAGTGATATCCACAGTGCTCCCATAATAACAGTGACATCCACAGTGCTCCCATAATAACAGTGATATCCACAGTGCCCCCATAATAACAGTGATATCCACAGTGCTCCCATAATAACAGTGATATCCACAGTGCTCTCATAATAACAGTGACATCCACAGTGCCCCCATAATAACAGTGATATCCACAGTGCTCCCATAATAACAGTGACATCCACAGTGCTCCCATAATAACAGTGATATCCACAGTGCTCCCATAATGACAGTGACATCCACAGTGCTCCCATAATAACAGTGATATCCACAGTGCCCCCATAATAACAGTGATATCCACAGTGCTCTCATAATAACAGTGACATCCACAGTGCTCCCATAATAACAGTGATATCCACAGTGCTCCCATAATAACAGCGACATCCACAGTGCTCCCATAATAACAGCGACATCCACAGTGCTCCCATAATAACAGTGACATCCACAGTGCCCCCATAATAACAGTGACATCCACAGTGCTCCCATAATAACAGTGACATCCACAGTGCCCCCATAATAACAGTGATATCCACAGTGCTCCCATAATAACAGTGACATCCACAGTGCTCCCATAATAACAGTGACATCCACAGTGCTCCCATAATAACAGTGATATCCACAGTGCTCCCATAATAACAGTGACATCCACAGTGCTCCCATAATAACAGTGATATCCACAGTGCTCCCATAATAACAGTGACATCCACAGTGCTCCCATAATAACAGTGATATCCACAGTGCTCCCATAATAACAGTGATATCCACAGTGCCCCCATAATAACAGCGACATCCACAGTGCTCCCATAATAACAGTGACATCCACAGTGCTCCCATAATAACAGTGACATCCACAGTGCTCCCATAATAACAGTGATATCCACAGTGCTCCCATAATAACAGTGATATCCACAGTGCCCCCATAATAACAGCGACATCCACAGTGCTCCCATAATAACAGTGACATCCACAGTGCTCCCATAATAACAGTGACATCCACAGTGCCCCCATAATAACAGTGATATCCACAGTGCTCCCATAATAACAGTGACATCCACAGTGCTCCCATAATAACAGTGACATCCACAGTGCTCCCATAATAACAGTGATATCCACAGTGCCCCCATAATAACAGTGATATCCACAGTGCTCTCATAATAACAGTGACATCCACAGTGCTCCCATAATAACAGTGATATCCACAGTGCTCCCATAATAACAGTGATATCCACAGTGCTCTCATAATAACAGTGACATCCACAGTGCTCCCATAATAACAGTGATATCCACAGTGCTCCCATAATAACAGTGATATCCACAGTGCTCCCATAATAACAGTGATATCCACAGTGCCCCCATAATAACAGTGATATCCACAGTGCCCCCATAATAACAGTGATATCCACAGTGCTCCCATAATAACAGTGATATCCACAGTGCTCCCATAATAACAGTGATATCCACAGTGCTCCCATAATAACAGTGATATCCACAGTGCCCCCATAATAACAGTGATATCCACAGTGCCCCCATAATAACAGTGATATCCACAGTGCTCCCATAATAACAGTGATATCCACAGTGCCCCCATAATAACAGTGATATCCACAGTGCCCCCATAATAACAGTGATATCCACAGTGCTCTCATAATAACAGTGACATCCACAGTGCTCCCATAATAACAGTGATATCCACAGTGCCCCCATAATAACAGTGACATCCACAGTGCTCCCATAATAACAGTGATATCCACAGTGCCCCCATAATAACAGTGATATCCACAGTGCTCTCATAATAACAGTGACATCCACAGTGCTCCCATAATAACAGTGATATCCACAGTGCCCCCATAATAACAGTGATATCCACAGTGCTCTCATAATAACAGTGACATCCACAGTGCTCCCATAATAACAGTGATATCCACAGTGCTCCCATAATAACAGTGATATCCACAGTGCTCCCATAATAACAGTGACATCCACAGTGCTCCCATAATAACAGTGACATCCACAGTGCTCCCATAATAACAGCGATATCCACAGTGCTCCCATAATAACAGTGACATCCACAGTGCTCCCATAATAACAGTGACATCCACAGTGCTCCCATAATAACAGTGATATCCACAGTGCTCTCATAATAACAGTGATATCCACAGTGCTCCCATAATAACAGTGACATCCACAGTGCTCCCATAATAACAGTGATATCCACAGTGCTCCCATAATAACAGTGACATCCACAGTGCTCCCATAATAACAGTGACATCCACAGTGCTCCCATAATAACAGTGATATCCACAGTGCCCCCATAATAACAGTGATATCCACAGTGCTCTCATAATAACAGTGACATCCACAGTGCTCCCATAATAACAGTGATATCCACAGTGCCCCCATAATAACAGTGATATCCACAGTGCTCCCATAATAACAGTGACATCCACAGTGCTCCCATAATAACAGTGATATCCACAGTGCTCCCATAATAACAGTGACATCCACAGTGCTCCCATAATAACAGCGACATCCACAGTGCTCCCATAATAACAGCGACATCCACAGTGCTCCCATAATAACAGTGACATCCACAGTGCTCCCATAATAACAGTGATATCCACAGTGCCCCCATAATAACAGTGATATCCACAGTGCTCCCATAATAACAGCGACATCCACAGTGCTCCCATAATAACAGTGAAATCCACAGTGCTTCCATAATAATAGTGATATCCACAGTGCTCCCATAATAACAGTGATATCCACAGTGCTCCCATAATAACAGTGACATCCACAGTGCCCCCATAATAACAGCGACATCCACAGTGCTCCCATAATAACAGTGACATCCACAGTGCTCCCATAATAACAGTGAAATCCACAGTGCTCCCATAATAACAGTGATATCCACAGTGCTCCCATAATAATAGTGATATCCACAGTGCTCCCATAATAACAGTGATATCCACAGTGCTCCCATAATAACAGTGACATCCACAGTGCTCCCATAATAACAGTGACATCCACAGTGCTCCCATAATAACAGTGAAATCCACAGTGCTCCCATAATAACAGTGATATCCACAGTGCTCCCATAATAATAGTGATATCCACAGTGCTCCCATAATAACAGTGATATCCACAGTGCTCCCATAATAACAGTGAAATCCACAGTGCTCCCATAATAACAGTGATATCCACAGTGCTCCCATAATAATAGTGATATCCACAGTGCTCCCATAATAACAGTGATATCCACAGTGCTCCCATAATAACAGTGACATCCACAGTGCTCCCATAATAACAGTGAAATCCACAGTGCTCCCATAATAACAGTGATATCCACAGTGCTCCCATAATAATAGTGATATCCACAGTGCTCCCATAATAACAGTGATATCCACAGTGCTCCCATAATAACAGTGACATCCACAGTGCTCCCATAATAACAGCGACATCCACAGTGCTCCCATAATAACAGCGACATCCACAGTGCTCCCATAATAACAGTGATATCCACAGTGCTCCCATAATAACAGTGATATCCACAGTGCTCCATAATAACAGTGATATCCACAGTGCTCCCATAATAACAGTGATATCCACAGTGCCCCCATAATAACAGTGATATCCACAGTGCCCCCATAATAACAGTGACATCCACAGTGCTCCCATAATAACAGTGATATCCACAGTGCTCCCATAATAACAGTGATATCCACAGTGCTCCCATAATAACAGTGATATCCACAGTGCTCCCATAATAACAGAGATATCCACAGTGCTCCCATAATAACAGTGATATCCACAGTGCTCCATAATAACAGTGATATCCACAGTGCTCCCATAATAACAGTGACATCCACAGTGCTCCCATAATAACAGTGATATCCACAGTGCCCCCATAATAACAGTGATATCCACAGTGCCCCCAAAATAACAGTGAAATCCACAGTGCTCCCATAATAACAGTGATATCCACAGTGCTCCCATAATAATAGTGATATCCACAGTGCTCCCATAATAACAGTGATATCCACAGTGCTCCCATAATAACAGTGAAATCCACAGTGCTCCCATAATAACAGTGATATCCACAGTGCTCCCATAATAATAGTGATATCCACAGTGCTCCCATAATAACAGTGATATCCACAGTGCTCCCATAATAACAGTGACATCCACAGTGCTCCCATAATAACAGTGAAATCCACAGTGCTCCCATAATAACAGTGATATCCACAGTGCTCCCATAATAATAGTGATATCCACAGTGCTCCCATAATAACAGTGATATCCACAGTGCTCCCATAATAACAGTGACATCCACAATGCTCCCATAATAACAGTGACATCCACAGTGCTCCCATAATAACAGTGAAATCCACAGTGCTCCCATAATAACAGTGATATCCACAGTGCTCCCATAATAACAGTGAAATCCACAGTGCTCCCATAATAACAGTGATATCCACAGTGCTCCCATAATAATAGTGATATCCACAGTGCTCCCATAATAACAGTGATATCCACAGTGCTCCCATAATAACAGTGACATCCACAGTGCTCCCATAATAACAGTGACATCCACAGTGCTCCCATAATAACAGTGACATCCACAGTGCCCCCATAATAACAGTGATATCCACAGTGCTCCCATAATAACAGTGAAATCCACAGTGCTCCCATAATAACAGTGATATCCACAGTGCTCCCATAATAATAGTGATATCCACAGTGCTCCCATAATAACAGTGATATCCACAGTGCTCCCATAATAACAGTGACATCCACAGTGCTCCCATAATAACAGCGACATCCACAGTGCTCCCATAATAACAGCGACATCCACAGTGCTCCCATAATAACAGTGATATCCACAGTGCTCCCATAATAACAGTGATATCCACAGTGCTCCCATAATAACAGTGATATCCACAGTGCTCCCATAATAACAGTGATATCCACAGTGCTCCATAATAACAGTGATATCCACAGTGCTCCCATAATAACAGTGATATCCACAGTGCCCCCATAATAACAGTGATATCCACAGTGCCCCCATAATAACAGTGACATCCACAGTGCTCCCATAATAACAGTGATATCCACAGTGCTCCCATAATAACAGTGATATCCACAGTGCTCCCATAATAACAGTGATATCCACAGTGCTCCCATAATAACAGAGATATCCACAGTGCTCCCATAATAACAGTGATATCCACAGTGCTCCATAATAACAGTGATATCCACAGTGCTCCCATAATAACAGTGACATCCACAGTGCTCCCATAATAACAGTGATATCCACAGTGCCCCCATAATAACAGTGATATCCACAGTGCCCCCAAAATAACAGTGACATCCACAGTGCTCCCATAATAACAGTGATATCCACAGTGCTCCCATAATAACAGCGATATCCACAGTGCCCCCATAATAACAGTGACATCCACAGTGCTCCCATAATAACAGTGATATCCACAGTGCTCCCATAATAACAGTGATATCCACAGTGCTCCCATAATAACAGAGATATCCACAGTGCTCCCATAATAACAGAGATATCCACAGTGCCCCCATAATAACAGTGATATCCACAGTGCTCCCATAATAACAGAGATATCCACAGTGCTCCCATAATAACAGTGATATCCACAGTGCCCCCATAATAACAGTGACATCCACAGTGCTCCCATAATAACAGTGATATCCACAGTGCTCCCATAATAACAGTGATATCCACAGTGCCCCCATAATAACAGTGATATCCACAGTGCCCCCATAATAACAGTGACATCCACAGTGCTCCCATAATAACAGTGATATCCACAGTGCTCCCATAATAACAGCGACATCCACAGTGCTCCCATAATAACAGTGACATCCACAGTGCTCCCATAATAACAGTGATATCCACAGTGCCCCCATAATAACAGTGATATCCACAGTGCCCCCATAATAACAGTGACATCCACAGTGCTCCCATAATAACAGTGATATCCACAGTGCTCCCATAATAAGATAAGATAAGATATACTTTATTTATCCCGGAGGAAATTGCGGTATCACAGCAGCAGAACACAGATCTCGAACATGACACATATGATAACAAAACATTTGGAATACTTTAGACATTGCTTTTCAGACATTTGTTAAACACCCCCATAGCTGTTGGAACAAACGATCTCCTGTATTTTTCCTTTTTACACCTTAGTTGTATTAGGCGATTGCTGAATGTGCTCTTCTGTTTCGCAAACAGTTCATAAAGCGGGTGTGTGTTGTTGCCCATTATAGCTCTGCACTTCTTCTTAATCCTATCCTCTACCACCTCTTCAAAAGTCCCAAGCTGTAGGCCCACCGTCGCGCTAGCCTTCTTTATAAGTTTGTTGAGCTTGTTGGCGTCAGCAACACGCACACTGTTACCCCAGCAAATTATTGCCGCAAAGGTGGCACTAGCCACAATGGATTGGTAGAACACCTCAAGCATTTTGCCACACACATTAAAAGACCTTAACTTCCTTAGGAAGTACAATCTACTCATCCCCTTCTTGTAGACCTTCTCCATGTGGCACTTCCAGTCTAGCTTGCTATCCAGGTAAACCCCCAAATATTTGAAACTGTCCACCATCTCCACATCCTGACCGTCAATGGTAACAGGTAGGCATACCTTCTTGCACCTTCCATAGCTCATCACCAACTCCCTGGTTTTCTTAACATTTAGTTCTAGATGGTTAGCCTGGCACCATACTACAAAGTCCGCAACCACCCTTCTATATTCCTCTTCGTCCTGGTCCTTCCCAATACCGCCAACTATCACAGAGTCATCCGAGTACTTCTGGAGGTGACAACGGTCTGATTTATACTGAAAGTCAGCTGTGTACAATGTAAAGAGGAATGGCGACAGCACTGTTCCCTGCGGGGCTCCGACACTGCTCAGTACACTATCTGATGTAGCCGTCCCCCACCTAACAAACTGTGGCCTATCCGACAGGTAGTCAATTATCCAATTCACAAGTCCCTCATCCACCGCCATTTTAATCAACTTTCCTCGCAGTAAGAGTGGCTGTAATGTGTTGAACGCACTAGAGAAATCAAAGAACAAAGCACGCACTGTGGTTCCATCATTGTCCAAAAAGGAATGTACTGTTTGTAGCAGAGACGCTACAGCATCGTCCACACCCAGTCCCTGCCGGTACGCAAACTGAAGAGCATCAGTATGCGCCATCACCCTCGGACACAAGTGAGCAAGTACTATTCTCTCCAAGGACTTCATCGCATGCGATGTTAAGGCCACCGGTCTATAGTCCCCCGGGGAAGCCGGGAAGGTAGTCTTGGGAATCGGCACCAGGCAGGAAGTCTTCCATAGCACTGGTACTCTCTTTGATTGTAAGCTCTGGTTAAAGAGATGCTGGAAGACAGTACATAACTCATTTGCACACACTCTGAGGACACGTGGACTGAGACCGTCAGGCCCTGCTGCTTTGCCAATGGCCAGCTTACTAAACTGGTCCCTCACGTCATTTTTGGAGACCGAGAAATGATCTATTTCACCCCCTGTTAATTTAGCTAGTTGTTCCCCGGCCTCCTCCCCCTTCCCTGCTGCTACCGCACCTTTATTGCTGAATCTATTGAAGAACTGATTCATTTCATTAGCCATTATAAGTCCACCACCCCCCTGCTCCGACCTTGCCTTAAACCCAGTCACTAGCTTCATTCCAGCCCACACCTCTCTGGAGCTTTTTTGTGCAAATTGATTTTCTAATTTAACTCTGAATGCCTCACGGGCAATCTTAATTTTCCCCTTTAGGTCTCGCTGTATAATTTTCAATGCCTCCTTGTCCTTCCTTTTAAAAGCCAGTTTTTTCATGTTTAGTAAATGTTTCAACTCTTTTGTAATCCATGGCTTATTGTTTGCATAACACCGAATCTCTTGAACAGGTACTACAATGTCCATACAGAAGTTGATGTAATCAGTAACTCTGCCAGTAATCTCATTAACATTACATTTCTCTTTCATGGTACACAACACCTCCCATTCTGTACAGTCAAAGCAGTCTTGTAACGCCTCCTCTGCTGCTGGACACCACTTCCTTATCTTTTTAATTGTCACTGGTTGTTTGCGGACGTCTGGTTGGTAAGCAGGAGACAATAGTATGAGGTTGTGGTCAGATTTCCCCAGGGGGGGTAATGCAGCCGATGAATAAGCATTCTTAACATTAGCAAAGAGGAGATCCAGTGTGTTGTTGTCCCGTGTAGGACATTTGACATATTGATAGAACTTTGGTATTGCAGATGAGATCTTTACTCGATTGAAATCCCCAGAAATTACAGTTAGAGAGTTTGGGTGTTTAGTCTGAAGCCGGGCCATCACCCTTGACAACACATCCCCAGCAGCCTCTGGGTTCGCAGATGGTGGTATATACATCACAACTACAATAACAAGAGTGAATTCTCTAGGCAGATAGTAAGGTCTGAGGCCCACTGCTAACAGTTCAATATTTGGACAGCAATGTTTCTCCTTAACAGTTACATGCCCCTGATTGCACCATCTGTTGTTAATGTAGAGTATCACTCCTCCACCTTTTTTCTTGCCGCATCTAACTCTCTCTCTATCAGCCCGAACCATTTGAAACCCTGGTACCGAGACACATGAATCTGGGACCTCCTCATGCAGCCAGGTTTCTGTAAAGCACATGAGACTGCATTCCCTAAACTCCTTCTGGGTCTTACTCAGAGCCAGCAGTTCATCCGACTTATTTCCCAGCGATCGTACGTTACCCATGATAATGGATGGGACCACTGGTTTAAACCTTCTCCTCCAGGACTTGATCTTCTTGCCTGCTCTGCAGCCTCTGAAAGGTCTCCTTATTTCCCGTGGAACATTCAGTATTGCCACTGCTGGAGAAGACTTTATCCTGCGCAGTTCCAGAAGACGATCCCTAGAATACACTGCTCGTTTAGCAACAGACCTATAATAACAGTGACATCCACAGTGCTCCATAATAACAGCGACATCCACAGTGCCCCCATAATAACAGTGACATCCACAGTGCTCCCATAATAACAGTGATATCCACAGTGCTCCCATAATAACAGTGATATCCACAGTGCTCCCATAATAACAGTGATATCCACAGTGCTCCCATAATAACAGTGATATCCACAGTGCTCCATAATAACAGTGATATCCACAGTGGTCCCATAATAACAGTGATATCCACAGTGCACCCATAATAACAGTGATATCCACAGTGCTCCATAATAACAGTGATATCCACAGTGCACCCATAATAACAGTGATATCCACAGTGCTCCCATAATAACAGTGATATCCACAGTGCTCCCATAATAACAGTGATATCCACAGTGCCCCATAATAACAGTGACATCCACAGTGCTCCATAATAACAGTGACATCCACAGTGCTCCATAATAACAGTGATATCCACAGTGCTCCATAATAACAGTGATATCCACAGTGCTCCCATAATAACAGTGATATCCACAGTGCTCCATAATAACAGTGATATCCACAGTGCACCCATAATAACAGTGATATCCACAGTGCTCCCATAATAACAGTGATATCCACAGTGCTCCCATAATAACAGTGATATCCACAGTGCCCCATAATAACAGTGACATCCACAGTGCTCCATAATAACAGTGACATCCACAGTGCTCCCATAATAACAGTGATATCCACAGTGCTCCCATAATAACAGTGATATCCACAGTGCCCCATAATAACAGTGACATCCACAGTGCTCCATAATAACAGTGACATCCACAGTGCTCCCATAATAACAGTGATATTCACAGTGCTCCCATAATAACAGTGATATTCACAGTGCTCCCATAATAACAGTGATATTCACAGTGCTCCCATAATAACAGTGACATCCACAGTGCTCCCATAATAACAGCGACATCCACAGTGCTCCCATAATAACAGCGACATCCACAGTGCCCCCATAATAACAGTGACATCCACAGTGCCCCATAATAACAGTGACATCCACAGTGCTCCCATAATAACAGTGATATCCACAGTGCTCCCATAATAACAGTGACATCCACAGTGCTCCCATAATAACAGCGACATCCACAGTGCTCCCATAATAACAGCGACATCCACAGTGCCCCCATAATAACAGTGACATCCACAGTGCTCCCATAATAACAGTGATATCCACAGTGCTCCCATAATAACAGTGACATCCACAGTGCTCCCATAATAACAGTGATATCCACAGTGCTCCCATAATAACAGTGATATCCACAGTGCTCCCATAATAACAGTGATATCCACAGTGCTCCCATAATAACAGTGATATCCACAGTGCTCCATAATAACAGTGATATCCACAGTGCCCCCATAATAACAGTGACATCCACAGTGCTCCCATAATAACAGCGACATCCACAGTGCTCCCATAATAACAGTGATATCCACAGTGCTCCCATAATAACAGTGATATCCACAGTGCTCCCATAATAACAGTGATATCCACAGTGCTCCCATAATAACAGTGACATCCACAGTGCTCCCATAATAACAGCGACATCCACAGTGCTCCCATAATAACAGTGATATCCACAGTGCTCCCATAATAACAGTGACATCCACAGTGCTCCCATAATAACAGTGATATCCACAGTGCTCCCATAATAACAGTGATATCCACAGTGCTCCCATAATAACAGCGACATCCACAGTGCTCCCATAATAACAGTGACATCCACAGTGCTCCATAATAACAGTGATATCCACAGTGCTCCCATAATAACAGTGATATCCACAGTGCTCCCATAATAACAGTGACATCCACAGTGCTCCATAATAACAGTGATATCCACAGTGCTCCCATAATAACAGTGATATCCACAGTGCTCCCATAATAACAGTGACATCCACAGTGCTCCATAATAACAGTGACATCCACAGTGCTCCCATAATAACAGTGATATCCACAGTGCTCCCATAATAACAGTGATATCCACAGTGCTCCCATAATAACAGTGATATCCACAGTGCTCCCATAATAACAGTGACATCCACAGTGCCCCTATAATAACAGTGATATCCACAGTGCTCCCATAATAACAGTGATATCCACAGTGCTCCATAATAACAGTGACATCCACAGTGCTCCATAATAACAGTGACATCCACAGTGCTCCCATAATAACAGTGATATCCACAGTGCTCCCATAATAACAGTGACATCCACAGTGCTCCCATAATAACAGTGACATCCACAGTGCTCCCATAATAACAGTGATATCCACAGTGCTCTCATAATAACAGTGACATCCACAGTGCTCCCATAATAACAGTGACATCCACAGTGCCCTCATAATAACAGTGATATCCACAGTGCCCCCATAATAACAGTGACATCCACAGTGCTCCCATAATAACAGTGACATCCACAGTGCCCTCATAATAACAGTGATATCCACAGTGCCCCCATAATAACAGCGACATCCACAGTGCTCCCATAATAACAGCGACATCCACAGTGCTCCCATAATAACAGTGACATCCACAGTGCTCCATAATAACAGTGACATCCACAGTGCTCTCATAATAACAGTGACATCCACAGTGCTCCCATAATAACAGTGACATCCACAGCGCCCTCATAATAACAGTGATATCCACAGTGCCCCCATAATAACAGCGACATCCACAGTGCTCCCATAATAACAGCGACATCCACAGTGCTCCCATAATAACAGTGATATCCACAGTGCTCCCATAATAACAGTGATATCCACAGTGCTCCCATAATAACAGTGATATCCACAGTGCCCCCATAATAACAGTGACATCCACAGTGCCCCCATAATAACAGTGATATCCACAGTGCTCCCATAATAACAGTGACATCCACAGTGCTCCCATAATAACAGTGATATCCACAGTGCTCCCATAATAACAGTGACATCCACAGTGCTCCCATAATAACAGTGACATCCACAGTGCTCCCATAATAACAGTGATATCCACAGTGCTCCCATAATAACAGTGACATCCACAGTGCTCCCATAATAACAGTGATATCCACAGTGCTCCCATAATAACAGTGACATCCACAGTGCTCCCATAATAACAGTGATATCCACAGTGCTCCCATAATAACAGCGACATCCACAGTGCTCCCATAATAACAGTGACATCCACAGTGCTCCCATAATAGCAGTGACATCCACAGTGCTCCCATAATAACAGTGATATCCACAGTGCCCCCATAATAACAGTGACATCCACAGTGCTCCCATAATAACAGTGATATCCACAGTGCTCCCATAATAACAGCGACATCCACAGTGCTCCCATAATAACAGTGACATCCACAGTGCTCCCATAATAACAGTGATATCCACAGTGCTCCCATAATAACAGTGACATCCACAGTGCTCCCATAATAACAGTGACATCCACAGTGCTCCCATAATAACAGTGACATCCACAGTGCTCCCATAATAACAGTGATATCCACAGTGCTCCCATAATAACAGTGACATCCACAGTGCTCCCATAATAACAGCGACATCCACAGTGCTCCCATAATAACAGTGACATCCACAGTGCTCCCATAATAACAGTGATATCCACAGTGCTCTCATAATAACAGTGACATCCACAGTGCTCCCATAATAACAGTGACATCCACAGTGCTCCCATAATAACAGTGATATCCACAGTGCTCCATAATAACAGTGACATCCACAGTGCTCCCATAATAACAGTGACATCCACAGTGCTCCATAATAACAGTGACATCCACAGTGCTCCCATAATAACAGTGACATCCACAGTGCTCCCATAATAACAGTGACATCCACAGTGCTCCCATAATAACAGTGACATCCACAGTGCTCCCATAATAACAGTGATATCCACAGTGCTCCCATAATAACAGTGACATCCACAGTGCTCCCATAATAACAGCGATATCCACAGTGCTCCCATAATAACAGCGATATCCACAGTGCTCCATAATAACAGTGATATCCACAGTGCTCCCATAATAACAGTGATATCCACAGTGCTCCCATAATAACAGTGACATCCACAGTGCTCCCATAATAACAGTGACATCCACAGTGCTCCCATAATAACAGTGACATCCACAGTGCTCCCATAATAACAGTGACATCCACAGTGCTCCCATAATAACAGTGACATCCACAGTGCTCCCATAATAACAGTGACATCCACAGTGCTCCCATAATAACAGTGACATCCACAGTGCTCCCATAATAACAGTGATATCCACAGTGCTCCCATAATAACAGTGATATCCACAGTGCTCCCATAATAACAGTGATATCCACAGTGCTCCCATAATAACAGTGACATCCACAGTGCTCCCATAATAACAGTGATATCCACAGTGCTCCCATAATAACAGTGATATCCACAGTGCTCCCATAATAACAGTGACATCCACAGTGCTCCCATAATAACAGTGACATCCACAGTGCTCCCATAATAACAGTGATATCCACAGTGCTCCCATAATAACAGTGACATCCACAGTGCTCCCATAATAACAGTGACATCCACAGTGCTCCCATAATAACAGTGACATCCACAGTGCTCCCATAATAACAGTGACATCCACAGTGCTCCCATAATAACAGTGATATCCACAGTGCTCCCATAATAACAGTGATATCCACAGTGCTCCCATAATAACAGTGACATCCACAGTGCTCCCATAATAACAGTGACATCCACAGTGCTCCCATAATAACAGTGATATCCACAGTGCTCCCATAATAACAGTGATATCCACAGTGCTCCCATAATAACAGTGATATCCACAGTGCTCCCATAATAACAGTGACATCCACAGTGCTCCCATAATAACAGTGACATCCACAGTGCTCCCATAATAACAGTGACATCCACAGTGCTCCCATAATAACAGTGATATTCCACAGTTGCTCCCATAATAACAGTGATATCCACAGTGCTCCCATAATAACAGTGACATCCACAGTGCTCCCATAATAACAGTGATATCCACAGTGCTCCCATAATAACAGTGACATCCACAGTGCTCCCATAATAACAGTGACATCCACAGTGCTCCCATAATAACAGTGACATCCACAGTGCTCCCATAATAACAGTGATATCCACAGTGCTCCCATAATAACAGTGATATCCACAGTGCTCCCATAATAACAGTGATATCCACAGTGCTCCCATAATAACAGTGATATCCACAGTGCTCCCATAATAACAGTGATATCCACAGTGCTCCCATAATAACAGTGAATCCACAGTGCCCCATAATAACAGTGATATCCACAGTGCTCCCATAATAACAGTGATATCCACAGTGCCCCATAATAACAGTGATATCCACAGTGCCCCATAATAACAGTGATATCCACAGTGCCCCCATAATAACAGTGACATCCACAGTGCTCCCATAATAACAGTGATATCCACAGTGCCCCCATAATAACAGTGATATCCACAGTGCCCCATAATAACAGTGATATCCACAGTGCCCCATAATAACAGTGATATCCACAGTGCCCCAATAATAACAGCGACATCCTCAGTGTCCCCATAATAACAGTATATCCACAGTGCCCCCATTAATAACAGTGATATCCACAGTGCCCCCATAATAACAGCGACATCCACAGTGCTCCCATAATAACAGTGATATCCACAGTGCTCCCCATAATAACAGTGATATCCACAGTGCTCCCATAATAACAGTGATATCCACAGTGCTCCCATAATAACAGTGATATCCACAGTGCCCCCATAATAACAGGTGACATCCACGGTGCCCCCATAATAAACAGTGACATCCACAGTGCTCCCATAATAACAGTGATATCCACAGTGCTCCCATAATAACAGTGACATCCACAGTGCTCCCATAATAACAGTGACATCCACAGTGCTCCCATAATAACAGTGACATCCACAGTGCTCCCATAATAACAGTGATATCCACAGTGCCTCCCATAATAACAGTGATATCCACAGTGCTCCCATAATAACAGTGACATCCACAGTGCTCCCCATAATAACAGTGACATCCACAGTGCTCCCATAATAACAGTGACATCCACAGTGCTCCCATAATAACAGTGACATCCACAGTGCTCCCATAATGACAGTGACATCCACAGTGCTCCCATAATAACAGTGATATCCACAGTGCTCCATAATAACAGTGACATCCACAGTGCTCCCATAATAACAGTGAATCCACAGTGCTCCCATAATACAGTTGACATACACAGTGTCCCATAATGACAGTGACATCCACAGTGCTCCCATAATACAGTGATATCCCACAGTGCTCCATAATAAACAGTGACATCCACAGTGCTCCCATAATAA